>NC_080673.1:189950215-190575215 GCF_030445035.2 Dasypus novemcinctus | reverse complement strand
TGTATATGTGTGTATTTGCATAAGTGTGAGTATGAATGCATGTGTTTTGTGTGTGTGTTTGAATTGGTTGTTAATTAGCTTATAAACTGGATTTCTTTCGTGCATTACCCTGCTCAATTTATGGGGTACATGCTTATATCCTGCCATAGTTACTCTGTGCTTATACTTCAGAATGGTTCGTTTTCCAACTCATATGGTCATATCCCCCTATTTATTATAGTTGCTTTAATTGACAACTGAATGCTTGCTCATAGAGCCTTTTTTTTTTTAATGCCATAGGTTGGTCAGGGTATTTGTTGAAGGGGCAAACTCTACAAATCTGCCAAGTTCATTTACCCTGATTTTTCACCAATGACTAGTTTCAAATTCTGGACTCTTCCTTACAGACAGCAATGATTTTGAGAATATCTACACTATGCTGTTTTTTGTTTGCTTTTTTTTAAATAACAGAGTTAGGTTGGATGTAATTTAATGACTTTTGCCATAATTGTAGTGAAAAGTGCTTTAATGGGAAGGAACCAGGATGTACCAAAGAGACACACTGTACTAGTCACTGTGTGAGAGATGATTTTCTGGCAGTACTTGTCCCAGAAATCAGTCTTTAATCACCAAGGATTTCCAGAGAAGCAGAAAAAAATAAAAAGAAAAGTATCTGTACATTGGACACTTGCAGATGGATTGTTGAGAACTTGTACCATGAATGAGAGAAGAGAACAGCTTCATCTCTGCGGAGACTCAACATATTCTTATTAGATATTCCACTGGTAGTTGAAATGAATCCTGTATGTATGTATCATAATGTTCGATGTAACTGCTTCATAAAGTTAAGGAATATTTTTGTGTGGTTTATAATAATCCTTATTCAAAGCCCAGTCAGGAAAGTCCAAAAGTCAGGAAAGTTTGCTTATAGAAGCAAACAGGGCAATGGCTATACTTCAAGTGACCAAGAGACTTATTAGAGCCCAGGCCAAAATGAACCGTCCCTACTTGTGTCTATCACCATCATGTCACCCCCTTCTTGGAAGGAAAGGAAGGGGAAGATATTTTGTAGATGGTCCATTTTACACTGATATAGCACATATCCTACAATAAAGTTGCATTTGAGAGCACTCAGCCATTCTTTCCTCCACTTCCTACCAAGGATAAAGAGTACCTTGTATTTCTATAGTTCCCTGGTTTAAAATCTCCTTCATATACATTATTACAGCCTTTCCTACCAGCCATCATGCAGGTGGAGTCATCCCCACTTTATAAATGAAAAACAAGTAGGAATATATATGCAAATGGAAGTGGGGGGACAAAAGGGTTTTTCTCTTGTGGCTAATGATGCCAAGGTCATGAGCGTTACAACAATGACAACTTCATTGAAAAATCAGTTAGTTAATGGCAGAGCTGGAAATACATTATCATCTTCTGGGTTCAAAACCATTCTCCACTCTATGCTTCATTCAATAAACATTCATTAACTACTGGTTATGTAACAGTTACTGTCTAGTTGCTGAGGCTACATAGGTAATAGAACATAGTTACTGCTTTCAAGTATCTTAAATCCAATGGATGATATAGTAAAGTAAGCAAGAAACGACAATATACAGCATGGTGTGTGCAATGAGAGATCTACATGTAGGAAGACAATGGAAGCACAGAGAAGGGGCACCTGGCTCTTATTTGGAGAGAAGTGGCTGGTTTTGAAAGGAACCACACTTAGTCATGTTCAGAAGACAGATCAGTATTTTATAAAGAAAGATTTGTAAAGGCATTTGGAATGGCAGAATGCACATTCAAGGAGCTAGAGATGGGAAAGAATGTGAACAATGAGAAAGAGAATGAGGGAACCTGTCAAGCATAATGACCTGGATGAAATTAATCTTACTGGAATGTAGATTGAGAAGGACAGAGTGACGAGAGCACGGGCTGGAGATATTAGCAGGAGACTTTGTTTGCTCCACCTTTTCTCTCTCCAGCACATCTGCCTCCTCCTGTGAACACATAAGTCACCATGTCACCATGTTTCTATCAGGAAAACCCTGTGGTTCTTGGAGCCTGAGTGCAGACAGAGCCATTAATGGATCTTGCTTTATCCTTTGGTTTTTGAGGAAGAGGACTGGGATCTTGGAGACTCTCAGGGGAGTCATCAACTTTAGCTTATAGACTATCAAGGCTGTAATTATTTAGACCTAGGCAGTTGGTATTAAATCTGGCAAATCAGAACTCCCTCTGCCAAGAAGGAGAATAGTTCTTCAGAAAGTGTTAGGCCACTAGCTGCTTGCCAAGGTTCTTTAGGAACCAGATTCTGGAAAGTGAAATAGCCCCTTAGGGTATCCTGGTAATTCAATATTAGGTACAGACATGGTAATGCACTTCAAAGATTGTTTTTTACTGAGACATGCTTGCCTTATGAAAGGGATAGACTTTCTAATATTTCTATGACTTGACCTAAAACTCTGGTTTGTTATTCTCTCAGCTAGACCCAATCAATAATATGACTGACTAAATGCAAGTACGAACACTATATATTGCATTAAATTATCTATATCTGGGTTCCCAAGTATTCCACGTGTAGCTGCAGAAATCATTTTTTTTGGCAATTATATAGTTCCTAATAAAGGAAAACCATAAATGTGTTAAAATATTTAAGACTCATTCATTGATATACTTTTGTAAATTCACCATGGGCGATGGATGATACAGGACAATTCCATGGAGTACATTATCTATTTCAATGAACATTTTCACCAAAGATCAGGGGAGCTATCCCTTTTCTCATCAGGCCACAAGTTAATTAATAGTTACCTCCAAATTGCAGTAAGTAAAAATTTCGATTTTCTAAGTCAGATGTTCAATAAAAGTTTTTTTACAAGTTTTTTTTATTTTCTGCTTAAGAAGAGATTAAGTGAAATTCAGACATTTACTTGTACTGGTTTCTCAGCCATTGTTTGGTGAGTGTCCTCTTTCTGAACTGCTTAGATATTCTGAGTAGAACGGGAAACTAGTTTCCCTCATACCCTGTAACTCAGAGAGGGCAACCATGAGCTCCTTGGGTCTGACCTAGTGACTTTTTGTTCCCCCTGACATGAATTGCCCCTTTCCCTTTCTTTTGGAATGTTTGACAGGAAGGATATCTAATTACAACTTCTCCTCTCACATTTGTGGGCACTAAAATTGGACTTCAGTTCTCTTACAAAAATGTTATAAAACAGAAAGCACTAAAAAATTCTCCTGCTGTCATCTAAGGCATAGTGTTTGTAGCACCTCTTGGTTATGATGTACATTAATTATCTTCTAAAACTGTACAGTCCTAGGTCATTTCTACCAAGTTGTCCTCATGAAAAGTTCAGCAAGACCATATTTTCACAAAGGAAGGGAAAATAAACTCAGGATAAGTAGCCAAGGCCTCAGCCTCTTGATGGGGTTGTCCAAGGGTCCATGGCACATTCCATTTTTTAGTCTTCCTACTGATTGAGAACAGATGGCGTTAAACTCTAGGAAGCTTCGTCATTGTATTTGACCATTTTCCAAGGCAATAAGAGTCAAGGTGATCAGAGTTAGTTGGGCTTGACCATAGCACCGGACTAGTGTAATAATGTCAGTCAACCTGATAATTATAAGGTTCAAGGATAACCATTTTTGGCACTGTTATCCTTAGCAGCTCAGAGTCTACCAGTCATACATTTTAATTGGGCTTCTAATGTGTGTCAACTTTTGCCTTGTTGTTGGGTTCATTTAATTTCCAACTATGTAGCCAATCCTTGGATTAGCTTATTATATGATGTCAGACAAAATTGTTCATTTCAGTTTAATTTAAATTACAACAATCTAAAAACTGAGCTAGACCTCAACTCATGACAGCCCAATAATGTTCATAGTGAAACAAACATCATTCATTCCTCCTGAGATACAATGTCATTCTTTGGCTAAGGAGTCTAAGAGAGTAATTAGGTTCGCCATAGCAATGCAGACCACAGCCCTCAAATGGCACTCATGATGATGTTAGCTGGTTTAATTAAATTGTGGTGCCAAATTCCTTGACGTCATATTGGAGTGGTCCAGGCTTTCTACACTGTCGGAGAGGTGTTCTATTGTGGCACCTACTCTCCCTTCAAGTAAAATAAGCTGCTTTAAAAGAACCTTAAATGAACTGTGAAGAAGCAACTAAAACAGAGACACTAAAACAAGCTTATTCATTTGGGGGAACTAAAACCAGTCCACAAATTTTTTCCTTGCTTGGTTTTGGCAGGCACTCAGTTAATCCATAAAACAAAGGGAAGTAAGAGCAGGATGAGCTTTCTTTTGTTATCTTGAGATAAAAGACAACCTGAACATGGCAACTTTTTACAATATTATGGAATATTCTACCCTGTTGACAATGAGAAGCAATTTTCATAAGTTTGGAAAATTTTGAGACCTAGTTCCAAAGGGTGTTCAAGGTCTATTGTTCAAATGATGAGACTGAGGCTGTTTATATTAGTGAATTTATGATTTTAAAATTTCAGTATTTGTGATTTACAGTTCATGTGTTCTCTTGCAGTTAATAAGTCTGTCTTTATTGCATTCTGCTGGTAATATAGAGGTTAGAGAAAGAGTATCATTGAGTAGTTATGGTACAGCCTTCTTGCATCATAGAATGGGGGATTTGGAATCAGAAATATCAGTTTGAATCTGTCTCAGTTATTGACTATTGCTGTAGCCTTTGGACAGATACTTGACCTCTGTGTGTGTTTTTCTTTACATACAGGCATAAGTATACTGGAATAAAATCTTGATTAACTGGAATCCAAGTTCCTGAGCAGGATCCAATTTATGACTTCTGGTTGGAGTAAGCAATAATAAACGAAAGCAGAAGGTGATAGGACTGAACTTTATCATGGATAAGAACTATGAAAACCACCAGAAAAGGTCAGACTCAAAGGAATGTAAGTACATTAAAATTGTTCTCTAACATTGAAAACACCTTCCTTTAAGACTCAACATTGATTGCCCCCAAAGGCAAATAACAATAATGATACAGTAAAGCAGAATATTTTTTCACCTGGTTTCAGTCAGCCAGGGAATACATATGATTATTGATGTTTTATATACTGTTTCCTTGTCTTCAATAGCCCTGCATTTCCCTGTTGCCCCTGTTATGCCATGCTGTGCCTTTTCTTTATCCTTACAAGTTTGTTTGCTTTTAATTGGCCAGATATGTTAGTATTTCTCAGGGCTTGGCCTGGACCATATTCTCACCTGTGGGAAATCTTACACGCAACCAATTTTAATCATCACCAGATGTCAAAAACTTCAAAATATAAATCCCAAGCCCTGATCTTTCCTTAGTGCCTCCGAATGTCTGTTTCACATCTGTACTTGGATATCTCAAAGCCACCTCTAATTCAATATGTCAAAAAACAAATGCCTGGTTGTCATCTGCAAACTCTAGCTCTGGGCTCTAGCTCAGTCAATGATGCTGCTTTCCATCCAATTGTTCAAACAGAATCATTGGATTCTATCCTTAAAACCTTTGTTCCCATCTTGAATTCACCAACTTCTCTGTATTTTCACCATTGTTTTCCTATCCAAGTATCTTATCTTGCCAAAGCTGCTATGACAAATACTACACAATTGGTTGGCTTAAACTACAAGCATTTATTGTCTCATGGTTTTGAAGACTAGAAGTCCAACATCAAGGTCCTGACAGGTCTTGCTTTCTCCTAATGTCTGTAGCTTTCTGGTGATGGCAATCCTCTACCACATGATGACCTCTCTGTTCTCTTGTGTTTGCTTTTCTGGTTGCCACTGATTTTTGGCTTCTTCCTGTGACTTTCTCTGACTTCTGGCTTGTCTTAATATGGGTTTTTAGAATGAGTCCCAAATGAGTCCACAAATTAATTAATAATACATCTTCTAAGTGTCTTGTTTACAAATGGGTTCACATATAGGAATATGGATTTCGATTAAGAATGTGTCTTTTTGTTGGGGAGCATGATTCAACATACCATACCACTCTGTGTCCATGCTTATTCCTTCCAATCCAATCTCTATTTTGCAGCCAAAGTTATATTTTTAATATGTAAACCTGAATAGCAATTCGAATTTTTCCTCTCAGTGGGTGGGTGTGCACATACGTACCTGAATGTGTGTGTGCTTGAATGCACACATATTTGAGACCTCTCATTTTATTGTTCTTAGGATAAAGTACTAATCTTGAATATATGATCTATAAGACTGTAGCAGTCAAAAATCTTTCAGCAATCAGATAGCACACTTTTATTGAACTGTATATTGAATATTCAGCTTGCATTGAGCAATTCAGTAATATAGAATGGTATGGGTTGAATTGTGCCACTCCAGATAGCACACTCAAGTGAATGACTGAGATCTTAATGAAAGTATGATTTAAAAAGTGTGAACTGGGTTAAGGGAAGCAGAAAAAAACTGTGAAGCATCTGCAGGAAGTAATTACCTCTTCCCATTAAAGAGGCATAGGAAGGAAATATTAATGGAAATGAGAGGGGAGAGAAGTGAGGAGAGAGAAGAAGAGAGATTGGAGAGGACCACTATGAAGGATCTGCCTTCCACTGCCCACCCAGGGCCTAGCAGGAAGAGAGGCAGAGGCATTCTTTCTCCCTCACTCTTGCCTTATCGTCCAGTTTCTTCCGATTGGCTGAACACACCTGGAAGCTGGAGGGAATGGGGACCCCTTGATGGAGTGCAGTAGGGTCAATATTCCAGGGCACAGAGTATGGTGGAGAAGGGTGCAGAGCCGATCATCCAGCTTGAACATTTCCAGCCCTAGGAACGACATGGTCACTTCCCCTTTCCCTCTCCTGCCTCATTTCCTGCCATACCTGCCCTTATAGTCTGTTCCATCAATGCTGGCCTTCATTCACTTCCTTGAATGAACTCTTCCCTTTGCATATGCTGCTCCTTCCACCTGGAAATGCCCCCTTCTCAATCTTTTTGCCTGGCTAACTTCTACCTATTTTTCATATATTAGCTCTAACCTAACTTCCACATGAGAGCTTCCCTATCCTTCCAAATTAAGTCAGGCCATCTATTACATACAATGATACGCAACTTTCTTTCATAGTACTTGCCATAATTTTGATTTTATATTTATTTGTATGTTCTTTAATTAACGCCCAACTCCCCTGCTAGGCTGTTAATTCCTCAGTGTCTGACACAGAGCATGGCACATGGTAGCCGTTTGCACAATATTTATCAAATGGATAGATGCATTATTGCTATATCCTTAGTATGCTAATGAAAAGGAAAAAACAGGAAGTTTTGGATGGATGATTCCCAAATCTTTATTTTAGCTATCTTCCTAAGTCTTGGAAGATAAGTGAGTACTTTTTAAATACTACATACCAATTCAGAAGTTAAACCTTATGATTCAATGACTGTAATACCTATTTAATATAAATAAGGAGAACTTTTAGGTAAAACTTTTTTATTGCAAAAGACCTCATGGTACATTTATAAATCATAAATCTGTCCCTTGGATTATATTTTTTAATAGCAAGTCAGTCAAATAATTGCTGAGTTTTTTCTAGAGCTCACCCTCCCCCACCACACACAACTTCTTTCTTTGATGCTCATTTGTCAAAATATGCATACTTAAGTTGCTAAAGGAGACCATCAAAGGCAAATGTCAGAACCTTTCAGTGTTGGGTCTGAAGTGGGGATATTTGTCTGAGGCATTTTTAGATATGAATTTGAAGACTCCTTCTAGTGAGATCTTAATGAATGAACTGAGAAATTCATCTTTCCCCAGATCTCAGAGGTAACCTGTTACTTGGCGTGAATTTTATACTGTGTGTCTTGTTATAATAGAGAAAATTGAAATCCAAGCAAAAGAGCAATTTGAGGCCTCAGGCATCAGGCATTAAAATTATGAGGAGTTTTTCTTCTAGCAATACTGAGTGGTGTGGAGGATTATTTTAGTAAAATATGAGTCTTTCACATGCTACTTGTAGTTTAAATTCCACTTGGGTGGGAATTTAACAGAATATATTTCACCGATTGATGTATTTTAAAGAATATATGTAAAATATATTGGGGACTTACATCCTGATTCCTGAAATTTTATATCACCATCTGTAGCAGTTTGATATAATTGATGAATTCCAAAATGAAACATTGGATTATGCTTGTAATCTGATCTGTACCTGGGCATGATTGAGTTATGATTAGGGCGTTGATTCCCCACCCAGTCCCCACTCCTTGGTGGGTGGGGACTGACAGATAAGAGGCATGGCAAAGGACAGAGTTGAGAGCTTTTACTGTTGGAGTTTTGATTTTGGAGTTTGAGGACTGAAGACTTAAATTGGAGGCCTGGGAAGTCAGCATGCAGAGGAAAGAGATGCCAGAGTAAAGTAAGCCCCAGGAACGTAGGAACCCAGGAAGCCTGAACCCTTGCAGATGTTGGCAGCCATCTTGCTCCAAGTAGACTTTGGTGAGGGAAGTAATTTATGCTTTATGGCCTGGTATCTGCAAGCTCCTACCCCAAACAAATACCCTTTATAAAAACCAACAGATTTCTGGTATTTTGCATCAGCACCATTTGGCTGACTAATAAACCATCCTAATGGCTATTGTAATATAAAATACTGATATAAACTTATTTTATCTCATATTATTTTCATGCATCTTTTTAGCCTAGTGGATTAGGAAGCAACATAAGGATTAGGGGTCACTAGAGGGACACTATCCCTGACCAGAAAAGACACATGATCTTAAACTTGTCATCTTTAATTTTTTATTTACTCTATTATTTCACAAATTTAAGTTACTAATTGTCCTTCCAAACAAACTACAAAAAATGAAACATTTCAAGTGAAAATGTTGAAATGTCAAATGACATATTGTTGTATTATCAGGGCACTAATATTTATTAAAATATGACCATTATATGTCAGCCACAGTGTTGGCACTGTATTAGTTAACTATTGCTACAATTATAACTGCATAACAAATGATCACAACACCAAATGGACGAAAACATTAATTTATTCTCACAGATCTGCTGCTCAGTTATGGCGTTTCTTCTGGTCCAGGTTGAGCTCTGCTGGGCAGCTTAACCACGAGCTGCAGATCAATGAGGTGGCAAGGGCAGCTCTGTTCTCTATGTCTGTCATCCTTCATTGACCAGCAAGCTAGCTGACACACATTCTTTTCGTAACAGTGCAGTAGTACAAGATAATAAACAGAAATACACCAGGCCCCAGAGGATCTAGGCTCAGCAGTAGCTTATTTATTACATCTACCCAGTTGTTACTCGACTAAAACCATGGTCCAAAGTGGGGGCATATACTCTACCCATCAGGAGGCTATAGTAAAAGTATAGATGGAGGGAAGGGTGAGGTTTTGGGGTCAGTCACACAATCTACCACATGGACACTTTAAATTATTTGCCTTATTTAATTCTCACAGCATCCCTATGATATTTTACTGTGCCTAACTGAGAGATGAGATAACTGAGGCTCAGGAGGTTAAGTGGCATTCCCCAGTTCAAAATAATTAGATAAAAAGCTGAAATTCAATATTAGGTCTGTTTGACTAGAGAGCTCATGAATTTTTCCAATGGAGCGTGCCTTTTCATTTTGTCACATTTCTAATAAAGTTTAAGAATAAATCACTAAGTAGAAAGAGAGAAAATTAATATTTTTCTGAAAAATTTTCCCTCTAATTTATTTTTACACTTTTTCCTAATAAGAGATAATCTTCTGAGTAAAAAATTAAACTTATATAAACAGGTTTTATTTGTTTCTTCTTGTATCTTTATCTTTCTTTGATGTTAGAAAAAAAGGGGAAAAAATGACACAAGAAGGGAAAGGAATCATACTAGTTCTCAAAGGAAAAACAAAAACCTAAAATCATATTTTTAAAAAATTGAAAAATCCATTCTGATTCCATTTTACCCCAGAATTCCTTGGGATTATGTTTTCATGAATTTATATCTTTTAAAAAAAATCTAAATCCTGAGGGCAATGACCAGTTCTTTTCCCTGTTTTTCCATCTTTCCCACTTTCCTAGTTCGATATACTAAACACATTTTTTAATGGTCTTAGAGTTAAGATGCTAAATTGTCAAAATTATAAAGATCAGTAAGATGTCTTAATAATATCTGGCATTTATTAAAGGATAGTCATATTCTAGACTCTTTATTTGCCCTGTGTCAGGTACGCGGTGCTTGTAACATGTATCTTGCAGATAAAGAATGAGGTTAAGAAAGGTAAAGGTGTATGTCTTGTTTCTCAAAGCTAGAAAAGAAGAGAGAAGGCATACAACTGAGGCCTGTCTGGATGCAAAGCCCTTGCTGGTGACCATACTGTTTTTTTGCCTGGGAAATTCATGATATTGTGAGGGAAACTAGAGAACCAAGAATGGTCTAGGTAAAAAGACAGGCAAGTAGATATAAAATTGTAAAGCAGTGTGAATGGAAGCCTGGTTATGTAGGAGGTGTTATGGAAACAGTGCAACAAATGCTTAGCTCTGCCAGAAGAATTCCCCGTGACAGTGAGGAGAATAATAGCAATGGAGAAATGAAGGGAAAACAGGATCTTATAAATTGTGAATGTTGAAAGGAAGGTGTAGCAGTTTGGCATTGTTTATGAATTCCAAAAATAGATATTGGATTATGTTTGTAAACTGATCTGTCCCTCCAGGCATATTAGATTATATTGGATTCAGAGGTTTCACTTTTACTTGATTAAATAACGATTAAGGCTTTGATTGGACCACGTCAGTAGGACATTGCAGGGGCTCACAGAGAAACTGCACTGTAGGGAAGGGAGTTTGGAGTTTTTAATGCTGGAGCCTGGGAAGTAAGCACACAAAGGGGCAGAGAGAAGGCTCAACTGGACACAGCAGAGGCCCCGGGAAGAGAGACAAGCCATTTGCCTGACAGTCTACAACTGGACTTGTGGAGCAAGCAGAGAAGCTGAACCGGGAGAGAAATGAGCCCTAGGAAGAGAGGAACCCAGGAAGCCTGAATCCTTGCAGATGTCGGCTGCTATCTTGCTCTAGCATGTGGCAACAGACTTTGGTGAGGGAAGTAACTTACGCTTTATGGCCTGCTAACTGTGGGCTTCTATCCCAAATAAATAACCTTTATAAAAGTGAACAGATTTCTGGTATTTTGCCTGAGCACCCCTTTTTGCTGACTAATACAGAATTGTACAGAAATTCCTAGGAGGCTATCTCTATGTTTATTTTTTATGCTACAATAATTCCGTGTTATACTTAACTGTAAAATCTCGGTGGAAAATGATAATGAGCATTTACTAAACTCACATATCTGTGGGTCAAGTGGGGATTGACTGATCCGGACTAAGCTGAGCTGAAAGGCTTTGCTGATTTTGACATATTCACTAATCTAACAGGAGGTGAACTGATCACTACTGAGCACAGTCAGGGAGCTCAGCTTTGTGTCACGCATTTCTCATCTCCTTCCTGAGACCATCCTGGGGCTGTACATCTTATGGTAAGAGCAGAGGTATAACAGAGTGGGAAAATACCTATGAGTTCTCTGAAGTCTAAGCTCAGACTGGCCCACCATCCCTTCTCACTTTACTGTAGCTATGAAATGTAGTCAAAGGACCAAAATCATGGTGAGGAAATATACCCCAATCCTTTTAGTGGAAGGAACTGTAATATCACATTAACAGGACATGAATACAGGGAAGGGTGAAGAATTGAGGCCAAGAATTTGATCTACTACATATATAATAATGTATGTATATATATGTGTATATACATATGTATGATACCATGATTTCTATGATGGATGTATGTTAGTAAGTGCCTATAATTCCTTGTAAGAGATGCATTTTATATCATCTTTGAGAACATGTTTATGCATACATACATGTAAAACAAAAACAAAAGTTTCACAGAACAATATTCATCCTCATTTATCTTGGCTTATTCACCCTGATATTTTCTTTCCTTTTTGAAAGATTTATTTTATTTATTTCTCCCCCCCCTCCCTCCCCCATTTCCCCCATTGTCTGTGTCCATTCACTGTGTGTTCTTCTGTGTTTGCTTGTATTCTCATTAGGTGTTTCTGGGAACCGATCCTGGGACCCTCCAGAGTGCACCACCTCAACTCTCTGTTCTGCTACACCTTCTTATTTTCTCTCCTCTGTGTCCTTGTGTCCTCTTGCTGCACCAGCTCTCCAGGTCAGCCGGCACTCCTGTGTAGGGTGGCTTTCCCATGCTGGGTGGCATTCTCACACAGGGAGGCACTCCTGCACAGGGTGGCACTCCTGCAAGGGGTGACATTCCCACATGGCTGGCACTCCATGTGGGCCAGTTTGCCCTCGCCAGGAGGCTCTGGGCATCAAACCCTGGACCTCCTATATGGTAGATGGGAGCCCAATTGGTTGAACCACATCTGTTTCCCTCACTCTGATATTTTCTATCCTATCCTATCCTACCATATCCTATCCAATCCTACCTTAGCTTATTCTATCCTATTCTATAGGATTGAATTTCTAAAACTTCTCTTTGCCTTTCACTGAATTAATTTCCTGATCCTATGATAGGTCACAGTTCAGGTTTGAAAGTCACAGCTCCATGTGGTAAAGTCTCAATATCTGGCAAGACATGAAGGATGCATGGAATTTAAAGACAGCTGAAGTTGTGCACATCGAGGCAGTCTAATATATATTCCCTAAGAAGAGGGGATTAACTCATGAAGATAAGATGTAGTATATACCAATGATACTCAGGCACTGAATCAGTAGCTGTCTGATCCTTTTTGACTCTGATAATATTAGGAATTCATATAGTTGTACTAAAGAGAACTGGGTTTGGTAACAATAGTTGCACAAAACCTCTTTATAGTGACTCCTAAAAAATAGTGGTGTTTTAATTCTAATGATTGGGGTTTCTGTTAACGAAAGATTTGGGGTATAAGCCTTTGCCCGTCTACCTGCTGACATGGAAATAGTGATCAGGTCATAGACACAGTTCCAAAGAGCTATAGTTCAGGCTCATATAAGATAATTTTTAAGTCATTATATCTCCAATAATAAATATTATGAATATTATTTTTTTGAACTTTTACTCTGTGCTAGGTTCTGTTCCATGAAGTTTATATGCATCATCTCACTTAAATCCACAAACGTTCCTATGGGGTGGTTAACGGTCTTAAACTTAGTTTATAGAGAGGAAAACTGAAGCTCAGAGAGGTAAAACTACTTGCCTAAGGCCGTACAACTGCTGCCACGATTTTAAGCTGTCATAATTTCTTAGAGCTGCTGTAAAAATGTGCCACACACTAAGAGGTTTAAAACAACAGAAATTTAATGCCTCTCGGCTTGGAGGCTAGAAATTTGAAATCAAGTTGTCAGCAGGGCCGTGATCCCTCTGAAACCTGTAGGGCAGAATCCTTCCTTGCCTCCTCTAGCTTCTGGTATCTGCCAGCAATCCTTGGTGTTCTCTGGCTTCTCAGTGCATCACTTCAATCTCTGCTTTTGTCTCCATGTGGCTCTTTCTTGTCTCCATCTTCATATGGCTTTCTCCTCTGGTCTCGGGGTGTGTGTCCAAATTTCCTCTTCTCAAAAGACACAGTTGTATTAGATTAGAGCCCACCCTAATCCAGTTTGACCTTACCTTAACTAATCACATCTTCAAAGACCTTATTTCTGAATAAGGTCACATTCAGATATAACAGGAGTTAGGTCTCCAGCGTTTCTTTTGGAGGGGTGCAAATTCAACCTATACCAACCTGTATTATTGAATTGCTCTAAGCAAACTGAGTGTTAACTGACAATCCAATAACGTTTTCTAGATAATACTAATATAAAAAAAAAATATGTCTTTTTGTTGAGTTGGTCCTTCATTTCAAATATAATTCACTAACAGCATGGGCATTGATTCTTGAATAATTTCTATTGCAGAGCTCTGCTTCCTATGTGCTTTGGTGACCATGGAAAAATAATGATATCAAGCTAAATTGTCAGTGTCATTGTTGTTAGGGTGCCAGAATGGAGGCAGGGAGCAAGTGGGCACTGAGCCATAAGCAGGATAAATAAGGCAGAAATGCTTGACTGTCCCTGGCTGTGCTCAGCAGTCAAAATCCAATATCACAAGCACTCCCAGCAAGGGGCACACACAATTCCAAAGAACTCAATGGGTATAACCAAAGGAATGAGATGGGGTAGAGGTCAATAACATCAGGAGCCATGGAAGTAGTGGGCCATGTTGGCACCAGATCTAATTTTTTCATGAAAAATAAATTATGAATCTTTTATGAAAATGCCTGGTATTTAAATATTGGTAACAAGTTCAAATGAAATATCATCATACAGGTTGAACAAAGAAGATCAGAGGGCCATGTTCAGATGTGTGGACCATTGGAGAGTCCTCTGATTGAGTAGATTTCCTTTTCCAGTTGAGTGTGGGGAGGCAGCAGGATTTGGAGAATGCAGAACACAAAAGAAAACAAGAATTTTAATCGTCCTCATCTGCAGGTGGCATTCTGTGGTACAGAGCTGGGCTGCACTAGGTTTCCTTGGCATAGTTAGCAGGGTAAAAATAAAACAAGACAAAATATACTTGATGCCAAAGGTAGAATCAGCAGGAACTAGTCTAACAGATTGATTGGCTATCCATACTCCATGAGATTAGGGAGATGGAGAAAATTTTCTTGGGTTGTTGCCATAAAGTATAGGAAATTGAATAGTAAAAATCTAAACTATTTTTCTGGGCAGTTGTTATTATGGTTGGAGTTTTAATACCCTGCCAGAATTGCTTTTCACTTTTCTAACGTTAAATGAGGTTGAATCATAGGTGGGTATTATCATTAGCTACAGTCAGGAAGGGGTTGAAGCAAGTAGGATTTGGTAATTAAGATGAAATATGGAATACTTTGCTCTTAGAGTGGTGTTGTCTGGAATAGTAGCCACTAGTCACATGTAGCTAGTCTGAATTTAAATGTGCTGTTAGTATAAAATACATACCAGATTCTGAAGACTTATTGCAGAAAAATATATATCTCATTAATAATTCTTATATTGATCATATATTATGTTGAGATAAAAATATTGAGTAAAATATATTATTAAAACTAATTTCACCTGTTTCCTTTTACTGTTTAATGTGGCAACAAACTTTGAAATTACATGGGTGGCTTGTATTTGGGGTTTATGTATTTCTATGGATCAGCATTGCCTTAGAGGATCGTAAGTTGGGTAGTGATTTGATGTGGATCGAAAAGCCTTTATTACTGGCTTAATGGTTCATTTGGAACCTAGGTAATATAGCAACATGTAGATCAAAGCACTGTTTATTTTTCAGGAATTAGGCAAATAATATGACCTTGTGAACATGCCTTTTACACAATAGGTATTTCTTACAAATATTTGTCATCAATACTTAGGGTCAAATGCAGGAACATGAGGCAGCTGATGAAAGCCTATCTATGCAATCTTCACTTAGATGAGAAAGTATAATTCTAAATTATAGCAGAAATTATAGCTTGCATGCTGCATTAGCCATCTTAATCTGTGTAGTATATTTTCTATAATGAATTTCCATGTGATAATACAAAGTCCAGAGGTAGCATTTGGATGACTGGTAGGTTTTTATATCAATTTATTATGAATGAAAGAGGCATTTATCTCCTCTCATTCAATTTGATTTGCATTGCCTTTCCAGAAGTCTTAAAAGCCCAATAGAGAGAACAATAATGAACATTAAACCAATCAAAAGTTGCAAACGCTTGGTTTCTTCATGTAACGTGGTTGTCTTCAGAATACAGATGGAGGCATTAATTTGAAAAGAAAGTATAAATTTTGCTTGGTAGTGAAGGAAGTATTTGAGTTTATGTTATTCAGACAAATGGAGAATAGCTTCACAGAAAATTATTGTTTCTAACAAGAAATTCAAATATTGTCAATTTGAATTTAAATTATACTAATAGGAAGATTGTTGCCACCTTTCAGGTTGACAAGAATTTAAATGAGTGCTATTACTAAGACATATCTAACATTCTTAGTGATATTCTGTATAATATTATTGGTATGTGTGTGTGTGTGCAATTGTCATGGTCCAATGACATTTGTTAAATGTCCCTTCTGTGCATTAGATTGTGTTAAAATAATAGAGCTATAAACTTTTGAGGACTGGAAGGGAATTGGCCTGTAGTCCCATCCTGTACCCAAGGCAACTGATCCACTGATAGCCTTGCAGAGGATTATTATCTGGATGCCTCTATTTCAAATCTCTAGCAACAAGTAATTCACAACTTCATATAATATATTCATATTTTAAAATCTTTTGATATTTTCATACATTTTTGAAATTTTTAGCCATGGTCTTTTTTTTTTAAAGATTTAACTTATTTATTTCTCTCTCCTTCTCTCCCTCCCCCCCAATTGTCTGCTCTCTGAGTCCATTTGCTGTGTGCTCTTCTGCATCTGCTTGCATTATCCAGTGGCACTGGGAAACAGCATCTCTTTTTTGTTGCATCAACTTGTTGCGTCAGCTCTCCATGTGCATGGTGCCACTCCTGGACTGGCTGCACTTTTTTCACATGGGGCAGCTCTACCTATGGGGTGCACTCCTGTGCTGGGGCACCCCTTTGTGGCACAGCACTCCTTGCACGCAGCAGTGCTATGCAGGTGCCAGCTTACCACACAGGTCAGGAGGCCCTGGGAATCGAACCCTGGATCCTCTATATGGTGGATGGACGCTCTATCAGTTGAGCCATATCTGCTTCCCCATAGTCTTCTTTACATAGTTTCAAATTCAACTGTTCTGTAACTAATTAACATATTAATTATGTGCTTTATTTTTAGTTGTTCAGAACCAATGCTCAATATATTCTTTTGAATGAATAATGATAAATGATAAAAATTCATCCTCTTATATATCATCTGTGGCAGTCTGAAATTATTTTATGAAACCCAAAAAGAGAGATATTATATATCTTAAACTAATCCATTCTTGTGGATATGAGACCCATTTGACTGGATTATATCAGAGGGGCCTGATTCATGTTGTCTCTGGCCTCTTGATAGGCCTAAAATAATACCAGAGTTGGTAGGTGCACATCCAAGAGAATTGAATCTTTAGACTTTCCTTATGCCACCTGGGTCCTGAATCTCATCGGAGTTGCAACACCTACTCTCCAGTTCATTGGTCTCACCCAGGACAACTAACATGGAGGTGATGATGGACAACTACTATACCAAGGAACTGAGAGTGTCTACAAGCGCAAGCAAGAGAGGCCCATCTGTCAGCCCATGGGATCGCATTCCCCTCTCATTTAAACGTGAGTGGACATCACCATCCCAGAATCCTCAGGAATGAGGAATGAACTATGTACTAAAGTAGACTTACTGATATTCTGCTATAAACTTACTGTGATTCTAGCAATGGAAGAAATTATATCATTGTTGTGGAGGCAGTGCTGAGGGCAGGGAGAGGGAAAAACAAGTGCAACGTGGGGGCATTTTTGGGACTTGGGAAGTGTCCTGAATGACATTGCAATGGCATACAGGCCAATATAAATCTTGCCATAACCTACAGAATTTAGTGGAGAGTGTAGACTATAAGGTAAACTTTAATCAATGTTTAGTGGCAATGCCCCAAAATGTGTTCACCAATTGCAATGAATATACCTCACTAATGAAGGATGTTGCTAATGTGAGAAAATGTGGGAGGTGTGGGGAGTGGGGCATATGGGAATCTCCTATTTTTTATGTGACATTTGTACATCTAAGTATCTTTAAAAATCAATTCAAGTAAAAAAGATAGTAAAGGGAAACACAAAAACTCAGACAGAGGAAAAGGGGAGCTGGCATGTTTGATGCTGCAATGTGAGAGAGAGGACTGCTTAAGCACAAAGTCCCAAGAGCAGCTCAAGAGGAGACAAGCCCAGCTATATGCCTAATAATTGATAGCTGAACTTGGGAAGAGTGCAGAATGGCTGAGAGGCCTGGAAAGAGATAAACCCTATGCCTGGCTGCTCACAGCTGAGCTCCAGGAGTAGATTCTGGGAGAAGGCAGAGACCTCTGCAGAGACTGGCGGCCATCTTGCTTCACCATGTGGCAACATTACCATGATCAACAGTTACTGACTTTCGTGAGAAGCACCTGTTAGGATGCCCTGAGTTGGACTTTTCACAACCTCGGAACTGCAAGCTTTTACCCCCCCAAAAATACCCTTTATAAAAGCCAACACATTTCTGATACTTTTCATTTGCAGGCCTTTGGCAAACTAAAACATCATCCTACCTAATTATGTGGAACAATAGTCTACTTGGGTGTATCAAGGCTACTATCTTAAAAAGATTCTAAAATGCACAGCTGCATCGTAAGTAATGGACAACTTGGGCAATGAAAGAGAGGGTCAGAAATTCAAATCTCTTAGTACTTACACTGTTTTTTTTTTACTTTGGACAAGCTATTTCACTTCAGTCAGAGAAACTCTGCTTTTATGTATTTCATATACTGACATATGGGGTCAGAGATCATTTGTTAAAATAATTATTGTATCAAAACATTTGGAAATTACTAATTCAACCAAACTCCTTATTTCATCAAACTAGTCAGCTCAAAAAGATCTGTAGAGATAAACAAAAAGGGGAAACTCTTCTTATTCTCAAGAAGCTTGTAATTAAGTTAAGAAGATAAAATATAATCACAGGGAAGGATAGCTGATTGACCTGTACCTGAGGAAAGATACTAAAGAGCCAAGGGAGTTTGGTGGTTAGAACATGGGCTCTGGAGCTGCGCTGACTGTGTTTGAGTCCTCACTCCATCACTTATTAGCTGAGTGTCTTGGACAAGCCAATAAACTCACCTCATCTGTGAAATGGGGATAATAGTGCCTTAAGGCCTTGTGAAGTTTTTCTTAGGATAGTGCTAGTTATATCACAGCTATTCATTAATTATGTATAGCTCACATACATACACATGCAGAGGCAGAGGGGAGAGAATATTTTTAAGAAGTGAAGAGCATGAATAAAGAAAGTGAAAAGGTCCAAGCAGAGCTGTGTCTGGATCCTTGTGATGTAGCTTCTGTGTTTACTCTATTCTAGTCATGAAGTAACACTCTATTCTTTGCTATATCCCAGAATGATTTGCTCCCCTATAATGCATAAGCAAGAAATGGATATTTTCTCAAGATGCCATGAAGAGATGGAAAAGAAGGTTCATCATATGCCATATGATCAAATATCATAAATCTCTCTTTAAGTCTTTCTATTTTCCCCAAATCTCTTCTCTGGTGCTAACCACCATGTCTCTCCACTCTTCCCCAGCTTTCCACAGTCTTCTCCAGCACTGGTTCCACCATCCTCCTCTTCCTGGTAGACACTGACATCCCACCCAAACCCAAAGGCCCAATGTGCCTCTGATTTGTAGACTCAAACTCACACTTCTGCTCAGCAAAGAAAAGATATGCATCAGGAACTCCCCTCATTAATGGAGGGGAGAACATTCTTCCCTCCTACAAACAAGCCATTGAAGTAAACCATGATCTCGCCTACCACACAATGTCAGAGGACTAATTTTGAACAAAAGTGTCCAACGACTTTATTCAGTAGACCTGAGAACCCACTAAAAGGTTTGGGTCCAAGGAATATAGAAGTAAGCACAATGTTTCTGGAGAGAACCTACTTGGGTTAATTAAGAAATGGAAACTAGGATCAAGAGTTTTAGTGATGTGACTTTGAACAAACACTTCCCCCTTTTCTGAGATTGCTTTCTCCATCTTTACAATATGGAGAGGAGTTTGCATTAGAAGATGCTTTATTCTTTTTTCAAGATCAGAAATCTCAGGTCTTGAAGTAAATCACCTAATGTCACACATTCAAGTAGAACCAGAGCTGAGATAAAAACACAGGTCCTGGGAAGGCTGGAGACTCTAGAGAACATGCTCCCTTGAGTCCTACATTTCTGAATTGATGTTTTCATAGCTAGCTAGAGTGATTAAATCGTCTCATTGATTTTTCCTTCCCAGTGTGACCATCAAGGTTGAATTCATCATATCACTATTTCATGCATGACTGTCAGGATTTTTACTCCCTTCCTTGGGATTTGTCCTTTTCTGTCAGATATCTTGCCTTTCCAGGTAAGGAAATGAGGATAAAGAAAAGTGTAAGTGAGCATCTTCTCTGTGCCAGACCTTGAGCTGGGTCCACACACATATAAGCACACTTGGGAGTGAAACGATCTGAGTTTTATAAAATACTATATTACAATTTAGAGGTGGTAAATAATTTTTCCAGTTCTTGTATAAATGACTAAGTCCAAAGTAAGGATGTGCATTTTGGTGATTAAACTATTTTCAAAATTATAGGAAAGTGATTACTGTAAAAGGCAGGAAAATGGTTACTTAGGAGAGGGGGAGAAGAGGCAATAATAGAAATGGTCTTCATGAAATGGGCTTCTGGGGGAGGAAACATAGGTCTAATTCTTTCCTAAAGTAAGGGGGAAATGGAAAGGAGAAATGAGTTTATATGGCTACGAGTTTCTAAAAAAGAGTCTGGAGGCTGGCAGAAGGTTTGCCCTCATGCACAACTGAGCAGAGTCAGAGAGACAGATAAAGCAGATACAACCCCCAGATATTGGTTCCTTTGAGGGCTAAAGAGACCCATGGGAGTTATGGTCATGGCCGATGGGGTTAACTACCAGGGCAGATGGCTCCTCTTTGGAAATGGTGTTTATGTGTGATGAATCTGGACTCAGATGGGATCTCCCTTCATAAGACTTTCATGCTAATGTGCTGGAGGTGCAGTTAATGTTGGGGTTTAAGATATATTTAGGGGATTTGAATCTCTAGACTGACAATGTGATAGCCAGATCCTGAGCCTCAACAGACTCCAGCACCTACA
Organism: Dasypus novemcinctus; assembly: GCF_030445035.2. NCBI lineage: Eukaryota > Metazoa > Chordata > Mammalia > Cingulata > Dasypodidae > Dasypus > Dasypus novemcinctus. The sequence goes on along the minus strand of NC_080673.1, from coordinate 190,554,381 downwards.
ATCTGATTTATTGGACTTACCACACTCAGCTAAGATGGAGTTGAAGAAGGACAACCACCACACCATGGAGCCTAGAGTGATTACAACTGAAAATGGGAGGATTGCATCCAGCATCCATGTGGAATCTGAGCCTCCTCTTGACATAGAGGTGCAATGGACACAACCAATCCAATGTCCACATAGAAGAGGTGGCATTGGATTGGAAAAAGTGGACATAATGGACAAAGGGTATGGGGAAAGGCAGGAAGAGATGAGAGGTGGAGGCGTCTTCGGGACATGGAGCTGCCCTGGATGGTGCTTCAGAGGTAATCACCGGACATTGTAAATCCTCACAGGGCCCACTTGATGGAATAGAGGAGAGTATGGGCCATGATGTGAACCAATGTATATGAGGTGCAGAGGTGCCCAAAGATGTACTTACCAAATCCAATGGATGTGTCATGATGATGGGAACGAGCGTTGTTGGGGGGGGGGAAAGGGGGGGTGGGGGGGTGGGGTTGAATGGGACCTCACATATATATTTTTAATGTAATATTATTACAGTCAATAAAAAATAAAAAAATTAAAAAAAAAAATAAAAAATAAAAAACGAAAAGAACATCACTGCACCCCGTAGTCAATGGTCCACATCATAGCCCACACTCTCCCACTGTTCCATCCAGTGGGCCCTGGGGGGATCTACAATGTCCCCTAATTGTCCGTGAAGCACCACCCAGGACATGTACTTACTGGGTGCAATGGATGTCTCACGATGATGGGAGAGAGTGTTGCTGAGGGGGGTGTGGGGGGTGGGGGCGGTGGGGTTGATTGGAACCTCGTATTTTTTGAATGTAACTTTTAAAAATAAATAAATAATTTTAATAAAAAAAAACGAAAAGAAAATGTCACATTTAAGAAAGTGCTTTTATGAATACACTAATTCAATATTCACTCTAATACTAGATATCTGTTGATCCAGGAAGTTAAACTTTTGATTGGTATTCTGCTGGGCCTTCAATTACTTCATGATAAGGGGATGAGAGGCTTACATGGCATCGTTCTGCACTGTCACATCTTTTCTTTCACAAAAAACTGGCGTGAAAGACCTTTATTTCATCCCTATTCTGTATAGTGCTTGCAAAGTGGTGAACGTCAAGAATAGACTTCGCATTCTGTTGAACTTCATGAGTGCCCTGCTGTTTAAAAAACATTTTTAATATGGGAGACCATTAATTACTAGGATTCTGATTGTAATTGCCTGGTCTCAGAATTGATGAACAAAGCCATTTTGGAAAGCAATCAATTTGAAATCTAATTTGTTGGCGAAATGAACCATACAAACAGAATGCCACTTGCGGTTTGTCTAAAATGAGATGTGCTTAACGAGCCCATCATCTTCTGGGCTCCTCGTCACTATGGGTCGCAGCCACCTCAAATGTCATCAGTCGGACCCGGCGCACAGAAAGTGGAAATAGAACCCTGCACTCTGAGCAGGGCGAAATGACAAACAGATGGCTCCGCAATCCCTCAGGGTGACTCCGCGGGCTGCTTGGGCTGAAAGCCGAGAGGCTGCTGAGAGCAACCCAGTGCCGCACACGCTAACCTGCCCCGTGTCGTGCACCCCAAGTAGCTTGGATTGTGTGGTGTAGTACAATTCACTCATGTGTCTTCAAGGCACAAAAGATAAAAGTGCAAGTAGTCACACTTGACGAAGAGGATCTGAATTCTACTTTTATATATGAAGATCTCCATCTCACTCTCTCTCTTTCCTTTTTATGAAGATATATTTAAAGATATTTATTTATTTATTAATGAGACACACCAACAGGCAACTGATGGGTTATATGTAGAGTCTGTGCTTCCTACAGTTAAAGTTTGGCACAGCATTCTCTCCTCCTTTCATTATTCAAATTTTTCTTTTTTGCTATTTTAAAGTTTTGCTAATCGGCTTTGATGACTTCTTATCACATGATCTTAAGAAACTAATTCTTGGGTTGATGATAAAAGAATTCTTAGCATGTATGAGTTACAGTTTCAAAGTTAAACTTGTCATCTAATTGTTTCAAAATTGAAAGGCCATGTTTATCTTATGGCTTATTCATGTTTAAGCAGGTGGCATGTATAAACAAAGAATTATTTGAAATAGAGTAATCTCAGGGATTTGTGCAAGTGAAATTTGAGTCGCCTTTAACATGGCTAGTCCCATCATGAGACTGGGAGGTAACTGAGACCTCGAGGACTGAAGGCCATCCAATTTAAGAAGGTAGAAAGCCCTTTTGAATAAAGTAACCTCTGTCCAAGATCAAGCATGCGGTCAACAAAGAGATGTAAATTTTAGCCAATGACAAAGTGATTTCCGGTGGAAATGTTTAAATCTTTCAAGGCTCTTTGATAATGATCTGATTTCCAGAACCCTTCTGCCTGTTTTTATTAATTATTAATTTCTCTTTTAAAATAAGGTACATAAAAATGTAAACCATTATTAAAGGAACAATTATACCTGCTCTAAGAAGACTGAGAGTAAAATTTATTCATGCAATGGCAACAAAAATTATTGCAAGCTTAACAGGCACCAGGCAGATAAAACAAAGAAAAGACAAACAAACAAGCAAAACAAACGAACATAGTTCCTATCTTCAAAAATTTTAAAGTCTAATGGAGGAGATAAAAAAGGGAACAGGAAATATCAATGAGTGGTACAATGGGGAGGTGAGTATGGGGTATTTTGAGGAGGGTCCCCAATCCAATTTGGGGACAGGGAGTTCAGATGAGAGAATTAACCAGCTAATTAATAGGAAAGTGAAGAAGAGTGTGCTGAAGACAGAAAAAAAATGCAAGTGCAGAAGCTTGGATTTCTAGAAACAAAACTAGAGCATAGGGTTAGAGCAGGATAATGGGATTTGATCACTTTTCATAAATGGAGCATGATTCTCTGATTGGGGCACAATGCTTAGGATAGGTATTTCATTCACTCATTTATTCATCCCATGATTACTTATTGAACTTCTACTTTGTGCTAGGCACTGGGAATGCAGCCGTGGATAAAAGAGACTTGGTCTCTGCTCTAATAGAACTCTAATTTAATGTGGGGAGACAAAATAAATAAATGGAAAGTGTATACGTTCTGAAACAAACATTTAAAAAAGTGTAATAGAAATTGGTCTGATGAGATGACATGATATAAAACTAGGTAATAAGGAAACATTCATACAAATATCTGGGCAAGAGCTTTCCAGACATGGGAGAATCCTGAAATGAGGATAAACATGATGTGGTGAAGTATGGGATAAAAGACAAACGTTGCTTGAAGATTTGGTGCACAGATTTGAGAATGGTACAAGGTAAGCTCAAGAGAGGTAGAGAGGCGCTAGATCCTGTAAGGTAGTTAAGACCATGATAAGCCATTTCGATTTTATTCTAAATGTGATGGGGAGGGATTGGCAGGTTTTAAGCAAGGAAGTGACCCCTTTAAATTTACATTTAAGAAAGAGCTTTATCTATTAGAATGTCTAGAAACAAAAACAATCTGACAATACCAAAGTGAAGCAAAGGATGAATAACAGCTGGAATTCTCACACAATGCCGATAAGAATACAAAAAGATACAGCTTCTTTGGAAAATAATTTGTCAGTTTTTGTATAAAAATTTAAACATAAACTTGCTATATGACCCATTGATAATGTTCCTAGATACCTACCCAAAGGAAATTAAAACACACATCTATACAAAAATCTATATGCAAATATTTATAGCAGCTTTATTTATAATCACAAAAAACTGGAAATAACCTGAATGTTGTCAACTGATGAACGTAGGAACAAATGGTAATATATCATATAATGAAATATGACGCAGAAATAAGAAGGAAAGAATTACCGATATAAGCAGTAACATGGAAGAATCTCAGAAGTATTTACTATGGAATTGAAAGAAACCAGACGCTAAGGCTGCATGCACCCTGTATGATTCCATTTACATAACATCCTGGAAAAGGCAAAACTAGGAACAAAAAACAGACCAGTGGTTGAAAGGGACTAGGTTAGTAGGGAGGAATGAGTCTTTAAAAATATAATTCTGAAATTTATCAAAGTTTTATATGCTTTAGTTTTAAAGAGTCTGTAGCCTTTTGGTGATGGATTTCTGACAATTCACCAACATATGGCAAGTACCTCCTTGTGTTTCTCCTGAATGACTGTGCCCAAATTTCCTCTGCATAGAAGCATTTCAGGAATGTGGGTTAAGACCCACCCTCATTCAGTCTGACTACGTCTTAACTGATAACATCTTCAAAGACCCCATTGGTAAATGGGCTCTTACCCATAGGATTGGGAATTAGGACTTGAACATGATTTTGTGGGGGACATGATTCAATCCCCAACAATAGGCCTTTTGTTTATTGTTCTATCCAATTCATTGCTTAGCATATGCATCAAAAACATCACTTCTTGTTACCCAAGACAAGAGACAAGACAAGCCTCTTGTCACATAAGACAGTTCCACTGGCCAAATTCCTGTTTAGCTGTGGTAAATCAGTGACCCATGTTCAGGCAACGTTGGAGGATTTAGGATTTATAGAGTCCATGCTGAAATGCAGTAGTTAGACAAAAACTAATTAAGCTTTTTTAATCCATGTCAGGACCTCTTGGCATATTCAGAGAATAAGTAGTTTCTGGATTCTACCACATTGGCATTATATCAGGTTTTATTGTATTTACACATTCATCACTTTTTGAATACAGATGCAATACTTTTGTAACAAAATGGGAAGTCACAGTAGACTACAAGAGAAAAGGACTGAGAAATAAAGGAAAGCTATAAAACTATAAAAGGATTGTGGAATGGTAAACCAGAGATCATATGGATTGTGCTGTTTTTTGCAGTTAGGATAGTATATAGAAGGAGAAAAATGTTGCCATTGGGAGAAGGAGAAATAGATATTCCTAGGTTTGTGACACAACTTGTTTAGGATCTGCAAATCAGGAGTCTATAAACTGGATGCAGGGTGTGATCTGGCCCCAGGAGGATGACATCGAGTCTGCAGCAGTAGTCAGAGGTCTTCATTGAATGTGAGAGGAGACAGAGGACCCACTGGGGAGCTGTAACCCCTGAAATTATATGGAAGCTTGGAAAGTAATTTTAGAAATTTTAGGCTGAGGCTTTGTCTCTAGGATCAGGGTTTTTTTCTGATTCTCCTGGGCCATCCACACAGCTTTCTATTGACTTCCCACTGCTGTCGAGGTCTGCTGAAGCTTGTGTCTGGACAGGAAGTTTAAATACGCGGCAGACATGGTAACCGTGGAGGTCTCCCTCCTGATGAGGCTGACTGGGCCAGGCTCTCAACAGACTTCACACACTTGTTAAGGTTTGGTGAATAGCACCAGTCTCCACAGAGGATGATTTGGGTTCCCATAGAGAAGTCATCAACACAGACTAAGAATTCAGCCAATTATGCCTCACCTCATCAGTTCTATTTAGATGGGAACCCCATGGGGTATGGACTATGTCTTTCTCTGTGTATTATACAGTGTTGAGGAAACACTTGGCACTCAGTAAATACTAAACAGGAGCTCATTTCTTGTCCCCCTCAGTCTCCCACTGAGCTGATCTGAGGCAGACATTCCCTTTGAAGTCAATTGTCCCCACGCCCAATGATGAACTACATGGAGGCCCAGAGGGAGGTGAGAAATAGGGAGTCCTGGACCTGTTTTTGGTATCCTTAGTGTTAAATACTATCTCTACAGTGATAGAGCAAGGGTGTGTGTGTGTGTGTGTGTGTGTACTTAGTGGAACCAGGCAGTGAGAAAGGCTCCACTTCCATAAACATTGTCTTACTTCTTTTTTCTCACAAATTCATGATTTGTGCTTTCAACATACACTAATACCACCACCAAGCTATCTAGATAAGCTGACAGGCAGAGCCTTATAAGTGTTAGTTCCCTTTAAATGTCCATGCCTTTCACCATCATCATAGAGAAAAACGTTGGTGGGGAAGAGAAGATAAAAGAAAGAAAAGAAACATTATGACAATAAGGAAAGCTTTCTTTTTTAAAAGATAACCTGTGATAACTTTAATTCAGACTTAGCAGGGGTTTCACATGGCACTGATTTATCTGTTCTGAAAAATGGCTTTGGGGTTTATATTGCAAATATCACAATTTTTGCATCAGGAAAAATATTTTTATTTACACATCTAGAAATAGGTCATATTTAAGGATTTCTCAATTACAGAGAAGCATAGTTGGAGTATCTGCAAATGGAGATGCTATAAGGCACTGAGATCCTTGAAAGAAAAGAAAAACAATACAGAAAATGATGTGCTACAAATGAAATAAGGCATCTGAATTGGCATGTGCATATTACACATACATATTATCAAATGAATTAAACGTTTTTAAATACTGGGAAATAAAGCATTTTCTTTAACAGCTGAGGCTAAAATGTCTAGCATCAAGAAAGGCAGGTGTGTGGGAAGCAGACTTGGCCCAATGGATAGGGCATCTGCCTACCACATGGGAGGTCAGCGGTTCAAACCCTGGGCCTCCTTGACCGGTGTGGAGCTGGCCCATGCACATTGCTGATGCGTGCAAGGAGTGCCATGCCACGCAGGGGTGTCCCCCATGTAGGGAAGCCCCACGTGCAAGGAGTGTGCCCTGTAAGGAGAGCCACCCAGCGTGAAAGAAAGTACAGCCTGCCCAAGAATGGTGCCGCACACACAGAGAGCTGACACAAGAAGATGACACAACAAAAAGAAACTCAGATTCCCGGTGCTGCTGATAAGGATAGAAGCAGTCACACAAGAACACACAGCGAATGGACAGAGAGAGCAGACAATAAATAAAAAATAAATTAAAAAAAAAAAAGGCAGGTGTTAATTAATGAGGTTAAATAATACCTAGAAGATGTGGCCATGGGTGATATGATGGCAGTTCTAATGATTTTTTACATATTTGGAATTCAAGATCTCTGTCTCTTTCCTTCCTCTCTCTTCCTTATCTCCCCGCCCCCCCTTACAATGAAGCATAATAATTATTACAGCTATTCCATCTGAATGGCTTATCCATGTCTTTCAGTCAGGAAGCCTCTTAGGGTCTTTTATGTTATGTAGTGTCCAGAAGGAGATTAAGGCACATGAGGCCAGGAAAGAGAGGTGCAATGCCTACTCATGTTTTTTTAAAGAAATTTTTGCCCTGAAAAGTGCTGAAAGTATGAAAAGGATAACAGGAATTAGGAATATCTTAGTCCAAAGGCAATAGATACTAGGAGATTTTCTTTTTGTAAATTTTCCATTTTGTTATTTGTTTCTTAAAATTAACCTACCCCTAAATTAAGGTCAAAGGGTAAGACATTGCAAACTGTAATAACTAAAATATGTTGGAATTCACCCAACATGCTGGGTATTTTGTTACTTTCAATCATGTAAATGGGATCTCAGGTTGACCATCTTAGGGTTATAGTATCTATTGCAAAGGAAGGTGAAGTTAGCCCTGTATTGTGTAGGAGGAGCAGATTGTGCCCTAAAGGACTGTATCTAGTGTTGAATGCCATAGGACTTTAGGAATGTGATTGACGTATTGAAGGGAATTGGTCTCAGAAGGCTCCAGAATGTCAAATAAATGTAAGAAATGAGGATTAAAAAAAGAAACTCAATGTATTATGGAAAAGTTGAGGAAGCAGAAAAATATTCCACTCTGAACAGAGAAGGGTGAGAAGAATATTCTGAGAAATAGAAAGGAGACATGTATAAATGGATTGTGTCTACGGATAATGCTATAGAGTATAGAAAGGGTCAGCTCATGAAAAACCTTTAAGTCTTGACTTAGTATTTTGGATTTAATGAAAAATGGAAAGCCATTGAAAAGTTTTAAGTAGGGGAATTAAATGAATCCAATTACAAGTTATGCAACCACTCTGGATGTTGTGTAGGGCATAGATATGGACAGTTTGCTATGTATTTTGGAAATAGAATTATAGGAAGAATAACTGTTTATTAGCAAAACTGACATTCTGTGTCTCCCTAAACCATTAAATAAAATATTGAATAAAAAGGATGTCCTCTCAAAGAACACAGGACACGAGGGACTCTCATGTACATAAAACATTCAGTCACAAAATCACATGACATATGTCAAGTTTTTAAAATTTCAGATTTATGTGAATTTTTTATTTTAGTCAACCATGAAAACCACAACATTGTATTCACGAAGTTACAAATGTATTTTTTTCTGTATTTTGTCATTAATGGAAATGGTATGTATGGAGCATTTACTCTGTGTCAGGTGGTCTACTATATTACTTAGCAAAGGTAGAACCCCCACACATAATAGATAATGGACCTCCAAAGATGTCTACATCCTGATGTTTAAAACCTGTGAATATGTTACCTTATATGACAAAAGAGACTTTGTAGATGTGTTTAAGTTAAGGATCTTGATAGGGGAAGTTTTCCTGGATTATCTGGTAGGCCCAATGTAATCACAAGACACCTTATGTAAGAGGGAGGCAAGGAGGCAAGAGGATCATGGGGAAAGGGGCCATGAGCCAAGGAAGGCATGCAGCCACCAGAAGCTGAAAAAGGCAAGGGAATAGATTCTCTCACGACCCTCCCAGAAAGCATACAGTCTTTTCAACATTTTGATCTTAGTCCCATAAGACTCACTTTCGACTTCTGGCCCCCAGAACTGGAAGATAACAGATTTATGTACTTTGAGTCATTAAGTTTGTGGCTCAAAAGGTCAGAAAGGTAGGAGTAATATGGTAAATTGAGTTAGCAAGTTTGAAAGCAAGTGCTTTTCAGCATTTGATGTGAAAATTTTAGATATAAGAAAGATTTTATTCACTTAAGGTTTACAGATTTCTGGGGAATGGCAAAAGATGAACTCACATATCAGGGAGGAATCACATTTTGAAAGGTCTTATGTATTAAGCTTAACTATCTACAGTTTATCCTATATAAGTAAGGGAATTTCAGGGTCAACTACTATACTTTATTTAAGAAGGATGGAACTGATTACAGTATAGGGGATGGATTGGAGAAGTGGAAGGGATTCATGATTTCATGCTGGAAAACAAATTTTGAGGTTATTCTGGAAATTAAGGCAAGAACTAATGGAAGCCTGAACTAAGGCAGGAGGATGCTATGGATGAGATTAATTTAGAGATACCTAAGGGATAGAAATTAAAGATTTTTGAGCCTAAGGTGAGGTGTGGAAGAAGAGACCAAGTTATCAAGGGTGACTCATTGGATCCTGGCTTGGATGGTTGTATGAATGTTGTTGCAATTAGTGTTCTCGTGAAATTAAGAGCTCCTTGCAGGCAGCAAGCATGCCTTAACATTTTCTTAAAAACTTTACATCTTCCAGAACTTTAAACATAGTCTTTTACATTTATATTAGAAACTCAATAAATAATCATTTAATCTGTAGAGGATTAGATTTATCTTCCCTTGCAGAAAATACTGGAGAATTAAACATTCCTTTATATTTTGAGTGAAATAATGTGATGATTTCAGCAATTTGAGGCTTTTCTTTACTGAGAAGAAAATCTAGCATATAAACTAGAAGCAGATGAAGTTCTTTACCTCTGAATTACATATCATAAAAAACAAAATAATTTACGTATTATACCTCTAAATAAATACTGCTTAATTTTTTTCTCTTAGTAATGACCAATGTGGCTGTGGAAGTTTGATATTGTCTTATGAATTCAAAGAGATATTATTTATGTTTGTAAACTGGTCTGTTCCTCTGAATATGTGATACCCTTTGATTGTATAGATTCAGTTGAGGTGTCTTTGATTAAAATTAGTTAAGATTAGGGCTTTAATTCATCCACATCATTAGGGTGACTCAGAGTTGATTCCCCATCCCCTTGGTGAGCTATATAAATGGACACTAAATCAAGGAGACATACAGAAGTAGATACACAGAAGAAGAAACATGAAAGAGAGAGAAAGTTCCATAGACATAGAAAAGGATCCTTCAGCCCCAGGAAGAGAGATGAGCCATTTGCCTGATATTTTGCAGCTGAAGAGAACAAAGCAGCTGAACCCTATGCCATTCTACAGCTGAGATTGGAAAAGCTGGGCCCCTGGACCCATGGAGCCTTAAGAGGAAGAAGGAAGGAAAGACCAGGCAGACATCATCCACCATCTTGCTTCAACACATAACAGTTGGCTTTAGGTGAGAAATCGACCTTGAGTTTGACACTTTACGGCCTTGTAACTCTAAGATTTTACCCCAAATAAGTACTTTTTATAAAAGCCAACAGATTTCTAGTACTTTGCATCAGTACCCCTTTAGCTGACTGTGATGGTTAGGATAATGTGTCAACTCGACCAGGTAATTGTGTCTAGTTGTTTGGTCAAGCAAGCACTGGGTTAATTGTAATACAAAGACATTTATGGACTTTAGTTACCAGTGACTTTACTGAATAGATAGCTGATTACATCTACATCAATCAGGAAGATTGTTATTAGCAAAGAGTGATGCTTTATCCAATCAGTTGAATGCCTTAAACGGGGAAGTGATTTCAGCATTCAGGGAGAATTTTCCAGCTCATCTTTGGGCAGCCAACATCTCCTAGAAACTCATGGAGGACATTAATTGGGTTTCACTGGAGCCCCTGGTTTGCAGCCTGCCAGCAGAACTGGACTTGTGCATCCCCACTGTCTTATGAGAGACCCTTATAAACCTCATACAATTGACAGATATCTCCTGTTGATTCTGTTTCTCTAGAGAAACCTGACTAATACAGAATTTAGTACCAGGAGTGGGGCCAGGTCACCACTCATTGCTTTGAGAGGGTTGGGTCTGTATACCAGAGATTAGGGAAAATGTTGCCACCACCTCACTGTACTAAGGGGGTTGAGATAATCTCTGGGGTAAAGTGTGACCATCAACCCAATGTTCTTGGAGGGTGAGGTCTGGAGCACAGGCACTAACTAGATGCTTCATGAGGATGGAACCAAGAAAATGGCCATTGGGCAAGTCTGTGGAAAGGGTGGGCCCTCATGATGTCCCAGGGAGAAGAAACCATCTCCTTAAGAATAACTTTCAGACTTTGAAATCAAATGGGGCATCCCCAACAGATTTACAGAACTGTAGGGAACTGCAACTCATGTTTCCCTCACAATTTCTCCTTATGGTAATGCAAATGTTTATCCTTTGTCTGTCCCTTTGCATATTGGAAGCAGATAATATGTTTTGTAAGTTTCAGAGGTTTAGAGCCAGATGGGACTTTGCCCCAAGACAAACTGTATTTCTATAAACTGAATGATTTTGTACTTTTGTTAACCAAAAGGATTTAAGGTTTCTTGGAATATTGTGATATCATTTTGGTATTCATAGGGTGGAGTGTGGCATTTTGAGATTATTTATAAATTCCAAAAAAGAGATTATGTTTGTAAACTGGTCTGTTCCTCCGGCTGTGATACCCTTTGATTGTATTAGATTTAGCTGAGATATCCTTTGATTAAATTTTGTTAAGATTAGGGACTTGACCATGTCAGTAGAGTGTCACTCAGTTTAAGTCCCTGCCCCCTTTGTGGGCTATATAAATGGACACTCACTCAAAAAGACATAGAGAAGAAAGATACAGAGAAAGAGAGACAGCTCCATAGACACAGTGAAGGTCCCTGGAAGAGAGATGAGTCATTCAGCTGATTGTTTACAGCAGAAGAAACCAGAACTCTGCGCAGCTGAGCAGGCCTGCAAAGAAACAAGCCCTCCAACCTACCACTGAGATTGGAAGAAGCTGGGACCATGGAGCCTTAACAGGAAAGAGGAAGGCTGAACCCTCACAGACATTGCCAGCCATCTTGCTTCAACATGTGGCAACAGACTTTGTTGAGGAAGTAACCTTGAGTTGAACTCCTTAAGGCCTTTTCACTGTAAGCTTTAAACCCAAATAAATACTCTTTATAAAAACCAACAGATTGCTGGTACTTTGCATAAACACCCCTTTGACTGACCAATACAGTGACATATGTTACAATTGTAAGGATACCTTTCTCTGAAAGGCTATTGACAAAATAGGCACAGCTTCAGGCAGAAGAGCACTGTTTGATTTGGGGGTTCCAAGGCTGCAGATGACATCAGAGGCTTCCAGATCTAGCTGGACACTTCTTCTGCTTGAGACAGTGAGCTGATTATGGCCCATGAAAGTATACCAAGAGCATTTTTGTGCACAGGTCCAACCTTTCCTCATTGAAGGTTTATGGAGCTTGTAATGCCAAGATCCATGAATTCCAGGGACTATGCTTGTCCTTGGATCAGATTTGGAAACAGCTTTTGATCAGCGAAGTGAAACAATTAATTATAATAAATAATGCTACTAGAAGTCCTCACATAGTCAGCTAAAGGAGGAGGGGAGCCAAAGCAATAAAGTTGTTCCCTGGCAGAATATCATTATCTGGCCAAGTGAACCAGATCCTGTTTTTGGTTACAGCAATCCTAGCTCACTAAGCCGATGGTGGAAGGCACAGCAAGTTGGTTGCATCACGTTCCAGTGGGTGGAGGGGGTGATAGAAGGAGGTCAGTGCAGAAGGAATGCAAAATTTCTTTTTATTCATCTGCATTTGATTGCTTTGCGCCCTGAGGCACATGATTTAATTATTTTCATCATTGCCTCAGCTTCCTTAGCTACCAATCTGATTGAGGGCAATAAAATTATTCAGCCTTTACAAAAAATGCAGCCATAATAATTTTTGACTTGATGAATACTTACGGTTATAAAATTAGCCCCTTGGATGACCATGTCCAATTGAAAACACTAAACTAGGGTTTTCTCAACAATTGAAGTAAAACACAACCTTACATGAAGGGCTGATGAAAGATATAGCTCAACCAGATTCAAGTGCCCTGCTTGTGTTTTTTATAATAATTCCTGGGTATTGGTTGCTTACAATGTGTACTAACCATCTCTAACCCAAACAAGAGCTCTGAGTGGAGCCATTATTATTATCTCAGCCTCAAAATGAGGAAAATAATGTTCGAGACCTGATGCGAGTCTGCTTCCTGCAAGGGAGTTCAAGGAAACCCTGAGTTAATGTGTTGAGTTGACATTATAAGATGTGTGGAGAAGGGACAGGAGCAGAGAAGAAAAGTGGGCAGAAATGGATGCCTGATGTCCAGAGAAAAGTAGACCAAAGGATAAAGCTACAGTAAGAAATGCTACAAATGGAGGTGAATAGGGGACTCCTGGGTCCAGGCCACAAATTATGAAGGAAACCAGGGTAGATGTCAGAAATGAACCAGAAGGTCCAGGGCTGCATCTAAATGGCAATTTCCTTTCCTGGAAGGGCATAGCAAGAAGCGCTGGCTCTGCCTGGTACTCTGAACCTTCCCTCCAAGTCTTTTGCATTTATGTGCATGTGTGCATGGGTGTGTACATGCACATGTGCACATATGTGAGTGCATGGTTAACTTAACCTCCTTTATTATTGTATTTCCTTCATTAAAAGTTCTTACAGGGTCTGAACCATGGCTCTTTGTAAACTTAGGCCCATTAATCCTAAAATTCACTTTTCTTACCTGAAAATAGGACAAAGTGCTGTTTCACAGAGGCGTGTGAAATAGATGAGTGTGGTATTTAGCGTAGTGCCTATTTAAAACAAGTACTCATTAACTGTCAATAAATTAGTTATTGTTTATGAAATCATTGTTTACTTATTTATTTACCTAGCTTTTTTTCTTCTTATACACTTACTCACTTACTTCCTTAAACCTACCTTGTTGCAAGATTGCAGATGACGTGTTGTTCAGCTGAACAGGGCCCTGCAGGTGGAAAGGACGGGGCTGATGTGATGGAGTGATGGGTCACACAGTGTGCATGTGTAGGTGGGTAAGGTGGCTCCCCTTGAGGATATGTTTGATCTGCAATGTGATTTGTAATCTTAATTTCAACACTTAACTAGTTGTATGACCTTGGGCAAAAGACTTGATCTTACTGAGCCTGAGTTGCCTTATGCTATGAAATTAGTACCCACCTTCTGAGATACCATGAAGATCAAATGGGGTGGAGTATATTAAACATCCATCATAGTATCTGGACCTGACCAAATGTACCATTAATGTGAGTCCAATTGCCAACTCCCTAGGGCCACTAAGTACACGTTTAAGCTTTGGTTTGGGGGTTGGGTGAAATGATCTTTAAGTAACTGTCCAACCCTAAGATTCTGTGACTCAAAGGTTACAAACCAAGCAGGAACACTGAGAAGTAAAGCCTTCAACTGCAGATAAGTGCCTTTCCCTGTCTTCTCATGTAATTCATTGTGTGGCTGGGAGCATAAGTCACCTGACCTCTTAGGGCTTGACATTTTTCCAGTGTTAATGGGATGTTCCTACTTATGTGATAATGGTGAGAAATGATTGCTGATATTTAAAAATAAAGGGCACTGTGTGTTCATAAGCAATTAATCAGGTGTTTTGGCCACAGGAGAATGGATTTAAACTATAGTAGGAAAATAGAAGTCAGGCTTTGGAGGCAGAGGAGGCTACATTTAAAGTCCAGTGACTCCATTTGGGCAAGTAACTCAAGCTCTTTAACTTCTACTTTGTTCATTAATAAAATGGGGAAGATAATCTCTACCCATGAGGCCTTATGTGTTAAATGAAATAAAGTATATAAAATACCTCTACATAGTTTCTGTCAATGAAGATAATGATGCTACAGGAGTAGATTAACAGAATAGTAGCAGTTAATGGACCTGACCATATTACACATTGGAATTTCTCGTTCTTGAATGTTTACTAAGTGTATAAGTTATAAAAAGTACTCAGAATGTCAGTTTGCCAGAGTTTTAATGTCTTTCCTTTAGAACAGTCATTCACAAACTTTGTCTGAAAAGGGCCAAATAGTAAATATTTCAGATTTTATGGGTCATATGGTCTCTCTCTCAACTATTCAATTCTGCTGTTGTGTAAGCTAAGGGATATAACTGTGTTCCATAAAACTTTACTTATAAAAGTAGACAGCAGACTGGCCTGTGGGTCAGTTTGCCATCCTTGCTTTACAACATTGATTTATCCAATAATATTTATTAAGCATCTACAATATATAAAACATTGACTTTGAATTGTTGGAGATACAAAGATGAATCAGTATCATCAGTAATAGTAAAAGGCTATTACTAGAAAGTGATTGGCTTAAAGTAGGCTAGGAAAAAATTGTAGACATGGTTCTAGATTAAATCTTGACTTTTGCCAACTCCTTATTATGTAACTTTGGGCAAGTTATTCAAGAGTTCTAAGCATCAGCTTCCTCTAGATCTATTAAATTGAGATACAGTAGCTATCTCATGTAGTTTTGGAGAAGATTAAACAAGGTAATGTACACAAAGCATAAAGCAAACTGACTGGTGTGTAGTAAGCAGTAAATAAATGTTATTTATTATTATTCAGAAGAATAACGGATTACTACTGCTTACTCTAGCTGTGCAAATCCCTTTTCAAGGTACAGTGGATTGACTCATTCTGTATTCTGCTCCTGCCCCTTAGTCTAAGTTTTAAAATCCTATTTGTCCTTAATTTTCCTGACCAGGTCTCTTTCTGCGAAGCCTTTCATAGAACCGCAGAGGTGATATAAAATGCAATCATCATCTCTTTTTATAACAAACAATTTTCTGTCAGTTTGTAGGATCTTGTTCATAAACTTCTGTTCACAGAATTTATCACTACTCCTATTGCTCTTTAAGCACATTTTTTTGTTCACCAGTACTGTACAACGCTATGATGAGGCTTAATTCTGTAAGAGGGTATCACATACCAGGTCGTCTCACTTTGTCATAGTAATCATTTGCCTATTAACTTTGCTACATTCTCTCTTGCCACTAGTCTGTAAAGAATATTAGTATCTTGTCTCTGAATATTAAATATTCTCAACCTATATCCACAATCACTGATATATCTTTATTGATTTAGTTCTAACAAAATTTATTCCCTGAACAAAGAAGTTCTGGAATATGGCTGCTCCTTATTCTCTTTACCTAGGTTGTGGCTTTTACTTTCAATTGCTCAGCTTTTCAGTTCTGCTGCCTAAAATAAACACTATTTTGCTTCCTTAGGCTCATTGACAATGGGTAAAGAATTCCACTGCTTCACTGTTAATAGGTTGAATGTTAAAAATTGCCCTGTTCTTTTTTTGTATGTGGAGCAAGTGGTTAAATATTGGAAATTTCAGATGGTTCAATCTGATGTTATTTTCAATATTATTATTTTTAATAATAAAGCCAATATCATTATTGGTTTTTTATTAGAACTTGAGCTAAAAATGAATTCCCACCATTGAGCAGAAATAATGATGTGATGATTTTTATTGCACATTACAATTAAGTATCTATATCTCTTATCTTTGGTTGCAGGAACTAAAATTATCATTGTTTATTCATTTCATACTCAAAAATAGGTACTTTGTATATTACCACATAGTCTATTTAATAATTCAGTGGGTACTTTTTAATGTCTACAATATGTCTTCATCCATTAATGCCAAATTAAATGAAGGAAGGTCATATGCCCTTGGAAGAACATAAGAGGTAAAAATATATAATAGAAGACAGGGATAAATTCTGGGAAAACATGCAGAATAAATCCCCTAACACTTTAAAAAGAATAAAAGCAGATTTAGTAGACTGACTATATAAATTACTCCAATTTTCTATTCATCACTGTATCCACTTCTTTTCTGAAGTGAATTTGAAGGTCTACTCATCAAGAAGTGGAATCTATATTCTCACCCCATGATTTTGGACTAACCTTTCAACTTGCTATGGTCAATAGAAGACAGCAGAGGTACTGCTGTGTCAGTTCTGGTCCTAGGTTTTGAGTGGCCTTACCCACATCCACTAACCTGACTTGCTGAAGGACAAGAAACAACATGGAGCACAACTAAGCCATCCCAGATCAGCCAACCCCTTGCCGACATGATAGCTGACTGACTGCAGAAACGTGAATAAGTCTAGCCAAGAGTTGCCCAGCTGAGCTCTGCCCAAATTGCTGGCTCAGAATCATGAACCGCATGAGCCCCTAAGTTTGGGGTAGATTGTTATACTAAAAATATTGCTCATACACAAATCTAAGAGCGTAAGTTAGATTTCTGCTAGTTCTTAAAAATAAATGAGACTGACAGATAAAGAAGAAGGAATAGGGAATTCATAGCAGGATAAATATTGTAAGAACAGGCTCATACTCACAAAAGAGCCTCTTTTGTTCTGAGAGAAATCCAGTAAAACAGGATCATAGAATGTAGAATACGTGGGAAAGTGTATGAGTGAATGTGTGTGTATAAGCATCTCATGCATGTTTGGGAATTTGGTAAGAAATAATGATAAACGAGTCCAGAAATGCAGATTAGACAAGACTAAAAAAAGCCCTGTAGATGAAATTGATGAAATGGGTTTTATCTTCAGTGTTTTTCCAGCAAATGCTTTGCTTTTGTTAGCTCAAAGAATTGGAGAATCAATCACTGAGAGACTGCTGCATGCCAAGGAACACCATGCTGAGTGCCTTATGTACCTCATCTCTTCCCATCCTGCCTTGGGATACTGTGCCAATTTCTAGAAAGAGAAATAGAGTCTTAGAGGTAGGGAGACCACATGTCCTGGTTTGCCCGCACAGTCTGACTTATACTTGTCTCAGCACACAACCATGCCCCTTTGACTCTCAAACAGTGTCTGGTCTTTGCATGACAAATTACATTATTGTTCTATTTAGAGGTTATGTAAGTTGTCAGATTTTGTACAACTAGTAAGTGGCAGGTCTGGGTTTTATATCTTAGTGGTCTTATTAATATCTGTTAGTAGCTTTTTTAAAAATGTAAAAATATGTGATTATTTTGTGTAATGGAGGTTCTTTGATCTTATAAAACATTCGTTAATATCTATTTGATTTAAAAGTTGATTTTAAGAGCTGTCAACCTCCATTCTAACTTTCCTAAAAGCTTGTCAATAATAAGCTTTAATTTTAATAATAAATATTGGCTAGTCAATAAACAACCTTAAAAAATTGCTTAATGTGCTGTTCTTATGAAGACTGGGGGTGGAAATTTTTATCCCGTGGGATAATATCTCTGGCATTATTATTTGAGTTCAGGGAAAACTTGCCTCTATTTATAGAAAATCCAATGACAAAAAGAACGCACCTTTCATACAAATTTGGATTTACCTATATTGGCAAAGATAACTTTTCAGAACATGGATCGTGAAAAATGCATGCATATATGTTTGTGATATGGGTGATGTGGCAAGAAGGTCAACCATTTTCACTTATCTCCCAATCACATTTGGGAACTTATACCAAGCCAGTAGATTTTGCATTGGTTTTGTTCTTGAACAGGTATCATATCAGCATTTGTCTGCCAACCACTATAATTACCAAGTATATATACTATCTGTAAGCCAATCAAAGTACAGCTCTGTCTCAAAAATTCAAGTGTGTGTCATGACACTTGGTTTACATTTTGAAAATAGATGAAATCCTTTTTCCCTAACCGGACTCCACACACCACTTAGCAAGCTTGAAGTTAATTGGTTTGTTCTAGAGTAGGTCAAGTGTGCTGTCATTTCTTCCTGAGGATATTTTTCTGGGAACTTTTTAGCATCCAAACTTGTCTTGCTCTATCACACACAATTGATGTTATACATGATCAGCAAATTAACACACTGCCCAAACAATTTCCTGTGGTGATTAGGCAGTCTGATTAGAAGCTGCTCCAAGCTTCACCACAAACAGGCAGGTCTAATTTGAAAAACATTGAAAAAAAATAGATGAAGCAAAGCACTCACCTCTACCTTGTGGAATAAAATGGTCCCTTTAAAGGGGGGCATGCTGGACATGGCATAGTTTTGTTCACACGAAGGGTTATCTTTCTCAGAGACGTGACTCTTAGCCGTATGGGCTTTCAGGAATTTGCACAGAGAAGCGTTTCTGGATTGGATTGAAAAATATTTACTGAGAACCTGCTTTTCTAGCCCTGCTGAAGGTATAGGGGACAGAAATGACTCTTGCCCATATGTTGGTGAAAGCAACACCCAGTCAAACTGGTCTAAGTTCAAATTCCTCACTGCAAATTTATCAAGAGCAATTTACTGATTGGTTTTTTGAAGATTACATTTTTATTTTTTGGATCATAAAATTTGGAAAATTTTCGGAAGTCAGAAAAGGGCATGTAAAAAGAAATTCACCATTACATATATGACAGTTGTTAAAATGTTATTTCCTTCAAATCAGTTTTTCTTTGTTCATTTATATATGTGTGTATACTATAGTATATATGTGTATATGTATATAATTCAGGTTGTAGTATTGCTAGTTACAAAAGTATGAGCTTAACTAATTACTAGCTACTAGTTACAAAAGTATGAGCTTAACTAATTAATTTTATGTTTATATTATATAGTACCCCTTGTTCATAATTTTAGAAGTTCAATGCTTCTGATGGTTTTATGGTTGAAAGAGTATAAGAAATTTTAAAACAAAAATAAACCCTGTTTTATCCTCCTCAGAGGAGGTAACTTAAAAATTTTTTTTTGCTTCTTATAGCATTTATCATGACCACTTATTGACATTTATACTAGTATATTTTAATTTTTTAAGATTAAACATTTTTATCTTTTTAACAGGGAAGACAAATATTTAGTTCTCTTATATTTCTATTGATCACCAAACATTTATCTTCTCTCATTCATCTAATATAATTATGTGAAATATTAGTGTTTATATTATTCTGTTTCTGGAAATATTATTCACAGCTGGGCCAAAGTGTGTATGTTAGCAATCCTTTCTTGTATGTCTCTTCAAATTTCCTGACATTCATTTATTTTTTAAAATTTACTATGTACCTATGTACCTATGTACCTATGACCAATTCATCCCACAATCTCTAAAAAAACTATAAAATCCCTCTGAATATGCCACACTTACAAGGAAATCTACATATTCTATTTTTTATATCAATACGCCTCCTGGAGTTCTCTGACTATTTACTTTAAGTTGTATAAATTCTTCCAAGGGGCTGCTATACAGATTTGATCATGTAATTTCGCTTTATGATCAAGGTGGTGATTTCTTTTCCTCTCTCCTATTTTCATTCCTGTTTCCCGAATCCCATGACTTCTCATTACTGGTTTACTCTCTCGTTTTGGCAAAGTGCAAACTGAGAAAACACTGCATAAAAAATACATTTTTGAAACCTCCCAGGGATGAATTTGTCTAGTCTACCTGCATACTTGCATTTTAGTTTGGCTGGGTATAAAATTCTCTGTTGAAAATAATCTCTCAGAATTTTGAAAACATTGTTCCACTCTTTTCTAGATTTCATTATTGCTGTTGAGAAATGTGATGCTACTTTGATATGCAGTTTTTAGTATTTTTTCCTGAAAATTTTTCACTTCTATACATTCTCCTAGTGTTATAATATATGGGGTCTTTTAAAATATGAATATCCAGGTTCTCCAGTTGTAGCAAAATTTCTTTAATTAAATCTCCAAAATTTTCCTTTTCTCATGTTTAATGTCTCTCCGAGCCTTCTTAGTAAGCTCTTGAATTTTCTAGATTAACTCCTCATTTTCTCTCCCATCTCCATTTTTGTCTTTTTTTTCTACTTCTTTAGAATGCTTTCAAATTTATCTTCCCATATTGCTATTAAATATTTTATTTCAGATATTGTATTTTTATTTTAAAGAGCTCTTTCTTGTCTTACAATGTTTATCCTTATAACCTCTTGTCCCTTGTTCATGTGTGCAATATTTCCTTCAATGCTTTTGAAGATTTTAATAACAATTTTCTTGATGCTTTCTGCTACTCTTCAATTGCCTTAATTTCTTTTGAGTTTATTCATTTTATATAACTATTTCATTCTTTGTCTTTCATATTATATTTTCTCCAAATAAATATCAGGTCATTTTTGACTCTTTGCTAATCTTTACGATTGTACCACGATAAAGCTGATTGTTTGTTTTGTGTGAGATGGTAAGCTATTGACCGGAGGCCTCCTATGTAATGACTGGGCAGTCACATGCATTGTTTTCCACTGGACATTATTCAAATGCCAGAATCAACTGGCATTATTCTCAACAGCAATAATGCAATCTGGTTGCTAAGGGAAGAAAGGAGAATGCAGAATTTGACTTCATTTTCCCGATTTAAGTTTGTAACCATCTCTCCACACTCCACAGTATCTAGTGCATTTATAATTCATAATCTCTGAATTTCCTACCTTCTGCAGAGTTGAAAAAGAGGTAATTGAGTAGGAAGACTGTAGGAGTTCTACTTCTTTTATGGATATTCCAATAACCCTTCTATCTTTAGTCCCACTGACTTCTTCTCCTGAGATTCCTGGCTTTCCTAGGACCCTGCAGAATAATTTGTTTTTATTGCTTTCTTCTCTCTGAAGACACTTCATTTTCAGCTACAAAGTCAGTTAGTACTCACACATCTGATATCCTCTTATCTCAGTTTTTAAACTTTTTGTTTTGTGGTAATTGTAGCTTCATATGCAGCTTTAAGAAATAATGCAGAGAGATCATGTATACCCTTCATTTATTTTCCCTTTGATGTTAGCATATTGCATAAGTACAGGATTATCACAACTAGGAAATGGACATTGATATAATCCATTAACCTTATTCAGATTTCATCAGTCTAACATACATTCATGTGTATGTGAGTCTGTACATATACTTTTATGCAATTTTATCACATTCATAGATTTATGTAACTACCAATACAATCAAGATAAAGAACTATTCCATCACAAAGATGTCTTATGCTTTTCTTTTATAGCCAAAGACACCTCCCCTCCTTCTACCAACTTCTGGCAACCACTAATCTATTTTCCATCTCCATAATTTTGTAATTTTAAATGTGCAATATAAATGGGATCATATAACACGAAACTTTTTTGCGATTTGACTTTGCGAATTCTACATAATTTCCTTGGGATCCATCTAAATTATTGTGAGACTCAATAGTTTAATTCCTTTTTTTGCTGAGTAGTATTCCATAGTATGGGATATAGATGTATCACGGTTTGTTTAACATTCACCCATTGAAGGATATTTGGGTTACTACTAGTTTTGGTTGATAAGAACATTCATGTGCCTATTTTTGTGTGAGCATAAGTTTTAATTTCTCTGGGATAAATGCCCAACAGTACAATTGCTATTTTATATGGTAAGTACATGTTTAATTTATTAAGAAATGGCCAAATTATTTTTCAGAGTTTCTGTAATACCATTTGGTTTCTGAATGAATGAGATGTTCCAAGACAGAAGAGTAAATAAGCATAGTGAGGCATCAGAGATCAGTATAGAGAATTCTGTCAGGGAGTCACAGAATAGAAGGCACCTGCATTATTCTTTGAAGAGTAGCAATGCTGAGGTCAGGTAGTATGCAATGAAGAAGTTGATCCATTGCTGTTAAAGGCATCTAGCAGGGAAAGTATGTTAAAAATAACTGATTTAATCAAGTTGGATAAAAAGCAGAATTTGTATAGACTAGCCAATGGAAATGAGGATGGAAAGACAGATTAAGACCAGATAGTGGATGCCCTTGAATGCCCAGCTAAAGACTGACTTTTCCCCCATTATCTTTAGAAAGCCATGCTGAATTGTGTTTGGAGAAGGACTGATGAAAAGCTGAATTTAGTAAAAGTAGCCTGGCGGCATTGGCTGCTAGGTTTTATTTATTTATGTCCAGATGATGTGTGCATCCTATCCTGTGGTTGAAGAAATGTTGAGTGCTATATTGTTTTTGAATAAGCAATCACTACGTGGGAAGCCAGGGTCAAGGAAGTTTCTGTTTCCAATTAAAGGAAGGATCTACAAGGTGAAAGGGCTCTGGAAGTCATCAGAATTCTTTAAAAGGCAGAGAAGAGCAAAAACTGAGCACATTTCAGGACCCTAAACTTAGGGCAACTTTTGCCTTGCTATCAAAGATGAAAGTGGCAGAAAAATAATGCCAGTCCCTATTACCTTTGCATCTTCCCTGTATTTTACATGTAATAAATATATGATTTAATCTTCATGGCAACTACACATGGAATGTGTTTTTACTCTAATTCTATAGATGAGGTGCCTTGGTCCTATGGATATGTCCTGAGAGTCCACAAATAGAGCAATAAAATAATACCTGTCACAAGAAAAGCAGGGAGAGAGAAAGAGGAAGAGAAAGAGAGGGATGGGGAGGGAGACTGAGCTAGAGTCTAGAAGTTCTTCAAGAGTAATTCTGGAACCACCACTAAATCAAAAGGACGGTAATGAAACCCTGCACATGAAAGAAAATCAAGTGGGTAGAGCAGAATAGAAACCGAGGTGAAATAAGAACAGTGATCCAAGGGGAGACCTGAGCAAGGACTTCTGAAAGCACTGCAGTTGCAATGGTTATTTGCTTTATTGACCCTCATGTATGAGTAGATTAGCCTAACTTAAAAAATAAGATAGTTTCAGGCACAGCCTTAAGGCGGAAGAAAGATTCTCACGGGAGAAGGGACCTGAAGACCAAAAGAATCTGTCCAAGGGCTCCACGGCAGGCGGTGGTAGAGTGCTAGAGCAGCAGCAGCAGGAGCCCCTCTCTGCTGCTCTTCAAGGCCAGGATGCAATTTCCCCCAGCACAGGACTGCCAGGTTTCTACCTGCTGCAGTTCAGCTTTTTACCAGACCATCAGAACTTTCCCAGAGCCTTAGGTGGGGCTCACACAGGTGGAAGGAGGATTCCCCCTTGGAGCTACACATGGTGATTTCATTGCAAGTGAGTTTCTGAGAGTCCCTGCCCTGAGTGCCCAACCACTTTTTACCAACAGAGAATTGTCCCTTTCTCCCCTACTCGCACCCCGCCCCACCCAAAGGAGACTCGCTGCTCTATCCAGGACTGATAGCAAACTCTCCTGCCTGGAACAGATGAGGGATCTTGAAGGACTATCAAATATAGACTGAGCTCTGCCTGTCCCATTCAAATCCCTATGAAACACCGGGCTAGGCGGGCTTGTCACTGGCAGGAGTCCTACTGATTCATCAGTGATACTGACTTCTATGGGGAGATGGTCTTGGACAGATCCATGGGACTAATCAGGGCATGCAGAAATCCACCAGGATGTTCTGTGTGCTTGCTACAGGCAATGTTTTAGACCATCATCAATGAATGGCTTCTCTGGACATTGGGAAAATTAATGTCCTTCCTTCTCTAGGGCAGAAACTGCACTTTATTTCCAATGTTTGATTAGGGAATCCTACCATGTTCAGATGCCCGTTGGCAAACTGTGGACCTAATCCTGCCCAAGGACTGTTTTTGTACAACTAATGAACTAAGAATGGCTTATTTTTTGAAGGAATATAAAAGCAGCGACAAAAACATCAACCATGTAGATGCACAACAGAGACTGTGCATGACCTGCAAGGTTTAAACTAAACTATGTATTATCTGGTTCTTAATAAGAGTTTGACCACTCCTGGCCTGTAAGAAAGAACATGTAGACTGGAATTTAAAATTTTAACAAATATGGTTATGCGTCCTGATACCACGGTTGGTGCAATCCTGGGCATATTATTTTAGCTTTTGAGTTTAGGTTTCCTTACCTGGGGAAGACTGCACACAGACCTTCTCCAATGAGAAATGTGTATAACTATGTGAAGTCCAGCATTTTAAAAGTGCATCAACACAACAATGGGCATTTCATTTATATTCAAAATAAGCAAAACAAATCTACAGGGTTGAAAACAGACTAGTGTCCTTAGGGCAGAAATTCTGGAATGTCATCCAATGAGGCCACAGGAGTTGGGCTGCTTAGTTTTTTGATGTAGGTGCTAGTTATATAGGTACATTCAATTTGTAACAATTCACCAAAACATCCATTCCCTCAGAAACATTTTCCTAAATGTAAATTACACTGTAATAAAAAGTTGAAAAAAATAAATCTCATCAAGAAATCTTTTTTTTGGCAGCCTGTGTAGAAAATATCTTTGCAGGAGGTTCATCCTCCACAGAACAGAAGATGAGAAACATAGAGCTGGCTCAACCTTTCCCCACAGTCACGCTGCAGATTTTCCCAGCCAGACCCCTTTTCTAAGAACTTAGAGACCAGTATTGTCTCCATATCACCAGGCTCTCTCTTGCCTCTGGACCTGGAGACGTAAACAGCTTTCAGCGGTGGTGGCCAAAAGATGCTTTCAATTCATCTTTGGCCTCTGTGACTTCACAGTAGGAACAAGCATCCCAGCCTCTTAAAGCTCTGTTCCTGCCCACTTCCTCTCCACATCTGGTAGTGTCTACCTCTGAACCTATGCTCTAGTTGTCCTGACCTGGTTTCCTTCCTGACCCCATCAAGATACTTCACAATTCTAAACTTCCTCCACTCCAAAATACCCTCTGCCCAATCATCAACTTGCAAACTTCTGATTATTCTCTGTACCCCAGATCAAGTGTCTCTCTCTTCCTACATACAGGAATCCTTCCCAGACCTCCGTCCAACAGTATTGTGTGTTACAAGCATATTTCTGTGAGAGCACCCATTTACCTAAATGATTATTTATTCATATGTTTTCCTTTCCAGGTACCTGAGAGCTCTTGAAGAGAATATTGTAATGTCACTAGTGCTTGACACAGAGCAGAGACTCAAAATATATTGAAAAAATAATCTAGTGTTCTTATAACTTTAAGGCAATGTTTTAATATGGTAGGTCAATAATTATTTTACCATTTGTGTGGGTCCATCTAGTGGAAAAATACTCAGTAGTTTTTAGATTTTATCTTTTAAATAGTAGATTCATGTAAATGAATTTTTATACACATAGTGTTATAAGCTTAAAAAATTTCGTCAATTGTTATTTAGGAAACTCAAAAGAAAAGTTAAAGATTCAATGAAGTATAAAAAGATGATAGAATATTATTAGGTGTCTTTGGATTATTTCTTTCATGGAGGAAGACAAAATCTAAAACCAAAAAAATATATATTTTTCATAAAGAGTTGAAATTTAACCTTCAGGCAAGGAATAACTAACTAAAAATAACATAGATTTTAAACTAGACTAATCATGAATAACCAACAGGCATTCACTGGCTAGACAGAAATATGGATTGCAAAAATATTTTCAGATTAAATGAAGTAGAATTAATCATATCCATTGTTATAAAATATTATGGTTTGTCAATATAGTTATTTTGGTGCTATTTAAAGCACTACCATTAGCTCACTGTGAGACATTTGGAAACTTTAATTTATCTTTAAAATGCCACAATCTAAAATGATTCAAGATTTAACTTTACGCATTTCTATTTGTTAGAATGGCCTTATGTGTACTTCTAGAAATGGCCACTAGATGACAGGGTTCCCATTTCAAAGGGAGCACTACTTTTCTTGCTCCAAAATAAGCGCCTCCAACAAACTGAATTTGAAATGTGTTTATTTGCACAGCTATAAATATGGCACATCTGATCCAGTTTTCCACTGGGTTCCATGGTTTTCAGTGATTTGGAGCTATTTTTTTTTAAAGAAAGATACAGAAAGTTATTTGATATGCAACCATATTCTTTCGAAATAATCAGAGTTAATCCCTCTTCTTTTTTTTTATCAGACATTGCAGGTCCACGGTGTTGTTAGTGGAAAAAAATTGTGGAACCATTCATTAAATAGTGTGTGTGTGTGTATGTGTGTGTATGTTTTGTGCACAATTCCACAGATTCCTCAGCAAGTGTCAATTTGAGCATCCCTGGAAGTTCTTCACAGTTCCAGACATTTGAAGCAACACCTGCTAAATGTCTTTAGATTCCTGACATGGCACTCATGACTGTTTAAAAACAATCCTACCCTGGTTACTTGGGAGTGACTGAACACTTATACTGTAATGATAAGTTGAACCGAATTTCTAGACAAGTGAAGGTGCTTTGATCAACTAAGGTAATGTATGTGGCTAATATTTGAAAAACAAATGGCATGCATACAAATGATGATATTTTCATTATTACTACAAGTTATTATGGTTATTATTGTTGTTGACTTTTTTATTTCCAGATTGTTGGAGAAGTGTGTTCCCAGAGACTGAAGAGTCAAGGAAAGAAATGTATTTCTTCCACATCTGACAGAGCAGACCAGAAATGCCTCAACCAAAAAGATTTTTTTTCCACTTGCAAAGTTTGTACTAACATTTTTTAAAGAGAAAAAGGAATCATCAAGACTTTCCTGAAAATTCCAGGGTTTCCAATTTCCAAAATTTATCTGAGCTTGCTAGACATTCTACTTCAAACAAATGAAAATTATTGTAAGACAAAAGTATCTCAAGCATTTATAACACTGTTTTCCTATTTGCAAAATAACATAACACACAGAAAAGAATTCCTGTTAACATAAAACTAAGAAGTAGATTATGTGATCTTGAGTGAAAGTGTAAAGGAACCCCCCCCCCCTAAAAAAAAACCTGCCTTCTATCTATTAAAAATACAAAATTTTAAAAAACTGGGTTATACTTGAAATTCCCCTCACCTCCCTTGTGATGGACAATCTCTCCCCAGCCTTCTGGGCAGTGTTTAGGCACAAAGTATTTTAATATATCATGTTTCCATCTTCCTGCCTAATCCTACTTCATCACAATGTGCTGTAGCACAATGGAGATGCATGCATTGCTGAATTTCCATAAATTACACAGCCTGACATTTTCATAAAGACAAATTCCAATTGTAAACTATTAAACCTAATTCTGTGTCCTTTGATGTCCCTGCAAAAGACTGTGGGGGAAGTTTAAGCATTCCCACATGGGAATATGTTCACTGGAGTAGGTGAATAGAAAGGAGAGAAAAGGTTTTTGCCCCTCAAAGCTCTTCATTAACTTGGTTGCCTTCTTCTGAAACTGAAGGTAGTCCCTTTTCAGAATATTACAAAAAACAAAACAACCTAAACACTGGGGACAAACTACACATATCAGTCTCCTGAAAGCTAAATCCTGAATCAAAAAAAAAAGACTGCTGTGCGGCACCCCTGGCTTGATTTCAACTTTGAAGGTGAGAGCCAAGTCTAACTGCCCTTAAGCAATAGTTTCACTCTTCAGATTATTTAAGATTTTTCTTTCTTTGTTTCATAACTCTCTCCTTCCAAGCACCCTTGTAACTAGGAAGTTAGATTAAAGAAAACACCATTCAGGTACCCTCACGTTTTCATCATTTGGTTATGGAATTTCCTGGGCACAGCTTGTTCTCAGCATCCTGTTGCGGTAATTTAACACACAGGTTATAAAGAATACTGTGACCCTTCTCCCTTCCTGTTGACTTTCACTCCTCTGCAGCAGGTTCTTTTAAATTGGAAAGCTGTATTACCTCCCCTGAAAGCAGGAAAGGTGTGTAGAGCTAACAGAAGAAAGCAAATACAGTGGCTTTTCAAAGGTTGCTCAGGGCTTGCTTTAGTCTGAGGGGAGATTCAGGGAGTAGGGTTTCGGCACAGGGGCAGGATGGGACCATGGATACACTTCTAAATCCTGCTGGGTTAGCCTTTCACAGGGCGGCTTTGTTATGACATGTGAAGTGTCAGGAATTCCTGGAAGCTTACACCCTCCCTATGCAAATGCAAGTGCATTTAACCACAAAAGACCACTCTTAAATCAGGACTACTGACTTGAACTAGTGAGCTGAAAGATTCCTGCAT
The DNA here is from genome assembly GCF_030445035.2 of Dasypus novemcinctus. Classification (NCBI taxonomy): domain Eukaryota; kingdom Metazoa; phylum Chordata; class Mammalia; order Cingulata; family Dasypodidae; genus Dasypus; species Dasypus novemcinctus. The sequence continues at coordinate 190,525,786 of NC_080673.1, read as the reverse complement.
CCTGTAATGACTCCTGATGGCGTCATCCATGCACACCTTTGGGAAGAGGCTCTTTTTTCAACTGTCAGCAAGCACTGGCTGGAAACCATGGGGGCCAGTCCAGAAACATGAGTCAACATGTCATAATAGAGACGTAGGCTCAGAAGGTCCTTTAACAGCTACTTGAATGTCATAAGCACAATACAAAGCAACAGTTGATAGCACTGGGCTTGTGGAATTCTGTGGGTGGGAGGATGAGGTGTTGGTGGGAGGGAATGTGTATCGGGGGTCAGTTCTGGGGCTCAGGGTGACTTTGAGGCAGGCAGGGGAGACACTGGCAATGAGGAAGAAGGGAATTATTTATGTGCATGGCCACTAGTGAAGGAATGCAAATTTCTGATGAGGGCCACCTCTGCAATACCTCATATGCAATGAAGATTTCCTTAAGTCCATTTTGACAATCCACAGTAAAAAGGCAGGCATCTGGATCAAGAGGGGGTTGAATCACACGTAGTAGATTCTAGGCAACTGAACTGAAGCTTAAGCAAACCACAATGTGATCAATACAATTCACATCTTTCTGTGTCAAAATTCACTTTGATGAATTAAATCTTACATTACTTTTTGGAAGACATTACAAACACGATGTTAAAAACCTTATTCATTTACTCTTCCTGAATAAGATAGAAAATTTAGCATGGTTTTATGCTGCCATTTCCAACCCAAATATCATTTTTCGTCACTATGATCTGAGATTTTAAACCCAAATTTATAATAAGTGTTATAGTTACGGAATTTCCTGTGCAGAGCTTGTTCTCAGCACTCTGTATTGTATTATTCATCTTCTCTTCAAAAAGTATCTTCGCATCTGCTTGATGTGTATAAACTTTAGCCAAAAGCTTATTTAGTTTTATTTCTCATTACCAGTTTTTTTTTTAATACCATGATGCTTCCATATCTTGAAGTCTATGTATTTTTTAATTTCCCAGCCTATTGATATATAAATTTGAAAACATTTTTCAGGAAGCATATGGAAGCAAAGTGTACTTTCTAAACCCTCACATGAGGTTGTCTTTCCGTAGTCCTCACACAAAGTCAATAACATAGTTTCCTATAGAGTTTTTAGGTTGAAAGTTTTTCTACTCAAATCACTGAAGTTTCATTTATTCCAAAGATATTTATGAAGCACCTGCTATATGCCAGTCACCCTTCTTGGTGTCACATGTAAGTGAACATAGCTACAGAGTCCTTGACATTTTTGAACTTCTATATGAATTGGAAAACTCATGCAGTTCTTTTACAGTATAGCGTGCTTCCACATGGGCCATCCCTTTACTTCACCTTTGGGGGGCAGTTGTGACTTCAGTCAAGTTATAATATATATATGAAAGAAAAGAGAGGTGTTGGGGGTGGGTAAGGGGAAGCTTTAGAAGTGTTTTGCAAGCCAAGTACCTCAGGGCATTCCCTGTAGGCTGGGAAAGGGAAGGTAATATGGCAGGAGCTGGTCCATTGGCATATGGGCCATTTCTGCATGTAACTTACTTGTGCCTTCAGGGCCTACTTGAGATTGTTCTTGTACAAACCACTTCCATTTTATGATAGAGTGTTGCTGTGCATGGCCAACTTTAGGACTCGGTGGGGTCAGACAATACTCAGTTCTTGACGGGCAACTCAGTTCTACTGGTAACTTGGTGGCCTATGCTTAAGTGTTGATCTCTTCCAAGGCCCAATAGCAGGACAAAAGCTGTATCTCTGGAGAATAGTTATCTGCATGGTATTGTCTACATAAAGTGGAAAAATCATGCGGTTCTTTTTGGAGTGTAGTGTGCCACCTCATAGGTCACACTTTGTATTTCGCCTTTTGGGGCCTGTTGGGAATTCAGTCTAGTTTAAATCTGTTAGAAAAGAGAGATGGTGGGGTGGGTACTAGAGGAATTAACAGTGTCTGGCAAGCCAATTACTTCAGGCCATTTCATTGTTGTTTTCTATGGTGAAATAGGATTAATCTCTTCAGAGATGTAAAGACTATTTCCTCAGCAAAGTGTTCACAATTTTATCAGGCACAGCTGGATTAATCTTTTCGGGTGGAAGCCGGATGCCTAATTCCTCAGGACAGAGACCATTACAGATTTATCTGGCAAAGAAACTTAGCAGCATCCAAGGTTTCACTGTTCCTCTGTCATCATTATCAAACCCTATGTCCCCATTCCAATTATCAGGATCCCATTACTTTCCAATTAATGCACTCACTTTAATAGCATACACACTGCAAGTTTGGAAATTCAATTTACATTGTAAATCAGCTATTTTCACAATGAGACTCTGGGTCTTATTTTCAGAAGTTTCAAGTCTGTGACTCCATAAATTAAGTTTCTTTCAAGGCAAACATAAAAACATTCATATCCTTCATGCAGTGCTTAAGCTGGGTATTTGAAACCTAAAGCTCATTCCTTTCTTTAATAACTATATCTAGCATATTTAAGAACAACCAGCCACCATTATTATATTTTTTAACACCACAAAATCCTGTTAAGGTGTAAAATACACTTTCACCCAAAGCCTCTTTTAACCATTTGGGTAGCAATATCAATATTTTATGTGTCTCTATTACTAACTTACTCCATGGACTATCAGTGCCACCTTGATCATTGGAAATAGAATCATTAGTGCCAATGAATCTAATCAGATTAGAGAATCAATGCCCCAAACCCAAGAACAAACTTAGAAATCTTATTTTTAAGATTCTTTTTTCTCAAGAACCATTCCCTGTACCAAATCTGTAGTAGTTGGTGTTATCCAAGGAAACAGACCTCACGTGTAAATGCTATGTTTGAATTGTTTCACCTGACTCTGGGGATGGACAACTTTGAATACCATAGGGCAGGCCACAGACTGGGAACTATGATGAAGGTTTTGGATGAATTCCTTAGGAGAAGCTGGCTGGCTGAAGTAGAAGTAGAAATTCTTTCTACTGACTGCTGAAATCATCAGTTCTCCTTTTAAGGCCTTCAAATAATTGGATGAGACTTTTCTCATTGTTGAATGCAATTCTTTGGTTGATTGTAGATGACATAATCCACCACAAATTCAGTCAACTAACTGATTATTTAAATGCATGAAATATATTCACAGTAACAGTCAACCAGTGCTTGCTTTACCAAACAACTGGACACTATAACCTAGCCAAATTGACACAAGAACTTAACCATCACATTATCCCAATGATTTTATTTTTTTGTAATGATAAACTTTATTTTTAGAGAAATTTTAGATTACAGAATAGTTATAGTGAAAGCCTAGGGGATTCCCATATAACCTACTACTCCCTCCCCCACCCATTTTTTTCCCTTTTAATGACATCTTACATTAGTGTGGTACATTTGTTACAATTGATGAACCAATGTTGAAGTGTTGCTCCCTGTCAAGATCTATAGTTTACATTTTGTGCTGTAGAGTTTTATAGGTTTTGACAAATATATGACATGTATTTTTCATTGCAGTATCATACAGAACAATTCCAATGTCCTAAAAATGTCCTGTATTCTACCTAATCTCCTTCCTCCTTCCCTCAGAACCTGTAGCAACCACTAATTTTATATCAGTGTTACAAGTTTTGTGTATAGGTTCATAATTATGAATTTGATTTCTTTATTGACATAATTTTATTCAATTAAAAAACATTCTTGTTTTAGTGCTGGTAATTTGTGTACTTAAAGGGATTGGTCTTTACTACTTAAGGTGAAAAATCTATTGTCATAAAATTGTTTATATTATCTACTTATTATCCTTCTAATTTCAGTAGGATCTGTGGAATACTCCTTTTTCCATTCTTTTGTATATTTTATCTTCTTTTTTCCTTGTGATGATTGTAGCTAGAAGTTTATCATGTAATTTATCTTTTCAAAGAATCATTTGGTTTCATTGATTTCCTCTAGTTTTTCTATTTTCTATTTCATTGACTTTTGCTTTTATCTTTAATATTATTTTCTCTTTCCTATATACTTTATGTATAATTTTCTCTTTCTTTTCTTCATTCTCACATGAATACTTAGCTCTTGATTACATATCTTTATTCTTTCCTAATATAAGCATTTAAATCTATATACTTTTATTAAATAACTGAATTTTTTGGTTTATTCAAAATAAATCTGTTCAAAATATTTTTCAATTTCCCTTTTTAATTTCTGTTTGTTTCATGGAATAATTTTAAAAACTGTGTTTTTTAGTTTCTGGATAATTTGGGATTTTTTTAAGACTGTTTAGTTTCCTAGTACTGCTGTAACAAAGTACTATGAACTGGGTGACTTATAACCAAAGAAATGCATTGTCTCACAGATCTGGAGGCTAGAAGTCTGAAATCAAGGTGTTGGATAGGTCATGCATCCTTTGAAGTCTCTAAGAAGAATGTTTCATGCTTCTTCTAAATTCTAGTGGCAGCCTACAGGTAATCCACGGTGTTGCTGCATAGCCATCTCCCCTCTGTCACTCTGTCTCTCTGTGTGTACATTTCTTCTCCTTTAAGGACACCAGTCATATTGGATTATGGTCCGGCCTAATCCAGCTTTGCCTTGTCTTAACTAATGACATCTTCAAAGGTTCTATTTCCAAATAGGATCACATTGATGACAATGGGATTAGACTTGAACATAACTTCTTGGGGATATAACTGAATCTTTAATAGCAGCCTTTGGTATTCTTTTTTCTTTTCTCAAAGAAAAACCAAAGTGATTCTATTTATATGTAAATTAGGTTATTACAATTCCTCAACATTAAGACAACATAGATCATACAGTGCACCGCTATTTTATGTATGACTCAGTTAGAAAAATAATGTTGTCTATTATACCATATAATGCACCATTGGTTGTAAGCCATATCTTGAGCTGAGTGATATTAAAACATGAAAACAAAACAAACATATATGCTTTAGAAATGATGAAATGTATTACTGTCTCTTCAGCTCAAAACTCATGGTTTTCAATCTTTTAGCAAAATCCATAATAATTACAATTACCCACAAGGCTCTCATGTAATCTACCAGTTCCTCTCCCTGCCTTCTTACTTTTCTCCCATATCCTGCTCACACAACCCTTGCTCCTCGAGGCATTCTGAACTTTGGGTGCTCAAAGACTCTAAATATATTACCTCAGGGCTTTTTTATCTCCTGTTTCTTCTGCCTGAAATCCAATTTTCTCCCTATCAAATAGCCACATGGTTCTCTCTCTCACTTTTATTAAGTCTTTACTCAACTATTATCTTCTCAGTGAGAGCTTTCTTAACCATCCTCCTTAAACTTGCAATCATCTGCTTCCTTCCCACGTCCCTATCTTCCCACTTTTCTTTCTCTCCATCATACTCATCAGAACCGAATCGAATTTACTACAGAAAAATCCCACAAACCATATCCCAATTACTATTTTCCCAGTAGAATATCTCCCCATTATAACACCCAACTTCACGGAACATATGCATCTGTGAATGCAACATTTATTTTGGCCAAACTTTATAAAAGAAAAGACATATTTTTGCCCCCAAGACTCAAAACAACATTTAAAACAAACCATGTGTATGAAAAGTCTTGAGTTAATTCCAAGTACAAATCTGAAGGGAGAATTTAACACCAACTAAGATGAACATTATGTTACTACACACCCAGAAGCTATTAACAACCATATCAATGATTTAGTGAGCAAAAACCAGTGTGTTAAATATTGCACACATGAATGTAGCCCTTTGTTATTCATATTTAAGTATTCTATTGGGTTTTAAATATGGGATAGGACATTGGTTAGGGTTTGGGGTTGATGTTAGTAAATCATTTTTCTGCTTTGGAATAATTTTTAAAATCCTCTTCCGAAGTTAGAAATTGAATGCTAAAATATCTGGTTCTCAAGAATGGATGAGAGAATAGTGATTTTAAATACAAGAGAGGCCTGCATCTATTTTACTTATTGTTTTGTGGTTATTGTTATTGTGGCTATATTTTTTCCAAACAAGAGCCCCATGAAGGAAGACTTTTTGTCTGTTTCATTCACCACTTCATCACTAGAGCTAGAATGGAATCTGACACATGGTGTGTACTTAATAAGTATATCCTGACTGCATACTAATTATTGGCCTATAGATAGTCTTGCTTTTGATATCTCTCTGCAACTGGTTACCTAACAGAATTTTTGTTTTTACTTCTAGTAGTTTTTTAGTTGATTTCTGTATGTTTTCTCAGTAGAATATAGTTTAATTTTTGAATGGTGATTTTGTATTCCCTTTTCCATAAATGATTCATACTTTATATCATTGTGTGGAGTTTCCAGAAATAGTTTAATCTTGTTTTTTATACTAGGCACAATTTCCTTACCCTAAATTTTAATGGGTTCTGTTTTAAATGTCTCTGTTCATCAGTAAAACCAGTAAATATGATGCTAATTGATGTTGGCTAATACTTATCACATTAAGGAATAAAACTTTTATTCTTTTTAAAAATTTTTTGGAAAACTTATGAGCTTACAAAACAATCATGCATAATATGAAGAATTCCCATACATCACCCCTCCACCAACACTTACATCGTTGTGTAATAATTGTTACAGATGATGAAAGAGCATGATCGGACTATTACCACTAACTATGATCCATAGTGTACATTTGGTATATTTTCCCATATACCCTTATTATTGATAATCTGTATTAGATTATATTTGTTGTAGTTCATGAGAGAACATTCTCATAATTTTAACTGGTAACCCCAGTCCGTCTTTCACCACACGGTTCGCTGTATTATAAAGTCCCTTGTCTTGTACATTCTATCTAAAATGTACACTCAGTGGCTTCACTTTCATCACAGAGTTGTGTAGGTATTGCCCCAGAAAAGCTTTGAATGTTTTCATAAGTCCAAATAAAAAATTTCCATACCTCCCTTTTATTGACCCTTAACATTGATATAGTACCTTCTATGACAGTGATGCAAGAATATTACAATATAGCTGTTAACTATAGTCCATAAGTTACATTAATTTTATTTTTCCCATGCATCACTATATTCTTACCACTTTGCAATAAAGACATATTTTGTTCTTGTTCATAGAAGAACATTCTTATATTTGTATTATTAATCACAATCTTCATCCATCTCTGGGTTCACTATGTTATTTAGTCCTCAGATAATTCCCTAACTTTCTTTCAGTTTATATTTATATCCCTCGACTACCCCTTTCAGCCACCATCTCATTATAAACTAGGAAATTATACTCACGAAAATAATGTGTTACATTCAACTCTATCCATTTCCACATTTTTACAGTGGAACTACTTAAAAATTCTATATATGTTAAGCATCAGTACCCCTTTGCAGCCTTCATCCTATCTCCTAGTAGCTTATACTCTAGGCTTTAACTCCATACATTTATTCTTCATATATAGTTCATATTAGTAGGACCACACAATATTTTCCTTTTTGTGTCTGGCTTATTCCACTTAGCATAATGTCCACAAACCTCATCTATGTTATCAGATGTGTACTAATTTCATTTCTTCATATAGCAACATAGTATTGAATATATGGATATATCATAACTGTTTATCCATCCTTTGGTTGATGGGCATTTTGGTTGTTTAATCTTTTGGCAATTGTAAATAATGACACTAGGAATATTGGCATCACTGTTTTCAATTCTTTTGGATATATTCTTAAGTAGAGGGATTGACAGATCATATGACAGTTTCATATTTAGATTTCTAAGGAACTGCCATACTGTCTTCCACAGAGGTTGCACCATTATACATTCCCACCAACAGTGAAGGAGTGTTTCTATTTATTCACATTCTCTCCAGCACTTGTTGATTTCTGTTTTTTTTTTTTTTAATAATGGCCATTCTATGAGCTGTGAGATGACATATCACTGTAGTTTTAAGCAGCATTTCCCTAATAGCTAGTAGTATTGACCATTTTTTTCACGTGCTTTTTCACCATTTGTACTTCCTCTTGGGAGAAATGTTTATTTGAAGCACAAAAGTGTTTAAATTTGAAGAAGAGCCATTTATCCATTTATTCTTTCATTGTTTATGCTTTCATTATAAGATTTAAGAAACCATCACCTATCACCAGGTCTTGAAGATAATTCCCTACATTTTCTTCTTGGAGTTTTATGATTTTCATTTTTATATTTATGTCTTTGATCCATTTTGAGTTAATTTTTGTATAAGGTATGAGGTAGGGGTCCTCTTTCTTTCTTTTGCATATGTTTATCCAGTTCTCCCTGCACCATTTATTGAACAGACTGTTTTGACACAGCAGAGTGTATTTGACAGTCTTGACAAAATTCACTTGACCATAGATATCAGGGTCCGTTTTGGAGCCATCAATTCATTCCCACTGTTCTATATGTCTATCTTTATGCCAGTATCATGCTGTTTTTACCACAGTACCTAGGTAATATGATTTAAAGTCAAGAAATGACTGTTCTCCAACTTTGCTTTTCCTTTTTAAGATTTTTCTGTATACCTTACCCTTCCAAGTAAATTTGACAATTGGGTTTTCCATTTCTTTAAAAAGGAAATTGCAATTTTTATCAGATTACACTGAATCTATATATCAATTTGGATAAAATTGACATCTTAATGATATTCAGCCCTCCCATCCATGAGCAGGGAATGTTTTTCTGTTTATTTGTGTTATCTTTAATTTTTTTAGCAATGCATTGTAGTTTTCTGAATACAAGTGCTTTATGTCCTTGTTTAAGCTTATTCCTAAAATTTTGATTATTTTTGTTGCTATTGTAAATAAAATTTTTTTCCTGACTTCCTTCTCTGATAACTCATTACTAGTGCAAGGAAACACTCCTGATTTTTGCATATTAATCTTGTATCCTGCCACTCTGCTGAATTTGTTAGCTCTAGTAGCTTTGTTATATATATATTTTTGGATTTTCTAGGTATAAGATCATATCATCTGCAAATAGTGAAAGTTTTACTTCTTCCTTTCCAATTTGGATGCCTTTTATTTCTTTTTCTTGCTGGAATGTTCTAGCTAGAACCATTAAGCACTATACTGAATGAGAGTAGTGACAGTGAGCATCCTTATCTTTTTCCTTATCTCAATGGAAAAGCTTTCAGTCTTTCACCATTGACTCCATAAATACCCTTTATCATGTTGAGAATGTTTCCTTTGATTATTATCTTTTGGAGTAATTTTTTTTTATCAAGATAGGATACTGGGTTTTGTCAAATGTCTTATCTGTGTAAATCAAGATGATCATGTGATTTTTCTTTATTGATTTATTATTGTGGTGTTTTATGCTGATTGATTTTCTTGTGTTGAACTATCCTTGCATGCCTGGGATAAAATCCACTTGATAATGATGAATAATTCTTTTAATGTGTAGTTGGATTCAATTAGCGAGTATTTTGTTGAGGATTTTTGCATCTGTATTCATTAGGGAAATGGTCTGTAATTTTATTTTTTCACAATATCTTTATCTGGCTTTGGTATTAGAGTGGTACTGTCTTCATAGAATGAGTTTGGTAGCATTCCTTCCTGTTGAATTTTTGGAAGAGTTTGAGTAAGATTTGTTTTAAATCTTCTTTGAATTTTTATTAAAATTCACCCGTGAAGCCATCTGGTCCTAGGCTTTTCATTTTGGGGATTTTTTTTGATGACTATTCCAATCTCTTTTCTTGTGATTTGTTTGTTGAGATCTTCTATTTCTTCTAGGGTCAGTGTAGGTTGTTTATACATTCCTAGGAATTTTTTCATTTCATCTACATTGTCTATCTAGTTTGTTGGCATGCAGTTGTACATAGTATCCTCTTATTGATCTCTTTTATCTCTGTAGAGTTAATGATAATGTCCCCATTTTCATTTCTGATTTTATTCATTTGCATCTTCTCTCTTTTTTTCTTTGTCAGTCTAGCTAAGAGTTTGTCACTTTTGTTGATCTCGAAGAACAAGCTTTTTAAAAAAAATTCTCTATTGTTTTTTGTTCTCAATTACACTTATTTCTGCTCTGATCTTTGTTATTTCATTCCTTCTGCTTGCTTTGGGCAAAGTTAGCTGTTCTTTTTCTAGTTCCACCAGCTGTGTCATTAGGTCATTGATTTAGCTCTTTCTTCTGGTTTAATGTAAACATTGAGAGATGTAAATTTTCTTCTCAGCATTACTTTCACTATATTCCATAGGTTCTAATATGATGTGTTCTCATTTTCATTCATGTTGAGATATTTATTTCTCTGAAGTTTCTTCTTTGATGCAATGATTTTTAATAGTATATTGTTTAATTGCCTTATATTTGTGAATTTTCCATCTTTCTACCTGTTGTGGATTTCCATCTTTATTCCATTATGATCAGAGAAAGTGCTTCATATAATCTTGATCTTTTTAAATTTATTGAGACCTGATTTGTGACCTAACATATGGTCTATCTTGGAGAAAGATCAATGAATACTTGAGATGAATGTATAGCATAGAATGTTCTGCATATGTCTATTTGATATAGTTTGTTTAGCACATTATTCAAGCTCTCTGTTTCTTTATTGATCCTCTGCCAAGATGATCTATCCTATGATGAGATTGATGTATTGAAGTCTCCCACTATTATTGTAGAGACATCTATTTCTTCTTTCAGTTTTGCCAGTGTTTGCCTCATGTTATTTGGGGCATTCTATTTAGGTTCATATACATTTATGATTGTTATTTCCTCCTGGTGAATTGTCCCTTTTATTAGTATATAATGTCTTTCCTTGTCTCTGATAACTACTTTCTTTTTAAAGTCTATTTCATCCAATATAAGGATAGCCACTCCAGCTTTTTTTGGGTTATTGCACATGTGGAATATCTTTTTCCAGATATTTGTATCCTTGGACCTAAGGTGAGTCTATGGACAGCATATAGATGACTTGTATTTTCTTATCCAGTCTGTGAGTCTGTGTGTTTTGATTGGGGAGTTTAATACATTAACATTAAATGTTATTATTTTGAAGGTAGTTTTTTACCCATTTTGATCTTTGGGTTTTATCTGCAATGCCTTTTTACCACTCTTTTTACACTTTTAGTTACTTTTATCGATATAAACTTCATAGACTCTTTTCCAAGCCTCTCTCTCCTGTTTTTTTCTTTTCAGGCTGTAGTACTCCCTTTAGTATTTTCTGCAAAGCTGATCTTTTCATTATAAACTCTCAGTTTCTGTATATCTATGAATTTAATAAACTTGCCCTCATTTTTGAAAGTCAATCTTGCTGGATATAAGTTTTGGCTGTCTATTTTTCTCTTTCAGTACCTTAAATATATCATACTACTGCCTTCTTCTTTCTAATGAGAAATCAGTGATTGATCTTACTAGATATCCCTTGCAGGTGATGAATCACTTTTCTCTTCCTGCTCTTAGGATTTTCTCTTTATCTTTGGCATTTGACATTCTGATTAGTAAGTGTCTTGGAATAGGTCTATTCTGATTTATTTGGATGGGAATACATTGTACTTCTTGGACATGGACATCTATGTCCTTCAATAGGGTTCAGAAATTTTCTGCCATTATTTCCTCAAATATTCCTTCTACCTCCTTTCCCTTCTCTTCTCCTGGGACATCCATGACACATATATTTCTACATCTCTTGCCATCATTTAATTCCCTGAGTCCCTGTTCAATTTTTTTTTCCATTTTTTCTTTATGTTTTTTGTATGTTCATTTTCAGAGGCCCTGTCTTCAAGTTCACTGATTCTTCCTTCTGCCTCTTCAAATCTGCTGTTACATGCCTCCAGTGTATTTTTAACTTCATTTATTGTGTGTTTATTCATTTATTGTGTGTTTATTATTGTGTGTTTATCTGCTATTTTTCTCTGTATACTTTCAATTTCTTCTTTCTGCTCACCCAGTGTCTTCTTGATGTCTTAATCTCTTTAGACATACTGTTGAATTTATTAAGATTTGTTTGAATATCTATGATCAGTTGTTTCAACTCCTTTATGACATCAGGACGCTTAGTTTGTTCCTCTGACTGAGCCATATCTTCCTATTTTTTGGTTTGGATTGTAATTTTTTATTGGTGTCTCAGCATCTCATTCATGAGATGTATTTATTCTTGGCCCCTTTTCTTTCTTTAGTCTAGGTCTTTCTACTTGATTAACTTTGTGCTACAGATCCTCTTTGATACTTGGTTCAACTTAATTTGGAACTTCAGAGTGGCTTGTGTATAGACAATCTTATTTTTCCAGGTCTTTTTCGTCTGTTTCTTGCTCTTTATCCCTTGCTGGTTGTGGAATAAGAGCCAGGGACATGGCTGGTTCTGTAAACCATGGAAGTTGAAGCTATCTGCATTGTCTCAGGAACTAATGAAGCTTCTTCCACCCTTCTCTGCCAGGGATAGGGATGCAACCACAGCCACATGCAGTAATCAAATCATGCATCACCATCTGTAGTTGTCCAGAGAGACTGAAGAAACTCCATGCCCCTTCCTCCCCTTCCTGGTCCAGAGATAGAGCTGAAAGTGTGGGTGGCAAACTAAGCCATGTAGGCTAAAACTGATCACAGTTGCTCAGGTACACTGATGAACTGGTCACCCTCCTCCCCTTCCAGGGCAGGGTCGAGCCTCCAGTGTGCCCAGAAATCTTGTCCATGTGGGCTAAAATTACCTGCAGTTGCCAAGAGAGGCTGGTGTAGATCTTCCTGGCTTCCTCCTTGCCAGAGGTGGGGTTGGAGCCTAGGCTAGGGCTGCAACCCAACCTTGGTTAAAAGACTATGATTTCTATCTTCATTATGATTTTCAGTCAGCCCTGCTTTCCCTCATGCTGAAGGCAGAGTTAAAATGGAAGCTATCTGCCTCTTTCTGACTTGGACAGCTTCAAAGTTCAGCTGTTCTTCGGAATGGACTTTAGTTAGCTGAATTTACTAATCAGTAGCTGAAATGTGTGCCTAGCCATGTCTTCCTCCCCAGTTTTGGGGAAATGGTGCTTGCGACTCCAGCCAGGGAATAGCTCCTGTGGTGGCTTGCACCATCAGTGGGGGGTGGGCTCTGTCCTGCAGTGTGGAGTGCTCTATTCATGAATCTTCACTGCAGATTGGCAGTCTCCTCCTTCTGTTCTTCCAAGGATGCTGCAGGATGATCTTCTTGTCTCTTGGGCCCCTCACATAGGTGATTTAGATAGTTCTGGCTGATTCCTAACTGCATTATAGCATGAGCTGACTCTTGGAGCTAATTATTCTTCTGCTACCTTTCCCCCTCTCTAGAACTCTTTTATTCTTAATTTACAGAAAATTTTGTTTTAAGTGGAGTGATAAAGATTTATCTGAATACTCATATGGTTTTCCTTCTCTAATGATAAATTATTATGACCCTTTCTTTTCTTGGCTAAACCCTAACTGGCTCTTACACTTCATTTTTTCAGATTCTATTGAAGTTGATAAGAATATCTACAAGTACAGGCTATATTATTTTCATAATTAAAAACTATCTCAAATATCAATAATTTAAAAGAAAAAAGACTTTTCCTTGTCATCACAAAATCTGTCAGTGGCCAGGTTAATGCTCTGGGGCCACTGTTTTCCATGTGCTGCATCATTTCTATGCCTCTCTATGAGCACAGCTCCCACAGTCACTAGAGAAGGGTAAGAAGGAGATGAGGAATCAAGTATTGGCAGATAAATGCTACTACCCAAGAAAGTATCATGTTAATTCCTGCTCATGTTTCATTGGCTGTAATAAGTCATATTGCTATGGCAAATTTCAAGAGGGTCATGACAGTAAAATGTCTCTCCATTTGCCGAGAAGAAGAGGAGAATTGAATATTGGTGCATGGTAGCAAACTCTGCCACAAATGGCTAGGTGTTTTGTTTTGTTTTGTTTTGTTTTTTGAGGATATTTGCAGATACTTTAAGTGAAATATATATGTAACTTTATTTCTTGTGCCATCATGATTGTGATGGTTTGATTTTTGCAAATCCCAGTAAAGATTATGCCCTTGAACTAATCCATTCCTGTGGATGTGAGGCCCTTTAGTTGCATTAAATTCACTAAGGGGTCTTTGATTAGATTGTTTCAGGTATTTTGATTGGATTATGTCAGTGAGGAATGACCTAGGTAATGTCTCCACCATCTTGCTGGGTCTTATATAAATTGAGAATACATAAAAAGAGAGCTACACAGAGAAAGGAATATATCTGTAATTTTGACCCTGTCCTATGAGAGGATTCCAGGTTCATCTTCAGCTACAGAAGGACAGAGAAACCCTAAGAGGCTCAAGGAGACAAGTCCCAGGGAGAGATACTTGATCACCCACAGCTAAGCTCATGGAGGAAGAGGAATAGCTGAGCCTGAGAGCAGAGGCCTGGAAAGAGACAAGCCATATACCTGATCACCCACAGTTGAGCTCCAGAATACAGTTAGCCTGGAGGGGAACGGAGGGACCTTCACAGATATGGCTGCCATCTTGCCTTGCCACCTGGCAGGACTCCAGGATAATCAGTAGCCAACCTTGGTGAGAAAGCATCCTTAGTGGTGCCTTGATTTGGACATTTTGTGGTCTTGGAGATGTAAGATTTTTCCCTTAATAAAATTCCAATATAAAAGCTAACTCATTTCTGATATATTGCATTGTCAGCCCTGTGGCAAACTAAATAATGATCCTATTTAATTATTCAGATACGTAAGTTTATAAATGTACATGAAAATAATATTGGACTTATATTTTTTCTATAAAGATTGCTAAGTTTACTGATAAAAATATTTTGTATAACCAGACATTTTTGGAAAGTTAATGTTATTTTGGAAAATTACTTCTCCTGTATAGATATATTCATATACTTTATATATTTTTGAGCTAATTATTTCATTTTTGTTTTTATAGAAAGCTATCCATTTCATTGATATATTCAGATACATTACATAGAACCTTAAATGTTTACTTTTTATTCTTTTTGGTGAGCTGTCAGTTTTATAACACAATTTTCATTCTTAATTTTATATATCTTTGTTTTCTCCATATCTCATGTTAACTTTTCCAGAGACCTATCTATTATATTTTCCCCAAAGAACAATTTCTCAATCTTATATTCTTATTTTATTGTATTATCTTATTTGCTATAGTTTCTCTTTTCCCCTTATTGTTAATTTTTTGAGTAGGCACTGTAAACATAAAGGATTGCAAGGAAAAATAGAATTTACTCTCAGAACTTTCTCTCAGCTGCACATTTTACCTACTCAGAAGCTAATCAATTTCTTATAAATACATCCAGAGATATTTTAAATGTACACTATTAATACACATTTTGTACACTAGTATATTCATATTTTATTATAATTTTTCAAAGATTAGATTGTACTCAACTCAGTATTCTGACCTTATCTATTTGCATACAAAACTTTCATCAAATCATCTCGTGACTGTACATATAAATATAGAGTTATAGCTCTCATTTTCATTGCTGTATAGTGTTGAGTTGTATTTTTAAACCATTATTTATTTATACAGTTCTCTATTGTTAAGACTTTTTGAAATTTTTCCCCACAATCTTTTGATACTACAAAATGCTGCCATGAATATCCTTGTACATCTATCATTTTATTAAACTTTCTAGTGTGTTTGTAGAAGAAATACAAAAAGATGTAACTTGGGTCAAAAAGGAGGTACAATTTTGACTTTGATAGATGCAGTCAAATTTCTCCATGTAAGTTATTCCAATCTACATAGACTCCTAGGAACTGTGTAAAATGTGTATTTCCTGAGATAATACAACATGTTATCAAATTATGTACTCTTTTCCAACCTGGTAGGTTAAAAATCAAATCTTCTTGCAGTTACAGTCACAACTTGTTTGTTTGTTTACAGTCATTTTCAGTTTCTTTAATGTGAATGGACTGGGTTTGTTACCTCTTGTCTTGTTTTCTATTGGATCATCTTCTTTCCTTGTCTTAATTTAAAAACACATTAGTACTTTACATACAAAAGTTTCTAGGTCTCTGTAATGACTTCTGAAACATATCCAAATAGGCCTTCACTTCTCTGAGATTAATTAAAATAACAAAACAAAACCACAAAACTTCATATTTTGCCCTAGGATTTTTATGTTTCCTTTTTTGTGTTGAAATTTTTGATTCATGTGTAATTTATTTTAGTATGAGGTATAAATTATCGATTTTACTTTATTTTCTTCCAGATGGCTATCTTGTTTCCTGAGTACAATTTATCAAATAATGCATATTTTTCCTATAAATTGAAATACCAAATTTATCATATTTTAAGTTTCCATATGTATTTGGTAATATATTTGAACATTTTTTTCAGGTACATTTATATATCTGAAAATTAATCTATCCATATAAAACTATTTAGATTTTTCTTTTTAACATATTTTAATTCTGGTATGATTAATCTCTCCTCATTCCCTCCTTTTCTTCAGAACTTGTTTAGTTTCCTACCTAAACTTTAGAATCAACTTTTGTCATTTCAGAAAAAAAAATTCCCTTTTATTTTAATTAGATCATAACAAATGGGTTAATGTAGTCATGAACATGGGATGACTTTTATTTGTTGAAGTCAACTTTTGTTTCTTCCCCATCTATGTGTTCATCAACATTTATTGTCCCTCAATTATTTATTTATTTATTTTTAGTTTTTTCTTTTTTTTCTTTTCTGTTTTTTTGGTTCCTCTTTCAAATATAACAGACAATCCAGAATTGCCAGAAACTAAAGCAAATAGAAAAAATTTAAACTGACAAAAGGCTTTGCAGTAAGAGGAAACTTCTTAAAAACAAAAAAAAACTATTAATATTCTCAGGAAGTCAAAAGAAATATTTCACCCAAGAATAGCTATAAGATGTTATAAAAAGGAACATTCAGAAAACAGAAACTAGGTTTTAGAAATTGTAAACAAAATAAAAATGCAAAACTTAATAGAAGTGCACCAGAAAAATTTGAGGAACATTCCTAGGAAGAAGAGCAACTGTTAGAGACAAGGAAAATAGAAGGAAAATGAGAAAATGAAAAGTATCTGAGATGTCAAAAATGGGATTAACAGGAGTGCCAGGAACAGAGAACAGAGATAACAACGGCTGTGACTAATCAATAACATATCCTAAAACAAATGAGTTTCCATACTGGAAGGGCCCTATAAGCAAACAACACTATGGATTGCATTAATTATCTAGTGCTGTATAACAAATTACCATAAAACATAGTGGTTAGCTCATATCTCATGAGGTTGTACTCAGACATTGGCTAAAGATGCAGTCATCTGAAGGAGTGATGAGCTGGAGGATCCACTCCAAAAATGACTTCCTCACATCACTACCAAGTTAATGCTGGTTACTGGCTTGGGTCCTTTCACCACCTTCTATGTATGCCTAATTATTGGGCAAGTTGTGTGTCCTCATGAGATAGTGGCTTGCTTCCCAGAGCAAATGATCAAAGAGACCAAGGCAGAAAATGTACTGTTTTTTATGACCTAGTCTTAGAAGTCACATACTGTCACCTCTGCAATATTATGTTGGGCTGACAGGCCAGCCCTGATTCAATGTGCTAGAGATGATACAATGGTGTGAATACGAGGAGGTAAGGATCATTGGGGGCTATCTCAGAGGCTGGCCACTATACCAATAGGCTTATATCAAGTTCCTTAATCATGAAATGTCATAATAATTGTATTTTAAGTAAGATTCTCTAATAGCAGAGCCTGAAATGAGGATTCATGTACAAGTGACTTTTGGGAATAGGACTCTCAGGAAAAACCTGTGACTCAGGGAAGAAACAAAGTAAAGATGTGATTTCAGATGAAGTCTATTCTCAACTTTATCCCAACGTTATCCCATGGAGAGCTTTGGAAGACAATTATACCATTGAGCTAGTTCCACTTGGAGGCAAGGGAGCTAGCTATTATATACCCAGATTGGACAATCATTGGTGGTGCACTGCATGGGGCAAGAATTACCTTATAGGCAGCCAAGGGCAATGGAAAAGGGGTATCAAGTGTGAACCACTACAGTAACTGGGCTATGGGTATATTGGACTTGTAAAGGGGATCTGGTTGGGCTACAAACAGCATGTACTAGAAATGGGAACAAAGAAAATTTCTCACAAAGGGAAAATGCAGCTCATATATAGGTATTAGTAAACAGAATTTTATTTAGTTTCTTAAAAGCAGCAGATGTAAATAGAATGAAGCAATGCCTTCTAAATTCTGGGGGACAATGATTCCCAATCTACTATTCTATACCAAGCTGTGGCAATCATTGAGAATATATCTCACAGTCCTCTCACTGCAAGGAGTGACATTACTTTGAAATCCTTCACCATGTTTTCGCCAAGGCCACACCTCATCAATTACAGAATGTAGCAGGGTTACTAAAACAGATACATTTCTGGGAGACCTAAGATGTTCCTTTTGTCAACTTTGACTCAAGTGTGCCTTGATGGCTTTACCAAACATTCTTTAGACTGTACAGCAGTTTATGGGGCTTCGACTCTTTCATTTTCCTGCAGTCCGTTGGCTCTCCCAGGACTTCTCAGCTCCTTCCTTATTTCCTTTCACATAGACCTTTTTCCCAAGAAAATTTTTGGGTGTTTAACTCTGTCTCAGCATCTGTTTCTCAGAGAAGTCAGATTGGTATAAGTGGTGTTAAGGGTGGTCCAAGAAAATAAGAGGTAAGATAGAGCTTTAGGACTGTCTCACCAACTACCCAGTAGTCAAAGAAGATGCTGTCTTGAACGGTAGGTGGAGCACAGTAGTTCTTGGCACAAGGTGGTAGTTCAGTTGACAATGATTTCCCCACTGAAGACCTGGGGAAATGTCCTGGTAGAAAAGTCAATCCAATAAAAAGTCATTATCCATTGCTCAGTTTCAAGACCTGAGACAAGTTTCAGACCCAGACTCTGCAACACCATGGCAAAGTATGTACCATGATGTTTATACGATTCCTTAAAAAAAATGCTATGGGTTGTGGCTCAACTGATAGAGCATCCACCTACCATATGGGAGGTCCAGGGTTCGGTATCCAGGGCCTCCTAACCCATGTGGTGAGCTGGCCCATGTGCAGTGCTGCTGCATGCAAGGAGTGCTGTGCCACACAGTGGTGTCTCCCACATAAGGGTGCCCCATGCACAAGGAGTGCACCCTGCAAGGAGAGCTGCCCCATGCAAAAAAAGGACAGCCCACCCAGGAGTGGCACTGAACATACAGAGAGAACTGACATGGGAAGATGATGCAACAAAAAAAGCAACAGTTTCCCAGTGTCGCTTGACAAGAATGCAAGAGGACACAGAAGAACACACAGTGAATGGACCCAGAGAGCAGACAATTGGGGGGGGGGGGGGAGGGGATGGGGAGAGAAATAAATAAAAATAAATATTTAATAAAAAAATGTTATGCACCAGTGCAGATAACAATAGTTTCCAAATTAAGTCTTTCTGAAAGAGACTTCTTCCAAAAGTTAACATTTTATAGGAAAGGATAAATAATTATGACCACTCCAACTGTTATAATCTGTGAATAGTATTTTCACGGTCATAATATTTTAAACTCTTTTTAACCATTTTCAGAGGAATGGGCTGGTCAAAAAATATGAATGTATATGTGAATGTTTGAGTGTGTAAGGTAGGCTCACATAGGAAATAGAGAAAGGTCTTAATGGTCCATGAAAGAAACTCAATAGATAAGACCTAAAAGTGAAAAAGGACAAAACAGCAGTACAAGCACAATATGAAGATAAAGATATTTAGCTCAAAGAATTACTAGTGATTGCTTCTGGGAAAAGAAAATTGAAGTAGAGCTCTTTCTTTGTTTTAATAGAGGTATTTATCTTCTTAAATATGTGCATTATTTTCTATGATTAAAATACAGGAAAGATTAAAGCTAAGTATGCTGATTGCTACTAATATTAATAATTTAGGATGATTTTACTTCTTTATAAATTTTTAAAAATTTTGAGATACTTTCAAACATGCAGGATAGTTACAAAAATATTATAAATCCTATACAGAGAACTCCAACATACCTCTACCCCCAATTTTAACATTTTACCATGTATGTCCTTCCTTCCTTCCTCCCTCCCTCCCTCCCTCCCTCCCATCCATCATCTATCTTTTTACTTATCTTCTGAACACCATAGTATAGGTTGTATACATTATGCTTCTTAAACACAATACAGCCATGTACATTTCCTAAAAAAAAGAATATGCTCTTACCTAACCACCTTAAATGCAATAATCAAGTCCAATATATTTTACTTTTCTTCATTTTTCTTCTTTCTGCTTCTCAGTTTGATAATTTCAATTGTCTTTTCTTCAAGTTCTGTGTTTCTTGCTTCTGCCAGCTCCAGTGTGCTGTTTAACCCTTCCAGGGAATTTTTAACTTCTGTTACTGTGGTCCTCAGCTCTGTTTGGTTCCTTCTCATAATTTCCATCTTTTTATTGATATTTTCTTTGTGTTCATCTACTGTGTCCCTGATTTTCTTTAGTTCTTTGTCCTTGTTTTCCTTGAGCTCTTTGAGCATATTTAAAACCAGTATTTTTAAAAAGTCTTTTTCTGTTATGTTCTAGGTCTGGTCCTCCTCACTGATAGTTTCTAATGCTTTAATCTTCCCCTTTTCCTGGACCATCACTTCCTGTTTCCTTGTTTATTTTGTAATCGTTTATTGAAACCTAGGCATTTTGATACTTACGTTATTGCTGGAACTTAGACGCCTGTTCCTTAAACTTGTATTCAACTAGCATTATGCCAGAACTTTCCTTGAATGCCAGGAGGTATGGAAGGAAGGAAGGAAGGAAGAAAGGAAGGAAGAAAGGAAGGGAGGAAGGAAAAGGAAGTCCCTCTCCTATTCTTTGCAGATTGATTTGTGACAGTGTTGTCCTTTGGGGTTTATCCATACAATTAGTTTGGAGAATTTCTCCAGGCCATAGCACAGGTGCCTGCCCTGATCCTCTGCACATGCCTTTTGCCTTGTGTGTGCACGGCCATGGCCATGGCCCTAAGAGGTCCCAGGCAGTGCACTGAGTATCCTATAGCAGCAATTCCTTGCCCCAGGAAGCACAACTTGACTGTTCTACCAAAGCATTCTGAAGGAGCTCTGTGAGCTACCTTCTATATGTAGGGCAAGTTCTAGGATGATGAGTACCTCAGGCCACTAGATTGGACCCAATATACATCCTCTCTGCATGTGCACAAGGGTTACTCTGCTGCCTCCAGTACCAATACCAGGACCAGGGATTCCCCTGCGAGTGCAGTCCAGCTCAGCCTAGCAGATGAGGGGCAAGGCAGGGGTCAGCTAAGGTTCCTGCAGTTTTTAATAGCCTTTTTCTTGATTCAGGGCTCACTCTCTCACTGTAGTCTTTTAACTATTTTCTGGGGCTTTGAGAAAGATGTTTCTGCTAGTTCTTGCTGATCGTTCAAAGTTTCTGGAGGGGATAGAGCCCTGAAGCATCTCACTCCTCCTTCTTGATCAGCTTCTCATGATTTTACTTTTTCCTAAATCCCTTGTCCTAATTTCTCTTCATAATGATACATTAGGAATTTCAATTCGGTTTATTAGTATTAAATTATAAATTGTAATATCTCTCTTGCACAGTATTTTCTTTTTCATGTTCATTTTTATATTTATAATTATTTTATAATCATATTAATAATATTTTAGAAGCAAATATATTTCAGTTGTCTTCCTTCCTTTACCTATTTGTCATTCTCCAATTTATTTTGTTTCTTCTCTGCCCAGACAGACTAAACATTTGGATATTTTCAGTGGCACATTCAGAGAAGGCAAATGAACACTTGTATCCTGAGCTAAAATTCCAGAGACAGCACCATACAAGGATTCAATATTAGATCACAAAAAAAGTGCTGATTTCCAAGTAATTGAGGATAATATGCTCTGGAAATCTGGATGATATGACTTGAAATTTGCCTTCAGTGATGATGAAGGCCTTAATGCTGAATACATACATGAAGAATTGAGATAAAGTAGATTCACATAATAAGAATTAGGTGTTTTAAATTGAAATATTTCACATAAAATATCATTTACAGAAGAATGTATGGAATATTATAAATTAATCATTTCAGGTATGCATTGGACATGGATCCCTAAAAATCATTTTTAAAAACTTTTTTCCAAAAACCAATTTTTGGATTTTCTCATTCAAGAAAATAGTATCAGTCTTTGCATGTAACTGTATTAACTCCTTTCTCTCAGAGAACCAGCTTTAAAATCTCACCAAAGTCTGAGAAAGACCAGGCACGTGTAGCACATGAGGACAAACTCAGACTGAAGATTAGAGTAGAGAAATGCAGAACACTCAACAGGTCAGCACTGGAGTGAGGAGGAATATGGTAAAATACAAGACAGTGGACAGATAGTGTCTAGCTCATAATTTGTCTTAGAGTAGTCCTTGCCAAACTTTCCCCTGCATGGAACACCATCTCCCCCATAGCTCCAAGAAATCTGCTCCTCCATCAAGGCCCTTTCAAGTTTCTGCTCCTCTGGAATGCACTCTTTGACCCACTTATTCCTTCTTCTGAGCTTCATTGTCCCACCTTTATAATTATTATCACCATCATGATTATTTGACTGTAACTTATTTGACAATCATTTGTTTGCATATCTAACCTAATATTAGTCTCTAAACTCCTTGAGGGGTTTAAATCCTAGATACATATCTAGAACATAACACATGGCCAGTAGCGAAGTTGGGATTTGAACCCAACTCTGGTTATTACAAGAAGGAAAGAAAGAATGAATGATATAAAGCTTCCCTTGCAAATGTATGTGGGTAATGATGTTTAGGAGTTACATTTAAAATAGTTTTTCCAAGCTTTGATTTTTTTTTTATCCTGGAAAAAAATTTGTGATATTTCACAGAACTGTGGATTATATTTTGAAGCTCAGTAGATAATTTAATATATGATAATCTATCACCTTCTGTCCTGTTTTCCAAAGGTAATTGTTTTATGTCATTTCAGATACTTGGACCTTACATTGAGGATGTACAGTATTGGAATATTAAGTTGGGGCAAAAAGGGCAGACAGCTTAGGTTCATTTTGGGGTGCAAGAGTGTATCCTTCCCGTCACTCCTTCCATGATACATTTAGAGAAATCTCTACTGCCCTTTATTTGCAGGTTCCTTAAATTACAGTGCCAACTTTCCTATGTGGCTCCAAGACATAATTGAATGAGAAAAAGAAATTGTGTAAAACTGATAAATGGACAATGAGTACCAGTTGATGACTCTAGAGGTATATGTTCTGAATTGTCAGGACATCACAAGTGCTACTAATCAGTCTGAAGTAGAAGACACAAGATTTACTTTGGAGACTGCTTTTCAGAAGTTTTTGCTTAGGTACTATGAAAGGTAGCCTGCTGCCCTGCTCCTGCCTCCCAGATATGTTGTTCTTCCCATGGGCAGCCTATTCGATCCATACTAGAGACAGAACCACAGCAGTGTTTTAAAGAGTTTGTTCTAGGAAGCCATTCAATTCTGCAGCAAACCGATATTTCTCCGCTCTGCTATAGAGACATCTCCAATGTGCTTTCCATCCCTCACACCTAATTTATGCAAGGAATCTCTTGCCCTGGGGGCTGTTCTGTTTTTCAATGAATTCACTTTGATGACAGCTAAATGTGGTAGGTATTTCAGGAAGCAGATAAAGCAGTTCGTTCAGGGATAGTTTAACTTTAAAATTCTCTCACATGTGTGAAGTCTCTGAGCCTAACATTTTGGTTGAAATGCATAGATTTTGTTTCCTTTTTCATCTCTTTCCATCTGAAAGGTTGTTTTCCTAACTTATCACTGGCCTCCTTGTTGGACTGAGAGTGAGGAAAACTTTAGGTTGACTCTGCCAAAAAAAAAAAGCCATTTGACCCTGTGTATGCCACTGAGTAAACGTCTCCATACTCTGGATTCTGAGTCTGTAAAATGAATTAGTGGGAGTGGGAAGGAAGGGTTGGATGAGATGATCTCTCCACAGCTTCAAATACCACCTCTATGGTATGAATTAACATATCCAGATTTTCAGCCTAGAGTTTGAAACATAGATGTACATCTTCACCTACTATCCCCAAAATATTTCAAGGCCAACATGCAAACATGAGCCCAGCATACTAACAGTTTTTCTATGTCCTCTGTGGCTGTGAATGATGTCACCATCCTACCAGTTACCCAGAGAGATACCTAACTGTCAAGCTTGGTATTATCTGCATTTTCTTCTACTTATAATTCTGTGTGAGCCTTCATCCTAAATTTCTCCTCAATCCTCTGCTTTTTGTCCTCATGTCTCCTGTGTTAGATTGGCGCTGATGAACTTGAAACGTGATCTTTGTTTAACAAAGCAAAATGGCTTAAAATGCAAATACTTCATAAAAAATACATACATATATAAATATATACATTACATATATATATACATTACATATATATATATATATATATATGGAAAGTATTACCTTTGAATAGTTATGGTTTTTTGCTGTTAAGACTGGATCATGACATTAAAGAAAGACATGACATAAGGAAACAGAAGTAAAAGGGAAAGTAAAAACCCTCTTCTGGTTTGGGTATCAGAGAGAGAGGGATTAAAGGGCAAGCGATTGTCTATCCACATACTGGTTCCCATTCATCCTCTTTTAGAGGGGGCTTATTCTCCATTCATTAGGGCACAGCCTAGGGAAATTCAAACCCTGCATATAACAATACATGGGCATATTCCAGTGCTGAGTGGGAAAGAGATTACACATAACTGAATAAGTTATCTAGATAAGTTTTACTGGCCTCCCAGAACCTTCAAACTCAGTATTATACAGAAAGTTACAAAAATGCTGAGAGAGCTGGTGTATAGAGACATGGGGTTCAGATGAGGAGACCACAGAGGCTTGGATTTTGGGACTCCACGACTAGAAGCTATTCACAAATAACAACAGTAAGCACAATGTAAACAGGATCAGGTGATATGGCAGATTGATATTATTTATGAATTTCAAAAAGAGATATTGATTATATTTGTAAACTGGTCTTTTTCTCTAGGCATGATACTCTTTGATTAATTTATATTCAAAAGCTTTATGTTTACTTGATTAAATCAAGATTAGGACTGTGATTTGACCACATTATTAGGGCTTACAGTTGTGAGTACCCTGCCTGCTTGGTGGGCTGATGAAACAGATTCTCGAGGGAGGGGCAAGATGGCATCAGTTTAAGTGCACACTCACCATCTCTCTTGCAAAAAACAACTGAGTGGGGGCAAGATCCTGCCTGAGTAAGCTGTTTTGGGAACCCAGAGAACAGGAGGCTTCATGGAGAGAGCTTGACAAAGAGATAAATTGCTCAAGGGAACATAGACAGCAACAAGGAAATAGAATAAGAAGAACAAAATGTCAAAGAGAAAACTTGACAGATACACAAAAACAGCAACTAATTAAACCCTAGAGTATAAAGAGAAGTTAATCAACTAAATAAATGCATAAAGATAAAAAGATGACTAGACAGCAAGCAAAAATTACGAACTATACCAACTGTTGCAGTGTGATATGGTTATGAATTCCAAAAATAGATATGGAATTATGTTTGTGATCTGGTCTGTAACTGGG
Organism: Dasypus novemcinctus; assembly: GCF_030445035.2. Classification (NCBI taxonomy): domain Eukaryota; kingdom Metazoa; phylum Chordata; class Mammalia; order Cingulata; family Dasypodidae; genus Dasypus; species Dasypus novemcinctus. The sequence goes on along the minus strand of NC_080673.1, from coordinate 190,500,258 downwards.
CATGATTGAGTATGATTGGGGCTTTGATTGGGCCCCTTCATTAGGGTGATGGGGTGGGACTCAAGTTAAAAGGCTTGGCAAAGGACAGACAGAGTTGAGGGTTCTTATTGTTGGAGTTTTGATGTTGGAGTTTGATGCTGAAGTCTTAAGTTAGAGTTCCGGGGAAAGAGACAGAGCCTTTTGCCTGATAGTCTATAGCTGACCTTGTGGAGAAAACGGACGAGCTGAGCCCAGAGGAACTCAGGAAGCCTGAACCCTCGCAGACATCAGCAGCCATCTTGCTCCAACACGTGAAAATAGACTTTGGTGAGGGAATTAATTTATGCTTTATGGCCTGGTATCTGTAAGCTCCTACCCCAAATAAATACCCTTCATAAAAACCAACCAATTTCAGCACCCTTTTGGCTGATGAATACACCAAGTAACAGGAAGACATGGCCCAGTCCAATGAGCAAACTAAAAACCAGGAAGACATGCAGAACATCAAACAACTAGTCAAAGCTGTCCAAACAAATATCATGGACCAACTTAATGAAGTGAAGGAAGAGATTAAGGATATTGAGAAAACACTGGGAGAACATACTGAAGAAACTGTAAACACACATAAAAATATAATGGATATGATGGTGATGAATGGCACAATCCAAGAAATAAAAAAGCATTGGTAGCATATAACAGCAGATTTGAACAGGCAAAGGAAAGAATTAACGATGTGGAAGACAGTACATCTGAAATAAAACAGATAGTAGAACAGATAGATAAAAAGTTAGAAAAAAAATCCAGCAGGCTCTTAGGGATTTGAATGACAACACAAAACACAACTATGTGCATTATAGGCATTCCAGAGGGGGAAAAGGAGGGAAAGTGGACAGAGGAGTGTTGGAGAGAATAATGGCTGAAAACTTCCCAATCCTATTAAGGGAGATGGATGTACAGGTCCAGGAAGCACAGCACACCCCAAACAGTATAAATCCCAACAGGTCTACTCTATAACATATACTTGTCAAACTGTCCAGTGCTCAAGAAAAAGAGAAAATATTGAATGCAGCAAGAGAAAAGAGAATCATCACATACAAGGGAAGCTCAATAAGATTAAGTGCTGATTTCTCATTTGAAACCATGGAGGCAAGAAGGCAGTGGTATGACATAAACAAGGTACTAAAAGAAAAATCTTCCAGCCAAGAATTCTCTGTCCAGCAAAGCTGGCATTCAAAAATGATGGTGAGTTCAAAATAGTCACAGATAAACAGAAACTAAGAGAGTATGCCAATAAGAAACCCGCCCTTCAAGAAACACTAATGGGATTTTTGCAGAATGAAAGGAAAAAACAGGAGAGAGAGTTGGAGGAGAGTGTAAAAACAACTAAAATGATAAAAAAAGAAATAAAAACAATGTATGACATATATAAACCTAAAGAAAAAAGGGCTAGTATAAGTAATTCCTTTAGAGTAATAACACTGAATGTTAATGGACTAAACTCATCTAGTCAAGAACAAACTTTGGCCGAAAAGATGATAAAGAAACATGACTCAACTATATGCTGTCTACAAGAAACCCACCCTAGACTCAGGGATTCAAGAAGGCTGAAAGTGAATGTCTGGAAAGCAATGTTACAAGCAAACAATAACCAAAAAAGCATGGGAGTGGTTACACTAATATTGGGCAAAATAGACTTTAAATGCAAAACTATTGTAAGAGACAAAAATGGACACTATATATTAGTGAAAGGGGTAATCTTTCAAGAAGAAAATACAATCATAAACATTTATTCATCTAACCAGGTTTCCTCAAAACACATGAGGCAAACACTAGAAAAACTAAATGGAGAAATAGGTATCTCTATAATTATAGTGGGGGACTTTAATACAATATTATTACCATTAGACAGAACATCTTGACAGGGAATCAATAAAGAAACAAAGACTTTGAATAATACATTAGAGGATTTGGACTTAATAGACATTTACAGAACACTATACCCAAATACAGTGGAGTGTATTTTCTTCTTGAGTGCACATGGATCATTCTCCGAGACAGGCTACATGCTAGGCCACAGAGAAATTCTCAATGAACTCAGAAAGATTGAAATCATACAAAGTAATTTCTCTGACCACAATGGAATGAAGTTGGAAATCTGTAAGGGTCAGATAATCAGATTAGACACAAAGATATGGAAGTCAAACAACAATCTTAGACAAACAGTGGGTCAAGGAGGAAATTCCAAAATAAATCAGTAACTACCTTGAAATGAATGAAAATGACACAACATATCGAAATCTATGGGGTGCAGCAAAAGCTGTACTGAAGGGACATTCATAGCCATAAAATTCATACATAAAAAAATAAGAAAGACCTAAAATCAAAGACCTAACAGCACACCTGGAGGAATTAGATAAAGAACAAAAAAACTAAATGCAAAGTAAGTAGAAAGAAATAACAAAGATGAGAGCAGTGCCAAATGAAATAGAAAATAAGAAAGCACTAGAAAAAATAAACAAAACCCAAAGCTAGTTCTTAAAGAACATCAATAAAATTGACAAACCTTTATTAGCTAAACTAAAAAAGGAAAAAAGAGAGAAGGTACAGATACATGAAATAAGAAATGAGGAAGGGGATATCACCACTGACCCCACAGAAATAAAGAGTAACATAGATGATAATTTGAAACACTATATGCCAACAAGAAGGACAATTTAGAGGAAATGGACAAATTCCTAGAAACTACAAGCAGACTACTGGATGAAAAAAGAAATCAATGAACTCAACAGACCAATTACATGCAAAGAGATAGAATCAGTCATTACAAACCTCCCAACTAAGAAGCGCCCAGGACTAGATGGTTTCCCTGGTGAATTCTACCAAACATTCCAGAAGGAACTAACTCCAATCCTGTTTAAAAACTCTTCCAAAAAATTGAAGTAGAAGGAACATTGCTTAACTCATTCTGTGATGCCAAAATTACCCTAATACCAAAGCCAAACAAAGATGCCACAAGAAAGGAAAATTAGAGACCAATATCTCTAATGAACCTAGATGCTACAATTCTCAACAAAATACTTTCTAATCATATTCAACTACACATCAAAGGAATTATACACCATGACCAAGTGGGTTTCATCCCGGGTATGCAAGGATGACTCAACGTAAGAAAATCAATCAATGTATTATACCACATAAACAAATTGAAAGAAAAAAAATCCCATGATCATCTCTATAGACACAGATAAAGCATTTGACAAAATACAGCTCCCTTTCCTGATGAAAAAACACTGCAAAATGCAGGAATAGAAGGAAACTTTCTGAACATGATAAAGGGTATGTATGAAAAACCCACAGCTAACTTCATATACAATGGTGAAATCCTAAAAGCTTTCCCTCCAAGATCAGGAGCAAGACAAGGATGCCCACTATCACTGCTCCTATTATCATTGTGCTAGAAGTACTTACTCAAGCACTGAAGCAAGAAAAAGATATAAAAGGTATCCAAATTGGAAAGGAAGAAATCAAAATTTCACTATTTGCAGATGACATGATCCTGTACACAGAAAGCCCCTGACAAATCTACAACCAAGCTTCTAGAACTTACAAATGAGCTTAGTAAAGTTGCATGTTATAAGAGTAATGCGCAAAAATCAGTAGTATTTCTGTACACCAATAATGAACAATCTGAGGAGGAAATCAAGAAAAAAATACCATTTACAATAGTAACTAAAAAATCAAATCCTAGGCATAAATTTAACTAAAGATGTAAATGACTTATACACAGAAAACTATACAACACTGTTGAAGGAAATCAAAGAAAACATAAATAAATGTAAGAATAATCCCTGTTCATGGATAGGAAGACTAAATAGAATTTATTGTAAAGTGTTTATCCTACCCAAACTAATCTACAGATTTAATGCAATCTCAATAAAAATCAACACATTTGTTGAATAGGGCAAGAGGCCCTGGATAGCCAAAGACATACTGAAAAAGAAATATGAAATTAGAGGAATCACCCTACCTGACTTTAAAACATACTACAAAGCTACAGTAGTCAAAACTGCATGGTATTGGCACAAGGATAGACACACTGACCAATGGAACTGAATTGAGAGTTCTGATATAGATCCTTGCATATACAGTCATCTGATATTTGACAAGTCTACCAAGCTGAATACAGCTGGGAGAGAATGGCCTCTTCAACAAATGGTGCTTGGAGAACTGGATGTCTGTATCCAAATGAACGATAGAGAAACACCATCTCATATCTTATACAAAAATCAACTCAAGATGGATCAAAGATCTAAATATAAGATCCAAGACCGTAAAGACCTTGGAAGATAATGTAGGGAAGCATCTATAGGACATTGCAATAGGAAATGTCTTCATGATGAGCACAAGCAGTGAAAAAAAAAAAATAGATAAATGGGACCTCCTCAAAATTAAAACCTTTTGCACCTCAAAGAAGTTTGTCAAGAAAGTGAAATGACAGTCTACCTAATGGGAGAAAATATTTCTAACCACATATCTATATACAGCATATATAAAGAAATCCTATATATCAAAAATAAAAAGACAAACAATCCATTTAAAAACTGGGCAAGTGATTTGAACAGACACTTCTCCAAAGAAGAAATACAAATGACTAAAAAGCTCATGAAAAGATGCTCAATATCACTAGCTATTAGGGAAATGCAAACCAAAACTACAATGAGATACCATCTTACACACATTAGACATGTGGCCATTAAAAAAAAAGAGGACTACAAGTGTAGGATAGGATGTAGAGGAATGGGAACTCTCATCCACTGCTGTTGAGAATGTAGAATGGTCCAGCCATTATGGAGAAGAGTTTGGCAGTTTCTCAAAAAAGTAACTATAGATCTGCCATATGACCCAGCAATTTCACTGCTGGGTATATACCCAGAAGAATTGAGAGCAATGACATGAACAGATAATATGCACACCAATGTTCATAGCAGCATTATTCACTATTGTTAAAAGTTGTAATCAACCCAAATGCTCATCAACAGATGAATGGATAAACAAAATGTGGTATATTCATACAATGGAATATTACTCAGCTGTAAGAAGGAATATGGTACTAACACAGGGGATAATATGGATGAATCTTGAGGACCTTATGTTGAGTGAAGCAAGTCAGGCATTGAAGGACAAATATTACATGACCTCTCTGATATGAATTAAGCAAATAGAGCCAACTCAGAGAGCTAGAATCTGGAAGATAGGTTTACAGGAAATAGAAAGGGAGAAGAAGGTTGTGAGCCAATGCCCACATGGACAAAATCTATGATAAGGTAGAAGTGAGTAGTTGTGCAGTGAAGGGATATGACAGGAGTGTAGGGATAGTATAGGGTTGGGTGGTACAAACTTGAAAGGGGGTTAGGATGGCGAGGATGAAACAGACAGGGTGGATCCATCCAGGATGGATCATGGAACTGGGGGGAGGGTTGTGGGAGATAGCAGGTTAACACTGGGGATTGGCAGGTACATAGTTGAAACTTTAATGTTGAGAAAACTTTTTTGGCAATATGACAAGGAAGTGTTACTTGTTTAGGGTGTTAGATGGAGGGGAGCATTCAGCACATAACATACTTGGGGAAGGCTTCTAGAGAGAGTGTGAGTGTTCATCCTGTCATAGTGTATTATATCAGTGAGTGGAAACCATATAATGAGCTAGAGGGTGTTTAACTTCCATCCTGGGGAGGCCTGATATGTTCTCATGGATGGTTTCTAATAGGGAAGGACAGACTAGTGGGTCAAACTCTCAGCATTGTTGCAAGTATGTATGAATCTTGTCCTTCACGGAGTGAAGCTTGGTGATCCCTGTGGGTCACAAGAGGAGGGGGAGAGAGGAATAGAATAGATGGAAGAGAGGTTAGTTAAGGGGCAATGGAAATGTTCTGCATGATCTAACAATGATAGATACAGGCCATGTTAAATTTCATCAAAAAAATCGAAATATCGTATGGTCTGAAATGTAAACCATAATGTAAACTACTGACGATGGTTAGTAGCTATGTTTCAACATTGTACATCGATTGTAACAAATGTACCATCCACATGTAAAAATATTATTAATAGGGAAGGGGGAAAAAGGAGAGGATGTTTGGTATATGGGAGTCCCCTATATTCTATATGTGACTTTACTGTGACCTAAAACTTCTGTGAAGAGGTAATGAAAAAAAAAGTAGGACACTGAGGAAGAAATGAAAGAAATTGGCACTGTTCATATAGGACAACAATTATTACAGTGATGAAAGGCAAAATGTAAAAAAAAAATTTTAAATACTTTTCATTTTTTGAATACCCCAATATTTTTTACTTTATTTTAGTTTTAGTTTTTCTAAATTATTATGTATTTTATTTCTGATGTTTACATGTATCATTATTCTCATTTTCCTATTAATTTAAATTTGTCCAGTTCATTGGACTCACCCAGGACAACTAACAAGGAGGTGAGGATGGACAACCACCATACAAAGGAACCAAGAGAGTCTACAACTACAAGCAAGAGCATCCCATCCATCAGTCATATGGGATCTAAGCCCCTTCTCAGTTAAAGTTCGAGTGGGCATCACCATCCCAGAATCCTTAGGATTGGGGAATAAAATATGGACTACAGTGGACTTACTGGTATTCTACTATAGACTTATTGTGATTATAGCAATGGAAGAAATTATATCATTGGTGTGGAGATAGTGGCCACTGGAGTTGCTGAAGTCAAGGAGAGAAAAAAGGAGATATACTATGGGGGCATTTTTGGGACTTGGAATTGTCCTGAATGACATTGCAAAGACAGATACAGGACATTATATATTTTGCCATAACCTACAGAATGGAATGGGAGAGAGTGTAAACTATAAGGTAAACTATAATCTATGCTGTGTGGCAATGCTCCAAATGTGTTCATCAATTGTGATGAATGTACCACACTAATGAAAGAAGTTGTTAAGGTGGGGAAAAGTGGGAGGTATGGGGAATGTGGCATATGGGAACCCCTTACATATTTTTTATATAACATTTTATGTAATCTAAGTATCTTTTAAAAATAAATAAAAAAATATGTTTAAAAAAGTGGACTCTCACACAGAAGTAGATACACAGAATACGATACACAGAGGAATAGAGAGGGCACCACAGACATGGAAGAGAAATGAACTTTGATCCTGTGGCCCTGGGAAGAGAGATGAGCCTGATAGTCTACAGCTGACTTGTGAAGAGAACAGAGCAGCTGAGCCTGGAAAGAAACCAGACCTCCAACCTACAGCTGAGAATGGAAGAAGCTGGGCCCACAGAGCCTTAAGAGGAAGAGGAAAGCTAAACCCTTGCAGACATCACCAGTCATCTTGCTTCAACACGTGGGATCAGAGTTTGATGAGGAAGTAACTTTGAGTTGGACTCTTTAGGGCCTTGTAACTATAAGCTTCCACCCCAAATAAACGCTCTTTATAAAAGCCAACAGATTTCTGATACTTCGCATCAGAACCCGTTTTGACTGACTAATCAGTTGGGAATTTTTTTCTCTTTTATTCCTGTATAGCCCATAACCTAGAGCACCACTTGCTATATACTAGGTATACTAGTGTACATGGTCACAGGATATCCAGTGTGAGGCTGGGAGAGCGACAGCTCTAGGAGACAAGAGAAGTGTCTGATGCCATCTCAAGGGCCTAAAGCTTGCCAGACATAACTCCACCCAAGACCAGGTTGGTATGAAATTTCTCCACTCCCCTTCAAAGTTAAGTTCAGGAAAGGGGAAGGGAAAAAATCCATAATTATTTGAACTTATATTGGGAAAAGAACATTTTTAAAAACAGAAGAGTATAAATTGTCCTTAGTTGGCTATTTTAATTATTTTTTCCCCTATCAGAAGGATTGGTGATTGTGAGAACATGAAATTAGTTACAGAGAAGAAAGTCATAATGTGTAACTTTGGCCTCACAACAATTACTGAGAACTTCCACCTTTTCTGTGCTTCTTGTTTTGTTCCCTTATAAAGCTCTTTAATGGCTCCTTGTCACATAGGAGAAAGTTTAGCATTCAGGCATTCAGGCCCCACTGGCCCCACCTATGTCTTCTACATCTCTTATCTTCTCTATATTTTGTTTGTATTCTCCATTTCAAGGCCACCCTTGACACATAGCTTCATGTGATCTTCGCACCAAGGTGTTTCAACTCCTCATTCCCAGCACCTACACACTAGCACATATGCACACACACACTATATTTGTTTCCTGGGGCTGCCTAACAAAGTCATACAAACATGGTGACTTAAAACAACAGAAATGTATTCTCTTACAGTTCTGGAGGCTAGAAGTCTGAAATAAGGCATTGGCAGGGCCATGCTCTCGCTAAAGTCTCCAGGTATGGGTTCTTCCTTGCCTTTTCCTAGTTTCTTGTGGTTGTTGGCAATTCTTGGTGTTCCTTGGCTTATAGATACATCATTCTGACCTCTACCATTGTCATATACATGGCGTTGCTCTTATGTATCTGTGTGTTCTGTTCTTACAAGGACACCAGTTATTGGATTATGGCCTACTCCTATTCAGTATGTTTCAATTTGGCCTTAACTAATTCCATCTGCAAAGACCCTATTTCCGAATAAGGTCACATTCTGAGGTTCCAGGTGAAAATGAATTTTGTGGGAGACACTATTTAACTCAATTCTCTCTTTCTCTCTGACTCACATACACACTCACACATGATCACACACACAATCTCAAATCATGGTATTATAGTTCCCTCAAAGTCTGCCTAAACTTTAGTTATACTAGTTCTCCATTCATCCAACACATCTTCACCCCATCCATCCACTTTTGTGAACACCTATACATTTAAAAAAATTCAACTAAACTGTTACCTCCTCTGTGACTCACCCATCTTTCTTGTGTCCCATGGTAAGTATTCTCTCCATTGTGCTCCCTTCTACTTGTACATTGTTCTTTCCCAGCAGCTGTAATGCTTTGTTTCCTTTTCTAGTGCAAATGATTAGCATTGTAATCAGCTAATTTTTAAACTTTTAAAAAACAAACCATCTATAATCCCAGTTCATGTGTGGGCTTCTGATTTTCTCTAATACTAAGCAATTTTCTCTTGGCTTATTTTGATTTTTCAGAATAATCTTCCAAAAGAGATTTCTATTTTACTTGGTTTATCTTCTGAATATCATATTATTGCCTTAAGTATTCCTTCTTTCTCTTATCCCATTACTTTTAGGGAAAGTGGCTTCAAGTGATCTCCTAGCTCAAGAATGTTCCAATTCTCTGTTCGTATTATTATATAAAATGTATTTTGATAGCTTTATTTTTATTTAAATATGCTCACAATGCTTAAATTCATTCACTTAATTCCTTGTTTTACAGTCTCATTCTTCATCTTAAGATATGTTATATGTTTATTTATTCAGTATCCATTTTATTCCCCGAAATTTATAGGAAACCAAACATATTAAACATCTACATTAGTAGTTTCATCACAACTGCTCATCATCTTAAGTCTTGCTTATCTCTTATTTTAATGTCCAGCAAAAAATTAAATAAATTAAGAAATGATGTGGAATGCATGAAAAGAAAGACAAGAAAAAGTCTAGGGGAATCTCCATATAGGGAAATATTTCTCTGTGTGTGTGTGTTTGTGTAATCAGTTCTTTAGAATCATGGATCAAAGGTTTATTTATCTTTGTATCTTTATGGTCTAGTATGGTTTCTAGCTCATAGTAAGTCAAAGTAATGTTTGCTCAATGAATGCTATTTCTTCCAGCTCTAATCAGCTGAGATTTTAAGATTGGAAACAAAATTGGATGGCGTTTGGAAGGAACCACCTGGACATGATATCTTACCTGATACTGATGAAACTTCTCTTAGTGTTTTCTAGTCCTAAGATGAGCCAAATGGAAAATGGAAAATAATGGTACAGTGGATAGGACAAGATTAACTTTGAGTTTCAATACTCAGTTTTGCCACTCACTCTCTATTTAAGTTCAGTTTCCTTTTCCATTTAAGGACGAAATAATAGCTATCTTCAAATGGCAGTTTTAAGTAAAAAAATGTGCTAATCTATGTCTGCTTTTTAGAAGATTGTAAAGCAATATTTTTGCTCAGGATAATGCCTTGTGGGAAGTTTCCTGCTCTCTTTTCATTTCTTCTTCAAACCAGAAGCAGGGAAATAAATCCTACAATAGGCTTTGGAGGGTATTGATTGGGAGAATAAAATAAGAAACATTTTTATAATAACTAGTGTTGCAATCATTGCTAAGATTGGCTCTCATTTTATAATGAAATACGATTCTGTGAAATAGTTAGCTAAATGTCAAATGAAGGTTATTCCATTAAAATGCAGTTTTAATCCAATCAAGCAAAGGCAAGATCATGCCACTATTACTATTACAGAGTAAAGCTATTAGTGTTTTTTTTGTGTGTGCAATTTTCTTTGGCTGGAGGAGTTTCTGCTATTCTTTATTCAGTCTTCCTACAGTAGAACAATTTGGCCTGGAATCTTTGTGTTAATGAAAAATTACACATTGGAATATGTACTATATATTGAAATAATCCTATAGTGCAATGTATGTGCATGTATAACTCTAATCGATTATTTCAAATTGAGATAACATGTTAAGGAATCAAAGCATATGTCATGCTTTATTTTGTTACTGAGTTTGATGAAATGTGATGAAATGTGAAAGAACTAGATTTAGCATCAGAAAGTTAATAAATATCTTAGGTACTACACGTTCATTTACACGTAAACATGAGGAAATAACTTAAAATTTCTGAGGCTGTTTCCCTATTGGTAAAATTAAAATTATGCCTCAGCTTTCTTATCTCTCTAACTTGTTTCCTTGTGAAAAATAGATTACTCAAAGCACTTTAAAGCTGAAAACATACAGTAACATATGAAGTGAAGGGTATTATTACAAGGCCCAGAGAACAGCTTATGGGACAAGATATTGTTTCTCTACCAATTATTAATTGGGTGGCATTAAACTAGTTATTTACCACACTCAGTTTTTTGTAGCCCCATCTATAAAAAGGGGGAGACAGGTTTGTCATACATAGCTGTTGTGAGGAAACAAAGTAGTAACATTTGTATATATCGGGCCTTGTGTATGATGGACAGTCAAATGTTAGCAATCCTGAGAACTTTCCTTTTTTTTCATGCCCCTAAGCCCAAACAAATCTGTTTTTTTTTTCTGGTAAAATTAGTTGAATGCACTCTAATTTGTAATACCCATAACTTGCTTTTGATCATGATTATAGTAGTTATTTATGTTTTATGGTTAAAATAAGTGGATGTTCTCTGTGCTTGAAAATTGGTAAATTGTGGACTGCCTACTCATGCTTTCCTTCTCTTTTCACATTTGCAAATGTTTAAGTGGAGATTAGTCAAAGGCATTAGAATCACATGCTAGTACCCTTTCCCAAAGTGTCTTATGAAAAATAAAGATTATTTTCTCTTTATTTATTTCTCTTTATTTCTTTTTATTTTATTTTGTTTGAGAGACTATTGGGAGCTGACATTTTCTTCTTTCATAAATATCTTTGGAATATTTAGGGAGAATTTAGGGTCTATACAAATCTGGTGAAATAATGAACATAGAAAACACATTTATTGCTAATCCATCACATCTTTGCCCTGAATTCTTTGCTGACAAATACGAGAGTGATGTTTTCACCAGCAGAGGAATGATAAACATCATGAAAAGGGACTGACCCCTTGTCTTTTCATCACATTAGTAGAGATACTATTTTCCGTTAACTGAATGGTTTTAACCCACCTCTCTTCCTTTTCTTCCTCAAGCTGTTCTTTATAGCTTCTTTTTTTTTTTTTCCTTGCATATCCCATATGTCCTGAGAACCAGCACTCAGTATAATTCACACAACTCTAGAGGTTTAATAAGCGGGACTCTGAAGAGCTTACATTTTCTCCTTTCATAAATATCCTTTTCGGAATTTCCTCTAAGCCAGAAGACTGGTAAATCAAGCCTGTTATTCCCAGTCACCTTGGAAATGGGGTGGCATGGGATTGTCTTCTTAATGTCTGCTTGTTAATTTCTTCTGTAGGAAATATAGGAAGAGGAGGGAGTATAGAATAGATGGAACATGGGGCATTTTTGGGATGATGGAATTGTTCTACATGATCTTGCAATGATAGATACAGACCATGTTAAACTTATCAAAATCTATTTAAGAGTGTACAGTCCAAAATGTAAACCATAATGCAAATCATTGACCATGGTTAGTAACAATGTTTCAATATTTGTACATCAATTGTAATAAATGCACCATCCACATGTAATGTGTCATTAATAGGGGAAAGGGGAAAAGGGAGAAGATATTCGGTATATGAGAATCACCTATACTCTGTACATGACTTTTCTGTAACCTAATGTTTCTTTGAAGACAAAATGAAAAAAATAAGACACTGGGGGAATAAATTGAAAAACAATGTCACTGAACATACAAGACAACAGATCTTACAGTAATGAGAGACATAATGTAAAAAAAATAATTTTATATTATTTTTTATTATTTCAAACTTGAAAATTTTAAATATTTTATCTATTATTTCTAAAACTATCATTATTATATCATTTTCCTATTAATTATACTCAGTTATTTTGTTGGCTTCAATTTTGAAGAAGATTTGGATCATAGGAAGGTTACAACTGTGGAAGGGGAGGATCGTTGGTGTGGAGTGTCAGAGATGCGGGATTCATGGGAGGAGGTTCACCTGGGGCATACGTATAAGTCATATGACTGTGTTCAAGCATTCATTGGGCATTGCCACAGTGGGTGGAGATACACACAATAACCAAAAGAATATCGAATTCCAGCCTGGGGAGCTCTGTCACATTCTCTAATGGGACAGCAAGAATCCCCTGCATACAAGGGCAGTGACTAGTGATGGAGGATGGACCACTGATGGGCCCTTAATAGTGATGACTGTACTTGTGAACCTTTAGTTTTGAAATTGAAACTTAGCTTAGTATTGTAGGGTACCTAAAAGCTACCTCCTGGGAGTCTCCTTGTTGCTCAAATATGGTCTCTCTCTAAGCCAAACTCAGCTTATGAATGCATTACCTTCCCCCCAGGGTGGGACAAGGCTTCTGGGGATATGCCTCCCTGGCATTGAAGGATTACTGCCAAGCACCAACTAGCAATGCAACTGGAGAAAGACTTTGACAAAAAGGGGGAAAGGGTAAAGAAAAATGAGTTTATATGGCTAAGAGACTTCAAAGTGAGGAGGTCTTTCCAGAGGTTACACTTATACATGTCTCAGCAAGATCTCATTGACTGTGAAAATAAATATTGCCTCAAATAGCGGGGCTCCTGAGGGCTCTGGAGACATCCAGACACTATAGGCAGGGCAGACAGCTCAGGAGTTTGATGCCCTGCCAATAGGCCCTACTTTGGAATTTATGCTCCCCAGTGTGACAGAGTTGCACTCTATTATGGTTTCCCTACAAATGGCTCTTCTGCCTCTTCTATCTGAACCTGTAGTTAGTACTAGAGTTGATAGTTATATGTCCAAGAGACTTAAATCTTTGGGCTGTTCATGTACCAGTTGGGCCCTGAATCTCAACAGATTTCCAACACCTACTCTCCAGGTCATTGAACTCACCCAGGGCAACTAACAAGGGATTAATGATGGACAATGACCATCTCAAGGAACAGAGAGAGTCCACAACTGCAAGCACAATAGTCCCATCCATCTGCCCCATGGGATCTAAGCCTCCTCTCAATTAGAGACAGAATGGACATCACCATTCCAGAATCCTCAGGATGCAGAATGAATGATGGCCTAGAGTAGACTTACTCTTACTCTACTATAGACTTATTGTGATTCTAGTAGTGGAAGAACTTTTTATCAGTGATGTGGAGACAGTGGTCACTGGAGGTTCTAAGGGAGGGAGAGAGAAAAACGGTGTAATTTGGAGGCATTTTCAGGACTTGGGAATTGTCCCAACAACTGCAATGACAGATATAGGCCATTATATATCTTGTAACAACTTATAAAAATGTGCAGGTGAGAGTGTAAACTACAATTTAAACTATAATCCATGCATAGTAGCAATGCTACAAAATGTATTCATCAATTGTAAGGAATGTGCCACACTAATGAAGGATGTTGTTAATGTGGGAAAATCTGGGAGAGCTAGGAAGCAGGGTATATGAGAATCCCCTATATTTTTTATGTAACATTTATATAATCTAAGTATCTTTTAAGAAAAAATAAAAAATATATTAAAAAAGAAGAAACTAGCGAGGAAAGGATACAAGATAGACTAGATATTTCCAGGTCCAGAGAGCCCATTAAAAGATCTCTGTTTAACTCCTTTTCAGAACTCAGAGGAAGAAACAGAGGCACAGAGGCTTTCAGGTTATGGCCAAGGCCATAGAGCTAGTTATTGGTAGAAATGGACAATACGCAGAATCCCAGAATCCCAATCCAGTGCTGCCATCAATAATTACTTTCTCTTTTTAGACATTTTTTTTCTGAAATTTTTCTAGTGATAGAAATTAAGCTTATTTTCTAAAATGTAAATATTTGCAACAGATGATCACTTCCAATGTGGATTATGAATTCATGTCTGATGTGTAAAACTCAGACTTTAGTAAAAGATCAGCTTATTATTATGTGAGCCAATGATTATCCATTCATCTAACCAGCAACTCATCCAATAATACTTAATGAGCATCTATCACAAATATAATTTAATGATAGCTTGAGAATGAGTGTAATGAGGAAGACCTAGTCCAAGGGCTTAACGTATTTATAGTTTACTGGAGGCTATAAGACAATAAAAAGTAAGCTGTAGTTCAAAGTGAATTACAGTAATTGCCTTGAGAGAGGTACAGTAAATAACCATTGGGATATGGAGAAATAAAAGTTACTTCTATCTGGGGCTCAGCCTGAAGATAGAAGGAGGCATTGAACCAAACATTAATTGGGGAAAAGAGTTAATTCTAAAACACACATAGGATAAAAATACAGAGGTGGGAAGAAGAGGATGCATGTGAAGAGTAAGGAATTCATTTTGCTGGAGGGTTTCATGTACAAAGGAGGTAGTGGGAGGTAAAGCTAAAGAAGTGGTTTGAGATTTGATCTTGAAGGGCTAAATAGTTTTGACTTTATGAGACAGTAGGGAGTCATTGAATATTTTGTGTACAATGGCTTGGGGAGGGATATTAGTCAAAGAAAACTACTCTCAGTGGGGGGAGAAGTGTTATTATACAAGCTGAGTGAGTAAGGAATTTTAAACAAAAGATGGTAAACAAAGAGTTTGAATCAGGTGGGTATGATGAAAACACATACTCCTGTGCACATGTGTGCACTAACAGACACACACACACATATATACAAAAAACATTGGAATCAATGAATGGGATACAATGTTTGATAACATAGCTAATTAAAATAAATGTGGTGGAAGCCAGGTTGCAGGTAATCTGTTAAGAAAGGACTAAGTTGGCTGTAAGTAATAGATGCAGAAATCTTGATATATATTTTGAGAAATTTGCTAGTGTTTCTCCACCACTGTCTACTACAGTGCTGAGCCAATAGTAAGCACTCACACAATATTTATAGAATGAATAAGTGAAAGATTCACAAACTTGATAAATCATGTGGTTTTCTTCTGTGGCATTATTTATAGCTATCTTACCACACACATAGAGCCAGTCACCTGGATCATTAAATAAAAAGCATGTCTGATAGTATGAAAATTTATATCCCAGTGGGAAAACATTTATAGAATTATAGAAATTAAGGTAATAAAAATAAAAGAATGAGACTACCTGAGTTTTAATATTTGACTTACCTTAGGCAAGTTCTTTGACATTCTGATCCTCATTTTTGTCCTCTGCTGGCTGAGGATAATAAGAGTTGGTAGCTTATAGCACTCTAATGAGGATTATATATTAATAAATCTAAAGTACTTAGATCAGGCTCTGGCATACAGTACACACTATATTAATGATTGGCTAGTAATAGTGTTCAAGAACCTACTTTTTTAGAATTTGCACAATTCTATTAAGTTTTGCGTTCTACTTTAAAATTTAAAAGCCATGTTCATAGGCAATATCATACAGTATCTTAATTGATTCCTCATAACTTCCTTCTCCCTTCTCCTCATGGAGTCAATGAAGAAATTCAGAATCTGAGAAGTTAATTGACTTGCTCAAAGTAGTAGAGCTGAGTTTCAAACCCATCCCTTCAGATGAAGAGCCATTAATTTCTAAATGATCGCAGGGTACCTGACTTACCCAAGCCCAGTCTAGTAAGTCATGGGGGGAGAATTTGAAGTCATGTCCCATGTCTTCAAAGCCCATGATTCATAATTATCAAACCAGAAGTGACCTGATATAATGTGGGAAGACAAAAGCCATTGCTTGGTGAAGGTGTGAGGGAAGTATAAGGACTAAGGTGTGCTCCGTGGACTGTCTTCTCAGCCTCTCCAGGATCTCAGTTCAGGATCCCAGCTGGGGGCTGATGCTTTTCCAAGTGGCCAGAGCTAACTTTCCCCCTCTACTTTCTTTTCTGAGGCCCATCTCTTTGACTCCACTGGCCAAGCTCTGCCTTGGTCCTGGGTAATCAACTGCAGTCATAAACCCATCAAATAGGTGCAGAGAAGAGCTGTTTTTCATCAGGTCACTGTAGGCAGCCTTGGCTGCCAACTTCCCATCAAAGCCTCATAAACTCTTTTATGAGGGTCATAAAACGCTGCCTATGCCTGTTAGGGGAACAGAGGACCGTCAGGCCCAAATCATGCTGGTTTCAATTGCTTCATTTCCATACATCAGACTCCTTGGGAAACCAGAAGCAGGCCACTGCCAAATAATAAAGTGGTCTTTGTGTTCCTGTGGCTTCCATTTAACAGACCTACATGTCCTATGCTATACAGTAATGTTGCATTACCCTGAGAGCAGTTCTGGGTGGCAGAGTCAGCAGAAAGGAGAGCTAGGAATCCTGGTTCCTGGTCAGAGCAGGGAAAGAGTTGGCTGCAGAGTGGGCTCGTTTTTTCCCATGAACACTGAGAGAAGGAGGAACACCCTAACAATCTCTTATGGCTTCTCCACTATAGTTAGAGAGACAATCTGCCTCTATTTGTATCTATGTTGCTGGCATGAATTGCGGTTTCCAAAAGAAAAGATAAACATCTTATTTATTAGGTTTATGGAACTGCCCAGCCTCCAAGGATCTCTCACCCAACTGCCTCACACCTCACTTCATACTCTCTGCTTTGCCCCAGAGAACTGCCCATTTTAGATTCAAGGGAAGGGAATATAAATGGAAAGGAATTTGCAGGTATTCTAATTCTCCATTTAATAGGTATTTTTCACCTCACTAAACTGTAAGCTCCTTTAAGAATAGGGATTAGTTTTATTTCTTTACCTATAAGTACCTAATCTTGTGCCATATATATGGCTCTCTTTCTCTTTATATGTACATGGTGAGAGAGAGAGAGACTTTTACAAATGGATCACTGCTATTGTTACACTTATCAATTAGGAAGTGCCAAGTTGTGCTGTGATAATATACACCACATTGGAAGTTTATTTCTCATTTTTGCTACAAGTCTATCTTCAACTGGCCATTCCATGCCATCTTTATTCTGAGATCTAGATTAATGGAGCAGTGTCTATCTGGAACATTTCCAGTCTTCTGGCATAAGGAAAAGATGACAGCGATATGGACGAAATGGTAGTTTAAAAGTTTCTGCTTGGGAGTTAGCCAATTCGAATTCAATTCATGTGTACCTGATGACCCCAAAATATAATTTAGGTAATACGATATTTCACTGTAATTTCAGACACAACTAATCTGAAACCTTCGATAGCAAACATATTTTTGGCACTTGGGGATGAATCCAGTGACAAGACAGCAAACCAATATTGATGATTTAGAATGGAAAACCTTTGTTCAGGTAATGTTTTGTGCTCAGCACCCCAATCTTATACATCTGCAATCCTGTTTAAGAAGAATTGTGGTGTAGCAGTGCTCCAAAATGTGTTCACTGAGTGCGATGAGTGTGCCACAATGATGGAGGAGGTTGTTGGTGTGGGAGGAGTGGGGTGGGGGGTGGAGGGTATATGGGAATCGCATACTTTTTAATGTAACATTTTTTGTGTGATGTATATATCTTCAAAAAATACAATTTACAAAAATGATGGGGGGTGGGGAGTAGGGTATATGGGAACCTCTTATTTTTTATGTTTTTTAATGTAACATTCTTTGTGATCTATTAACTTTAATAAAAAAAGTGTTAAAAAAAAAAAGAAGAAGAATTGATGCTGAGAACACTGATGCCTCTAGTAACAGGATGATTTTCCATTACGGCAATCAGCTTATAGTTACTAAGGCAAAGCAAAAACTGATACATTTTAGGAAGATTTTGTCATGATAAATTATTGAAATAAACAAATGAAAAATGATTCCTGTGGAAGCTCTTTTCAGGTCTTACAGGAATATAGGGAGGCACAAGAACATCTCATTCAGGAGTGATTTTATTCCCCCTAGAATATTCGGCGCAAGAAATGATTCATCCAAGCAAATTACCTGAAGGAAGATGATAACTGAGGTTTAAAGACTTGGCTAATAGACTGGAAAGGAAGGATAAAAATGAAATTAAAAATGAAGTCCTCAGTAATAAAAAAATGCATTCTGAGAGGGGCTATATATGAGGTTTCATCATTTCATGGATTGGGAATGAAAGAGGAAGATATTAACATTGAAAGAGTTAATATCTAGAAGAATTGTGCTGTGTGCTTTTTACATTAGGGATTTTGTAATGACTCAGTGCAAGGTTTACCTCATATTACCCTTTACCCTTCAAAATAAGATAGTGGCTACATTTTATAGTATCTAATATATATTGAACATTCATAATCTACTAGATCAGTGGTTCATAATCACTGGAGTGATTTTACCTTTTGGAGACATTTGTCAATGTCTGGAGACATTTTTGGTCATCACAACCTGGGGGAGGGGTGGGGTGTGTTCCTTTTATCTAGTAAGAAGGGTCTAGTGAGGTTGTAGAAATTCTATAGTGCACATGACAGTCCCTTACTACAGTGAATTATCTGAGCCCCAATGTTGACTGGCTGAGATAGAGAAACCTTGTCTTAGAAAATGGTCTAAGGTTTTTCATTTAAGAATTTGAAGTAGCTAATTTCATTAACTAATTTGATCTTCTTCATAATACCCCAATGAGTTCATAGTGTTATTATTTACACTTTACAGATGAGGAAACCGAAGCACAAGGAAATGAGTAATTTATCCCAGATTACATAGTTGGTTAGAGTTGGGGTTCCTATCTGAAGACAGGCAGTTAGGCTTCAGCATATATGTTCTTAACCACTATCCCTTGAGTTTTCCCACTATTTCACAAGTTTGTGACAGTAGGAACTCAATGTATATTCACTACTGTTCTCTGCCAAACCCTTAGCACCATGTCCATTATATTGTTGAATAAATAGTTGCTAGATGAATCATTGAATTAAGAACTTTACTACTGCTATTTGTGGATTGCTGCTGGACAGCTAAGACAGTTCTTTAAATTTCCAGCTTAAAGAAATTTTATTCTTCTATTTATTTATTCTTCTATATTTAGAAAAATTTTGCCTACCAAGTAAACATCATTTGCCCAGTGTATTAGACAGCCAAAGGATTGGTGATGCAAAATACCAGATATCAGTCGGGTTTTAAAAAGGGTATTTATTTGGGGTAGAAGCTTATAGTCACAAGGTCATAAAGAGTAAGCTACTTCCCTCACCAAAGTCTGTTGCCATGTGTTGGAGCAAGATGGCTGCTGGTCTCTGTGAAGTTTCAGCCATCCTCTTCCTTCTGTGGCTCTGTAGTCCCAGCTTCTTCTGATCTTAATCATAGGTTGGCATAAGTTCGTGTCTCTCACCCAAGGGCTTGTTTCTTTCTTGGCTTTCTCAGTTGTTCAGAGCTCTGGCATCTTCAGCTGCAAACTATTGGGCGAATGGCTTGGCTCTCTCTCCAGGGTTCCAGTGTACAAAACTAAACTCTCTGAGTTCTCCTTCTCCACGCAATTACTTCCCTGTCTTTGATTGAGCATCCATTTACATAGCCTACGAAGGGGAATGGGTAGAGACTCAAATGAGTCACCCTAACGACATGTTCAAATAAAAGCCCTAATCTTGATGTAATTAAGTGAAACCTCTGAATCTAATACACTCTATTATGCCCAGAGAAACAGACCAGTTGCAAACACAATACAATATCTATTTTTGGAATTCATAAACAATACCAAACTGCCACACCTCGTAATAGTACACACAATTTCAATCAATATGAGCCTCTGGTTAACATGAGGTGGAGTTATCATTCATTCATTGATATTTATTGAGTACCCATTTTATGCTTTGTGGTAGGCACATTTTCTAAAATGCCTTCCCTCTCCCACCCTGCCCCCAGGCAACAAGTCTTGCCCCATTCCATGGCAACTGTGAATATGATATCATTCCTGTGATTATGTTATGTTATATGGAGCAGTTGACATTAAGATAAGGAAGTTATACTGGATTTTTTGGGTAGTTGTTGAAGAATTCAGATAGATTCAAAACAAGGGCGGGATTCGATGTGCCATTGCTGCTGTGAAGATGGAAGGGGCTGCTAGAGAGAGAATGCAAGAGGAATGGCCTGATGGAGCTGACAGAGGTCCCAGCTGCTCATCAGCCAGGAAAAGATCTTAGCCCTTTAATGGCAAGGAAGTTAATTCTGTCAAAAACAGGATTGAGCTTTAAAGGTGATTCTTTCCCACAACCTCCAGATAAGAAAGAACTCAGTCCAGTCAACCCCTGCATTTTGGATCTCAGTGGAACCCACCTAGACTTCTGACCTAAAGAACTATAAGCTACTAAATGAGTGTGGTTATAAACCACTAACATTTGGTAGTTTGAGAGCAATAGGAAACTATGGGAACACAGTTTCTGTGTGTATGAACCTTTATATTGTAATGGAGGATTATGGCACACAGTAGTTGTTTCATAAATATTTGTTTTAATAAGTGACTGGATGAATGTTTAATTAATTATTTACTTAACTATTACTGATAATACTTGACACTTACATACCTTTTTACTATGTGCAAGCATTATGGTAAGTGCTTTACTTGTATTTAGTCAACTAATACCCACAACAACCCTGTGCTGTAGGTTACTATTACTGTTTCCATTTTAAAGATGAGAGCACTGAAACCTACACAGGGACTCATCAAAACTTGAAGACCTTATAGGGTCAGAATTGGGAGTCCTTCCTTGACATTCCAACACCAGATTCTGAGCAACAACTCTAAGTTACTTACCAACAGTGGTAAATGAAATAAAAGAGAAATTGTAGGTATCATGTGAGGGGAGAGGAAAACTTCTATAAAGACAGGAGTTTTTTTTTTTTTTTTTTTAATTTTTTAATTTTTTATTGACTTTGTAATAATATTACATTAAAAATATATATGTGAGGTCCCATTCAACCCCACCCCCCCAACCCCCCTCTCCCCCCCCCAACAACACTCGTTCCCATCATCATGACACATCCATTGGATTTGGTAAGTACATCTTTGGGCACCTCTGCACCTCATATACATTGGTTCACATCATGGCCCATACTCTCCTCTATTCCATCAAGTGGGCCCTGTGAGGATTTACAATGTCCGGTGATTACCTCTGAAGCACCATCCAGGGCAGCTCCATGTCCCGAAGACGCCTCCACCTCTCATCTCTTCCTGCCTTTCCCCATACCCTTTGTCCATTATGTCCACTTTTCCCAATCCAATGCCACCTCTTCTATGTGGACACTGGATTGGTTGTGTCCATTGCACCTTTATGTCAAGAGGAGGCTCAGATTCCACCTGGATGCTGGATGCAATCCTCCCATTTTCAGTTGTAATCACTCTAGGCTCCATGGTGTGGTGGTTGTCCTTCTTCACCTCCATCTTAGCTGAGTGTGGTAAGTCCAATAAATCAGATTGTAGGTGCTGGAGTCTGTTGAGGCTCAGGATCTGGCTATCACATTGTCAGTCCAGAGATTCAAATCCCCTAAATATATCTTAAACCCCAACATTAACTGCACCTCCAGCACATTAGCATGAAAGTCTTATGAAGGGAGATCCCATCTGAGTCCAGATTCATCACACATAAACACCATTTCCAAAGAGGGGCCATCTGCCCTGGTAGTTAACCCCATCGGCCATGACCATAACTCCCATGGGTCTCTTTAGCCCTCAAAGGAACCAATATCTGGGGGTTGTATCTGCTTTATCTGTCTCTCTGACTCTGCTCAGTTGTGCATGAGGGCAAACCTTCTGCCAGCCTCCAGACTCTTTTTTAGAAACTCGTAGCCATATAAACTCATTTCTCCTTTCCATTTCCCCCTTACTTTAGGTCAAACAGCATTTTAAAGTCATGGTATTTTATGTAGACATGGATATTCTGCTGATCCGCATTGAACCTTCCGTATAAGGTCATTTTCCAGTTGCATCATCAGTTGGTAGTTGATAGTGGTCCCTCGTTGCCAGGGAGGCTCATCCCCGGGTGTCATGTCCCACGCTGGGGGGAAGGCATTGTATTTACATGCTGAGTTTGGCTTCGAGACTGGCCACATTTGAGTAACGTGAAGGCTGACAGAAGGAAATTCCCAGGCACAAAGTTGCTCTAGGCCTTGTTATTATTTTGGGTTTATCAGCTCACAAGCATAGTCATTAGTATCAGGGGCTCACTGTTGAACCCTCACTCCCTCCCGGTCCCCACCACTGTACCTGGGAGACTGTCGCTGCTCCCCTAGGGACCACGACAGAGCACCACTGGCCAGGAACCCAGTACCCCCCCTACTGTGGTTTTTAATTGTTGCCACTATGAGTATATCCAAACATTACCATGCACCCTGGACATATGTTCTGTACCGCTCCCTGTCAGTCATATATCACCTGTCATTGGTATCCCATACCAGTATCCCTCCATTGCCATTGTTGAAACACTCTGTGATCCAGAACTCCTCGAAATTTGAAACCCAAAATAATGTCATGGTCCCTTACTAGGGAATGGCATATAGCGATGAGTTTAAAGGATAGATAAAGAACTTGGATAAAGTTAGATAAAGAACTTAGATAAAGAATGTTGACTTGAAAAAATTCCACATCCTATTTTTTTCTTTTTCCCCCCCCCCCCCCCTAATTATTCAGCTTTTCTTCACAGGAGTCCTAGACCACAGCAATGTATATATATAATATACAGCACTCCCACACATCCACCAGAAAACCTTTTCCCTTCCACAGTGATACTCTTACGCCCTATTCATATCATATTTACTTAAAGTGATGTACAGAGTCTGAGACATTAGCTTTCTAACAAGGTGACATCTGTGTTTACATTATGGTGCATACTTTAGGATACACAGTTCTTTACATTTTTAGTTATCCTATGTTTTACATTATGGTTTACATTATCAGTCTGTCATCTCCTATATGTTATGGTGTAATATTACATGTTTTATATCCATCCTTGTGTACTCTCAAGAAACTCCTCTCTTACCCCCCATTTACTTTGGTTCCACACATTTAACGTCCATTTTCCCTTCCACCTTGGTGCCCTCAGTGATAGCCAACCTCCGTTTCCTGAGGAGCCACTTCCAGAGATAGATGGAATAGTGTTCAGGGCCTAACTTGCTCAACTGCCCCAATGCCCTGGGAGCCACCCTTTCTCTCGAGGGATACAGTTCCCTCTATTGGATGGCATTAGTCCTCCCCAGGATGTGGGTCCACCCCCACTCTCACTACTTGGGTTTCTACCCCATGGTGTCACCCACTCTGGCAGAATGAGCATTTAGACATTCCCCAGGAGCCCGTCCTGCATCAGACCCTCCCCTCCGAGCATTCTAAACAGGTAACCCTCTTTATTATATTTTGTTATGATTTTCTCGGCATTTTACTCTCCACCAACACCTGACCCTCTCCTGGTTCGTATGCTACCCCTCCCTCCCCCCACTTTTGGGCAACATTACCCACCCGTCCCTCCCCAGCCACCCTCAAACCCGCAAAGCCCCAAGCAAAGGCAACCCCTTGCCCCCCTTTTATCTCTTCTTTGTGTTCATACTTACCACCATCTCGTCTTAAATTCCACCCCTGCAGACATCGGCTCATATCCTTCCTCCACCCTCCGATTTCCTGCAAGCCTATCGTTCAGTCTCTTGCTATCTAGGGCAGCTTGTTTATTTCATATCATTGAGGTCATGTAGTATTTGTCCTTCAATGTCTGGGTTGCTTCACTCAACATAAGGTTCTCAAGATTCATCCATGTTATCACATGTGTTTGTAGTGTGTTTGTTCTTACAGCCGAGTAGTATTCCATTGTGTGTATATACCACATTTTATTGATCCACTCGTCTGTTGATGGGCATTTGGGTTGATTCCAACTTTTGGCAATAGTGAACAATGCTGCTATGAACATTGGTGTACATATATTGGTTTGTGTTCTTGTTTTCAGTTCTGCTGGGTATATTCCCAGCAGTGGTATTGCTGGGTCATATGGCAAATCTATGGCTAGTTTTTTGAGAAACCACCATACTGTTCTCCAGAATGGTTGGATCCTTCTGCATTCCCACCAGCAGTGGATGAGTGTTCCCCTTCCTTCACATCCTCTCCAGCACTTGTATTCTTCTGTTTTTTTCATAGCTGCCAATCTTATGGGTGTAAGATGGTATCTCATTGTGGTTTTGATTTGCATTTCCCTGATAGCTAGAGATTTGGAACATTTTTTCATGTGCTTTCTTGCCATTTGTATTTCTTCTTCGGAGAAGTGTCTATTTAAGTCTTTTTCCCATTTTTTAAATGGATTGTTTATCTTTTTATTTTCAAGATGTAGGAGTTCTTTATATATGCAAGTTATAAGTTTCTTATCAGATATATGATTGCCAAATATTTTCTCCCACTGTGTGGGCTCCCTTTTTACTTTCTTGACAAACTCCTTTGAGGTGCAGAAGGCTTTAATTTTGAGGAAGTCCCATTTATCTATTAGTTCTTTTGCTGCTCGTGCTTTTGGTGAGATATTCATAAATCCATTACCTATTACAAGGTCCTGTAGATGTTTCCCTACACTGCTTTCTAAGGTTTTTATGGTCTTGGCTCTTATATTTAGGTCTTTGATCCATCTTGAGTTGATCTTTGTATAAGGTGTGAGATGGTAATCCTCTTTCATTCTTCTACATATGGCTATCCAGTTCTCCAGACACCATTTGTTGAATAGGCCACTCTCTCCCAGTTGAGAGGGTTTGGTGGCTTTATCGAATATTATGTGGTTGTATATGTGAGGTTCTATATCAGAGCTTTCAATTCGATTCCATTGGTCTATATGTCTCTCCTTATGCCAATACCATGCTGTTTTCACCACCGTAGCTTTATAGTATGTTTTGAAGTCAGGTAGTGTGATTCCTCCAATTTCGTTTTTCTTTTTCAGTATGTCTTTGGCTATTCGGGGTCTCTTTCCTTTCCAAATAAATTTCATAGTTAGTTTTTCTAGTTCCTTAAAGAAGGCTGCATTGATTTTTATTGGGATTGCATTGAATGTGTAGATCAATTTTGGTAGGATAGACATCTTAATAATGTTCAGTCTTCCTATCCATGAACAAGGAATAGTCTTCCATTTATTTAGGTCTTCTTTGATTTCCTTGAACAATCTTGTATAGTTCTCAGTGTATAAGTTCTTTACCTCTTTAGTTAAATTTATTCCTAAGTATTTGATTTTTTTATTTACTATTGTGAATGGTATTTGTTTCTTGATTTCCTCCTGATCTTGCTCATTATTGGTGTACAGAAATGCTACTGATTTTTGCGCATTGATCTTATAACCTGCGACTTTACTAAACTCATTTATGAGTTCTAGAATCTTCGTTGTAGATCTCTCAGGGTTTTCTATGTATAGGATCATGTCATCTGCAAATAATGAAATTTTGACTTCTTCCTTTCCAATTTGAATGCCTTTTATTTCTGGTTCTTGCCTCAGTGCTCGAGCAAGTACTTCTAAGACAATGTTAAATAGGAGCGGCGACAGTGGGCATCCTTGTCTTGTTCCTGAGTTTAGAGGGAAGGAGTCTAGGATTTCTCCATTGTAAACAATATTGGCTTTAGGTTTTTCATATATACTCTTTATCATGTTCAAAAAATTTCCTTGTATTCCAATCATTTGGAGTGTTTTTATCAAGAAAGGGTGCTGTATTTTGTCAAATGCTTTTTCTGCATCAATAGATATAATCATGTGATTTTTTTCCTTCAATCTGTTTATATGGTGTATTACGTTGATTGATTTTCTTATGTTGAACCATCCTTGCATACCTGGGATGAATCCCACTTGGTCGTGGTGTATAATTCGTTTAATGTGTTGTTGAATACGATTAGCAAGTATTTTGTTAAGTATTTTTGCGTCTAGGTTCATTAGAGAAATTGGTCTGTAATTTTCCTTTTTTGTGATGTCTTTGTTTGGCTTTGGTACTAGGGTAATGTTGGCATCATAGAAGGAGTTGGGTAATGTTCTTTCTGTTTCGATGGTTTGGAATAGTTTCAGCAGGATTGGTGTCAGTTCTTTCCGGAATGTTTTGTAGAATTCACCTGTGAAGCCATCTGGCCCTGGGCTCTTCTTAGTTGGGAGATTTTTAATAACTGATTCTATCTCTCTGCTTGTGATTGGTTTGTTAAGATCATCAATTTCTTCTTTTGTCAATATGGGCTGTTTATGTGTTTCTAGGAATTTGTCCATTTCCTCTAGATTGTCATTTTTGTTGGAATATAGTTTTTCAAAATATCCTCTTATGATAGTCTTTATTTCTGTGGGGTCAGTGGTGATATCGCCTTTCTCATTTCTTATTTTGTGTATTTGCATCTTCTCTCTTTTTTTCTTTGTTAGTGTTGCTAAAGGTTTGTCAATTTTGTTAATCTTCTCAAAAAACCAGCTCTTGGTCTTGTTTATCTGTTCAAGTGCTTTCTTATTTTCTATTTCATTTAGTTCTGCTCTTATCTTTGTTATTTCCTTCCTTCTTCTTCCTGTTGGGTTACTTTGTTGTTGTTTTTCTAATTCCTTCAAATGTGCAGTTAGTTCTTCAATTTTTGCTCTTTCTTCTTTTTTGATATATGAATTTATGGCTATAAACTTCCCTCTCAGTACTGCTTTTGCTGCATCCCATAAATTTTGGTATGTTGTGTTATCATTATCATTTGTTTCAAGGTAGTCATTGATTTCTTTTGAGATTTCCTCTTTGACCCACTGTTTTTCTAAGAGTGTGTTGTTTAATTTCCAAATCGTGGAGTGAAATCTGGGCTTCTTTCCCTTGCAAATCTCCAGCTTGACTCCACTGTGGTCAGAGATAATGTTTTGTATGATTTCAATCTTTCTGAATTCGTTCAGCCTTTCTTTGTGGCCTAGCATATGATCTATCTTGGAGAATGATCCATGTGCGCTTGAGAAAAATGTATATCCTGCTGTGTTTGGGTGTAGCGATCTATATATGTCTATTAGATCGAGCTCCTCTAATATACTATTCAGATGTTTTGTTTCTTTGGTGATTCTCTTTTGAGATGTTCTGTCCAGAGTTGATAGTGGTGTATTAAAATCCCCCACTATAATTGTAGATGTATCTATTCTTTCACTTAGTTTTTCCAGCGTTTGCCTGACGTATTTAGAGGCACCCTTGTTAGGGGCATAGATATTTATGATTGTTCGATCTTCTTGACAGATTTTCCCTTTGACTAAAATGTAGTATCCTTCTTTGTCTCTCACAATTGTTTCACATTTAAAGTCTATTTTGTCTGATATTAATATAGCTACTCCTGCCTTTTTTTGGTTATTGTTAGCTTGTATGATTGTTTTCCAGCCTTTCACTTTCAATCTCCATGCGTCTCTGGGTCTAAGATGTGTCTCTTGTAGACAGCATATGGATGGGTCATATTTCCTTATCCAATGTCCAAGTCTGAATCTTTTGATAGGTGAGTTTAATCCGTTGACATTCAGTGTTATTACTATCAAGGAATTATTTGTGTTAGCCATATTTTGATTGGATTTGTGTTTGTCATATTTTGTTTGTATTTTTTTTTGTCTTTTTTGTTATTGTTGTTGGTCTTATACTCTCCTCCAACTTTGCCTTTCCTGTTTTTTCCTTTCTTCCTGCAGAACTCCCTTTAGAATTTCTTGAAGGGGAGGTTTCTTGTTGGTATACTCTTTCAGTTTCTGTTTGTCTGCGAATATTTTGAACTCTCCATCATGTTTGAATGCTAATTTAGCTGGATAGAGTATTCTTGGTTGGAAATTTTTTTCCTTTAGTACCTTGACTATATCATACCACTGTCTTCTTGCCTCCATGGTTTCAGAAGAGAAATCAGCACTTAATCTAATTGAGCTTCCCTTGTATGTGATGGTTTTCTTTTCTCTTGCTGCTTTTAGGATTTTCTCTTTGTCTTGAGCATTGGATAATTTGACAAGTATATGTCTTGGGGTGGGCCTGTTGGGGTTTATGACTTGTGGAGTGCGCTGTGCTTCTTGGATATGTACATCTGTCTCTTTCAGTAGATTTGGGAAGTTTTCAGCCATTATTTCCTGCAACACTCTTTCTGACCCCTTTCCCTTCTCTTCACCTTCTGGAATGCCTATAATACGTATGTTTGAGCATTTTGCATTGTCATTCAGGTCCCTAAATCCTAATTGGATTTTTTCTATCTTCTTATTGACCCCTTCTACTATCTGTTTGATTTCTGATGTACTGTCTTCCACATCACTAATTCTCTGCTCTGTCTCTTCTAGTCTGCTGATATTTGCTGCAAGTGTATTTTTGATTTCTTGAACTGTGGTGTTCATTCCCATCATATCTGTTA
The DNA here is from genome assembly GCF_030445035.2 of Dasypus novemcinctus. Taxonomy (NCBI): domain Eukaryota; kingdom Metazoa; phylum Chordata; class Mammalia; order Cingulata; family Dasypodidae; genus Dasypus; species Dasypus novemcinctus. The sequence goes on along the minus strand of NC_080673.1, from coordinate 190,471,376 downwards.
TGTTTTTGCGTATGTCTGCAATTTCCCCTCCAAGTGATGTCTTCATGTTGTTAACCTCTTTCATTACTGCATCAAATTTGTCGGTGATAAATGTTCTGAGATCTTTCATTGCTTGTGCCAAGTTTTGCTCCCCTTCGTGATTATTGGTTTGTTGATTGGATTCAGCCATGTTTTCCTGATTATTGGTTTGGTTTGTAGATTTTTGTTGCTTTCTGGTCATCTCTTTATTTTGACGAATTTAATCAGTTCCTTAGCTTCTTTGTCTGCTCTTGGAGGTTAATTAGTTGTTATTTTTGCACAGGTGTTAATCTTCTCTTTGTCACTTTTTTCTTCTTATTCTAGTTACTTGTTGTTGGTTAAGTTCACTTTAGAGGAAAATATTAGTGTTGGGGAAAGGCAATTGTGTAAGCAAGGGAAAAGTGTAAAGTTGTATTGGTGATGTATGTTAATAAAGCAGGAATATGAGATCTGGAAGGATGGAGGTTAGATTCATGTAGATTGTATAGAGTTATAGCTGTAGGTAGAGTACCTTTTATGAAGTTGATGACTGAATTTGGGAGGAATATGGTATGAACTACACAGCTATTGTTTTCATGAGAGAGGGAAAAAGAAAAGAAAGGTAATAGTTTCAAGAGTGGATAATAGACAGAAAACAGAACAAAGGTATTAGAAATTAAGAGTTAGACACTTTGTGGATCAAAGAACGGGAGGTGGGGGGTGGAATATAGGAGAGACAGTAGATGATAGTGGATATCAAGATGCAGGGGAAGGGGGATAGTGTAGGTAGCCTAAATCAGTTCACACAGAAATGAGGCAGTGGAGGATGGGAAAACCCAGCAAATGTGAGGTGTTCCCTGTAGCACCTATTGTATACTTGAATTAAAGTAAAAATAAGTGGAAGATGAGGGACAAGAGGGAAAGAGAAAACCGAAGGAAAAAAAAAAAAAAACAAACTAATTATAATAAAGAAAAAAGAAAGGCAAGAAGAAAGGAAGAAAGAAAAAGAGGATGGGCAAACGGTGGGGAACGGATAGGGAGAAGAGAGATACAGGTACACACGTGTCACAATTGCAACACTATCTAAAACAATAACTTCCCCCCGCTTTGCCCTAAAACCCCCCCGTCTGTCTGCCCAAATGGGTCTGCAAGCACCTCCCTTCCCACAAACCCCCAATAGGCCGCCCAGGGCCCACGAACTCCCCAGTATTGCAGATGCTCAAAAAAAAAAAAAAAAAAAAAATTAAGTAAAATTAAAAAAAAAAAAAAAAAAAACAGAAACCCCTCCGCAGGCCCGGCTCCGCCCGCCGCGGAGGCTTGGACCGGCTCTGCCCGGCTCCTCACGCCGCCTTGGCCTGGCCTGGCTCCGCCCAGCTCCGCTCGCTACAGCGGCCCAGCCGGCTCCGGCGTCCACCTCCCGCCACCGCGGCCTGGACCGGCCCTGCCCGGCTCCGTACCCGCCGCGGCCTGACCCGGGCCCGCCCGGCTCCAAGCGCTACCGCGGCCCGCAGCCGGGGCCTGCACCGGCCCCGCCCGGCTCCAAGCGCTACCGCGGCCCGCAGCCGGGGCCTGCACCGGCCCCGCCCGGCTCCAAGCGCTACCGCGGCCCGCAGCCGGGGCCTGCACCGGCCCCGCCCGGCTCCAAGCGCTACCGCGGCCCGCAGCCGGGGCCTGCACCGGCCCCGCCCGGCTCCAAGCGCTACCGCGGCCCGCAGCCGGGGCCTGCACCGGCCCCGCCCGGCTCCAAGCGCTACCGCGGCCCGCAGCCGGGGCCTGCACCGGCCCCGCCCGGCTCCAAGCGCTACCGCGGCCGGCAGCCGGGGCCTGCACCGGCCCCGCCCGGCTCCAAACGCTACCGCGGCCGGCAGCCGGGGCCTGCACCGGCCCCGCCCGGCTCCAAACGCTACCGCGGCCCGGCTCGGCCTGGCTCGGCCCCGCCCGGCCCCGCTCACCGCCGGCGCAGCGCGGCCCGGCTCCGGCGTCCGCCGCTGCGGCCCGGCCTGGCTCAGCCCCACCGAGCGGGGCTAGATGCCTCGTCTCCGCCTACCCAAGAAGGGAATCCTCTACAGGTAGCTGGGATCTCCGTGTGTATTTCACAGACGAATTCTCTCTGTTACCTTCCCTCCAAATCGATGACCAGACACCTCCGGACCAGCAAAAATCCCGAAACAATCCGGTCCCAAAGAGTCTCCAACGCCGCCCAGCCGATTCCCTGCAGAAGACTCTAACAGGGATGTTCACTCAGCCGCCATCTTGCCCCCCTCCACAAGACAGGAGTTTTAGATTAAGCTTAGAGATAAGTAGTCATTAACTAGAAAAAGAGGCAAGATACAAATTATTTCAAAACAATGAAGTTGGGAGAATTATAATGAAAAGTGACCAACATTTTTGCTAGCCTGTATATGTGATTATTTTCATTGAACACTGAGAATAATTTAAGGACACTGAAGGATCTGGTTAGCCCCAAATTAGAAACCATGCTTGATGACAAAAGATAGTCTACTGCTTTAATGACCACAGGAAAAAAGTAAAACAAAATAAAACAATCACAGCACCTTCTTATTCCTCTAGAACTGGGGTTGACAAATACCCACTGGCCAAATCCCACACAAGCCTAGTTTTTATAAGTAAAGTTTTATTGGAACAGAGCCACCCTCTTTCATTTATGTATTATCTATGACTGTGTTTACATTACATTGGTAGATTTGAGACGTGAGTGAAAGTATGTGGCCTGCGAAGCCTAAAATTACTATCCGGCCATTTTCAGAAAAAGTTTGCTGATTTCAACCATAGGGCAATATTGCCAATACTTTTAAAATAATATTTTGTTTGTCAATTCCATGGTATAGTGTTATTTTTTTCCCAGGAGCTGTAACCAGATCTACTTTGTTGGTTTTGGAAACTAAAAAGAATCTGGCAGGTGGGCTCTTGTTTGCATAGAGATTATCTGGATGACTGTGGCCTATGGCTTGATAAGTCAGTGCACCTGCATTGCTGAGTAGGTGGAAGGCTTTCTGGAAGTACACTAATATGTCTATGTAATTTTATTTATAAATTTAAAAAGCTTAAAAATTTTGGATTTAATTTCTTCCAGATTCCTGTGACAAATATACAGAGCACCCTGTTTATAAAGCAGCATGCAAACAAACCTGAAAGGGGCCTAAAATTAGTTGCTGATGTATATGGATTTCAACATAAATAAGAAGAAACACATCAAGATCTCAAGGTGGCCAGATTTGATTTCTAGCATTTGTCTCCAAAGCACATCTTTTGATCTATCTATCTATCTATCTATCTATCTATCTATCTATCTATCTATCTTAAATCTGTCACATTGTTTAGATCATTTTCCTGAAACAAGATCATGGAACACTGAATTCTTTAAAATTATAAATCCAAAAACTTTGCCAAAATGGTTCTTATCTGTAAGATTGAATATAAAATATGAATGGACAAAGATGACATTTTAAAACCTTTGTATGGAAATATAACATACATACAGAAAAATACGTAAATAATGTGTCCAGCTCAATTTTTTTTCATAAATTAAATACTTCCATGTAAATAGCACTCAGATAAAAGAATAGAAAAATCACCAGCAAACCAGGAGCACTTTAAATTAAACTCACCCGGAATATTAAATCCTATCATTGCTTCTAAAACCATTTACTTTTGCCTGTTTTTGAACTTTCTATAAGTAGAATGATATGGTATTTATTCTTTTGTACCTTTGACTCAACTTGATGTCTGTAAGATCCATACTGCTACATATATTGGTAGTTGGTTCAAATCCTTATAGTTGTAAAGTATTCCTCTGGGCACATATGTATATTTAATTCATTCTACTGTGAAGGGACATTTGTATAGCTTCCAGACTAAATTTATTATGAATAGCTCTCTTATGAACATTCTATTTCATGTCTTTTGTTGAACATGTATATGCATTCTTCACTCATTTCTGGATAGTGGAAATATTATCTACCAATCTAAACTATCTATCTCAATTGATCAATTGATCTACCTACCTACATATATAAAATGTGTTGAGCCTCTGTGTAATGCATTATCTCCCTTTAATATATTATTTGTCTAGAGTAAAATAAATGAATTCACTTGAAATTATTCTCAATAACTCATTAAAAAATCCATTGCCACAGAATCATTGATAGAATAATTTAATCTCATATTTGAAAAGTCTTCCTAGGTCATCTCCAGAATTAATTTGATGGATGAGTCACTTCTCAAAAAGTCTCAGTAAATAGGCTACTGACTACTGCTTATTTCCCTCTATGTAAAAGAAACTCACTTGCTGAAAAGGAAATCCATTAAATTTTCAGAAAACGCTAAATTTTAGAAAATTATTCTATAATTTTATGTCTTTGATACTAATTCTACACTCAAAAGTCATATAGACTTTAGCTTAATTTCTCTTCCAAATGATGGCATTGTAGGTACTAGAAGGTAGTCACTGTAGCTCTGAAAAAAAAGATGCCTTTCCCTCTTTTTTGCCTTGATCATTATTTCTAAATTCTTCCTTGTGATGTATACATTACACTGAACACAGTCTAGTCTTCCACTATCCTTTCAAAACCGTTACTGCTCATTAACAAATAATTAGAAAGACAGAACAAAAATGATAGAGTATATCTTGTATACTAAGAAAATAAGTGCTTTTAATAATTTTTTTAATTTACTGTATATTTTTCCTAAGATTTCTAAGACAAAATTAGCAACTTTTGGAAAAAAAATCATTAAACAATATAGCATCCAAAACTGAGAAAAATCTAGAGAATTACTAATCCAGTACAGAATAGAACACAACTATTTTCTCCCTTGTTTTGAATATAATTTTTTTATGAAGTTTAATTTTCTGGCTACTTTTTGCATCTGCATTTATCCATTACATCATACGCACGAGACTATCAATGAAAATCTAGTGACAATTTTTACTTGTTCATTCAGCAATTATCACTTGAACTCTGTTGGTAATAGCATAGGAGAAATTCAAACCCTGATGTAAATGAGCAGTTAGTGAGGTTTTATCATATAAAACCTATAATAATAGCTGCAACTGGTTGGGGCATGGCTGGGGGAAGGCTGGCTAGACTAGCAAAGCATAATAAATTGGATGCCTTAAAATGAAAGAAGTTTATTCTTTTAGAGTTTTGGAGTTTCGAAGGGATTGTAGGGCCATGTATCATCTTAAACCTGGGAAGGAATCTGTTCCATGCCTCTCCCCTGGTTTCTGGTGGTTAGCTTGCTGGCAATCCATAGCAATTCCTCTTCCCTCATCTGTCTGTCTCCAAATTTTCTCTTCTTATCTTGTAAGGACACCTGTCACACTGGATTAAGGACCCACCTTACTCCAGTATTACCTCATTTTAATTTGCTTAATTCCATCCAGAATGTCCCTATTTCCAAATAAGGCCACATTCACAGGACTGGGGACTAGGACTTGGACATGACTTTTTAGAGGGTGTGATTCAACCCATAACAAGAGGTGACCGTAGGGTAGCACATAAAAGATATATTAATCCATCCCAGAAACTTTTCTATGGAATACTGAGACTGGAAGGGATGATGCAGAAGGATTCTAAAGCAGGACCAGACTATGCACAATGTGCCAGAAGAGAGGAGTGTGGTATGTGAGTGGAGTTTAGGCAGGAGGCTGGATAGGCAACCTGAGACCAGATTCTTAAAACTTTCTGAAAGGTACCATGCATTCAACAGGGCATCAGTGAAACCTTTACTCAATGATGTAATATGATGCAATTGGGTGTATCCAAAAACTCATTTGGACTGCGTGCCACTCCAATGTGTAATCACTTTTGCAAGACTGTGTAATTATCCCTAATAATTTCAAATATGATGGACATTTCATCATTGAATAAACACAATTTCTTTAGTCAATATGTAGTTAATCTTTAATAGTCAGAGAGAAAAATAATGAAACAGACATTATTTTCTCTAAACCCGAATTTGAATTTTTCCTTTTTCCTCGCTGTCTCATTGATGTTAACTTCAGACTTAAATATTTATTTAATTTTACTGGTGTTGGTAGATTTACTATCTTTGAAAATCAAGTGTGACCTAACTTTATTTCATATTAATAATTCTGTCTGAGCTTGGTTTCTATGACTTTCGGATACTAGTTGGAATATACAGACCATCCTCTGGAAGTGGGACAAGACGTTCGCAGCTGTGCTTGTGGTAAGCGGTTTCAGTCCAAAAACAATCAAGCTCTTGTATTACCATAGGGCTCCGGGCTTTCTTTTGTGCTCAACATTGATTTGGATCTTAAAATTTAGTATGCCAAGTTTGTCATCAAACCCTTGGAACTCAGAAGAGAATAGAGTTTGAGGTTACTTTTGCAGAAACAGGACTCTTTATTAAGATTGGAAAAAAGCCACATCGATTCAAGAAAGGGTGGAAAAGCAGGGCCGTGTCTCTTTCAGTTTGAAACAACACGCAGTCTCCTGCTAGTGCTTTACTTCAAAGAGCTGAAAATGCGCAGTGTTGGACTGCCTGAAAATCAGGGCTGGAGGAAGAAGGAATAAATGAATGATGTTTTTGCTCCAAAAAATGTCAGGCACATTGGTCTAAGCAGGCTCATTTGCCCACTGCTCTTTGGCATCCATCAAGTCTAGCTTTGTAACATCAGTTAAATGGTCCAGGGTGATAAGCCCAGAGCTTGTTCTTGCCACACTGGCTCCGTGCCTGCTTATGAGACCTGGGCACCCTTGTTCAGCACAGGAGCTGCCAGCGGAGTGTGTAGAGGGAGAGATTGTGCCATCACAGAAACTTGTGTTAAAAATGACCATCAGCTTTCAAATCAGTTCCAACTATCTGTGCACTGGGCTGTTGGTGCTGGAATGAGAGAATCTTGGATTATTAAACCCCTCCTTGCAAATATCCTGCCTAACTGGTGACCTTTCTTTTTTTGGTGTGGTTTCTCAGTTTACTCAGCTATCTCCTTTTTCCTTTGTTTCATGTGCATGCCCCTTGAGATGAAGGCAAATTTGACATCATGGCAGGCTGCCATAATGTAATTGCTTCATTTAATCACATCCTAGACTGGCACCCAGACTCAGTATCTGCCAACTAGTGGCACCCTCACCCAGTATTCCCAGCTGCCCCCCAGTGTCCACTGGTAGGTCAAAGTGATAGACCCCTCCCTGAGCCAGGCTAGAAGGACCATGTTAAGAAGGCTTTGGGCATAGCCCTGAAATTACTTTCAGGGCCCAAAATAATGCCATAACTTATTTTTAGCATACAAGTCTTTATTTTTTTTTTCTTTTCTACCCTTGATAAATAAAATTTACCAACTGGGAATGTTGGAATTGTGTTAGAAGTGGCTTTAGAGCCATCATAGTAATTTAAGGTGAGGTTAACCATACTTCTATTTGGAAGAAGGATGATTACCAGCTTACAGTCTTCCCAAACCCTTCCTGTGCTGTATTTATCAGACATGTTTGAGCATTAACCATGTGTAGCAAACTGTGTAGAAGATACAAAAATGAATTTTTCAACAGAGGGCTCCCCTATATGTCCCACTTAATAAATATTAGACTGACAATAAATTAAGAGGAATATTAACTCAGTTAAAAATTAATTTTTTGGAACTCACTGTGTGTCAGGCACTATGCTGGCTCTTGTAGTGGGTTTAATAAAATGGGCCCTGCTCTCAGGAACTTCCTGTTAAAGGGAAAGAATCCTTTTAAGAATCTAGAAGCGAGATGAGATAAATGCAAAAATAATTATACTGAAATCAGACTTGAGTAGAAATTCTTTAGGGTTAGGCAAATTTCAAAGAGCAAACAGAAATGAAAACAAATGAAGTTATACATTTGAAAATGAGGTGATAGTACTATTGTATAGGACAAATCACTGAAATACTGGTTCAAACCAAGGATAATAATGGAATCAGACAAGGTTGTTAAATCCATATCCTGGCCAATTGTAAAATGTCTATTCTATAACTATTCTACTACTTCTTTTCATCTCTTAACACATTCCATCTCCTCCCCTATTCAACTCTTACAATCTCAGGAACATGCTCATGTCAGAACGATTGGTGAATTTATAACAGTACTTTAAAAAAAAATTAGAAAATTTCTGAGTTTTTTATCATGAAACACAAGTATACATTTTCTGCTATACAGTGGAGGGATCACTGGGTTAATACTCATGTGTGCATTTCTTTCATAGCCAATGATCAATGGAAAGAGAAGGCATGTTAATTTATGTGAGGGAATCTGCTCTGACTGTTATACCGGTATATGTTATTGTAGTTGGAATTGCTTGTCTTGATTGCTGTGGCAGTAGAATAACTTTGGAAATAATACTTTAAAATGAAAAAAAAAATCTAATTTTTCAAGTTTTTAATTTCTCCAGATGTGCAATACCATTATTTCATCTAATAAGTAACAATGTAAGTAATACCTCTTTGGGTAGGAACTAAACAGGGAACCTAAAGCCCAGGGGTCCAGTTTCTGTTTTTGCCACTAACTTTCTATGCAGTTTGAAATGATCATGTTCTATCTCTGAGCATTATCATTTGTAGAGTAAGCTGAATTGTATTGGCAATCATTAAGTTTCCTTTGAAATTTGAAATTCCATGATTCAAAATTAGTTCAATTAGAGCAAGAGGCCAAGAATTCACTCTTGCTGTCTGCTGCCTGCCTCTCTTGCCTGAGCTGGGCTCATCCCATCTCCAACAATGGAAATTATTGGGAATTGCTAATGACAATTGTTTTAGTTCCCTATACTGCCCAAGCAAATACGCAGTGGTTTGGCTTACACAATGGGAATTTATTGACTCACAGTTTTGAGGCTAAGAGAATGTTCAAATCAAGGCATCATCAAAATGATGCTTCCTTACTGAAAACTATGGAGTTTTAGGGCTGGCTACTGGCAATTCTTGGTACTTATCTTTTCACATAACAAGGCACAGGACTGCATTTCTTGGTCTCTCCCTTCTCTTTTGGGTTATATTGAATTTCATCTTCTTCCTTCCTGTGGCTTTCTCTGTCTGAATTTCATTCCGCTTGTAAAAGACTCCAGTAATAGGATTAAGACCCATCCTAATTGGGCTGACCCACATCTTAACTGAAGTAACTTCATCAAATGGTCCTACTTACAATGGGTGCACATCCACTGGACTGGATTAAATGTAAGAACATGTTTTTCTGGTGTATGTACAGCTCCAAACTACCACAACAATAGATAACTGCATCACTTTGACGAGGGTTCCTACTGTCTCTATCATGTGACAGTCCACCACAAAGCCAGAGTCTAGGTACTTATGTTTTCCATAGATTCAGTCAATTAGGAAGTGAGGAAGCCAAGTTTGTACCCAGGTCCACTTGACTCCAGAACCTGGCTTTGGCACTCAAGGCCTCTAATCAGTGGAGCTCCATAATCTTGCAAAACTTTTATCAAATGTAGAAGTGCTGGCTTGGCCCCAGATAACTGAAATAAGATGACATTTGTACCCACAGCTGTTTAGTTTGCCACCAGCCCACAGAAAATTGCTCTTTGAGAATGACTGACCTACCCTGTACCACTGTGATCCTCATCTCTGTCAGGAGAACTGTGATTATCCATATACTGGACAATTGCCCCAGCAAGACACCCAGCATTCCACACCATGACCTCCCTCAATTGTTCACATGCCGATTGTTGCTCAGACATTACTGATAAAATATCTCAGTGGATAGGCACAATTCATATTTGAACTGTAAAATAATAGAGCAACAAAACCCAATAAGCTTGGAAGTCCAAAGAGTTAGTTACAGTGTTCATGCAACTGTCTCTTTCCCTTATCATCTGAAAGGTAGCTTATAATGCTTTTACAGGATGGTAGGAAAGTTAAGGATACTCAAGTAAACTCTCTGATGACATATTTCAGAGTTATTATGCATTTATCATTTGATTTTATCATGGCTATTTGGTTTAGTATGGAAAAAACATTACTAGAAATGCACTTCAGGTTAAAAAGTGGCCTTACTTCCTCTTAGAGGCCCGTTTTTTTGTGTAGAGGGTTTTATTACTTTTGGGGAATTTCATGAAAATTTTAGGATATAAGTACTGTATAAACATAAATCCACACACATCCCATAAAATAAACTAATCGCAGAGATAAGGTTTCCTTCTCTGTAAAATGAGGATGGAAATGACACCTAACTTGCAGGAATATTTGCAAGACGTTTTAGATTCCTAGGCTGCTAAAGCAAATACCATGAAATGGTTCTGCTTAAGCAATGGGAATATATTGGATCAAGATTTGGAGGGAAACCTTGTCCAAATCAAGGCATCACCAAGGTGATGTTTTCTTCCTGAAGACTGGCTTCAGATGATTCTGGCATCTCTGCCACATGGCTAGGTGCATGGAAGCATCTTCTGGTCTCTCCTTTCTCTTCCTGTTTTGTTCATATTGGCTTTTCTTGCTTCCGTGGCTTTTTCTCTTTCTGTCTGGATTTCATGCTCTTAGTTATAGGATTAAGATCCACCCTGATTGAGGTGGAATAAACTTTAGTTGAAATCCTCATCAGTAGGTCCTCCTAGCAGTGGGTTCACACCCACGGGACTAGGTTGTATTTAAGAACTTGTTTTTTTCTGGAGTACATACAGCTTCAATCCACCACACAAGGTAACTTTGAGAATATGAATATCCCTGATAAAGTATGTGCCACAAAACCTGTAGGGTCAATATTGTTTTATTAATTTATTTGTTTATTTTTATTCTTTCCCACTGTCTTTAAACAAACTTGAGACAGATGTTTTTCTTTCAACCTCATCTGTTTGGTGTGTTTTCCTAAATACATGTTTCTTATAAGTAATTTTTTAGCAAGAAATTTTTAGAGTATTCTTTATCTATTAATACACCTTTAGGAACTTTTGTTAGGGGTTTATTTAGAAAGTATGTATAAGCATTGTTTAATGGGGTGGTCATAAAGGCCATCTTCTTAAAAAGGAAAGACAATGCACTATAAATAAGCAGTAATTTTACAATTGCATGCTTGATTGAATAAGTGATGCTTTCTAATTTTGTTACATACATTAGAAAAAGGAACATTTTTCCTTTTGAATCTCAAGAAATACATATAATTGAAGATTATGATTGATTTTTTCAACGTTGATTTTTGAGCATTTCATCAGGTTCTATTCTCTTTGTGTTTGTGGAAGCAGAATTTCCCAAGGCAACTTGATTTTGCTGGTAATAATATATGTTTAATTCCTTAAGAATTTGTAAGCTTAGCCTTTTTCCTCCTTTTTTGGAATGGATTCCTTTTCTTAGAAATATCACTGAATGATGTTTAATAATTCATTGGTGTCTGTTAATTTCAGATTCTTGGCAAATTGTTTCTTGTTAAATTATAAGATATGCCTATTTCACTAAAGGATGGTAAGTATTGTTTGAGAAATTTTGTAGTGCAGTACAACGGGAAAGCTGCCTTAGGTCTACAGTCTTGGGGTGGATATTGGTGCAAATTCATTTAATAGGTACCTGAAACTCCTTTTATAATTTTAACACTAATAAGTTAATTATTATTTACAAAATAAGTAATTATACAATAATAGTTAAGATTTACTAAATGCAATCTGTGGTCTAGGAATTGTGCTAAAACTTTGAACATATGATCTCATTTAATCTTTCTTCTTTATCCACTAGAAGGGTGGAGAAATTAGAGTTTGCCTAATATCACACAGTGAGTAATATTAATTATTGGTAACAATAATTACTAACAACAGCAATTAACAATAATGACAGCCAAACAATTAATTTAGGATCATCTTTATCATTGCCCCCCAAAGAACTAGAAAACACATAGCTTATTATTATCACTTTGTGCTCTATCAAGGATTGTTTCATATTAAACCACATTATTGTTTCCCTCCATGCAAGCTTTGGTTAACTTTTACTGATACAGAATGATATCAACTATACATTCAATAAAAGCATAACATTTATCATTAAATGAAGAGCTGGCAGAGGTCATCTGCAAGCGCTTGCATTAGTTATCTATTGCTGCATAACAGATTACAACAAATTTAGGTTTTTAAAACATTTATTTTCTTGTAGTTTCTGGGGGCCCAGAGTTTGGGCACAGATTTTCTGGATACTCTGCTTCATGGTTTTTCATGAAGTTGCAATCAAGATGTCAACAAGAGCTGAGGTCTTCCCTGAAGGCTCAAGTGTGGAAGGGTCTGCTTCTAAACTCACTTATATGGTTGCTGGAAAAATTCAGTTCCTTTTTGGGCTATTAGGCTAAAAGTTTCAGTTCTTTCTTGGCTAATGGCTGGAGAAAGTTCTCAGTTCCTTGCCATGTGGGCCTTCCCAACATGGCAACTCTCTTCATTGAGGCATGAAAGGGAGAGGCTCTGCTACTAAGATGGACCCTGGAATCTTTAGTAATCTTATAACAGTAGTGACATACTCTAAATGTTGAGATATTCTATTGGTTAAAAGCAAGTTACTGAAGCAAGAAAACAATGAAAGGTTGTGACAGGCTGTGATTGCCAGGTGGTAGAGATCACTGGGGGGCAACTGTAGAAGAGACTTACTCCAACCAACGCCTTTTCTCTCTTTTTGCCATTCTGCTACATTCCTAGCATGCTGCATCACAATATTTTTGATACCTTGTTGGGAATAATTAAAGATGGGAAAAGGCTCTTAAATTGGATTCCCTGTCTAGTGCCTATGATATAATTTGCCTAGCTTTCCATCTACAAGTCTCCTGATATTTACATGCTGTCACATCAAGGTATCTAGTCTATTATTTTTTCAACTTGCCCTGTTTGGGAAAGTTGCTGTAGTTTTGAATGAGTAACAACTCAGGAGGAAGAAACACAAAGCCTAATTTTATTGAACCATCTTCTTCAATGTAGCCTAGTAGGAATAAATGTGATAGCCATCTGTCATTTTTTATCTTTCTCCTCTTCTTCCTCCCTTCTTTTTCCTTCTCCTTTTCCATCTTTTATTCTTAGTTTTCTTCTTCTTCTTCTCCTGCCTGCTATAATCAGATTTTTGAAATATAGATTTACATATTTATAATAGTTAGACTATATATTTCTAATTCCATAGCCTGTACTATGTATGCCATATATTCTTAAAATACTACAAATTCTACTACATATTCTCAAGTAAGGTAGAATGTGCAAAATAAAATAAGCTTTAATAAAGATTAGTAAAAGTTTCTTTGTATCTGGTTAAGAGAAAATTGTGGAAGGGGCAACATAATTTTAACGAGAAAAATGTAAGTAAAAAACACTGCTGTGTAACAACATAGACAAACTATTTTCCTAGTAAGAGTGTTTGGCCTAGGGAGATGGATAGATGCTTGGAAATGTCCAAAGATTTAAGTTCCAGGGTTTGTGCTCCACTGTAGCCTACAGTGGCAGAGCTGGAAAATAATCAAATTGCTCTGCAAAGGAGGTGAAAGTGATGTTTAGAGACTGCATTGAATAAAGAGAGAGGGAATCCTGATAGTGCCTAAAGAGGGGTGGTGTTATGAATAGGTTTTAATTTTGTTGGTTACAGTTTGCTGTGCAAAACAAACCTTCTCCTTCATTTACCACAGGAATTTCCACTAAACTCCAATAAATCTGCATTGCTCACTAGTCGTTTGAGGAGAGGATATGTTTCAGAGGTGGCGGGAAGGAGATAAAGTGCCAAATCTTTCATCAAGACTTGTCTGGTGTGAAGACAGAGGCTTCCCATCACAAAAGCAGACACATATTAACAAAAAATTGTGCTGCTGTGTGATGTTTGGTAATGTACTATCTACTGTGGATACAGAAATAAGCATGCTATAGACTCTGCCTTCCTAGGAGCCTCAGTCATCAGTGAAGAATACATCATAAATCTTATGGTATATTACTTGTGAACCTGTTTAGCAAGTCATTGATGGGCATGCTTTAAAAAATAATTCTTTGGTTAAAGATGTTTTGAAAATGCTGCATAATTTAACTCCTCTTGGAGGATTCACAAAGCACCTTAACTTTAAAGGCTGAGAAGTCTGTAATTAAATATATTCATAATCACATATATTATTTAACTTTAAGCTGGTGTTTCCCAAACATAATTGCTCATAAAACTCATTATTAACATCATCCCTATTTTGTCTTCTTCCAATGTTGCCTTGAAAAAAATATTTAAAAACTTAACTTGAGCAGGAAAAATAATGAGCAAAATGTTATGTTTTTGTAATGGGACGTGAATATGTTTACATAAAATCACAATGGAAAGAGCTATTGTTCTCACTGAAGTCCTTTGAGAATGATAACCCTGTTAGGTCATTATATTAGGGTAAATAACACCAGACGCTGCAACAAGCAATCCCTAAATCTCAGTGATTATACATAATAAGCATTTATTTCTTGCTTTTATCATAATTCAGTGCAGTTGGCAAGGGAACAGTGTTTTATGGTGTTATTCAGGGAGTCAGACTTCCTCCAACTTGTGGCTCATATTCTAAATTATTCAAGAAGTTAGGGTTCTTCCAACCATATTCTGAGGCACCAGAGACCATCACCCAATTCCATGCACACAGCTACCAGAAGAGGAAGAACTTTCCCACGGAGAATTATGTAGATAGTTTTAGGGCCAAGCCTAGAAATGGCAGTTATCACTTCTCCAGCCATTCCATTGCTTGGGACTTTGTCATAATACCCATGTATACATCCGTGCCAAGCAACAAAAGAAGACAGGTATGAGGGAGCATTTTCACTTTCTTCCAAATTTTGAAAGTTCTCTAGGAATATACTGATGGGACAACATGGGTAAGAATATTTTAGATACAGGGTACTCTGTAGATAAAGGGCATGGATGCCCAAAATGGAACTGTGATTTGGAGTAATGTGGCAGTTCCAGGTGTCTCTCTCTGAAGAGAAAATTTGGCAATCTTAAGTCATGTTAAGCCTTTTGAGTTTTATATTGTCAATGACTGGAAAAGAATGGTGCTTTTCAAAGTGAGTGCTTGAGCATATTTATGTCATGTAAGACAGCTCTGATAGGAGTGTAAAGTTGGACTGGAGAGAGAAAGGCAAGAAAGGATAATGGAGGGAAAGCAGTTGCATTTGCCTGGACAAAGGGATTTAGACTCATTGTGGGGAGAGCATTGGAGATGAATAGGACAAATGAAATTGGACAGATAATTCCTTGAAAAAAATCGGTAAGATTTGTTAAGGAGCTTGTTGTGGTGGAGGATTAGGGGAGAGAAATGATTGCGGCATTTCTAGTTTTTGAGATAGTGTGGATGGTATCATAATTTATCAAATATTATTTTGGAATTGGATCACATTTTAGTGTAAAGATAATTAGTTTATATGTTTTCATATGAACTATAATGTGATTTTTGGAAATAGGTGACTGGAATTTGAAACAGAATGAACCATTGCTTGGAGCAAAATCATCACATAGACTCAATTTGAAACCTTGGAATAGATGAAGTCACCCATGGATCACAATTAGAAAATAAATGGGGACAGTCAAGGAAAGAACTCTGGGCAAAGCTGAGAGTTAAGTGATGGGTAGATAAATGCTTAGCAGCAATAGGCAAAAAAGAAAGTTCATGCATGTAGTGCGGTGTCCAGTAGGGAAAAAAGTTATTTCATAAAACACTATATCCAAGAACTTTCCTTCCTCAAGTAATACAGACATTTCTACCAATGTCAAATAGAAAAATAAAATCTGTTGCTATTAGGAGTAAAAAGCAAACCTCTGTGACCATTATTCAAAATGTTTCCAAACTTGTTGCTTGACTAATAGAAAGCATTTGTGTTAAAAGCACAGCAGCTGATACCACTTTTCTCCATAGTATTGATATTTGGTAAGCACCGGATTTTATTGGAATAATGAAGGAAAGCAATGTCAGTATTACTAATGCATGCTATGGAATAAGTATTGTCAGAATGCCTTGGTAGTCTTTAACCACTAATGCTGGCATGATGAATTTGTGGGAAGAAGGAAATGATTGTCACATTTGTATTTATTTAGAGGAAGAAATATGAAATGAGTTCCTTGACAAATGCTTAACCAAGAGACATTTCTATGCAGGAGAAAGGAAATAGCTGTTAAGTGGACCCTGATTTGGAGCATAATCAAAACTTCACAATTTCCATATTTATTTGTGAACATTTCCTTTGTTGACTTTTAAATGGCCACTTACAAAAGGGTTAGTATTTTTGGCAGGGAAAGGCACAAAGAACATGTTGCCATTTGGAAATGTGAATAAGGAACAAAAAAGCACATTGGTTTATCCATTTTTTTCTTTGTTTAAAGAAAGAAAAGGATATTGGGCATTAGCTATATGATTAAATTATGACTCCCCATGGATCTATACCAGATGTATAAGCTGTGTGCACTGCCATGCTCGGAAAATTATTGTCTTTATTTTGCTCTCTCTCTTGCTCCCAAAGTGAATCTTTAGTGACCCAAGTAGATTGAGAGTTGCAGGGAACAAAGGAAAAGGACAGAGCAGAGTTTGTCTCTGCTTTCTGTACCACACAGCCAAACTTTGTCAAAAAGCTTCCTACGATCACAGCTCACATCCCCATCCCCATGACTACACTCCATTGAAATAGCTCTGAGCAAGGCTGCCAATGATCTTGTCAAACAATAGACACATGTAAGATGTTTTACGTATCAACCCGGATCTCTTGATTTGCTCGTTTGGCTTCCAGGAAACCCTTTTCTCCTGGTTCTCTTATCTGATGGCCACTCTTTCTCAATCTGTTCCACACCTCACAGGCCACTCAAATGCTGTTTGCCCCTGGATTCCCTTATTTTTAGGATCCTTCTCTGCTGACTTTGCATTGCTGAGGCACAAAAAGTAAGATGCCTAATTTTCCATGTATGCCTAATTTTCTATGTATATTATAAAATTGGAAATTGGGATGGAGAGCATATTCAAATAGACTGAAAGATGAAAAACTGTGGAAAAAGTCCTTAATGATGTCACAATTGGTCTAATGATAGTTCACAATGTAAGAAAATCCCAACATTACCTGAATGCTCTCCCTCAACACAATTTAGGCAAGGCTGTTCATTATACCAATTTCACACTCTCACCAACTCCATAGGTAAATTTTTTATTTTTTATTTTTTTTATCCCCCCTTCCCCTTGTGGCTTTTTGTGTGCTGTCTGCTCTCTGTGTCCATTTGCTGCAGCCTCCTCTGTGTTCTCGCTTGGTGCCCTTTTCGTTGCGTCACCTTGCTGAGTCGGTGCTCCACAGTGTCTGCGGGCCGGGTGGCTCTCTGCAGAGTTTGTGGGCCTGGTGGAGCTCCACAGCATGCGGGCGAGCTTGCCTTCACAAGGAGGCCCCGGGACGCGAACCCAGGGCCTCCCATATGGTAGATTGGAGCCCATCTGATCGAGCTGCAGCTGCTTCCCCATAGATAAACTTTTAACAATTTCATCAAACCCAGAGTCACTCTCCTTGGCACTAGTTTGACATTATAATGGATCTGTAATCCTTGTGGCATATTGTACTTCATTCTGCAAAACATCACCATCCTACAAAACATCACAAAGTACACTCGGCTCATTGTTATGCCTCTTAGAATATTCTCCTGTTACCAAATGAGTTTTATCCATGGACGAAAATGCAGCAGACCCGTGCCTTTGGTTGTGTGTTTCTGTGGTTCTTGTTTCTCCTGGGATCCATTGCTTGATTACCATGTTCCTGCTAGTCACTATTTCATAAATCCCTGAGGAAATACAAATCCCCTTAAGTAACAGTGACTCCCAAAGAGTATTTCCATCTGCTTAGCTAGAATCTCTGCATGGTGGTTGTACATCTTCCTCAAGCAAACCTTGGGTCTCTATGTTTTACACTTCCCCACCACAGACACCATTATGCCCCTGGCTGTACTCCTAAAGTCAGTTTGTAGCACCATGATCTAAGTGCTGTACTTAAGTGTGTCCTGAGAAATAGGGTTGTCATTTAATCCTCTGCCTTTCTTTTACTGTCTCCTTCCACTCTTCCCTCTCCTGTCTTTACCCTACTCACCAGTTGCTCTATCATAGACCAATTACTAGCTCTTATCAGTTATGTCCTATAAATAGTTCTTAAATCAGTGCCCTAGTTTCTATATTTGCCATAAATCTCATAGTCAAATGACAATGCTGATAATATTTTTTGACAGAGATACGAAATAACATGTAGGGGCACCCCTGCATTTTCCAACCTCTCTTGTGGTTGGATTAGGAACACAGACCAGTTCTGGCCAATGGATTTTGAGTAGAAGTGACACATGTCATTTTCAGCCTGAGAAACCCACCTCAGCAACCTTTGAGACCAAATGCTCCAAGTGGTTTAACTTCAAGATGGGGTTGGACTTTCTGCCATGGATGAGGAAACAGCATCAGGAAACAAACCCTAAAGTTCCAGGATAATTTTTTACTACAGTGTAGCTTAGCCCATCTTGACTAATACACTTAGGAAAACTAGCTGTTCTGGTTGCCAGTGTTTTCCCTTTCAATCCACTCTTTACGACATGACTAGCTGTCTTTCTAAAATGCGCTTCTCTCCACTCTCTTGCTCATAGGATTTAACGATCTCTCCTGTCGAAAGGATGAAGTCTACATGCTCTGCAGCCCCACCCAAGGCCCTCGAGGAAATGGCCCATGATTACCAGGAGACCCTCAACTCCTGCAAGTTCCTCATTCACTTCCTCTCCAGTCACGTGAAATAATACATATGAGCTCATGTTCTCTTTCCCGTCTTCTTTATATGCTATTTCCTTTACTGGTATACAAGTAATACACAAAAATACCTTCTCAGGATAACAAGTCAAATAGTATAGAGGGGTACAGAGAAAAATGTAGAAGTTCCCCATTTCTTTCCTGTTCCTTATGCCCACGTCTATGGTCAGTCAGCATGTTGGAAATGTTCTTTCCATCTGCTTTCCATGCTTTCCATTTACTTAGGTAAATCTACAAATTCCCGTCTAAAACAAAAATAGTATTATATTCACATTTTATTCTGCATTTGTATTGTTTTTGTCTCTGTCCTATTTTATGCCTATTCTTTCTTCTTGGAAACTCCTGTCCTTATTTTGTTGAATTTATATTTGCCTTTTGAGATGCAGTACAAACATCAACCTTTAAGAAAAATCTTTCTCTAACCCTATGACTTAAAAGGCACATTCTCCCCCACCATATTCCTTACATATCCTTCCAGCAGAGCTCTTAGTGCAACATGGCATAATTACAATCTATACCCTTAAAGACTGTGAACTATTTACTCATCTAGTAATTTTTTCACGCATGTGGTTGACACTGATCAAATATCTGCATGAAACAAGACTATCATACATTCAACGCACCCTCCAAAATCATTGCTTTTACTTAGCTCCTTGTCTAGTTTTGACAGGAATAGAGCTTTCTGGTAAGAAAGAGGAGCTTTTTAAGTCAAGCTTAAAATCAATACATATTTGAGTAAAATTTTTTTTAAGATTTATTTTTTATTTATTTCTCTCCCCTCCCCCCCCTTGTCTGCTCTCTGTGTCCATTTGCTGCGTGTTCTTCTGTGTCTGCTTGTATTCTTATCAGTGGCACCAGGAATCTGTGTCTCTTTTTGTTGCGTCACCTTGCTGCATCATCTTGCTGTGTGCAGTGCCACTCCTGGGCAGGCTGTGCTTTTTTTGTGCAGGGTAGTTCTCCTTGTGCATGGGCTCCCCTCCACGGGGGATACCCCTGTGTGGCGTAGCACTCCAAGCACACATCAGCACTGCACGTGGCCCAGTTCACCACACAGTCGAGAGACCCTGAGTTTGAATCCTGGACCTCCTATGTGCTAGGTGGACACTCCATCAGTTGAGCTAAATCCGCTTCCCTATTTGAGTAAATTTGACTAACTTTAAGGGGGTGGATATCTGAATTTAGTTTGGTAAAATGATTTTCTTGTTTTCTCTTTATCCCTTCCATCAGTTTCTTGACTGAATTTATAAAAACTGTATTGTCTATAATCAAAACTGATTCTGTTCCTTTCTTGCTCTTAAGTAGACTCTAGATTCCTTAATATGGACTACAAGGTATTTTATGATCTAACCTTTTTTGTATTTATCTCTTGTTGCATTTCTTAATGTATTCTACATTGCCTTGCACTTAATCATACCTTAGTGCTGAACACACTGCATAGAAATTTTATCTATTTACTTGCTTGCTTCACACCCTGGAACATGTACACCATCATTATTCATTATCTAAGTCCCCTAGAACCTAGTAAATCCATAACAATGCTTAAAACAGTTTTATTGATGAATGAATATATATAATATATATTTTTATTTTGTTATTTAATAGCGACTACTTTCTGAGTACTTACTTTGTGCCAGATGTAGAATGAAGTGATTTACAAATAAAATCCAATTTATTTCTTGTATCAATTGTTAGAAGACACTATCATTATTTTCATTGAATAGATGATGAAACAGAAGCTTGGTGAGGTTAAATAAATTCATCAATATTGCACAGTTCAGAAGCAGCAAAACTAGGCTCATCTGAACTCCAATTTGAATCATTCATATTACTCCTCCCTGTACTCAAAATAGATATTTAATTTGTTTCACTCTATTTCCTACTTTAAAAAGATTTTATTTTCAAATGTGGGTCCTCATAGATTTACTGCTCTTCCCTAAGAGCTCCAAATTTTTCTTCCTTCATCTCCTCATTTCTTCCTTCCCTCCCTTTATTCCTTTCTTTCTTCCATCTGATTTTCCTCATTCACTGAAGTTTTAAAGACTCTGCTAGACAACTGCTGAGTAGAAAAATTACTTCAAATGGGTCTTAAGTCTTATTGACTAGATAAGGGATTTAGGCAGGGCATAATCAATTGTCTTTTTAGTGTCTGCCTCCAATGTCCCTTATCAGGTATCAAATTTGAAAACCACCATATATCTTCTTTCCTTCCCTACTGAGCATTGCATAGACCCAATCAGTTTTCCCCTCCCTTGGACTCTGACACTTTTCACTATAGGCCCTGTATTTCTTCTTCCCCCAGCCCCTGGATGCAGGGAGGGTGCATTTCTCTAAATATTTTTCTCTATAGACATCTCTGAAGACAAACTACTTAGCACATTTTTAAAAATCCTTTCTAGATTTCAAAACAATTTTTTCCCTAGTTCTTACGAGATTGATACAAAGATTCAGATGTTTCTTGTAGCCAATGTCTTATTTTACCAGAGCTGCTATCACACAAATACTGAACAATGGCTTGGTTGTACCACAGAGATTTATTGGCTCATGGTTTTGAGGTTAGAAATCCAAAATCAAGATATCATCAAGGGTATCCAAGGATTTATGGCATTTTGGGGGGCTGGCTTGCCATAATATTTGGGGTTCCTTGACTTATATTTCTGCCTCTTCACACATACTGATGTACTCTCCTTGTTTTCCTCACTTTTCTGACCTCTAAGTTCTCTTCGTAAGTCCTCCAGTATTCTGGATTAAGGCTCACCCTGGTTCAGCTGGCCACACCTAAATAAAAAACAACAACCTCAAAAGGTCATATTTACAATGAGTTCACACCCACAGAAATGTGGAGTACAGTTAAGAACATATATTTCTTGGTGTATATCATTCAACCCACCAAACGCAATATTTCTGGAAGAGGGGATAGTTAAGTGACTTGAAGAAATTTGGAACCAGTGTCAGGGATGCTACTATTTTAGAACTCTTAATATGGGACCATGAACTCCAGGCTTACAAGTAAATGAAACATACCATGATCCATTTCATGTATACATTATATTTCATTCCTGAGTTAGCAACAAAAAACTAAGTACTATGTAACATGAGATGCCCACTGAGCTGGGGCAGAGAAAGCAGGCATGTTCACATGATGGGTGCTGAATGCTACTGATTATTTACTCTTGGTGGTGAGATGAGAAACACTATTCTCTATTCATATTATTCACTTATTTACTCATAAAGTATTTATCGAGCATTCAGCATGATAGAAGAAATGGCACATGCTCATAAGGGTTCACAATTCATTGAAGATATAACCCAGCTCCAGACCGAACCTTTTATCCTGACCAGAAACTACCAATAGTCACTCATGGAGAAATCAGCCTGTGCCAACTTGACTGGTAATACCAGTTCACAACATAATTAGCCACTCCTTATGTTGAGTTGAGCTAACCTACGAGTCCATCAGTGGTTGAAGGGACAGCGGTTATCTTTGGTAGAACAGCAAAAAATATCAGTGATTCCCCTTTGCCTTCAGGGTCAAATGTGAGCTCTGTGTGATGCTGCAAGAGATTTCATAATAACCAAACCCTGCAAACACTTATCTCAATCGGTCATCACTCTCTGGTTTGTGCTTTGTTCACTAACAAAATCATACTACTGGAAGTTCCTCATACACATCACTATGTTTCTCTCATTTCCTTGCCTTTTCCCTATCTGCAAGGCCTGCTTATCTTCAGGCCTCTGCCCCTCCAACCCACCCCTCCCTGTGGTCATTTTTGTCTATGAGTTCCTAATCATATCTGAATATTCAATTTAGTCATGACCTCCCCAGGAACCTTCCCTGATTTCAAGAATATTAACTTTAAGTGGTCCTCCTCATTGTTACCTGAATCTCTTTGATTATTGCTATTTATTGTACTCAGTTACCACTCTGCAATATCCCATTTCTGTGTCTGATGGCCCACTATATTGCAAGCTTCTTAAAGGCAAGAACTCTGCCTTATCTAATTTTATATAATCAGGTTTTTGCATAGTATCCAAGACTTTTTAGGAATAAATGAACTAAAGGATAAATAAATGCAAGAAGAGTGAAATTTAGTTTTGTATTAATTTGGAATTGCATTTGATATTGAGTAATAGATTCTCTGATCCCTAGAACAGTTATTCTCATATAACATGGAGTCTGGAGGTAGGTGGTCCCATGCTGATATTTATGTTTCAATTTTTCTTCAGTGATCCAGGCTCTTCTATGCTTTCATTCTTCTTGCTTAAATAACATCTTCCAGATCTCATTATCACAAGGTGACTGCTGTAATTCCAGTCATTATCGTTGCACCCTAGAAAGGAAGAAGCAAGAAAGGTGAATGCAACAGGTACATAGCAATTAGGTGAAGTCATTTATAAGGCGCATTTCTCAAAGGTCTACCATATTCTGCTTCTATATCATTAGCCAGAAGTTAATCAAATGGCCACTTCCATCTGCAGTGAAGCCTAAGAAATATAGGATTTTTTTGGGGGGGTGTCAATGTCACACTCAACAAATTAAGATTCTGCAAGAACAGTAAAAGAGCAGAATGGATATTGTCTGCCCCAGACTATAAAGAACATTTGAATATCTAATGTCATAAGTTGATTTAAGTGGAGGCTAAAAATAATTCCAATTTGGATTGGAATAACTAAATTCTTTGTGTGATCACTTTATCAGTTAAGTTCTAGTCAGAGAAACAGATACCATGGCTCTATGTGAGCAAATAAATATAAGAATTTGAGAAAAATGAAAGGCCAAATGGGAGACAGAGAGGCAACCCAAGACTTAGCAATAATAGGAAGTGCAACCCTCCTTCCCCCAATATTAATGAAGCAATGTCAGAAGGTAGTGTGACCATAGCCTGGGAGCTAAGGGTGCCCAATGAGTCAGCTTGCTGTGATTAGGGAATGGATCTCAGGGAAAATGGGCAAATGCCTGGCACAAGCACCATGGTAGTGAGACGAAGCAGAACAATCTCAGCCTAAATGCAGGTTTCCATGAATCTATAGAGAAGAAGTATAAGGCATGGTGGTGTTTTAGTTTTTTTGTTGCTGAAGCAAAGACCATGCAGTGGATTGGTTTAAACAATGGGGATTTACTGGCTCCTGGTTTTGAGGTTAGGAGAAGGCCATACTGAGGCATTGTCAAGGCAATGTTTTCTTCTTGAAGACTGGTATTCTGGGACTGGCTGCCTGTGATCCTTGGTCCTGGGATTCTCTGTTACAATGGTAATGCACATGGTGGCTTCTCCTGGCCTCTCCCTTCTATTTCAGGTTCTGCTGACTCTCAGCTTCTGGCTGCTCCTTCTGTGGTTTTTTCTCTCTGTATGACCTTCCCTATAAGGTCTGCAGGAATAGGATTAAGACTTATCCTGGGCCACACTTTATCTGAAGTAACCTCATCAAAGAGTTTTATTTACAAGAGTTCACATCCCAGAACAGATTAAATTTAAGAACGTGTTTATCTGGATACATAGCTCCAACCACCAGAGAGGCATGCACTGATTATTCAAAAGTGAATATGCTAGCTCCTCCATTTAAAAACAGTAGAATATATAGGAAGCCACATAAACTCCTTGAGCTTCAGCTTCTTAATTGGCAAAATGGAGATATTAAAATCTCATAAACTAAGAATAAAGCTGGAGGATTCACAATTCCTGATATCAAAACTTATTACAAAGCTACAGTAATCAAATTAGTATAGTTACTAATACAGAACAAACACATAGAACAATGTAACAGAATTGAGAGCCCATAAATAAGCACACACATCTATTGTGAATTAATTTTTTACATGGACGTAAAGTCCACTCAATAGAAAAAGAACAGTCTTTTCAAGAATTACTGTTGGGGAAACCAGATATCCACATGCAAAAGAATGAAAGTGGAACCCTACCTTAATATACACAAATATATACCAAATACAAAATTAACTCAAAATGGTCAACAACCTAAATATAAGAGCTAAAACTATAAAACTCTTAGAAGAAATCTTAGGCAAATATCTTCAGGACTTTGTGTTAGGCAAAGGATGCTTATATCTCATTGGCCAGTAATTAACAGAAGTAATAAGAGACTAAATTGAACTTCATCAAAATTAAAAATTAAAATTAAAAAGACTTGTGCATCAAAGTACATTATCAAGAAAGGGAAAAAACAGTGAACAGGATGGGAGAAAACACTTGGAAACTGACTATCTGATGGGTTTACTATCTAGAATATATAAAATGCCTACAACTCAATAACAAAAAGACAAACCACCCAATTAAAAAATGGACAAAGTATTAAATAGACATTTATCCTAAGAAGATATACAAATGGTCAATAAACACATGAAAAGATGCTCAACATTATTAGCCAATACAGAAATGCAAATCAAAACCACAATGAGATATTACCTTACACACACAAGAATGGCTACTATTAAAAACAAAACAGAAAACAACAAGTGCTAGTGAGGATGAGGAGAAAAGATACCTTAGTATATTGTTGCTGGGAATGCAAAATGGTGCAGCAGCTGTGGAAAATAGTTTGGCAATTCCTCTAAAGATTAAACATAGAACTACCATTTGACCCAGCAATCCCACTTCTAGGCACATATACCCAAAAATTGAAAGCAGGAATTTGGGCAAATATTTGTTTACCAATGTTGCAGTATCATTAGTTACAATAACCAAAAGGTAAAAGCACCCTAAGTGTCCAACAACCTGGACTTGTGTAGTTTCACGTAATTTTGTATATGGTTCCAAGCTCTGGTTTCAGAGTGTCTGATTTGTGTACATGACAAGTTTTCCCAGGGGGGTGGTTGCAGAAGGGAAGAACATCTACATTCTCCGAAAAACACAAAAGCTCTTTTAGAGAAATCATACATTGATCTTCTCAGATTCATAAGCACAACCAGAGCTAATTATTTTATGGTTTTCTTTGAAAAGTCTTATTGATATAAGCCAGCACACAGTCTCTTACATTGGGAATACCTCATGTGACAGATGGTGCAATGGTCCTCATCATCATCCACAACACTCTTTTAATGCTCTCCCTGTATCTTAGAAACCACAAGATTGGGGATTATATTATACAGCATTCTCACCACATGTTTCAGGTATATTTTCCACTAATGAATGACCCTGCATAAGTATTGGAAGGTGGAACGGAGCAGAAGCCATGGTACTTTTTTTTGTCAGTGATAGGTAAACACTGGTCTTCAACAGATGTGAGGTTCAGCATCAGCAGTAGCTTTTGGGACCATGTTGACAATAGCCTGCCTTAGTGCTCCAGGAGGCAGTGATCATTTGAAAATAGTCCCTGGAGTTCCTAACCTGGTTGAAACTTCCTGATTCTCAAAAGACAGGTCAGGTAAATCTGAGAGCCGGTGTAGCCTTGCCTGATCTGAGTTCCTCCAGTCATTCAGTAGTGTTGCAACCACCAAATTCTGGGCATTAAATGCTCTCTTGCTTGAAATACCTAAAGTGTTTTTTGTTTTATTTTCTGAACCTGACTGTTACATCCCATTGATCATGGTCCCCATTGTATTACTTGGAAACCTAAGATGGTAGATTTTTTTATTGCTTTTTACTTATATTAGGACTCATGGCAGTCTGAAAGACAGTCTGGGTAAAAAAATCAGGTGAATACACTGAGACATCCCCCTCTTCAATCTGGCTTCATGTTTCTTAAACAAAATCTTTAAAAATTCATTATCTCTTCTCTTGAGTTGAATCTTTCATAGTCAGAGACCAACTCTTTTTCTTCTAGAAAGTGACTTATGACAATTCTTTTCCTTGATTCCTCCAGACAAATTATAGTAACTCCAGGATGAAAATAATAGGGAATAGTTTATTTTAAAACTCTAGTAGGACCAAAGACATAATGCTCCTACTAGAGTTTTCAGTTAGGGGCAGAGAAAATGTTGCTTCACTGAATATTGTTTAAAAAGATGGAGGAAGGAAAGCAGATGTGGCTCAAGCAGTTGAGTGTCCACCTACCATATGGGAGGTCCCAGGTTCAGTTCCCAGTGCCTCCTAAAGAAGACAAGCTGACACAAAAAGGTGACACAATAAGATGGCATAATGAAGAGACACAATAAGAAACATAATGAGAAACTCAACAAAGTGGGGAGAGGAGGTGGCTCAAGTAATTTGGCACCTGCCTCCCACATGTGAGGTCCCAGGTTTGGTTCCTGGTTCCACCTAAAAAAAATGAAGATGAACACACAACAAATGGACACAGAGAGCAGACAGTGAGTGCAAAACAACAAGGTGGGGAAGGGGGAGGATAAAATAAAATTTTAAAAAGGAATGAAGATCTTAAAAAAAAAAGGAAAACCAAAATACAGGTGTCTTTAAATAGGCCATGAGTTGTGCTTGTTTAATGCACTGTTCACAAATATATAACAGAGTTGTCAGGTGATGTCTCTATCAAAGTGTCTGTCCAATTGTCAATCACAATCCTGGGAGAGGCGGGGCAAGATGACATCAGAGTAAGAGCACCCACCTACGAAAAAATGGCTGACTGGGGATAAAACTCTGCCTGAGCTGTTGTGGGAACCCACAAAGCAGGAGGCTGCTGGACATCAATCTGGAGAGAGCACAACAAGAAGAGTGATAGCTTCTGCCCCTCCCCCAGAGCAAGAAGCCACAGCTTTCCTCAACCTCCCCGGTCAGGTCACACAGAAGGAGGAGAAAAACTCTGAGAGTGGGAGGGTTCTGGTGAAGGGTGGAGAGGGGTCCTATGAGTGGGAATTCAATTGTCTGGACTCCTCTTTTTGAGCTTTGAGGAGCATACCAGCTGGCTTGAAGAAAAACCAGGAAGAGTGGGGAGGCGAATCTGCAGAGGGAGCCCTATTTACCTAACCTCTGTGGGTTATATCTGGGAGAAGGTGGAGCCAGGAAGTTAACTAATCCTGTGCAACACACCTAAGGGAGGGGGACAGTGCGAGGAGGCTTCCAAGAGCATATTTAGGGTCTTGACGAGGTGGGTGCTCTCTCTCAAAGAGACTGAGAGAGTTATTATTCTCCATGGTGATTTGGTTCACCAAGGTCCCACTTGAATTTTGGAGAGGAGCTCTCACATGGGCTTCCTGTTACCCTGGAAGAGAGGGAAGTGAGAAAGGGAGAAGGGGCAAGGACAGATTACTAATTGGTCCATTCAATTGCAAAGAGTCTATCCTGTTCCTGGAAGAAAATTTTTTTGAGGAGCAGGTTGACCCTGAAGGAGGATTTGGCTCAGTGGAGGAGTTTCAGCTTTGAATGTGCAAAGTTCAGTTCCTAGCTCCACTTAGAGTAGTGACACACTGAGATATTAGCTGATACTTTAAGACATGGAAAACATAAATAATATCCTTGTATTAGCTTCCCTTGGGTCTTTTATTTTCCCTAAATAAGAGCTTAGGAGGGAAGTCTGGGTTTTTTGTTGTTTGGTTGACTCTTTGCTTGAGAGCTTATGTTTTTTTTTTTCCCTTGTTATCTGCTCTTTCCTTCCTCTTTATCCCCCTGCCCTTATTTTATTTCTTTTTTCAATTAGGTGCTTCTAGCTTTATTGTTTGCTGTGGTTCCTCATCCTCAACCTCCTCTTTGCTGTGTGTGCTGATTTTGGCTACTAATGCTATCTCTTTTCCTTCTACATCTTTCTACATTCCACCTTCTGTTGTTGCTCTTGCATTCCCTCTTTGTTTAGCCCCCAATTTTTCTGGCTTTTTATTTCTAACACTTTTATTCTGGCTTCTATGTTTTATTAACACATTATCTTATTGTCCTTTCTTTTCTCTTTTCCTCTCTCCTGATCATTCTAGCCTTTTAATTCATACTATATTCTTCTCCATACTCAGTTTCATATTTCATTGTAGGTACTCCTCTTTCTTATTCTGATAACTATACACTGCTTACATGAGTTTAATATTTGTTCTCCTAGGTCTTATATGGTTCTTCTGCTAACATTTACTACCATTACTACTATTATACTTTTTCTTTTCTTATCTCTTTTGCTTTTCCTGGCCCTAATCTTTTTCATTCAAGGTAACTTATACAACAACAAGGTAATAGAATAAGAAGAACAAAGAGTGAAAAAGAAAAATTAACACACACACAAAAGCAGTACCTAAAAAATCCCAAGATTAGAGGGAGAAACTAATCAACTGAACAAACCCACCAAGATAAAATGAAGACCAGACAGCAACAAAAATGTACAAACCAAACCAATAATCAGGAAGACATGGCCCAGTCCAATGAACAAATTAAAAACCAGGAAGAAGAGAATAATATAGAAAAACTAATCAAAGCTCTCCCATCAAATATCATGGACCAACTTAATGAAGTTAAAAAAGAGATTAAGGATATTAAGAAAAAACTTGGA
Organism: Dasypus novemcinctus; assembly: GCF_030445035.2. Lineage (NCBI taxonomy): Eukaryota > Metazoa > Chordata > Mammalia > Cingulata > Dasypodidae > Dasypus > Dasypus novemcinctus. The sequence goes on along the minus strand of NC_080673.1, from coordinate 190,442,301 downwards.
TTGGGAAATGGACTTGGCCCAGTGGTTAGGGCGTCTGTCTACCACATGGGAGGTCTGCGGTTCAAACCCCGGGCCTCCTTGACCCATGTGGAGCTGGCCCATGCGCAGTGCTGATGCGCGCAAGGAGTGCCGCGCTACACCGGGGTGTCCCCCATGTAGGGGAGCCCCACGTGCAAGGAGTGCACCCATAAGGAGAGCCGCCCAGCGCAAAAGAAAGTGCAACCTGCCCAGGAATGGTGCCGCCCACACTTCCCATGCCGCTGACGACAACAGAAGTGGACAAAGAAACAAGACTCAGCAAATAGACAAAGAGAACAGACAACTGGGGGAGGGGGGGATTAAATAAATAAATAAAAATCTTTAAAAAAGAAAAGAAAACACTTGGAGAAGATACTGAGGAAATTGTAAACATATGTAAAGATAATGGATATGATGGTGATGAATGGCACTATGCAAGAAATAAAAAATACACTCTCAGCAAATAATAGCAGATTTGAAGAAGCAGAGGAAAGAATTAGTGCTGTGGAAGACAGGACATCTGAAATCAAACAGATTGTAGAATTGATGGATAAAAATATTTTCAAAAATCCAGCAGGGATGTAGGGATTTGAATGACAACACAAAATGCACAAACATACACACTGTAGGCATTCCAGAAGGAGAAAAGAAGGGAAAGGGGACAGAAGGGGTATTGGAGGAAATAATGGCTGAAAACTTCCCAAACTTATTGAAGGAGATGGATATGCATGTCCAAGAAGTGCAGTGCACCACAAACAGTATAAATCACAATAAGTCTACCACAAGACATACACTTTGTCAAATTATCCAATGCTCAAGACAAAGAGAAAAACTGAAGGCAATAAGAGAAAAGAGAAGCATCATATACAAGGGAAGCTCAGTAAGGTCAAATGCTGATTTCTCAACTGAAACCATGAAGGCAAGAAGGCAGTGGTATGACATAGTCAAGGTACTGAATGAAAAATAAATTCAACCAAGAATATTCTATCCAGCAAAGCTGGCATTCAAAATTGATGGAGAGTTCAAAATATTAACAGATAAACAGAAACTAGGAAAGTATGCCGTTAAGAAATCTGCCATTCAACAAATACTAAAGGGAGTTCTTCAGGAGGAAAGAAAAAACAGGAGAGACAGAGTTGGAGGAGAGTGTAAGAACAACCAAAAAGACAAAAAGAGAAATAAAAACAACATATGACATATACAAATCCAAAGAAAATATGGCTAATGTAAATAATTACTTGAGAGTAATAATACTGAATGTTAATGGATTAAACTCACCTGTCAAGAGACACAGATTGGCAGAACTGATAAGGAAATATGACCCATTTATATGCTGTCTACAAGAAACCCACCTTAGACCCAGGGATTCAAGGAGGTTGAAAGTGAACAGCTAAAAAACAATCTTACTAGCAAATAATAATCAAAAAAGGGCCAGAGTAGCTACATTACCATAGGACTAAATAGACTTTAAATGCAAAACCATTTTGAGAGACAAAGATGGACACTACTTATTAGTAAAAGGGGTAATCTTCCAAGAAGAAAGAACAATCATAAACATTTACACACCTAATCAGGGTGCCTCAAAATATGTGAGGCAAACACTAGAAAAACTAAGTGGAGGTGAAGATTCCTGTACAATTACAGTGCGGGACTTTAATACACCACTATCACCATTAGACAGAACATCTCAACAGAGAATCAATAAAGAAACAAAGACTTTGAATAATATATTAGAGGAGCTGGACCTAATAGACATATACAGAACACTACACCCAAATACAATAGGATATACATTCTTCTCAAGTGCACGTGGATCATTCTTCAAGATAGAACACATGCTAGGTAACAGAGAATATCTCAATGAATTCAGAAAGATTGAAATCTTACAAAATAATTTCCCTGACAACAATGGAATGAAACTGGAAATCTGCAAGGGCCAGAGACCCAGGTTAGGCACCAAGATATGGAAGTTAAGCAACACACTCTTAGACAAACAGTGTGTCAAGGAGGAAATCTCAAAAGAAATCAGTAATTATCTTGAAACTAATGAAAATTACAGCACAACGTATCAAAACTTATGGGATGCAGCAAAAGCTGTATTGAGAGAGAAATTCATAGTCATAAATTCATACATCAAAAATGAAGAAAAAGCTAAAAATGAAGACCTAACTGCACATTTGGAGGAATTAGTAAAAAACAACAACAAACTAACCCCAAAGGAAGAAGAAAGAAAGAAATAACAATGATTAAAGCAGAATTAAATGAAATAGAAAATAAGAAAGCACTAGAAAAAAAATAAAACCAAGAGCCAGTTCTTTGAGTAGATCAAGAAAATTGACAAACCCTTAGCTTGACTAATGAACAAAAAACAGAGAAGATGCAAATATACAAAATAAGAAATGAGAAAGGGCATATCACCACTGACCCCACAGAAATAAAGACTATCATGTCTTTGAAAAACTATATGCTAATAAGAAGGACAATTTAGAGGAAATGGACAAACTCCTAGAAACACATAAGCAGCCTACATTGATGAAAGAAGAAATTGATGATCTCAACAAACCAATCACAAGTAAAGAGATAGAAACAGTCATTAAAAACCTCCCAACTAAGAAGTGCCCCAAGCCAGATGGATTCACAGGTGAATTCTCAAGACATTCCAGAAAGAACTAATACCAATCTTGCTTACACTTTTCCAAAAAACTGAAATAGAAGGAACATTGCCTAACTCATTCTATGATGCCAACATTACCCTAATACCAAAGTCAAACAAGGGCAACACAAGAAAAAAAATTATAATCCAATCTTTCTAAAGAACCTAGATGCTAAAATCCTCAAAAAAAAAAAAAAAACCCAAAAAACAAAACACACACACACACACAAAACTTGTTAATCATATTCAACAACACATCAAACAAATTATATCCCTGGTATGCAAGGATGGTTCAACATAAGAAAATCAATCAAAATCAATGTAATACACACATAAACAGATCAACAGAAAAAAATCACATGATCATATCTATAGATGCGAAAAAGCATTTGACAAAATACAGCACCCTTTCTTGATAAAAAACCCTGCAAAAGATAGGAATAGAAGGAAGCTTTCTGAATACGATCAAGGGCATATATGAAAAACCCACAGGTAACATACATCATTTACAATGGTGAAATCCTAAAATCCCTCTAAGGTCAGGAAAGAGACAAGAATGCCCAATATCACAGCTCCTATTTAAATTGTGTTAGACATACTTGCTCAAGCACTGAGGCAAGAAACAGATATATGAGGCATTCAAATTGGAAAGGAAGAAGTCAAAATTTCACTATTTGCAGACAACATGACCCTTTACATAGAAATAACTGAGAAATCTACAATAAAGCTTCTAGAACTAATAAATGAGTTCAGTAAAGTCACAGATTATAAGATCAATATGCAAAAATCAGTAGCATTCCTGCACACCAAAAATGAGCAATCTGAGGAGGAAATCAAGAAAAAAATACCACTTACTATAGTAAATTAAAAAGTCAAATATTAGGAATAAACTTAACTAAAGATGTAAAAGACTTATACACAGAAAACTACACAACACTGCTAAAGGAAATCAAAGAAGACTTAAATAAATGGAAGAATATTCCCTGTTCATGAATAGGAAGACTAAATATCATTAAGATATCTATCCTATCAAAACTGATCTACAGATTTAATGCAATCCCAATAAAAATCAATACAGCATTTTTTACTGAACTGGAAAAACTAACAATGAAATTTATTTGAAGTGAAAGAGGCCTTGAATAGCCAAAGACATATTGAAAAGAAAAATGAAATTGAAGGAATCGCAGTACCTGACTTTAAAACATACTACAAAGCTATAGTGCTCAAAATGGCATGGTATTGGCACAGGATAGACACATTGGCCAATGGAACTGAATTGAGAGTTAAATACAGATCCTCACATATATAGTCATCAGATATTCAACATGGCCACAAAGCCCACTCAACTTGGAGAGAATGGCCTCTTCAGCAAATGGTGCTTGGAGAACTAGATATCCATATGCAAAAGAATGAGAGAGGATTACCATCTCACACCACATACAAAAATCAACTCAAGATGGATCAAAGATCTAAATATAAGAGCTAAGACCATAAAGACCTTGGAAGACAATGTAGGAAAGCATCTACAAGACCTTATAATAAAAAATGGCTTCATAAACTTCACACCCAAAGCACAAGCAGCAAAATGAAAAATAGATAAATGGGACCTCCTCAAAATTAAACCCTTTTGTACCTCAAAGGAGTTTATCGAGAAAGTGAAAAGACAGCCTACACAATGGAAGAAAATATTTTGTAACCATATATCTGATAGGACCCTAATATCCAGCATATATGAGGAAATCCTGTATCTTGAAAATAAAAGGCAAACAGCCTTTTCAAAAAATGGGCAAGAGATTTGATCAGATGCTTCTCCAAAGAAGAAATACAAATGGCTAAAAAACCCATGAAAAGATGCTCAACATCACTAGCTATGAGGGAAATGCAAATCAAAACTATAATGAGATACCATCTTACACACATTAGACTGGGAGCTATTAAAAAAAGAGAGGACTACAAATGTTGGAGAGCATGTGGATGAATGGGAACCCATATCCACTGCTGTTGGGAATGCAGATAGATCCAGCCATTCTGGAGGACAGTTTGGCAGTTTCTCAAAAAACCAGCTATATATTTACCATATGACCCAGCAAATCCACTGCTGGGTATATATCCAGAAGAACTGAAAACAAGGACACAAACTGATACATGCACACCAATGTTCTTGGAGGCAATATTCACTATTGCCAAAAGTTGGAGTCAACCCAAGTGCCCATCAATAGATGAATGGATAAACAAAATGTGGTATATACACACCATGGAATACTACTCAGATGTAAGAGGGAATACGGTACTAACACATGGGATAACATGGATGTATCTTGAGGATCTTATGTTGATTAAAGCAAGCCAGGCATTTATGAACAAATACTACTTGACTTCTCTGATATGAACTAAGCAAATCAAGCTGTCTCAGAGAGCTAGAGACTGGAAGATAGACTTACAGGAAATAGGGTGGATAGGAAGGTTGTGAGCTGATGTCTACACAGGCAAAAATCTATGATAAAGTGGAGGTGAGTAGTAATGCAGTGAAGAGATAAAATGTCAGCATAGGGATCCTATTGGGTGGGGTTCTGCAGGCTTGAGAGGGACTAGGGTTGGGAGGATGGGTCAGATGGTCCATGGAATAGGGGTGAGTGGGTGAACTTGGGAGGTTGTCAGGTATGTGGTTGAAACTATAATGTTGAGAAAACTCTTTTTTTTTATTTTAAATATGGAACGCTTCATGAATTTGCATGTCATCCTTGCGCAGGGGCCATGCTAATCTTCTCTGTATCGTTCCAATTTTAGTATATGTGCTGCCGAAGCGAGCACAGAGAAAACTCTTTAGAAAATATAATAAGGAAGGCTTAATTTTTTAAGGTGTTGGATGGGGGGCAGCTAGCACAGTATTCACCTGGGGCAGGCTTCTAGGGAGTGTGGGAGAGCTCGACTTGTCATATTGTGTTATGTTGTGGGTGGACACACATACAATGAGTGGGAAAATGTTGTACCCCCAGCCTGGGATGGACTGATATTCTCAGAGGACAGGGTGTCTCTCAAGAGCATGGGTGGCTCACAATGGGGGAGGACAGACTAGAGTGTCAAACTCTCAGCATTGTTGTAAGTATCTATGAATCTTGTCCTTCAAGCAGTGAAGCTTGGCTGTCACTGTTGGCTCTGAGGGGAGTGGGAGAGAGAAATAGAGTAGATAGAAGTAGGGGTAACTGGGGGGAAATGGAACTGTTCCACAAGATAGTGCAATGATGGATATAAATCATGTTAAATTTCACCAAAAATTTATAAAAGTGTATTGTCTAAAATGTAAACCATAACATAAACCATAATGTAACCAAAAATTTATAAAAGTGTACCGTCTACAATATAAACCACAATGTAAGCTGTAATGGAATCATGGTTGATAGCTATGTTTCAATATCTGTACATCAGCTGTAGCAAAAACATCCACATGTAAAAAAAAAATCATTGCTGGGGAAATGGGAAAAAGGTTTGATGTTGGGTATATGGGAGTTCCCAATTTTGTATATGTGACTTTACTGTGATCTAAAACTTTTTAGAAGACAAAATTTGAAAAAAAAAAGGATGTAGACACTGAGGAAGGATTGTAGGAGATTGCCTTGCCACTGTTCATGCAGGGCAATACCTATTACTGTGATGAAAGGCAAAATGTCAAAAACAAAGGTTTATGATATTTTTCATTTTTTAATACCCCAGTTTATTTTTTACTTTATTTTAGCTTTTCTAAATTACTATGTATTCTATTATTAAACTTTAAACCTGTCAATACTATTTCACTTGCCTACTAATTGAATTTGATAATATATTAGGCTTCACTTTTAAAGAAGTTTTGGGTCACAATGGGGTTCAACTATGGCAAGGGAGGAGCACTGTTGCGTGCTGTCATTGATGGGGGATGCATGGGTGGGAGAGAGTTCTCCAGGGCACACATCAAGGGTATAGATGTGTTCACATATTCATTGGTTATTGTCATAGTGGATAGAATTACACATGACAACAGAAGGAGTGCTGAGTTCCCATCCTGGGGAGTTCTGTCACAGTCCCCAGTGAAACAGCAACAATACCCCAAGTAAAAGGGCAAAGACCAGTGAAGAAGGATGGTCCAATGATGGGCCCTTGATACTGATGACTATGCTTATGAGCTGGTGTCCTTGAAATTTCAACTAGACCTAGAGCTGCATGGTGCCTAAGAATTACCTCCTGAGAGCCTACATGTTGCTCAAATGTGGTCACTATCTAAGTCAAACACAGCATGTACGTGTATTACCTCCCCCCAGTGTGGGACATAGCTCCTGTGGATGAGCCACCTTGGTGCCAAGGGATTACTACCATCACCAGTTGGTGATGCGACTAGAACAAGAGAGGGAAATGGTAAAGACAAATGAGTTTATATGGCTAAGAGACTTCAAAATGAGTCAGGAGGTCATCAGAGGGGTTGTGCTTACCTGTGTCTCAGCAGGATCCCAGAGACAACCAAAGTAGATACAACCCCAGGTACTAGTACTCCTGAGGGCTAGGGAGACCCACAGGTTCTACGGTCTTCACAGATGGCTGTGAAATTCAGTGCCTTGCCAGTGGGCCTTACTTTATAATTTATGCTCCTGAATGTGATGGAGTTGAATTCAGACGTGACCTCTCTACACATGCCTCTTCTGTCACTTTAATGAACCTGTGTTTGGCACTGGGGTTGGTATTTGCTCAGGAGACTTGACTCTCTGGGCTGTCCATGTGCCAGCTGGGCCCTGAGCCTTGGCAGAATTGCAACACCTACTCTCCGGTTCATTGGACTTACCCAGGTCAGCTGACAGGGAGGTCAGAATGGTCAATCATCACACGAGGAAACTGAGTGTCTACAACTGCAAGCAGGAGTATCACATCCATCAGCCATGTGGGATCTAAGCCCCCTCTTGATGTAGAGGTGGAATGGACATTGCCATCCCAGAGTCACAGGATGGAGGAATATATTATGAATTGGAGTGGACTTGCTGGTATTCTACTATAGAACTGTTGTGACTCTAACAATGGAAGTGATTGTACCATTGATATGGAGACGGTGGCCATGGGAGTTGCTGAGGGCAGGGAGAGGGAGGAGGCGGTGTGATATGGGGCCTTTGTGGAAATTGGAGTTGTCCTTGGTGATATTTCAGGGACAGATTCAGGACATTATATATCCTGCCATAACCTCCTGGATGGACTGGGGAGAGTATGAACTACAGTGTAAACTATGGTCCATGCGGTGTGGCAGTGCTCCTGGGTATATTCATCAAATGCAATGAATGCAATGATTGTGCCTTACTGATGAAAGGGAATGTTGATGCAGGAGGACTGGGGAATGGGGAATGGGGTGGGGTAGGGAGTGGGGTATGTGGGAGTCTCTTGTGTTTTTTTAACATAACAATTTGTGTGATCTATTTTTCTTTAAAAAAATAATATTAAAAAATAAATAAATTTAAAAATAAAAATAATAAAAAAGAATAGAATAGGAAATATCAGAGGAAAAAAGATAAGAAATAATACTACCTTAATTCAGAAATTTAAACTTACAGTTTAAATTAATAAAAATTCTGAATATGGTCTAATGTCAGTATTCTCAGAGGGTAAACTTGTAATTCATTGGATTCTTTCATATTTCTCTGCCTGGTTTTCTTCCCCAGTTTCAATTTGCTTTCTTTATAGGTTCTGAGTGCTCCAAGTTTTTAGTACGGGAATGAACAAGTGCTAACATATAAGAAAAAAACCTCAATTTCTTCTCATGCAGTTGGCTTTATGTTCTCTCATCCTGTTGTTGTTGTTGAAAACTATATATAAATATTTTATCAGAAAGTTACTTTTATGGCCTCTTGGAAGATCTTTGCTGAGCTCTTCCAATTGTAATGCCCTTGACTTGGATGCAAATGTAGTTGTATTACAGCTTCTTGTCTCAGATTCTTTCTGAAGATCCCAATAAACCAGTCTTCTAGCTTCTTAATGTTGGAGCTCCTCTCCCTCTCCAGGCTGCCATATTGGCTATGTACCAAGGTCATGACTGCCCACAATAGTGTCATGGGAAATACCCATGAATCTTTGTATTGAGAAACTTAGGGAATGTAACTATCTTCTGGTTCTAAGGCCAAAGAAATATTCAGACTTTCTCTTTTCTTCTATGTACCAGAGACAGGATTCAGATGCCCGTCCATGGTGTTCTCCAATGGCAGATACACACCTGGAGCTCTCTAAGTAGTCCAGTTCTTTTTTTTTAAGATTTATTTATTTATTTATTCATCCCCCCCCCAATCCCCACACAACCCCCTTGTCTGCTCTCTGTGTCCATTCACTGTGTGTTCTTCTGTGTCCACTTGCATTCTTGTCAGTACCACTGGGAATTTGTATCTCTTTTTGTTGCATCATCTTGCTGCAGTAGCTCTCCATGTGTGCGGTGCCATTCTTGGGCAGGCTGCACTTTTTTCACGTGGGGTGGCTCTCTTTACAGGGTGCACTCCTTGCATGTGGGGCTTCTCTATGTGGGGGACACCCCTGCATGCCACGGCACTCCTTGCGCACATTAGCACTGCACGTGGGCCAGCTCACCACAAGGGTCAGGAGGCCCTGGGTTTGAACCCTGAACCTCCCATATAGTAGGTGAATGCTCTACCAGTTGAGCTAAATCTGCTTTCCTAAGTGGTCCAGTTGATGCTCTTATCACTGACCTAGGTTGAAGGGAGTTATATCCTTCCACACATATCCTTCCCATTTGCTTGCTTCCCAATGCAGAAGGATTGGTATTCATTGCAAAATAAGTATCTTCAAATGAATGTTTTCACAAATGTTTTCTTCTCTAGTTTCTCATTTCTTAAAGATCTCATATTGGGAAAGTGGGTTCAAGAATCATGAAACAGACTTACCAACATCATCTCTGAAAATATGTTTAAGGAGATTAGACAACTTATTATGGAATTTCACATCCATTTTTATTTTTATTTCTCTTGAATATTTAATTTGAGCATCCTGTTCAAATATATTTTTTATTTAATTATGACCACAGCTGAGTCTCAGCCACTGATACCCATACTTTACCGATATGACACCTGAGACTCAGACTAATGAAATGACTTCCTCAATGTCCAATAAATTCCAACAAGCCAAATATAGAACAAAGCCTGTCCAATGCAAAGAACAAGCACATTTCCCTATAACAACTTCCTACGCTCACAAGCTTTTCTGCCTTTTGTCATCTTTCAATAAATATTTTGGGTTATAACTCTCAAGTGACCTCCAGGTCTAAAATCTAACAAGATGAGAGAAACTTACAGAGATCTTTCTATAAAACTTGGAATCTATTTTGAGGGGCAAAGAAGAGGCAAACTTCAGAGATAAATTTTAAAGTTCTGAGTGTAGCTACCATTACCAAGCATGAAAACCCCAGCAACAGGCTGTACATTTGGTAAATGAGTACTGTTTTGAATATGCTGCATTTGATGAACTAGCACCAAGAGTGAATTGGAGGACCACAGCTAACCTATGAGTCATTTGGAAATATAGTTACAGAAGTCACTTTTACTGCAAAAGCAATAAGTAATTCCTACTATAATAAGATCTCCTTAATACTTCAAGGGTATCTAAAGTTTCAGACCTGAACATCTGTGAGGTCATTCCCATTCTGTGCTCACCCCATAGCAATTTACTTGCTAATGAAACTAAAGTGATATTCAAACCAGCTAGACTATAGGGCAATTTGCTAATTATATATGCATATATGTTTCTATCCCTTCACCCTACATTTTTTCCAGATGTATATGATCTTCCCTGTTCTAACCCTCCTTTTCCATGAATATGTATGTCCTTTTCTGTGTCCTTTCTTTTAAGTCTCATCAATTTCTCTGCCTTTAAATGAAAACTCAAGTAGGTCCATGATGTCTTTATCCAATCCTGGGTAATAGGGAATCTGATAGTCACTACTTTGTTCAATTATATTGAATCTGAGTATCATTTCCCATTTTCATTGAGGAGCTCTGTTTTTATTCTTTGGCCTTGTTCTGTTTTTCAGAACTTCTCCACGCACTTCCTCCCACAAGATAGTTGTTAGACCTTGAATTCTGGAGTCAGACTCACTCTTTGGAAGTCTTTCTTTTCCCTTCATTAGCTGAATGATCTTGGGTCAGTTATTTAACCTTTGTGTGTCCTAGTTTCTTCATCTGTAAAATGGGGATAAGAATAGCATCTTAGGTGGGTTTCTTGTGAATAAAAATGATATAATCCCTTGGTGTGATGGAAAAGGCTTGGTATACGATAGTGGTAATGGTAACACAATGTTGTGAACACAGTTAATACACTGAATTATCTGAATGTGGTTAAAAGGGAAATTTTAGGTTGTATATAATTTACTAGAATAAATAAAAAATATGACTGCACAATACAGTGAGCTCTAATATAAACCATGTCTTTAGATCCCTAAATTAAGACAATAATTTCCTGAAAATAACAAAAAGTGTCATTTGTGTCTTGCTTGAGCAATGATTCTCAAACTGAGGAAGTAAAAAAAAACAAAAAACAAAGAAACTATGCCTGGATACCACACTTAAAGATTGATTTAATTAGCCTGGGTAAGTTGCCATTTTATAAAACTCCCAAGTTCCTTTTAGCACTCAACCAAAGTTGAGAATCACACACTAAAGAATAGTTGTCAAAGTATGGCCCCAGTTCAGCAGAATCATTATCACCTCTGAATTTCTTAGAACTGCAAATTCCCTGACCATTTCCCACATGTGCGGAATCAGAAACAGTCTGATGGTACCTAACAATTTATCGAGGCTTCCAGATAATCCTGATGTACACTGAAGTGGGGGCACTATTGACACTGAAAAGTATCAGCGGTGTAGTAGGAAGGAAAGGCTAGAGTGATGTGGAATGAAGATGGAAATGACTTTCTTCATAGTTAGGTAACAAATGGTGATAGAACAACTTCTTATTCTTCTCCTTCCTCATCACTTTCCCTTTCCCTTTCTTTTTTCCTCTTTCTCTTTCTCTCCTTCTCCTTCCTCTTCATTTTCCTCTTTCCCCTCCTCCCCCTCCTCCTTTTTTCTTCTGGTTTGTACAACTTCGTTCTATTTATTCAAGTAGTAGCACTGTATTTCTCAAACACTGCAAGTGAAGCTGAATTTGACATAGAGGTTAGGGAGAATTGAAAAATGAAAGTGAGCACTTAAGTGCTCAGAGAAAATAACTTGTCCAATGCCTCTCAGTAGAAAGTAGTGCTTTTACCCCACTACAGCACAGATCAGCTTTTTCTTCTTCCTGGACACACTCTTCCACAACGCACAATTCCCTGTCTCTTGCAGTAGCATGTGGCCATCTCACTGTTTTAGTTAATAGGAGCAGAAGTGAAGTACACCACTTCAAGGTCTGACTTGCAAAATCCATCACCTGTTATTCTATTCTCTATGCTTTTCCCCTTTCTGGTGGCTTCCTGCAGTACATATGGCAAATTTGCTATTTAAGATGGAGCAACAGTCAAGGTAGTAAGAGGCTGGATCCTTGAATCGCCGTTTGGACTGTATATAAGAGGTAAATACATTTCCAAAATGTTGGTAGTAAGTGGGAAAGAAGCTGGCATTTTCCCAAACATCCATTGCCCTGATCACTCAGGCCAATCCTACATTGGATGCGGCACTCAACATGTCTTACTCCTCCTTATCTCCCTTGCACACCTTGACACCTGCTCCCTTTAGTTAAGAAACTTTCTGGCAGGGCTGAAATAGTTTGAGCCTTTCTGTCTCACTGACTTTTGCTTTTAAGGTGACAGATCAATTTCTTCCCTGTAATTTGGCAGCTTTCTGTGGCTTAAGGAGTTAGACCTTTCACCTTCAATTGGGATTCTTGTAGGATTCAACATTCCCCTCAGCAGTTAAGGCATGGCCAACGTCCTAATAAGTTGATTTTTGAGCAATCATCTTACTGATCTCTCTTACAGACTTTCATTGTACCTATGATGCTGGTCTTTGATTCAAAACTCCCATTTGCTTCAGCTCTCTTCTTAAACCAAACTTGAAAATTAATCTCCAAGGTCTTCAGGAAGTCAGCAAAACAGATTTTTAAGCCCACCATACATTCTTCTACCAAGAGCTCTTCATGAGGGGTAGCATCATTTGAAAGAAAATTTGGCTGATCTGTCTTTCTATGTATTTTTAAATGTACTTTAACTAAATAGAGTCTGATGCTACAACTGGTTCTCATTATGCACTAATTACTTGCTAAATTTGATTCAGAAGAACAAAGAAATTTAGAGTTATTCAAGGACAAAATAAATGTCTCCAACCCTCAAAAATATACATTTTTTACATTCCTACTATTCAAAAATAGTTAGCATGTATTTCTTCTTATTTGAGGGGAAAATCTCCCAGGCTAGAGAATTTGTTCCAAGTTTCTGCAAGGAAAGAATTTATGCTTTAATGTGGTGCCTGAAAATAGAAGAAGATTGGAATAAGGCTATCTCCTTGATTCTAAATTGCCTCAACTTAATAGTATGTTGTGAATATGGCTTTGATTTTCCCAGTGTTGTGACTCCTGATAATCTATTAAACATTGAATTTATTTTTACCAAATAATTTTGGAAAACTTTGCGTGCTGTGTGGCTTCTTTGAAATTCACAATATCACCAGCATATTAAAAACTCTGGCAAGTTCTCTTATAAAGAAAGACACTCCTCACCCTTTTCCCAAACTTTGTTTTATAAAATGCTTACTTCCTAAATATCCTTAGCTACTTCTGTGTGTTTGTATACTTTCCCCAGAATTCTTTCCCCAAAATCCTTTCTGTGAAATATATTACTGCTTATTCCTTTGTTAACTTCACCTGTTTCTCTGAGTAAATCTATATCATCAATGAGATTCTAACATCCTTGAATTCATTTATATTGTTAGTATTCCCTTCATTATCCAGTTGGGCTATGCTAGTCACTTAATAAATATTTTTTTAAAACTTGACTAAAGAAAAAAAAAGAGATGGAAATGTGTGAAAACTTCTTTTCCTTGTATTAAATGTGCAATAATTTTCAAGTTGTTTTTTGTTATTGTTGTTGATGTCTTACCTGTTTATATTACGCTTTAATGGAATTGGTCTGGGTCAGTAATGTATATTTAGGAAAAACTTTTATTGATAATGATATAGTTTTCAAGTTCCAGGTGCTTTTTGCATATTTCTGACCATAACTCTATCATCAATACATGTTTGTTTGTCTTCTCTGCTAGACTGAGAGCAAGGGTTTCCTATCTCCTTTGACAACTTCTCTTCAGAGCCTACCACAGAGGCCGGCAAAAACATTCAGTGGATGTTTTTTTTAGAGTGTGGGATTAAACTTGTCCATTTTCATAGGAAAAGAAGCCCTACATCTAGTTCTATTTCATCTAACATATCTAAACACAAGTTCTGGATTCTTGGTAACATGGATTCAAGTCATGTCCTCAGCTCATGATCCTACAGGGAATTTCCCATACTTAAAACTTGGGTCAACAATATAATTTGAAAGAAAATATTTAAATGTTGTAGGTCCCTCTCTAGTAATGTATGCTTTATTTCCAAGGGCATACTGCTTACAACTGCTGATGAAAATTTGAGACTGAAGCGTCAGAATACTTTCACCATCTGACAATTCCTTCACCCATCATACCCCAAAATGGTGATATTGTTTTTGTCTTCCCAAACCAACTGTGTATTATAGATGCGAATCAGCTCAGGCAGGTTCATGCAGCCTGATTCATGAAGAAACTATCCCAAATTTGAAGCCATTGCTTTCCTTGAAAATGTGTGACTTCTCCCATAAATGGGAACAAAAATCTTCACTAAAATAACCTATAAATCAACTAAAGACATATAAAAATTAAAATGTATGTAAAAGTGATAGAAAATGTAAGTGGGAATTATTAGTATAATTATATCATTAATATAATAATTTGTTATTTAAAATATTTTTACATGCAGCCTTTATAAACCAGTTTCACTAAAACCAAATTGGCATGAACATACAATGCTTGTTAATGATTAATGATTAAACTCACATTACTTTACCATTTGTCCAACTTTTATTTGGTAGGGAAAAAATGTGTATTTAAAAAATATTCACTACGAAGTATTCAAATGATAGTTTATGTTTTTCCCTCGGCAGGCTGCTCCCTCCTTCGCGCTGGGCGGCTCTCCTTATGGGTGCACTCCTTGCGCGTGGGGCTCCCCTACGCGGGGGACACCCCTGTGTGGCAGGGCACTCCTTGCGCGCATCAGCACTGCGCATGGGCCAGCTGCACACGGGTCAAGGAGGCCCGGGGCTTGAACCGCGGACCTCCCATGTGGTAGACGGACGCCCTAACCACTGGGCCAAAGTCCGTTTCCCAGATATTTATGTATTTTGAGAAAAAAAACAACAACGATGAATTACCAAAAAAACATGAAAAGTACTTTAAATTATATATATAATATATTTTTTAATTTTTAAAAAATCACAGGTTCCTATCTGCAAGTTTGCTATTGTCACCGTTGTTACCTTCATGAGCTGTTGACTTAAGCAGAAATTCTAAAGCTGAAAAATGCCTAACACGGTGTTATTTAATGTCAGCAAGTGATTTACTGTATTGTATTCCTTTTAAAGCCTTTCCTATATCTCCCCCAAATGTACTTAGTTTAGAGGCCGTGCCGCTGACGACAACAGAAGTGGACAAAGAAACAAGACGCAGCAAAAAGACACACAAAACAGACAACCGGGGGAGGGGAGGGGAATTAAATAAATAAAAATAAATCTTTAAAAAAAAAAATACATAAATATCTAATCCAGCAGGAATGGGCTTACACAAAATTACCTTTTGTGTTTACAAAGCCATAATCCTAACCACTCTGTCCATGCCCAAAGTGGTATCATTATATAAAATACCTTAGCCAAACCAGAAATTTCAATCTTGATTCTTAGATGTCAATTAAGGGTGGAAATGGATGTGGCTCAATCGATTAGGCTCCCACCTACAACATGAGAGGTCCTGGGTTTGGTTCCCAGTGCCTCCTGGAGAAGATGAGCAAGACAGTGAGCTGGCACAATGGGCTGGCATGACCAGCTGATACAACAATATGAGGCAATAAGGAGACACAAAGAGGAAACACAATGAGAGACACAACAAAGCAAGGAGCAGAGGTGGCTCAAGTGATTGAATGCCTCTTTCCCACATGGGAGGTCACAGGTTTGGTTCCTGGTGCCTCCTAAAGCGAAGACAAGCATACAGTGGATGGACATAGCAAGTGTAAATAACGAGGGTGTATGTGAATGAGTAAATATTTTTTAAAAGGGGTGAAAAAATAAAAAAAAAAAACAAGGGGATACATGCACTTTAAGGCAACAATTTGAAAATCTTTCTCTCCTATTCTCCTGCATTCACAAATTCCTAGGATTTGTTAACTTCCATTCCAAAGGACCTTTCTCTTTCTTCTACTGTATCTTTCCACAAACATCACCCAATTCGCCTTCGCCGCCTGGATCACCCAAAATGGTACTGCCATCCATAGGGAGAAAAGAAGTTATATGGGTGGAGCAAGATAAAGGCTGTGACCACTGGTATACCAATGACTTTCCCCATCATATCAATTTCTAGATTTTAGTCCTATGATATCAGACCAAAGAAAAACTTGCTACTTGCCCTACTGGCTACTGCTTGGCCACTCAAGTGTTGCTCTGACCTGGTGCATGTGAATTGTCATTTATGGCTTGGAATGAAACAGCCAGAGCATCAATAAACATTCTAGTGAACACAATTGTAACCAATGACTCATTGCAAAAATTGTCATTTTAATTTATATTTTTATATTTAAAAGTGTTTAATACATTTTAGGAAGTGGTATATGAGAAATTATAGGAATTCAGAGAATATTTTTGCTGTTTTCTTCTTTCTGACTACATCCTACATTTCTAATAAACTTGTAAATTAATGGCATGGACATTTCTAATACTCTTATCAAAAAAATGGAACTTCATATTGCAGCGCTAAGATAGAGTTGGAAAACCCAGGGTTTTTTGGTCCCAGAAACCTTGCAAAGAAATCTGTCTCTTACATTGATGCCAAAGGGAGTCCCTCAATAAGAACCAAGGATTTGAGGGGAGAAATGTGAGATGAGGGAAGGTTAAACATTTGCCTTTTTGACCACTCAGCTGCAGTGGTGGGAAAAGCAAGGACTTTGAAGCTGGGCATCTGGGTTGGGAAAAACTTCATACATTTCCTCATCTTTGAAAATGGGGATAATAATAATACCTTTTCTTTAGGGTTGAAAAGAGCTTCAGATGCTTCCTGCTCTTAAGCATACTATATATAGAAAATATTTCCCATAGTTGGTAGGTCAAGATAGCCTGTATTCCCCATCTTAAAAAAAAAGTAGTCTTTTAATGTGCTGCATTCAAAACTTCAGAGACTGTGAAATCTCTCATTTCTGCCTTGATCTCTCTTTTTTACCATAACTTTTGTAATTGGAACCATAAGGGAACTTACATGTTGGGTCTATTATATTCCCACAGCTAAATAAGAAATAAATAAAACAACATTACAAAAAATACTTGGTTAAGTTCTTGAGGGCTGACGATTTTGTTTGGTTTTCTAATTCTGGGATCTGGGTAAAAACTGGAGCAATGTGCTAAGTGATTTTGTAATCATGAGGATGATTATGATACATCCTGAATGACTGGAATTTAAACTGCCTAGGGAGAAAGTGTTATTACCAAAGTCATACACAGTTAGTTGCCTTGAGTGTTGGAAAATAGAGACTGAAAGATTTCTATCTGTGTTCATTAGTTAATGTATCTAAAATATTGATCATATAAGGTTTTTTCACTTTCATCATTTGTAAAGTGGAGATAACATCAATAGTTAAGAGCATGATATTTAGAGTTTATAATTAGCTTTAATTACTTGAGGATTAAGAGATGTTTAAGAAAAGAATGGAGGAGATACTCCTTTAAATTCTAGCAGTCATACAAATGACAGTTTCTATAGTTGTAATATATAAAGAACCACAAACAGGCTTTAACATCTTAAACTTCCCAAATGCTTAAGGTAGTTGTATTAGTTAGCCAAAGGGGTGCTGATGCAAAATACCAGAAATCTGTTGGCTTTTATTAAAGGTATTTATTTGGGGTTGAAGCGTACAGTTACCAGGCTATAAAGCTTAAGTTACTTCCTTCACCAAAGTCTGTTGCCACATGTTGGAGCAAGATGGCTGCCAACATCTGCCAGGAGTTCAGGCTTCCTGGGTTCCTCTCTTCCTGGGACTTGTATCTCTCTGGGCTCAGCTGCTCTGCTTCTCTGTGAGCTTACTTCCCGGGCTCCAGCTCAAAACTCCCAACTCTGTCCTTTGCCATGTCCTTTCTCAGTGAGTCCCTGCCCACCAAGGGGTGGGAACTCAAAGTCCTACTGACATAGCCCAAAGCCCTAATCATAATGTAATCAGTTAAAAGTGATACCTCTGATGGACCAGTTTACAAATATAATCCAATAACTATTTTTGGAATTCATCAATAACATCAAACTGCTATAGTAGAACTATTAAAAATTGTGCCTCCAAAGGACTGGAACAGTCATCTTTTAAAGAGAATATACAAATGGGCAAGAAGCATGTGAAAACTTGCTCTGTATTTCATTAGCCATTAACGAAATGCAAATCAAAACCACAATGAGATAACACTTCACATCCACAAGGAAGACTATTACTAAAAAAAAAAAGGAAGGGGGACAAGTGTTGGAAAGGATGTGGAGAATTTGGAACTCTAGTGTATTGCTGGTGGAGATTCCACTGTAGAGAGCCACAGTGGAAAGCAGTATGATAGTTGGTCAAAAGTTAAATATAGAATTACCATATAATCCTGCAATTCCACATAAAGAAGATGAAAACAAGGTCTCAAACAGATATTTGTACACCAATGTTAGTAGCATTTTTCACTATAGCCAAAAGCTAGAAGCAACCTAAACTATCAACAAATGAATGGATAAACAAAATGTGCTATATATGTGCAATTGAATATTATTCAACTATAAGAAGGAGACGTTCTGAGACATGCTACAACATGATAGAACCTTGAAAACATTATTTTGTGTGAAATAAGCAAGGCACATAAGGACAAATATCATATGATCTCACTATAAGAGATATCTAGTAATAGCAAATTCACAAAGACAGAAAGAAAACTGAAGGTTTCCGGGGGGCAGAGGGAAGGAGGAAGAGGGAATTTTTGCTTCGTGGGTAAAGAGTATCTGTAACTAGAAATTAATTTACAAATGTTATGCCTAAACCAGAAACATACTCAAATACATGTAAACATTGAATATATCATACAGAATGTAGAATATATCTGTGGAGCAATAAGTGATCATTTAATAAATTATATTGGCAGAATAGGCAAGCTATTTGAAACAATGCTCAATTTATATTATTAGCTATAGAGAACAATTGCCATTCTTTTTAGCAATTCAACATCTTTTGAATACCCGTCCAATGTTTGGAGAATTTCCTGTTATAAGTTCTGCCTCTCCAAGGCCAGAATTTGGAACTGTCTCCCAGCCTCAGTTAGACGTAGATCAAAACATGGGACCTGGGTTTCAAAAATTAGGCTTACCAACTCAAAAAGTCTTGAGTCATAAGTTAAAAAGTGAAGAAGTAGATGCTGCTTGTACTCAGTCTTGGCAGGAATGGTGGCAGGGGCAGCTGACTTTTTTCTTTGGTTTTCATTCAAGATCCCTAACTAGCATATCATTTCACCCCATATACCAAAAACAAAGCAGAACGAAACAAAACTTCCAAACGGATTAAAGAGTTACATATTACAGTTTAGATTTTAAAGCATACATGAAAAATAAAAGGAGGCTTTGTGAAAACTAGGAATAAATGGGTATCTTCACTTTAAAGAGAATGGAAAAAATCACAAAAAGAAAATGAATACATGAAAAGTAAATACTTTTCTCTATTCTCCTATTTATATCCAACAAATCAAACATACAATGGATTAATTGTATTACTTTCTTAGGGCTTGGTTACAAATTACTCTAAACTGGAGGACTTAAAACACCAGAGGTTTATTCTTTCAACATTGTGCAAACTAGAAGCCTGACATCAAGGTGTCGGCAGAACTAGCTCCTTTGCAGTCTCTGAGGGAGAATCTGTTCCATGTCCCTCTCCTAGCTTCTGCTGGCGGCTGGCGATCCTTCCTCCTTGGCTTGTAGATGCACCACTCCAGTCTGTCTCCGACTTGACGTGGCGTTTTTCTTTCGGGGCCTGTCTCTGTCTCTGTTTTCTCTTCTTGTAAGGACATCAATCATTACATCAGGAGGCACCCTCATCCAATATGACCTCATCTTAACTAATTCTTTCTGCAAAGACTCTATTTCCAAATAGGGTCACATTCTGAGCTTCCAGGTGGACATGGATTTTTAGGGAACACTGTTCAATTCAGTACAGTCCTCCCTCTATCCACCCCCCCTCCAAAATTCATTTCTGAACCACATGAAAAGTATATTCACCCCATCCCAACATCTCCCAGAGCCTTAAACCATTCCTGAATCTACTACAAGTCCTAAATCTCATCTAACTATTAAGTCTTAAAGCATCAAAACTTATCATCTATACCAGATATTGCTGAGACTCTGGGTATATAGCCCATCGTGGGGCAATATTCTGCTCCATCATTGAACCCGTGAAACTAGAAAACAATACAATAAAATCTAAAATTCAATAGTTGAAGAGGCATAGGATAGATTCTCAAATTCTGAAAGGGAGAAAATGGAAGGAATAAATGAATGCGAATGGGTTCCTGTTCTAAAGCAAGTCTGTAAACCAACAGGGCAAATTCCATTAGGTATCCAAACCTGAGAATAATCCTCTGTGGCTCCATGGTCTGCCTGGTCTTCTTGGCCCTCCATGGTAGTGGCCTTGCTGTCCCAGAGTTCCAGGGCAGTGGCGACCCGACCTTCCCTGACCTTTGCCAGAAGTGGTTCTGCTCTCGGAATCATCCTTCATTCTTTGCATCCCGTCTCTGTCTTCATTTCTTTCAATCTAGGTGGCAACATCTGATCTCTCCAGCTAGAATTTGTCCAGTTACACCCTTTGCCCTGTCTCCAGAATATGCTATTTGAATAGGCTGAAAACGTTCTAAATTATCAAGTGCTGCTTTCTCTTTGCAAAGAAATTCCTTCCTCCGTTTGTGTGTTTCTTCTCACATTCACATTAGCAGTTAGGAGACACCAGGCTACACCTTCCAAACTTTGAAAATATTCCCAGCTAAACATCCAAGTTGTTGCTTGTAAATTCTACTGTTCACCCAACTGTAGCATATAATTCAGCCAAATTATACAAATTATATGTCACTTTATAATAAGAATCACCTTTCCTCCAGTTTCTAATAATTATATATTCCTCCTCTCTGTCTGAGACCTCACTAGAAGCACCTTTAACTTCCATCTCTCCATATCGCCACAATAGTCTCTTCAAGGCAATCTAGGCTGTTTCTAGATCCTCAAAATTCTTCCAGTCTTTACCCATTACTCAATTCCACATTTTTAGTATTTGTTAACAGCAGCACCCTACTTCTCAGTACCCAAAAATGAGTGACTTTTCTAGGGCTGCCATAAAATACACCACAACTTGAGTAGTTAAAACAGCAGAAAATTGTCCCTATACTCCTGAGGGCTAGAAGTACAAAATCAAGGTGTTGTCAAAGGCTTTCTCCAAAGGCTCTAGTGGAGTATCCTTCTTTGTCTCTTCCTAGCTTCTGGTGGTTGCTGGCAACACTTACTGTTCTTTAACTTCACACTGATCTCTGCCTACATTGTCAGATAGTGTTTTCTCCTATGTGTTTCTGTTTTCTCTTCTTATACATGCACTTCTTATACATACCCTTTAATCTAGCAACACCTCATTTTAACTAATTGCTTCTGCAAAGATTCACGTTTTGATAAGGTCATATTTTGAGGTTCCAGGTGAACAGAAATTTGGGGGGAAAACTCTTCAACCCAGTATAATTACTTTATTATATATAAAGTCATATAAGACCTAAAACAACACAAAGTACATGGGAAACTTGTGGTAAGAGAGCAAAGTGATGAGAAAAGAAAATTTACATAGTGAAAATATAAATGATAACTATTTGAGTAAAATGGCCAAATGCATTGGAAATGAAAGAATTTTAAGTTAAAACCATGATGAAATAATTTCTTTCCTGTCAAATCAGTAGTATTTTTTCTTTTTAACAGAAATACCTTATGCTGATGAGTACAGAGAAGATTGTTACATTCATATATTCATGGAGGGAGTGTAAATTGATCCAATCTTTCAATGAAACAAATTGGAAATACATAGTAGAATATTAATATTTT
Organism: Dasypus novemcinctus; assembly: GCF_030445035.2. NCBI lineage: Eukaryota > Metazoa > Chordata > Mammalia > Cingulata > Dasypodidae > Dasypus > Dasypus novemcinctus. The sequence continues at coordinate 190,420,257 of NC_080673.1, read as the reverse complement.
TACCTAGTTCCTTTCCTAGAAATATTTTGTTATGGAAATAATATGAACTATCAACAAAAATTTATGCATGAGATGCTTATTGAAGCATTAATTATTAAAGTAAGAAAATTCAAAAAATTGAAATGTCCCAAAATAGAGGAAAGCTTAAGTATATTATGCATTATTCATATGTGATATTACATAATTATTAAAAGTAAGTTTCTGAGGAATTTTCAATAACATGAAAAATACACTTACAATTTAAGTAAAAATTGAGTTAACAAAACAGCTCTATAGTGTGAGCTCAACTATACAAAACACAGAGGAAAGATTTGGAAAAATAATTGCTGCAATAAATTCTTCTGGGAGCAATTTGATATATCTTTTTCTGTTTGTGTTTTTTGTGTTTTTTTTTTTTTGTATTCTTGTTTCCAAATCAATTTTTTTTTAATTAGCAAAAAAAGCTTCCTGAAATTATGTCTAAATTAAGAACAACTGGTTTGACTAAAGTTAGTATAAAAATAAAATGTTGTTGAATTAAATTAAACAATTCTTTTTGGAAAATGCTTGTTTGATGGAAAAACTTTTCACTTTTCCACTGCCAAGATACTTTTAGACAATGCTTTTATCCTGCTTAGAAACTTCATTAGCTCCCTCTTTCTTATGTCTCCAAGTCTAAACCTCTTTGACTACTTTTCAAAGGCTTCTGTCTAAAATTATTTCCCATTACTCTTTTTCTTCTTCTCTAGATTCCAATGTGTATTGAAAGTAGCCATACAATTTCATTCATTCTCACTTGCTCATACGCACACACATACAACTGTTCACCAGTCTCAGAGAAATCATGTTGCTTATTCTCTGAACAAATAGTTGAGAACTGACTATGGATTAGCTGCTGTTCTAGGAATGGGGGTACAGGATTAAAAAGGTTAAGCACCTGCTCATGTGGAACTGTTTTTTCTAGAGGAAAATTTATTTAGCAATAACTTTCCAAAGGTCATGAGGTGGAGGAATTCCTCCATATATTCTAATATCTAGTCTTAGAACTTAAGTTCAGCACCAGAACTCTGCATATGGGGCCAAATTATCTGATCCCTTAGAAGAAAGAAAACGTTCACTGAATTCCATCCTTTATTCCACACATTATTCCCCAATATTTATAAGAATCAGCTACATAAAATGTACTATTGTATCGTGTGAATGCCCCGGCCAGCGGGGCAGTAGACGGGGGCTCGTGGTTGCGTGGAGGAGAATGGTGAGACAGGAGACGCGAGGAATGACAGCGAGACAGGGTGAGGATCAAGCTGCAAATTTTATTAAGGGGAACAAAGCATATATACTCTTGGGAAGGGGAGGGGTAATAAGTGGAGGTGGAAGCTAGGGATTGGTTATTTTTGCTACTGACGTGTAGGATGGGTTTCAGTTTCCCCGCCTCGCGCCTGCGTACTGCCTTATCAGTTTGGGCAGTGGCGGGAAGACGGAGAACAAAGGCCTGAAGGGGAAGAAGAACAAGGAAGTGACAGGGCAGATTTGGATTCTGCCATGTTGTGGGACCCGACATATTGTGAGGAGTTAATTAATAGTTTGCTCAAATGAAAGAGTTGGCTCCTCTCTGACAGCCGTGCTGCTGACTCTCGCTGAGTTCGGCATATATTCTATTTTTATCGCTCCCAACATCGTATCGGAGTAAAGAAAAAGCTATTGAGGATATAATTTCTTTATTCCACTCAGTTCCATCTTATAAGGTTCATGTGTAACTTATATAATTCATACTAGAAAAAGCTTTGCTTCCTCTGCACAGTTAATTTGCTTCTTAACGTCTGATTAGAAGAAATATATGATTTAACCATGTTTCCCTTTTTATCCTGACCACCAGGAAGATCAGAGCCATGTTCTTCAATTGCATAGATGTGTACAAATATTGGCACAATTGCATAAGCATTATTTTTAGACCTGATTTTTCATTTTCTAGTTATATTCCTTAATTTTGTTGCCTGTATCTTCTAGTAAGTAGACTTAAACCCATTATGGAAAGAGAGGATTAGTATAAAATATTCCACCCAGAAGCCCCCTGTGGTTTAAGTTCTCATTCCACAGATGGTTATGTGGTGGTGCCAAAGGGAACACAGTTGAGTTCCCCTATGGTAATTGCCTTCTGCCAAAGGGAGCCAAAGTGTGTCCCTCCCCCTCCACCACATCCAATGACTATTTGATTAGAGCGTGGGTAGAAAATCCCCAACCCCTTTTTCTCAAGGGAGGACAATACTGAAGGTGATCCCAGCTCAACTGCATTGTAATTCAACTTCTTCCTCAGCCCAACCCTGCATCTCTCACCCTCGCAGGTGTTGGTCCCTGAGAACTCACTAGGAAATCAAACTATGATAACTACATTAATAAAGGAAATGGCAGATTCCCTATTAATTACTCCCCATGAACACTCGAGCGTATTCTTTTACCTTAGAGGAACACCCTAGGTGCACCTCTCCCACACATCCTCCCCATCACCCATCACTGACACCCACACCAGTGATCCTCCCCTGTCATAGTTGTAACCTTCTGTGATCAAAAACCTTCCCCAAAACAAGCTGTTATATATGTGTCAAAACCTGTAAGAATGTATGGTACAAAATGTAAATCAGAATGTAAATCATTGCCTATGTTTAGTAGCAATGCTTCAATATTTGTACATCATTTGTAACAAATGTACCACCCACATGTAAAATGTTATTAATAGGGAGAGTGAGAGAGGAGGAGGGCATTGGGTATCTGGGAATCCCCCATATTTTCTATGTGACTTTTCTGTAATGTAAACCTGCTTTGAAGATAACGGAAAAAAAATAAAAGACACTGCAGGAACATACGAAAGAAATTGTCACTGTACCTAAGAGATTACATATCTTATGGTGATGAAAGGCACAATGAATAAAAATTATTTTATTTTATATTCTTGTATTTTATGTTATTTATTATTATTATTATTATTTTATTTTATTAATTTTATTTGGCTATTTTTTGGCTATTGGATGAGAAGATGCCTTTTTTGCTGAAGGAAATTCCTGTTGTTGATTATAGATGTAATCAGCCATATATGCAATTAACAGACTAATGATTTAGATCTATCTACAAAATTCCCTCACACTAACCATCAGGTCAGTGCTCATTTGACTGAAAAACTGGCCACCATAACCTAGCCAATTTGACACATGAAATTAGTTATCACAAATCTACTATCACCAGTTGTACCTCCTGATCCAAACCATTTGTTATCTTCCCTTCCTTGCATCCAATTTGCATGTCTTTTATATTATTTTTCAGGATTGTGTAAAATGAAGGTGGTTATTCTGACAGCATTTCATTTTCTAAAATTCATTCCATTAACAGTAACTCAGAAAGATATTGATAGGTGTTTTTTTAAAGTGTGGAGAAGGAATGTTCTATGGAAAAAATTTTAGAAAATATTACATACTAAATCTCCTTTTCCAAATTCATGTCTTTAGAATACTTAGGTTAGTGAGGAATCCCACAAGCAAACTATAATAAACCAACAAAACATGTTTAGCTTGGTTTGGGACAGCATTTCTCCAATGTATTTAATCATAAACACTTGAAGGGAACCACATTGTAGAACATTTTCATTGCCTCTCTCAGGAACAAAATAAAACTGTCGCCATCTAGGACAACGCTTTACTAGATTAGTCCATTGCCCCAAGTGATTAAAACAAATAAGAACCTCAGACAATAGTAAGCTCTCTAAAGGAAATGTTCACTGCCTATTAGGATGTATTTTAATATAGATATTAAAAAATGTGGGTTCCAGAATCATACTGTTTGATTTAAATTAATTCTCCACAGCTACAACCTATGTTGTAAACAAGTTACCTAATCTCTCTGAGACTGATTCCTCATTTATAAAATGATTGTGGTAATAAAAATACCTACTCACAGGATCATTATGGAGATGGTACAATCCATGTAAAATGCCTAGCAAAGCTCTTGGCACATAATTAAATCTCAATTTGAAAATTCTGTCTCCTCCATGCACACACATAGCATACTAAAGCCAAAGTCATATTTAATGGTGGGTGCCTCCATTATTATTCTCTATTACAATTGGAACTTGTTTTTTGGCCTCGGAAAGTTTTGCTTGGAGTCATGGTGAGCTCTAGATCCAATGATGGGACCACCCAGCTGAAAGACCTTGGGCAAATCAGTTCTCCACTCCAGGTGTTCATTTTCTTTATATGTAAAATGTCTGTACAGTGTAAAATGTCTCCTCCAGTCCCAAAGTTTGAAAATATACTTAATAAAAGTGTTTAATAACTAGCTTCCAGTAAATTCTTTTGTTGTTGTGAATAGATAATTTTATTTTCATAAGCTGCATAACATGTTCCCATATTCCAAAAGTTTACTTTCCACTAATTGTTGCCCTAACAGCTGAAAACCTTTAGAGAGCCACATTAAGATGATCTTGTAGGATGGCTAAAAGATTTCAAGAAAAACATTAGCATTTAACCACATTCATGGACTATTTTCATTTCACTGGGCACTTAGAGCTCAGGCAGACGGCCTAATACAGGGTTACCAGCATGGGTCCTAGAATTACAAGACCCACAATACGAATCTTGGCTCTACTACTTATTTGCTCAAGCCCACCGTGCCTCAGTTTTCCCACCTGTAAAGTGGAGTTCCTACTTCATAGATTTATTATAAGATAATATATGTTAAGCACTATTAAAAAAGTGCCTATTATATAGTTGGCAATCAATATATCTATGCTCTCACTATCACCTTGTAATCCAATATTTATATTTCTTGAGATAAGAAAACCAAGATTCAGTGATTGAAATGACTGACCAGGAAGGCATAGAAGTAATTAATGATAACTGGACTTGGGTTTTGAGCCCAATGATCCCTTTTTCCTGAACAATTTCATTCCAGCAAGGCTGGCTATAAAACCACCTTCCCACTTCATCCCCCAGGTGACTGGGTGTGGTCAGATGGGAAAGCTGCTTGCAAATACAAAGGTGTGGACTGGCTGGGTAGGGCAAGCCCCCAGCTCTCCACCATCGTCGTGCTGCCTCTGACAGGAGAGGGTGGGAGAAGGCAACAGCAGGCAGGCCCAAGGGCAAAGACCCCAGCTGATAAAAGGGCTTGAAAAAGAAGCTTCACAGTGCCCAGTGCTCTGCTGGGGAACCTCTGTCTTGGCAGGGCTGTGATTTCAGCCTCTGCCCTAGGACCCAGCTGTCCTGGCTGGGGTCAGATCTCACAAGCCTGGGCAAGCAGCATGGACATAGAGAGTTCCCCTACCCCAGCCTCTTCCCTCCCGGGATTATGTCCTGTGGGGGCTTGAAGGTGAACCCGTTTAAAATGGAGAACCAAAGGAAGGCATTAAACACTCTGTACGCCATAGTTTCACTCACCAAAAAGCTCCTGCTTGGCTTGCCAAATATGTTACTAAATTTTGCCTAGGTTCTTGATTATGCTGCAGAAAAGAATTTCAAGAGCACGTTGGGTAAGTTAGGCCAGTAATTTATTAAGGGAGGGAAGAGAAATGGGGGGAAATAACAGATCATGAGCCCCATATAGAGAGGAAGGGGCTGAAGAGTGATAAAGAGGGCTGATTTACAAACTACAATTCCTCATTATAGATCATAAATGCCCAGGTTTTACTTGCGTGGCCACATGGCAGAGGGAAAATGGTGAGAGCGGTGAGCAGAGGGCATGAACAGGGGTCCACAGGTGAGAGAGCAGATTCAGGCCTTGTGCCTGCTTTTTGAACTGTTAATTATTCCACCCCTTTGCTAATGGCAGGAGAGGGGGCCCAGCTGTTTGTTGTTTTGATTATTACCCCACCCATCAATCCCCCATGAGGGCCCAATGATAAAGTCCTTGGGGGAAATACATGGGCTTCTCCTGGCTTCCAGAGGAAGTCCTCTTCTGAATGGCAGTATCTTGGGGGAGGATCTTCCAGCAGCCATCTTGAGAGTTACTGATGTCCACATGGACTTCTTGCCAGGTTGCAGATCCATCTCTTGATTCTCTTACTAGCCAGCTTCAGAAGGGGTCAGAAAGGAATAAGAATCTTGCTCAGTGGCAGCAAGGAAGGATACAGGACAAATCTCATTCAACAGAAAGGGTAGGAAAAGAGGAGCCAGGAAGAATCCTCCTCAATGGAAGGAGGCAGGAACAAAATCCCCACTCAAAGGAGGAAAGGAGACTTCTGCCCAGGAAATTTCTCACTCAAATCAAAAAAGCTAGTTCAAATACAAAAGGGCCAAGGAATCAACCCCCACTCAGTGAGATCTCAACATACCAGAGCACTCAGGAAAAATCAAATTCAAGTCCTTTCCATGTTTCAGTGTGAGGCAGATTAGTATAGGAAACAGGGAAGGCAACTGGTCAGAATGAAGCTGTAACAGGTGGGATTCCGCTGGTCAGAATTTTGCCAGGATACCCCACCCAGAAAGCCCCTGAGGAGAGGCAGCTACCTGAGAACAAGGCTATCACACTTATAACAGAAAAGTCTGCTAAGACCCTAGTCATGAGGTCCCATTTGAAACTCCTGGGCTCAAAAGAAGCCCTGGCTAAATCCAAACAGAAAGGCCTTCCCATTGGTTCCCTGAAAGCTGATAGGTGAAAGTAGAAAGGCAACCAATCCAGGATAGCAACTAGCTTAGATCCCTTCCTAATATGGCAAAGGAGAGGAGGACAGGCCTTAAAAAGACCTACTTTGGGGCCCCACATGTGCATCTAACCCTGTAACACACCTACACCCATGTCTTGGGTGTGTACTTTTTATTTTCTTGTTTATGAATAAACTCTTTACTTCCTTGCCTACCCTATGGCATATCCTTTAATTCCTTTATATGACATAGCCAAGAACCTAGAACCTAGAACACAGAGTGTTCCGCTAACATATTTGACAAACCTTGGCAGGAGGCAAAGAGGCATACAACATTCCCCAACATTCTGCAAAGACTGGTAAGTCTAGGGTTTTAATCGGTGCCTGGCCATGCCCCTTTTGCTTTATTAGTGAAACCCAGATGTTTTTCTCCTAAATCCACAGGATGCCCTGAGATTCCTATTAATCCTTTACCTCTGAGGCCCCTAGGGCTGTTTGATTGCAAGCTGTGGAACAATCAGTCTCTAGCTTCTTAATGTGCTTCTCATGTCTGGTTTAACTGCAAAACTCGGTCCAGCCGTAAAATGAGGTCTCTCTCATGGCCCCTTCCTAAGATTTCAGCAAAAGTGGGTCAAAAGAAGAGTCCCCAGCCAGTTCCTTTTCTAGGGAGGAAGTCCAGCTTGGTAGCTTCAGTGTGGAAACAGGATCCAGACATCTCCCAAGACTGTAAGGCCCTGGGATGCCCAACAAGCATAGCTCCCAAACGCCCAGAACACTGGGACAGCAAGCAGGGCTACCAACCAGTGGCAGGCAGGGGTGGTAGAAATTTCTATTTAGTCAGGTCTAGGAGTGGGACAGCACTAAGTCTGACAAATGGGTTTATCCTCCCATAGGATAATGGGTGGCTTCTCCAGCATTCCAGCAGAGTTCCCAATGGGGTGTCTTCTAAGGAACTGGGACAATCTGCCTACTGATGGGCTAAAAAGGAAGAGTTTAAACTTTTCCTGCCATACCACATGGCCACAGTATAAATTGGAAGACAGCCAAGAGGGGACTGTGTATGGGACCCTGAATTCCAGTTAAATCTCCTGTGTAAGAGGGAATGAAGGGATGGGCAGACCTGTGGGCCAGACAACATATGGTCATATGTCTATGCAAATGGATAAGGAAGTGCACTACCAAACCAGTCGATATAATAAACTAAAGGAAATTACTCAAAGGCAGAACCTAAAAACACAGCCTCACTTCAAGGAAAGCTGGTAGAAGCAATAAAAAATATCCCATGGTAGATCCTGATCTGGAGAAGAACAGATCCTCCTAGAAACTCACTTTATTAACCAGTCTGCATCAAATATTCATAGGAAGCTATCAAAATTTTCCCTGGGTTCCCAAACTTCCATGAACTCCCTTTTAGAAACGGCCTTTGCAGTTTTCAACAATCAAGACCAGGTTGCTGAGGAGAAACAGGTAAGGAGGGGCAGGCACCGGGTCCAGGATAGGCTCACCTTTTAGTTGCTGCTATTAAAGACATCATGTCACCTCAGGGCCACCCAAATTCAGGCTTCCTTGTCAGCAGGAAACTGCTTCAAGTATGAAGAGGTGGGTCCTTGGCCCCAAGCTGCCTTGCCACTGGTCCCATCAAGGCCTTGCCCCAAGGAAGGATGGAAAGGGCCTAGGCCAGATGTGGTTCCCTGGATGACACTGTGAACCATCAAACAAGAGGAACCTTAGGTGACCCCTGATATGGCAGGTAAGATATTAATTTCTTAATTAACATGGGAACCAATTACATGGTCCTGACCTGCCACTCTGGACCTCTCTAGCTTGAGTCGTGCATAGTAAGAGGAGTGAAAGGGGAATCAAGACCCAGGCCATTTACTAAACCTCCCTGTTAGAATAGGAAACCTCCTCATAAGCCATCATTTAAGTAGTATTCACTCAAGGAGGAAGCTGTTAAAAAACCTCTGGCTCTTGTTTGAAAAGTGCCTGGAGAATGGCCTCGTAGTTCCTTGCTAATCCCCTTGCAATACCCCAAAATTTCCAGCAATAAAGCCTGTAGGACTTTACCCCTTGTGAGAAGTAACTGATAGGGATGCAGCCCAGAACAGCCCCAATTTGTGTCTCATTGGGGGCAGGGCTTCCCTGGATACTTCAACTCTGTGCCTAGCAGCTGCCCAGGAATTTTCCTGGAGAAGTGAAGTTTCAGGGTTCTTCATGAGCTTTTTGCCATGGACAGACACTGGATGCTTCATGTGGAGGTGATTCTAAATTGGTCTTTCCCTGTGCTAAGTAAGTGTAAAATTTTTTCTTCGGTTCTAATCTGTGCTTACTTTAATTTTGTCAGACTGGTTGTGCCTAGGAGCTTGTAAATCAGATTTGGAATTTGACTGTTGCAAATTGGATAATGGTGGAAGCTAATCTAAAGATGAGTCTTTATATTTCAATACTATCTTGCAATTTTATTTGATTTGCAAAAGAAATCACAAATAGAATTAATTCAACTGCTGGGAAAGTGGAAAACTTTAGCAATATTAATGTTCTTAATAAAATAGTTTGAGTTGCTTAAACAAAAGTGCTCAATTTGCTTTGAAGTGAAAACTCCCTGGTGTCGGAGTCGATGGACCCGAAGGGTATCGGGAATGAAAGAAAGAGAAAAGGGGGAAGGAAACAAGGAGAAAGAACGAGAGAAAAAAAAGAACAAGAGAGCTGGGATCAAGGGATCTGCGAGTAGAGACTCATCAGACTGTAAAGGATCTAAGGCGGCAGCAATTTGCTGGCAAAAAGTTCACACAGATAATAGTATCGTTTCTCCCTTTTTAATATGCTCTATGTAGCGCCCTCATTACCTGTTTCCACTGTTTAAAGATTCTTTAAATCTGCAGTTTTCACTGCGACTCCGACCGTTTTTAAAAGACTTTTCAGTACCTGTGAATATTCTTCTAGACGTCCCATTTGATTTCCCATACCCTGATGCTAGCAGAAACAAAATCGATTAAAATTCTTTGGCGCCCGAACACAAGGCAGAAATGATGGACTGTTATAAATCACCCTCAGATTATGAAAAAATATCCAGGATACCTGCTGGTAGTAACAGGTGACTGTCTGTAATGTCCCTGCCACTCCTCTAACATCCCTTTTAAGACTGTTGACGCAGATGCCTTTGTGAAGATCCAGGGCCTACCACTGAAACCTGAGAAAAGGCAGAGTGGCTCCACCAGAAAGGCGAACATAGTGAGTACCAAACCTTGTGGTGCCTAGCCCAGCAGTTCCACCTGTCTTTTACTCGCCAACAGCTCCTAGACATCCCCCATAAGTTCCTTCATGCTTACTCCAATGACTGTGACATCAGAGCCCTCCTGCTCTTGAGAGGAATGAACCCTCAGATGCACTATTCAAACCCACTGAAGCTGTATTCATTACTTCACTAAAACAAAAAGGGGGGAATGTGGAAATACAGCCAGAGATTAAAATACTTCACTGAGACCTGTGGCAATTTTAACTTTAATCATCAAAATTTTTCAATTGCTGCCACCTTAGATCCTTTACAGTCTGATGAGTCTCTACTCGCAGATCCCCTGATCCCAGCTCTCTCGTTCTTTTTCTCTCGCTCTTACTTTTTCTGTTTCATTCTCCCTTCTCTCTTTGTCTTTCATTCTCGATACCCTTCGGGTCTGTCGACTCCGACACCCTGGAAATTGTAACTAAGAGTTATGACAAGATCATTATATAAATGCTTTTGTATTATAAAACAGCAAAAGGATAATTCTAAAGTTGCTGAAACTGGCTGAATTAAGCCTGTCCTTATTGCGATGAAATCCTAAAGTGAATTTACCTTTGTATATGGTTTTTGAGACCAACTTCTCCCCTAGTCCTACTATTGTGATGGTAATTCTAAATTAAACTTATCTTTGTTTATGGTTACTTCAAGTCAAGCCTCAACCCTCTTGTGTGTGTGCTATTTTGATGGTAATTCTAAACTGAGTTTGCCTTTGCTTATGGTTGTTTCAGGACTGGCCTTACCATTGTAATGGTAACTCTTCTTCCCAGTTTGAATCCATGGAAACTTCTCCTCCCCGTGGCTTAGGGGAAGGCAAATTTGAGACACTCTGACTCTAGTCCTTACATTGGCATTAATAACCCTGCTTTCTCACAGGGCTATCTAGATGTGGACTCCAATCTAACTACTCTGGGCAAGAGCTCAGAGGGACTTCATGACCTTTGGGGAAATTGCTGCCTGGTGGAATCCTTAGCCCTTGGAGTTAGACATCAACTCTTCCAGTCTAATGGTTGCCAGAGTCCTGTTATCTCCAAGGACTGGGGAGTTGGGGACCACCTACTTTGAGCATCAAGGATCCTGGAATCAGTAGGTCATGAGAGAAATAAGTTTTCACAGAGACTTCAATGACCTTAGTGGGTATATACTAGAATCAGTGTTGCACATCTGAGGTCTGTTAGAGTGAAAAGGTAAACTAAGCAGAGCTCTAAGTAAAGGAAAATGTTAAAGATTGCATTTTAAAGTATTGTGAACAATTTGGCTATAGGCTGATATTCTTGTGCAAAACTGCATGACCACAGTGAAGATTAGAGTAATCAGAAATAGCCTTCAGGTGGCAGACTTGGCCCAGTGGTTAGGGCATCTGTCTACCACATGGGAGGTCCGCGGTTCAAACCCCGGGCCTCCTTGACCCGTGTGGAGCTGGTCCACGTGCAGCGCTGATGCGCACAAGGAGTGCTGTGTCACGCAGGGGTGTCCCCCATGTAGGGGAGCCCCATGCACAAGGAGTAAGCCCCATAAGGAGAGCCACCCAGCGTGAAAGAAAGTGCTGCCTGTCCAGGAATGGTGCCGCACACACTGAGAGCTGACACAACAAGATGACGCAACAAAAAGAAACACAGATTCCCATGCTGCTGACAACAACAGAAGTGGACAAAGAAGAACAAGCAGTGAATAGACACAGAGAACAGACAACCGGGGTGGGGGAGGGGTGCTATAAGAGGAGATAAATAAATAAATCTTAAAAAAAAAAAGAAATAGCCTTCAAAGAGATCTTTTAATGTTATTTTACAACTAACCTTATTTTCTAAGGGAATGGAAATTATAAGTAACAATGAGTCATGTATTTTTGTGTCTGACTCTATTTGGTCTATTTGCTCAGTGTATACTTTCATAAGTTGTTCAAGTTGTTTTAAAAATTAAATAACTGCTTATATAAGTAAATGAGTATTCCTGCAGTCCAAATTAGAGAGATTAAACAGGATGGATATTCAGATAGAAATCTGAATACAGAAAAAAAAAAAGAAACTATTGGGAGAGGAAGAAGTTTTTCCTAAGCTCCTTGACCTACCTCTTTCCAAGAGCTATGAGGGAAGAGCTAGGTGTGACTAGATAGGAAAATGTAAGTTTATCTTAAAACTCTGTCTATTAGGCCAGGGATTAAGAGTCATGGTTTGTTCTGTAATTGTCCAATTTAAAATTTTAACAGTCTTAAAATGGGGGTAATTAATAATCCAATTACCAAATTTCAGTATGTAAAGTAAAAGTCCTTGAAAGCTATGGAAAGATATTTTCTAAATTATGATTAAAACAAATAAAATAATTATAAGCCAGAAACTGACAGTCAGTATGCTTTTAAAGTTATTCATAATTCTAGAATTTTATTAAAGAATAAAGGAGTTTCAGCTTCCAATGGAGGAGGGAAAAATAACATTTCTTGCATAAACTAATTGTTCCCATTTTATTTAGCTTGGGTATAATCTCCCTAGATTTATAGGATACTAATAAAATAAACTAGCATTGTATGTATTAAATCTTTTTGTTGTTGCTGTTTTTCCTTTTTCTTTTTTGGGAATACTAGTAAGTTTATTTCAGTCCATAGTTCATTGCCTAATCTATATTAAATCTTTAAATGAAAATTGTAAGTTCATGCTTACTTAGATTAAGTACAAGAAGAAAATGTATATCTGTCCTAAAGTGAAATGACTAGTTTTCACAGAAAAGAATGAGGAATGTAAGGCAAAACTTGAATGGATAAAATAAATGTCATTGCTTGCTAACTGTAATAAGCTTATTTAAAGGTAAAAGTAACTAGACTATGTGGTTATGATTGGTTACAGGAAATTTACAAAAGCATCCTATTACCTGAAATATTTAAATAGTTAATTTGGAGAAGCCATTATTAAATAGAAACCTGAGTTGATATTGATAATGACAAGTAACTTCTGTAACAAAGAAACCCATCAGAGGCCACCTCAATCTGCATATTTAAGTAGTGGCAGGGGGAAGATAATCTTGATTCCATTGGAAATCTTAGGTTTTCATAAAATAATGGAGAAAGTTTTCCAATAATACTAAAGTAAAATACCTGTTAATCAACATAATCAAGGTAAAGTTGTAAAAGTAAAAAGAGAAGTATTAAAAATAGACTCATTTGATATGTTATAAACTGCATTGGAATTTGGAAAATGTATAAAAATTAGAAGAGATACACTTCAGTATTGTCAAACTCTTGTGCATTCAAACTAGGACCCAGTACTCTTCATGGTGCCACTCCATTTGAGTTATTGACTAGATCAGTCACTAAACCCCCTAAAACAATAAAAGTAACTACCACATCTCTGGACATGCTCCTGAAGTGGATGGAAAGTATGTTCCTGTTTCAGACTCCTGTAGCAGATATCAATGACTCAATATGGCCAGATTTACACTGGCACTATGAACCAGGCTGGTGAAACACTAGAGACTTTTTCCAGGACCAATGGTGCTACAGCATGCTGGCTCTGTGAAGGATATACCAAGTGGAGTAATAATTACCAGAGTAATATGAATAGAACTCAAACACAATGGGTATTACAGCCTGCTCCCATAGAGTAACAACATGTATGGTGTTGCAGACCTGAAGCTTAGATATATTACTTGTAGCTAAAAGAAGAGCTTGTGCATTAATTGGTATTAAGTAATGTACCTATATGCCTGGTGAATATGATAATATCTCTTCTATTCTAGATCATATGTTGAGGGGTATTGAACATGTTAAAAGTCTTAGCAAACTTGATTCACTTTCTAAGTAATGAATGTGCCTATATGATAAAAGAATGGCTTTCCTATGTATTGTCTTAATTTTCTTCCTATATGCTTGTCTTGTTGTCTATAATATCTTGTGAATTTATGTCTAGGGCCGTACCTCTCCTCATTACATTCCTAGCAGTCCTAGGCATAACCATCACTGTGGAAACTGGGGTTGGCAGTTTATACCAAACCCAGCAGGTCTCCCACAATATCTCCCTAGAGTTAACCACCAGCATAGAAGAAACTACCCATGCCTTAGAATCTCTTAGACAACAAATAGACTCTCCTGCCACTGTGGTGCTGCAAAATTGCAAAGCTAAACATGATAGCAGTGGCATAGGGAGGAACCTGCCTGTTCCTCAGGGAAGAATTCTATTTTTATGCATATCACTCTGGAACAATCCTAGACAGCATTTCAAACCTATAAGATGAAGCAAATCAACTTCAGAAAGATATAGCCTCTGGAAGCACCTGGCCTTTCTCACTCCCATGGTTTGATATGCCATGGCTGGCTCCCTTCTTGGGGCTGCTTACCACCATCTCCTTTATTAATAAGACCATGTATCTTCAAAATTCTAACTAAACTTATTTCTTCCAGAATCAGTGTGTTTCAGAACAAGGTATTAGTCATGCAGGGATTACAACCATGGTACTGGACCCTCCTTCCCTCAGCCTCAATAAAATTGCTGGAGAGTTTCATACCCCTTTAGGCAAGGACTACTCGCCCTAATCATTAGGAAGCAGCTACAGAAGAATGACCACTGCCCTTCAGTTCTCCTTTAGGAATAAGAGTGTAAACTTTCTGAGGTCAGGAGTTGAAGCAGGTTAATATAGGAAACAGGGAAGAATAAAACCATAACAGCTGGGATCCTGCTGTCAGAAAATAGCCGTGAGACCCTGGCCAATAACCCCCAAGAGGAGGTAAGATACTTAAATCAAAGCCATCACCATTACAGCCGAAAAGCCCACCAAGACCCTGGTCAAGAGATCCCATTCGAAACTCCCTGGCTCAAAAGAAGCCCTGGATAGCTCCAAACAGAAAGACCTACACATTATTTCCCTGAAAGCTGACAGGTGAAGGTAGAAAGGCAACCAGTTGGGACAGCAGATAGCTGAGATCCTCCTTAATGTGGGAAAGGCGGAGGACAAAACCCAGGACACCATGTGCACATCTCACTCTGTAACATGCCCCATATCCATGTCTTGGATGTGTACTATCTCTTGTTTCTTAACAAGCTCTTTACTCCCTTGCCTAGCCTATGGTGTGTCGTCAAATTCCTTTATGTGACATAGCCAAGAACCTAGAACCCAGAACCCAGAGCATTCCACTAACAAATAGACAAACAGTCAGGAACACAGGATCAGGAGTCAGACACTTACTAGACCCCAGACATCCAAGCAGGCAGAGGACAGTAGGTTCATGGTGCACATGGATCAGTCCAGTTGAGAGATCTGGGGTCTAGTGCATGTTTTGATCCTATTGAAGGTATGGCACTAGTAACTGTCAAAGTAAAAACTGTACAAGAAATTGCCAAGCAGGCATGGATGTCTTTATTCAAGGACTGCTATCGCAGGTGAGAGAGAGTGAATTTAATTCTGTCAAAACAATGGACAGCCAACTTTTTTCAAGGTTGGGTGGGGGTTGGGGGAAAGGCCCTGGGTGATTGTAAGGGACATTGAACACTGGTTGAACTCAGGTTGTGATTGGGACCACTTGGCTCAAAATGTGTTCCTTTGAGGTAAGTAGCATTGTGGATTCTATATAGGTTGGGAGACAGGACGAGGTACATAAGGAACTTACCCATTTAAGGTCTCTCAGGCATATGGTTATCTGGGTGGGAGAGAGAGAAGAGGGAGAAACCAGCAATGAGTTTGATATATAGAATAGTTAAGGTTTGAAGCATTTTCCCTCTTTTTATGGCAGTTCCACAGTTTCAAGATTGGTTAGGCCAGGGGAGGGACTGAAGCATGTGAGAAATCTGGCTGGCAGTTTGGTCAAGAGAAGGAAAGTTTTAAGCAGTCCCAGAATCAAAGTATCAGTCCCTGGTCTCTCAGAGTTTAGAATCTAATGGAGTTTACACTGCTAAGTTTTGGAATGTCTTGGGACTTATGATCCTGTTTTCCTTTGAATTTCTCCCTTCTCAGATGGGAATGTCTACCCTATACATGTCTCATCATTGTTTTTGCAAGCAGACGACTTGCTTTCTAGGTTTCACAGGTTGACAGATGAAGAGAAATTTTGCTTCAGGATGAACTAAACATTTAAGAGATTTTGATAAGACTTTGGACTTTGAGTTACTAAAATGGCTTAAAGTTTTGGGGATATTTGTCCTAACCTCTGATCTTGTGGGTGTGAACCCATTTGTAAATAGTACTTTGGGGATGTTATTAAGATGTGATCATATTGAATGAGTGTGAGTTAAGGGTGAATCTTAATTCAATAAGGCTAAAGTCTATACAAGCAAAGGAGATTGGACAAGGAAGTAGAAACCAGAGGAGAAGACTGAAAGTGACAGAGTGTCATGTGATGAAGGTCGAAAATGAACTACCACAGGAATGCTACGTGGGGAAAACTTAGCCTGCCAATACCTTGATATTGGACTTCTAGCTTCCCTAAACCAAAAGACAATAAATCCCTGTTGTCAAACCATTCTGTGGTATTTATCATAGCAACCCTGGAAAAGTAAGACAGCAATATAAAATCTAAAATGCAAATGAAATCTTCCTGTGATTCCCATTTTAAACTATAATCATTTGTGTAAGTCAGGGGCAAATGAGCAAAGAATAATTAAAAGATAGACCACTGTGTAAGTAACAAGAGCTGTTCCAACTAATGGGATCTCCACTAAAAGGAGAACTTGAAAGGCCATAAGTGTAAAGAGGGCAAAATAGAGAAAGTTGTCCAAGTATTTCTCTTAACAATCCTAGAGACTACCTCATTGACAGTGTACTTACATTGATTTTGTTTTTGCCCAAGGCACTCTTAGGCACTTGACTGGTATTGACTCATATAATCTTTGTGATACCTTTATGAATTAGGCACCACTATTATTCACACTTGTAGGTGAAGAATCTTTGTGTGGTACAGGGGTATAGTAACTTATCCATAGTCACACAAATTAATTAAGTAGAATATGAGATCCCAATCAAAACATCTGATTGGAGTCCATGCTCTAACAAGAACTTTTCACAACATCTTGGGAGTTCTTTTGGAGCAGGCTGTGAGCAAGAGAAGAAGGTGCATGGGCTTTGCAGTCACACGGATCTAGACTCAAATCTGAGCTTTATTTCTTATGGACTGTATGAGTTTCAGCATCTCCTTTACTTAGGTGTGCAGTTCTGTTTCCTCATATTTAAAATAGAGATAAAAGCACATAGTTCACAGGATTGCTCGGACCAATTAAATGAGTTAAAATTAGGAGATAGTTAAGTACAGCACTCCCCCAGGACAGGCACCCTCTCAGGAATGACACTGTATTTATATGGCAAGAGAGTGAACTTCAGCATTTCAGCATTGCATCCCAGCTACAAAATAGTAATATATTAATTTTCTGGTAAAATTTGTCTTGAATATCAAAATGAGGCTGATAAATTGCTTTAAAACAAATCCGAAATTCTGTGAATTGCAGACATGTGGATTGAGAACCTTTGCAAAATAGTATATCACAGTTCTCAGACCAATTGAGAGTTCTAGGTCTCTGGAGGTGTCATCTGTGTCCTCCACTACATGTCTGAATGCACAGCAAGGTTTGATGTTGTGTATGTGAGTCACAGACGTGGAGTGGAGGGCTCTCAATCATACCTTAAAAGACCAAGAACACTAAGATCAGAAGCAGGAAATTATTATATAATGGTTTATCCTAGCACATGGATTCACCTTTCTTTAGTGAATACTTCTGTGAGATTAACGTAGTTTCAAGTCCTCACCCTTTTCTCTATGCCATGCTTCCTCATACTTGGAGTTGATAAATACCAAGCATTTCAATCAACAAGTAGAAACTTAAAGTTTTATCATGATGTCAATTGAGTCCCTCTATGAACTGATCAAAGCTCTTATTCATATGTTATTCTTCAGAAGCAGATAAAATAATTTAATTGGAAAATAAGAATCCTATTCCCTCAAATCCTAGCCTCATCCTTCTCCTTTTCCCTACTCCACTCCTCCAAAACAACCCTAGTGGTCATACCATTTGAGGCACTAACATGAGAAATTCAAAGGCTTTAGCTCTGTCTTCATAACATCAACACATCTTTTCCATTTGATGTAAATTCGTTGATTCAATGGAAAATATTTCTATACCTGCTATTTTGTCAGTAGATAACCTAAATATTTCTCAACTAGATGTTGGAGTGATATAAAATTATATCAACATTTTTTCTCTTTTGTCTAAGCAGACAATTATTTTTGGTTCTCCAAGTCAGAGTGAAGGCCTCAACTTGAAAGAAAAATTAGAATGATAAATCATTATAAATCAAAATAACTACAATTTGTTTCATTCCAAAAGCTTATCTTCTTTTCACTAATTCTCTCAAGTGGTGAGAAATCTGTGGAGTGTTCACTGTTGAAATTTATTTAGTGTGATCCCTTATTTGTTACTTGGTGCCTCTGGTACATATACGGATAACGCCCCTCTGTGGTAGTTTGAGACTACATGGACTCCCAAAAAACATGTCCTTAAAGCAATCCATTTCTGAGGGTGTGAACCTATTGGGTGGGATCTTTTAATTAGGTCACCTCAGTTAAGGACTTTTTGAATAGATTACTTCAGTAAGGTTTGATCCAGGGTGGTTCTTAATCCTCTTTTTGGAGTCCTTTATAAACAGGAATGTATACAGAAAGAGATAGACAAAGGAACTCAGAAAGGAACCCACAGATGCTGAAAGAAAAAGCTACAGATAGGGAAGCCAGAAACTGAAAGTAATGGAGCCTGGAGAAGGCAGAGACTGGCAGACAGTGCCCTGTGCCTTCCCATGTGAGAGGAATCCTGAATCTTCAGAGAGAGAGCATTGATGATGGAGACTTGATTTGAACACTTTTCTCAGCTTCAGAACTGTAAGCTTGCAAGTCAATAAACCTCCATTGTAAAAGCCAACCCACTTCTAGTATAACAGTTTTGGCAGCTTTTAGCAAACTAAACACTCTCTTTTTTAATTTGGAAAAAAGAAAAAAGAAATGGTGAGTAGTTTGAAGACAGCAGATAATATGAAACCACCTGCACTATTTAAATGAAAAAAAAAGATATTTTTAAATGTATTTTAAAACTACACAAATGGAAAAACACATTGTCTAATTTTATCAGTGCACTATGAAAATTATAATGAATAGAAATTCTGAGTATAAAAGCATACATTGATATTCACCTGGACTAATTTGTGAACTGAGCTTGTAAAGAAGACACTTCACAGATCCTGCTCTGAACCATTTGGAGTGTCTGGCTTTTGCACAGCATTCCAACCCTACCCTTGAAATTTCTGTGTCTACAACAGCACTCTGATAGGGGGAGGAATGAAGTTACTGGTGAAACATTGGACATGACTCAGAATGTCTAATGGACAAATGGGGAATTTTGGTTGCACGCTTTCTATTTTCCTTTCTCTGATTTCCTACTGAACAACTGGTTCTCCCTATTCTACAAAATATTATGGGAACTGTTCATCAAGATGGCACCTGTCCTGGCAAAAGGAGCACATATGTTCTAAGCTAGGGTTAGCTACTATAGGTCCCAGAAGAGCCAGCTCACCCCAAAATGTGTTAAATTGGCAGATCCCTTTGGAAAATTTTTTTATTTCTTACTATACTCCACTCAATGACTGCTCTAGCTACAAAAATATTTTTTTCACCCTTTCCTTTGATTCTACAAGATACCTCAAAAACTCAATGCACTGTTTTTGATATTTCTTTCTCTCTGTTTCTATTTCACTTTGGATAGTTAGATTTTGTTTCTGTTGCTTGCAACTTAATAAACACACTGATTTATTTTATTTATTAAAATATAGAAGGACAGTATAGAGATCCAAGATGGTGGAGTAGGGAGTGGAGGGCTGCACTGCTCCTCCAGAAACTGTGAGAAGGTAGGCAGGTTTCCTTGGAAGAAAGGAAGCCACAGGACCATAGGGGAGAATAGGAGAGAGTAACTAGAGAGGGGAGACCCAGTTGCCTAGGGAGAGGGAAGCTGTGGGATTTAAGACAGGCAAGCCAGTGCCCAACCAGCTGAGAGGGAAAAGGAAACCAGGGAATTGATTTGGCTGGAAGACCAGCACTCAGTGAGGAAGGCTTCCAGAGCTGATACATGAGTTCAGTAGAGTGGCAGGATATAAGATCAGCACGGAAAAATCAGTAGCATTTTTGTACACTAATAATAAGCAATGTGAGGATGAAATAAAAAAAATTCCAATAAAAATAAAATATCTAGGAATGGGGAAGCAGATGTGGCTCAAGCAATTGGGCTCCCATCTACCATATAGTTGGTCCAGGGTTTGATTCCTGGGTCCTCCTGGTGAAAGCAAGCTGGCCCACGCAGGAGTGCTTGCCCACACAGGAGTGCTGGCCTGTGCAGGAGTACTGGCCAATGCAGCAAGCTGGCCCAAGCAGAGAGCTGATGTAGCAAGATGATGCAACAAATGGAAACACAGAAGACAGACAATAAGAGACACAGCAGGCGAGGGAGCTGAGGTGGCGCAAGAAATTGTGCACCTCTCTCACACTCTGGAAGGTCTCAACTGGGTCCTAGTGCTCCCTAAAGAGAAAACAAGCAGACACAGAAGAACACACAGTGAATAGACACAGAGAGCAGATGACAGGGGTGGAGAATGGGGGAGGGGAATTAAAATTTTTTTAAAATCTAGGAATAAACTAAGGACATAAAGGACTTGTACACAGAAAACTATACAACATTGTTGAAGAAAATCAAAGAAGACATAAACAAATAGAAGAAGGTTCCGTTTTCATGGAATGAAAGACTAAATATCATTAAGATGTCTTTTCTACCCAAATTGATTTATAGATTTAACACAATCCCCATGATTACTACAAAATTTTTACTGACCTGGAAAAAGCCAATTATGAAATTTATTTGGAAGGATAAGGGCCCTCAATTAGCCTAAATCATATTGAAAAAGAAAAATGAAATTGGAAGCATGATGCTACTGTCTTTAAAGAATACTACAAAGCTACAGTGGTCAAAACTGCATGGTATTGGCACAAGGATAGACATATTGAACAATGGAACTGAATTGAGTGTTCTAATACAGACCCGTGCATATACAGCCAACTGATATTCAACAAGGCCACCAAGCCCACTCAACTGGGACAGAATAGCCTCTTCAACAAATGGTGCTGGAGAACTGGATATCCATATCTGAAAGAGAGGATCACCATTTCATAAGCTATACAAAAATTAACTCAAGATGGACCATAAAGCTCCTGGAAGATAATGTAGGGAGGCATCTATGAGATCTTATAGTAGGAAGTGGTTTCATAAACTTTACAACAAAAGGAAAAATAGATAAGCGGGACCTTCTCAAAATTAAAAACTTTTGTGCTTCAAAGGAGTTTTCCAGATAAGTGAAAAGGCATCCTACTCAATAGGAGAAAATATTTGTGGTCCACTTATCCAATAAGGATCTATTATGCAGCATACATAACGAAATTCTACATCTCAAACACAAAACCCATTTTAAAAATGGGCAAGAAATTTGAATAGATACTTTTCCAAAGAGGAAATACAAATGGCTAATAAGCTCATTAAAGATGCTCATTATTACTAGCTATTAGAGAAGTGCAAATCAAAACTACAATGATTTTACTCCTATTAATCTGGCAGCTATGGTTAGGGAGTCCGTCTACCATATGGGAGGTCCGCGGTTCAAACCCCGGGCCTCCTTGACCCGTGTGGAGCTGGCCATGCGCAGCGCTGATGCGCGCAAGGAGTGCCGTGCCATGCAAGGGTGTCCCCCGCGTGGGGGAGCCCCACGTGCAAGGAGTGCGCCCCGTAGGGAGAGCCACCCAGCGTGAAAAGAAAGAGCAGCCTGCCCAGGAATGGCGCCGCCCACACTTCCTGTGCCGCTGACGAGAACATAAGCAGACAAAGAAACAAGACACAGCAAACAGACACCAAGAACAGACAACCAGGGGAGGGGGGGAAATTAAATAAATAAATAAATCTTTAAAAAAAACAAAACAAAACAAAACAAAAACAGGACTACAAGTGTTGGAGAGGATGTGGTGGAATGGGAACACACATCCACTGCTGGTGGTAATGTAGAATGGTGCAACCATTATGGAGGACAGTTTGGTGGTTCCTCATGAAGCTATAAAATTTGCCATATGATCCAGCAATCCCACTACTAAATATATATCCAGAAGAACTGAAAGCAGGGACACAAACAGATATATCTACATCAATGTTCATAGAGGCATTATTTACTATTACCAAAAGTTGGAAGCAACGCAAGTGTCCATCAACAGAAGAATGGATAAGCAAAATGTGGTCTATACATAACATGGAATATTACTCAGCTGTAAGAAGGAACAAAATATTGACATACACATCATGGATGAGTCTCAAAGGCCTTATTTTGAGTAAAGTAAGCCAGTCAGTAAAGGACAAAATTTTTTTAACATACTTAATTCTTATTATTTTTTAAAGAAACTTAGATTGCATAAATGTTACATAAAAAATATAGGGATTTCCCATATGCCCTGCTCTCTAGCCCTCCCACATTTTCCCACCTCAACAACATTCTTCATTAGTGTGGTACATTTGCCGCAACTGATGAACACATCTTGGAACATTGTCACTAAGCATTGATTGTAGTTTACATTGTAGTTCACACACTTTCCCACACATTTCTGTAAGTTATTATTAATACAAGATATACAATGTCCTATATCTGTCATTGCTGTGTCATTCAGGGCAATTCCTAAATTCTGAAAATGCCCCCAAATTACACCTAATTTTTCCTCTCCCTGCCCTCAGAACCTCCAGTGGCCACTGCCTCCATATCAATGATTTAATTTCTTCCATTGCTAGGAACACAGTAAGTCTACAGTAGAAAAACAGTAGGTCTACTCTAATCCATTGTTCATTCCCCAATCCTAAGGATTCTGGAATGGTGATGCTCACTCTGCCTCTAATTGAGAGGGGGCTTAGATCCCATGGGGCAGATGGATGGAACTATCTTGCTTGCAGTTGCAGACTCTGTTTAAAGGACAAATTTTGCATGACCTCACTGATAAGACCTAAACATATTGAGCAGACTCACAGAGATGGAGATTGAAAGGGAGTAGAGAATGGCGAGTTGATGCTCAATATGGGCAGAACCTATGATGAAGTGGAAGGGGGTGGTTTGGCAGTGGATGGGGGTGATGGTGATGCAGGAATGTGAGTGGGGTCAACAGTACTGCAGTGTGAGTTGAGTAGAGCTGAACTGGATTCTAATCTGAGAATTCAGACTTGTTGGATCACATTCTTTACATATCACCACTTTCTAAAATAACTTTCTAAAGTCATTTTAAACCAGGCTGGCTCAGCTCAGCCTTTGAGCTACACAGATCCTTAGCTCTGCTTCTGTTTCTCTTGTCAACAACCCCATTCCTAATTTTCAATTCATTTTATAGGTGAAATGTTTTGGAGATTTTTAGCTAAAATTGTCCTGTTATTTTTCAAAATTTGACTTATTCTAGATGAGGGAACATAAACACACAGACACAAACTTCTAACCTTCATACTAACAGAAACCATAGAAGAGATGAGAAATAAAAATATCAAGTTACAATTTCAATGAACCATAGGATCTCAAGATTGGAAGGAATCTCAACCACTGTCAGAGTCAAACCTGATATTTCTGAAGTTATCCATTATAATTAACTGCCAACACAAGATAATTGCCAGTTAAGGAAGTTATGTGGCACATAATCAAAGTGAACATTTATTCAAGGTTTCCCATTTGGGGAAGATTCTATTCTAAGTGAATCAACCCACATGGTCATATTCTGTAGTCATAGAGTCGCAACCCATATTAACCTATTTATAACATATTTAGTTCTCATAATAAGTCAATGGAGTGGTTTTTTAAAAAATATTCCATTTTAGGGATGAGGAAATTGAGGCACAGCCTTATTTAATTTCCCTAAATTCACATAGCCAGTAAGTGGTAGTTGGGATTTGAACCCAAGAAATGTGGCTGTAGAGCTACTGCATTACACATCCTCATAGAGTTGGGGAAGGGACTCCTCAGCCTCCACAAGGGTTCCACTAGTGCTCATTCCTCACAAAGATGATGATTTTGCAAATTATGCTCTTTTCATTATCCTAAATTTCTTTACATTCTAGAGTAAACCTATTTTTTCCCTTCTTCTTTATTTTTCTTTTAAATGTAACATTCCAAAAACATGAGGTCCCTATATACCCCCACCCCCCTTACCCCACTCCTCCCACATCAACAACCTCTTCCATCATCGTGGTACATTCACTGTACCTGGTGAATACATTTTGGAGCACTGCTGCACCACATGGAGAGTGGTCTACATTGTAGTCTACACTCTCCCCCATTCCACCCAGTGGGCCATGGCAGGACACACAATGTCTAGCATCTGTAGATTATTTAATATATCTCTTTCCTATAGGGTAGCTTACTGGCCTCAATTACTAGTTGTACTAGCTTTTCAGTGATAGCTTCTGAGTTTTCTAGGTATACAATCAAATCTACAAATAAGGATACTTTTCCTTCATTCCAATTGTTATACTTTGTATGGGTTCTTGCCTTATCAGATTGGCTATAACATAGGTCTTGAAAACTTATTGAAATAAAGATAATGTTATGGAATTTTTGAGGCACTATGAGCAACTTAGAAGTTTTTCACATATAAAGTATAATAATAATGGTGTAGGCTAAGATGATGGTACTGGAAGATCTCTTTCTATTAGAGAAAAATTTATATTAAAAATTGATTGAAGTTGGGGATATGGGATAGAAAACACTAAATAGTTGTCAATCTGAAGCATGAGAGTAATTGATAATGATCAGGAAATTGACTCTATTTGAATAGCTGTTGAATTCTACTAATCTATTCACCTGAGACACGGTGGCTAGAAAGAAATAATTAGAATTTTCAGTTTATAAATAGCACCGGGAATGTGTCTTTAAAAGAAATTAACACATATTTTTATTATAGCTTCTCCATCGTCTGATACTTAGTGTAACTACCTGTAGAATATAAAAATTTAGCACCATGCTTATCCAATTTACAAAGTAATTTGAAAAGCAAGATGCTGACTCATTTAGTCCCTTGACACTGACGATACATTGGTTTTTCAAATTTAGTCTATTTAAAAACATTAAGATATCTCCTTAAAGATGTAGGTTGCCAGATCCTGGTCCTGGAGATTCCAGATTTAATTCCATTCCAGAAAAGCCTATGGATCCATAGACTATGCTTTAGGAAACTCTGGGCTAGCCCTTTACAGTGTGCACCAGAACTTTGAATTTGTGCATACATGGCACTCACATCCCTCGCATTCACACACCAAATTTCAACACATTCTAATCTTCCTCAGTACATGACATATTGTTGAATTTTTCCACATACCCCTGCCCATATGGTTCTGACTTCTGAGAACACCCTGGCTTGCCTAACAGATTTAAACCAAATCATCCTTCTATGCTATATTCAGACTCAAGGGAAGCTTGATTCTCTTCCATGGGGTGGCGAGACCAAAGGAGGAGGATGCAGCAACATCAGCTTCCCACAGAAGGACTGAGCAGGATGACAGGTGAGGCAGCTTTCCCGGGATGTGTGGGAACCTCCATGGTGGTCCCAGCCTATGGAATTGACATCAAGATATCTTGCTTCTATTCTTTGGTAAGTTTGTTCTCACAACCAAAGAAGTACTAAACAAATACAAAAATGCAATTTACAAAACACTTCTTTCACTTAATTTATTGTGCTGAGTCTCAAGGGGGGTGGCAGCACAGCAGTTAGTAAGGCCTACTTTACAAAAATTGAAAAGGGTAGAGTATATACATTAGCATAAGGGAAAAAAACAAATCTGAACATGGAGAGCTTCTAACTAATTCCAATAATTACCCACAAAGAATATGAGAAAAAGGAAAAAGATGCACTATCACAAATATCACAAAAATTGAGGACCAATGATTAACCTGTGTTGGAGAAAATATGGCACTTACTGGGAACGGAGACTGAAATGACTATAGATAAAGATTTATTGAGAAGGTCTCCCAATAGAGGGGGTCTGAAGAACAGACTTCAGCCCCTTCGCCAGCATGGTGGGGATCTGAAGACAGACTTCAGCCCACTCCTGGAAGGGGGGGACTTGAATTTATACAGAACTTTCCTAGGCGGGGGAATGATAGTTGGTGGGAGGAGGTTGAGGGTTTGAGTAAAGTGCAGGGACCAATAGGAAGCCCTAGAGATGAAAATTTTCCCTGACAGTGACCAGAGGATAGTGGGTTAGGGAGTTAGGGTTTCTCGGAATGCTGCAGGAGCAGATGTTTCTTTGTTCTGTGGGAATTTTATCTCCCTCTGATATGTAGGTAGGGAAGGTTTCCATTTCCCTTTACTCCTGTCTCTATGTGGTTTCTTTATTTAACCTGTGGGGAAGTGCCATGCCCTTGGACGTGTGGGCTTGTGGGGAATGGAGTTAGCCTTTCTCCAGTGAATATCAGGTGAAACTGAGCTGCAGCTTGTTAATTATTGCAAACTTCTAACAACCTGTTTCTGGAGACTGGGAGGAATTTTCACTAACGAGCAATAGTGATAGAATGAAAAACACAATAGTGAATCAGAAATAGTATGACGCACAAACACTGAGAGCCAGCTTCCTTAAAAGTAGGTAGAAATACACTGCCTGCTCCTTGTTCAATAACCAGTTTGTATATGATAGAGAGTTGATTAACCAGCACACAGTGAGCCCTAGAAAGGGAATAAGGCGAGACTGGAAGTGCATGGCAAGAGCTGTACATCCCACAAATAAACCTCTGGCATTAGGACTGAAATGCAAAGGGCCCAGGTAACAACAGTCCTTGGTGAGTTCAGGTTTCCCTTTCTGCCTCTGATTGCTGAAGTGTCCATGAGTCACACATTGGGTAAAGAAGAGCATTTCTCAGTGCCTATCTCAGATTTCAAACCTTTACTCCCCCCAGCACATCACTGTCATGTCCAGTTGTAAGAGTGAAACAAATGAAATAAATATGGCCTACCAAACAAACAACCAAAAAGGACTACAGAACAAGAGAAAGAAAATACTATCCTGAAGATAATTGTCAAAGAAGATATCCCAAACTGCTGCAACCTTTGGCAGCATGGTGGGATAAGTTTACACTTCAGGAACCTAATTTGAAGGAGGCAGCACTCATTTGAATGGATAGTTTCCAAGATACCTGTTTAAAAAAGTCTCAGTATAGTCCCATTGAGAGACATTTTGGAAGACAGTTTTACAATGTCTCTCTTTCTAGTGTAAGAAAGGGTGGAGCCCCATCTCTTGTTTTCTCTCCTGGGTGGTCTTGGTGTTCATTCATGGTAGTAGAAAGGCTATAATTTTTTTATTTCAAAACTCCTAAGTGGATGTCACTGCTCTGCCTTTTATTGTCTGCTGCCATTCTCAGCACAACCTTGCCCTTACTAGTTTGTGTAAAAGTCCCAAAAGGGGTTTTCATTATCTTTTTTCTAAGTGTTGCCTTACTAGCTTTTTCCTTGTTTCCTTTTTTTCTGCAGGCACCTTCATTTTCATTTTGCTAGGATGTTTCTGTGAGAAGGGAGAAAGTAGTGCACTCCTTTAAAAATATATCTTAGTTAAAACTTAAGATGAGAGCAATTATAAATTGAGAGAAAGGACATGGATCAAGAGGTTACAAGTCCAAAAACAGCAAGTGAGAGGGAGAAAAAGAGGGAAAGAACAATAGAGAGGATGAAACAATTTATGGCAGAGTACTGAAAACCTCTATTCAGAAATGCAACAAATTGGAGATTCCCTTTAGTCTGTCAATCTCCTCTTCTCAATTCTTATAGACCAGGTCTTTTCCCCATGCTCGGTCTGAAGTATTTCCTCTCATGAAAAGAAGGGAGTTTTTCAAACTCAAGAGCCTAATTAGGAGCAAGGTTTCCCATCCTTTCACTACTGCATTGTAAGTTCAGCTTCTCTCTACTGCACTATTTACAATGGAGGCATTTATAATCAAGGGTGTCACAGTAGGACACTGCCGGCATTGGTAGTATCAAAATGAGAACTGGAGAGAGAAAATAGACCTAAGTTCAAGTACCACAGTGTCCATTCTTTTTAAGTGTTTTTGTCTGATGCAATAACAAGCAGGCACATACCATATTGGAACCACACTGAGAGGATTGTGAAACATCTTGAAACTATCATTATATTTGCCACAATCCCATGGAATGGGCCTAAAATTTAGTCCTGG
The DNA here is from genome assembly GCF_030445035.2 of Dasypus novemcinctus. Taxonomy (NCBI): domain Eukaryota; kingdom Metazoa; phylum Chordata; class Mammalia; order Cingulata; family Dasypodidae; genus Dasypus; species Dasypus novemcinctus. The sequence continues at coordinate 190,392,157 of NC_080673.1, read as the reverse complement.
AGAAAAGACGCTCTCTTAAAAATGTTCACACCTCTCCCTTACAGGCTTCTGTAGTTTGGGTTTCAGGCAGGAGCAGAACCAGAGATGGAAATGCTCTTTCTCTTCGAGAGATAGCTAGGAGAAAAGGGAGCATTTGCATGGGAGGGACATAGAGAATATTGTTTTTAATCATTTAAAACAGTGCTTCTGAAACTTCAGCATGCGTCAAAACCAGCTGGTGGGGTGGGGGTGGTGAGGTTGAATGGGACCTCATATTTTTTTTTTAATGTAATACAAAATCAATAAAAAAAAAAATCAGCTGGAGATGTTAAAGCAGGATTCCTGAGACTTCTGGTGAGAAAGTCTGTAATGTAGCTCAAGAATTTACATTTTTACTAAGCTTTCTGGTGGTGCCAATGCTTCTAGTACGTACATCGGCTACACTTTGAGTAGCAGACATAAGGCATAATGTTTCAGGGGAGAAGAATCAGATTAGGGACCCCTGAAATTTTGGAGTCCTCTCTCTTTCTTTCACTCACACCCTAACTCCCTGAGTTCTCTCATCCTGTACCATAACTTCCAATCACTGGTCTTCCAGATTTTATCCTCAAAATATCTTTAGTCCCATCTGTCCATTCCCACGTTAGTTCAAACCTTTATTATTTCTTGATTGAATCTGCAAAGATCTCTTTAGTGGTTCAACCTCCAGTCTTGTCTCATTTTACTTTATCCTCCATGTAAGTCTTTTAACATCAAATCTGATCAAACTGTTGCTCTGGTTAAACTCCAAATTATCTACAGAATAAAGTCCAAGATTCTTAGTATTGCACCTTAAACCTTTCTGATCTCTCCTTCACTTCATCTGTCTTTCCAGACTTCTTTCCGGCAATTCCCCAACCTGTCCCCTCTAAGTAATAGCATTTTGCATTTGACAGCTATGCAGAGCTATTATATGTGGATTTCTGAATAAGCAAGACTTTAGTCACTTCCCCTGCACTATCTTTAATTTTCAACTTTGGGCTTTTTATTCATCCTTCAGAAACAGACACAGCTTCTCTGAAATTTTCCAAATTTTTTGACTCTTCAGACAGCCAAATGTGCAAAACACTCCCTTCTCTGTGGCCACTTGACAAATGTAGTAATTGATTGCTTATTTTCTTCTCTAAAATAATGTGATTTTCTTGCAAGCAAGGTTCAAAATGCAACCCATATAGTTTATGGCACATACTAAGTTTTCATTAATCCTTGCCCAATTACATTGATTTTAAGATTAAATCACATTTGAAAATTTCCAGTTTTCAGATGTGGAGAGAAGAGAGGAAAGATAAAGGAATTTGTGTCCAAGTCTGTAAAATAGGGTTTCAGAGTGATGTTAATTCCTTTGCTAAAATGATAGTTTCATCTAATAGAATTTCTGTCTTGTTAAGAAATTTACATGTATCTCTGTAAGGACGAGGACACATTTAGAAACCAACGAGTATTTCTGTGTATCTTTGAGTTGCAAGTCTTTTGCCTTAAGTGCATTGACTAAATGCTCACTACAAATATTACAAATTGTATATAGATCATGCAAAATGCTAATACTTGGGTTTATTTTATTCCAGCTGTGCTGTACTTTGAAAAACCATTGAATATTCTTTACCACGCTAAACACTAAACTCATTAAAGTCTGAAGGTTTTTAAGGTATCTATTAGTTAATAGGGAAAAAGCAATTTTTAAAGTTCAGCTTAACAAAATATTTTCCCCCTTTCTCATCTCCCATCTCTGCTTGAATTTGCTAGAGCAAATTCTTAGATATCTCTAAGGCCAGGGGCAAACCCTTAAAAATTTCAACTTTATAAGTGAATATAAATATAAATCCAAACAGCCCTGGCCCAGAAAATGACATAAATGGGCCAGGAAAACATCGCTGGGGTGGACAATATAGATTTATGCTGACAGAAGCAGGAAAGCAATAGACCCAGACAGAGCTTCAAGATAGGTGGTGGTTTGACCCAGATCAGCTGAAGGCTTGTTTCTGAAATGTGTGACCAGAAGAAGTTTTGATTCTTCAGATGGTTCCAAGGCAATTTAATGGGAGTCTCCTAGCACACATAACCACTTGTTTCTTTATCCCAACTGCTCATACCAGGGTGGCCACTTCCTGTCCCCAGCTGGCTTCAGTCTGTCAAAGCACTTGGTATCACCATGGGTTCTGGTATGAGGGACAGGAAGGAAGAGGCAGCTGAGCTGATTCCAGGCTCTGATTTCATACAGACTGGGGTGTGGGCCAGTGACAGTGTCCATGCACACTGTGCTTGGGGGAATGTACCATTTCCCTTGGTGCATTTGGCTCTGGATCCTCTTTCTAAACTTTCCCTGCAAAATCCTATCATACAACTCAGGAAAAAAGTCACACCCACTAGGACAATTTTGACCCGGATGAACCCATAAGTTAGCCCTGTCCTTCCCATTGAATAACACACCAAAGATTGTCTGTCTGTGGCCCCTGGAAACATTCTGAACCCAAGATTCCTCCGGAAATCTAGAGAACAGAGCAAAACTATTTCAGTTCTATTATCCAGGCCATGTTCTATAGCCTCCAGATGGAGAAGATAAAATACAACTTATGGGGCATTTATGTGATAGTACATATGTTCCCTCCCTTCAGACTCCCACTTCTATGCTTGGATTTTGTCTACATCATCGTTAAGGGGTGTACATTCAGTATAAATGTATACTTCCTTTTTTGACATTATTTCACTACTCCTTAACCTCTCTCTACTTTCCTCTGAAGTTATCCCAATTTTAAATTTTACAAAACTTACTGTAAGTTATGCAAAATTTTATGTGAGGTTCATGTGTCAATTTAATTTTTATGAAAGGATATTTTAATATGTCTTAATTGTGAAAATATATAAAATTTCTTCTAGCTTTTAGGACATCACCCAAATAAAACAAGCCATTAAATTCATAGTGTGTATGTGTGTGTGTTTATGTATATATATGTAAATAAATTTGGTTCTCAGTATTCATAGAAGTTACATTCTATAAAGTTGTTGCACAAGCTGAATTAGTGAATACTGAACAATCTCAATCATCTATTATTTATTTTCTTTAATAGAAAAATTATGGGTTTACAGAACAATCGTGCATAAAATACAAGGTTGCCATGTAACACCCCACCACCAACACCATGCATTGGTGTAAAACATTTGTTACAATTGGTGATAGCCCATTTTTATAATTGTACTTTTAATTAATCTGTGATTTAACTTAGGATTCACCATGTAGTGTAGTTCCATGGAGTTTTAATTTTTTTTTCCTCTGTTACCACATATACAATCTAACATTTCCCCTTTTGATCTTATTCGGATATTTCAGTGCTATTAAGTGTGTTCACAATGTTGTGCTACCATCACCACATCATCAAAAAATTTCCATCATTCCAAGTAGGAGCCCTGTACATTTTAAACCTTAACTTCCTATTCACTATCCCTACCTCATCCCCTGATAACCTATATTCTAGATTCTTGCTCTATGAGCTTGCTAATTCTAATTGTTTCCAATCAGTAAGATCATATAATATTTGTCTCTTTTTGCCTGACTTATTTCACTTAACATTATGTCTTTCAGGTCCATCCATGTTATCACATGTATCAGAACATCATTCTTTTTTAGAGTTGAATAATATTCCATTGTATGTATATACTACATTTTATTTATCCATTGTTGATGGTCACTTGGGTTGTTTCCATCCTTTGGCAATTGTGAATAATGCCATAATGAACATTGGTGTGCAAATATTTGCTTGAGTCCCTGCTCTTAAATCTTTTGGTATATACCTAGTAGTGGGATTGCTGGGTCTTATAATAGTTTTATAGTTAGCTTTCTGAGAAATTGCCAAACTGTCTTCCATAGTGCCTGCACCAATTTACATTGCCACCAGCAATTAATGAATGTTTCTATTACTTCACATCTTCTCCAACACTTGTTATTTCCATTTTTTAAATAGTAACCATTTTAATGGGTGTGAAATGGTATTTCATTGTGGTTTTGGTTTGCATTTCCCTAATGGCTAATGATGTAGAGCAATTTTTCTTGTGTTTTCTGGCCATTTTTATATTTTCTTTGGACAGATACCTGTTCAACTCTTTTGCCTGTATTTTAATTAGGATGTCTGTATGTTTGTTATTAAGTTGAAGGATTTCTTTATATATTCTGGATACTAATCCTTTATAAGTTATGTGGTTTCCAAATATTTTCTCCTATTGTGTAGGCTGTCATTTTACTTTCATGACAAAGCCCTTTGAGGAACAAAAACTTTTAATTTTGGTGAGGTCCTATTTATATATTTTTTCTTTTGTTGTTTGTGCTTTAGGTGGAAAGTCTAAGAAACCATTGCCTGCTGAAGATACTTTACATTTTCTTCAAGGAGCTTTGATAGTTCTATCTTTTATATTTATGTTCTTTTATCCCTTTTGAATTGATTTTTGCTTATGGTGTAAGAGTCCCACCTCTCCCCCCCCTTTTTTTTCAAATGGAGATCCAGTTTTCCCAAAACTATTTGTTGAAATGTATTGGTGGCAGAGAGAAGTCAGTGGTCACAGTATTGAAGGCCAGGACATGAGAAATCGCTGAGAAGGAAGATTTATTTTGACCAGTAGGGCCTGGCAGACTTTTGTCCAAAAAAACCAAGCCCAGAGCAATATTTCCAGGTCCTTTTTATACAGAGGATTTAGGAGTGGGAGTCAAGCGGTGCTTTGATGTAAAAAGAACTTTCTTTGTTAGTTTCTTAGAGTTGAGGGGTTTGTTTGGATACCAGGTAAGCTTGGATTAGCATATCGCCTATATACCAGGTAAGCTTGATTTAACATATCGCCCACATTCCATCTGGATGTAAGTTTGCATACACATTCAGTCTACATCTTTCCTGAATATTCAAAGCCTATAAAGTCTATATCACTTAATTGGCTTTCTGGAAACTAGGCAAACTTAGGTAAAGAATTAGATAAGTTTGAATTCATGCACAGATCATATTATTCTCCCCTTTGATGACTGCTTAAGGTAGTTAAGCTTCAGCATCACTATTGTCAGATTCTCTCTGGACTGACAGCTACGTATATAGAGCCATGAGATGGGCAGCTGTTTGTATTTTCTCTGTACTATTTATTAGGGCATGTATCCTGGTTATGATGAAGGGGAAGAGGCAAGGGCATATGGTGCATCCTCCTATGAGGAAGGCAATTATTCCCACTAGAAGTTCGAAATTTTCTGCTATTGACTGCCAATTCCCAAAGGGATTACTTAAATTCCAACCATTTCAGGTTTGCACTGGAACATGAGCAATTTTTACCATTTTTTTTTGTAATTTCATCGATAACCTTTCCAGTGCTGTCTAGTTCAAGGCAACAATTAGAGAGATTGAACTTTCTGCAAACTCCCCCTTCAGCTGTCAAGAGATAATCTAGGGTGAGATAGTTTTGATAGTTAGCATTTCTGAATTTTGTTTGCTGTTGGGCTAGTAAGATTAGAGCATGGGTGGTTTCATTAGTTATTATTTCTACCACTGCTTGTAAGTGGATTATTTGGTTTAGCATATAGATAGGAGTTCAATAACCCTACATGCCATTCTCCACCCAAGTTGCTGGCCCATAGTACTGGACTATATGCTCAGGGGGCAATTCATCATCTGCCCAGGTAGTGACAGCCTTTTTTTTTTTCTCTTATGTTTGATATACTGGTTGGCTCAGCTCTTTCCCTTCTGCTAAGGGAATTAGGAAGAAGAAGAGTTTTACTGTACCTAGCATACAAGCAGCACACCAATTTTGGGGATGTTCTCAGAATGTTACTTTCCCATAAATCCAGTACAGACCATTTGGGGCAGTAAAGGGGCCCTTTGCCATGGAGTTCCACACGGCAATTAATTTGGGGAAAGTATGATTTATGAGAATGAGGTCAGATTCATTCCATGTTCCCCAAGGCTCCGCTGTATTGGTGGTATGATTTTGGAACTTTCCCCCTGTACATGTTATGTTTCCCACAGATATGAAGGAGTTTAAGCATACCCTTGAAGTGCAATGTTTTCCTATGACAGAAGTTTACAAGGGCCACATACCATCTTGGGGGATGGCTGGGAGGCCAGTTTCATTATATGTTTGACTGTAATTATATTCTTTAGTTTCCCAGGGCCATTGGTCTCCCATATTAGTACCTCTGCATACATAGCTTGAGGAGACATTTAAGGCTGCCCCTGTTACCTCAGCTAGGTTTATAAAGAAGTTTTTTGCTACTTGTGGAATGGAAAAGGGTTTTTCCCTTTCTTCCTAAAAGGAGTGGAACACAGAGTGGGCTTTATTTGTTAGTGGGTGTTCCTGATACCCGGCCCAGATGTAGACTCCTGGGTCTATTCCTCTACCATCAATGTGGAGGCCCATTTTAAATCCCTGGGTCTGCCAGGATTCAGGGTTTAGGATGGTGAGGTTTAAGGGGTTACAGTGACTGTGTGGATAGTTGGAGCCTTTCCTTTGGTGAGGATGGCTGTTTGTCTAGCTATGTTTGTGGCCCAGGTGGCGCAGGTGACACAGGACTAGTAGGGGCAGTACATGCACCTAGGTATTTGCACCAGTAGCCACTCCCCCACCCCCCACCCCCCACCCCCCCGCCTTGGGCTGTACTTTTCATTTTTGGAGCCCACAAATACTTCTTGTTATGAGTATATTCTTGCTCCCAACTGAGCCCTCTACAGTCGGTGTTCCATGGTATCCTGGAGTCTATGACCTGACATGAGTCAAATAGGAGGGATACTTGTTGGTTCTGGCTAGTGGCTGAGTGGAGTTAAGTAGCTACCCATCTTGATTAGACACTTTTATTTCCCATTGACGGAAGACTGCTGAGGGCTTGGGGTCAAAGCAGGTTATTTGGCCAGATACGTTACAGGCAGTATAGGAGAGGCCCTGAAACTGGCAGGTGCTTATACTGGCCTTTGCAGGTATAAGGGCTATGATATATTAGAGTAGTATTGACATGGGCCCCCATTCGCACTTGTTGGATATATGGCCCACATTCTGTGGCATTCCCACAGAAGCAAGGGAAGGTCAGGGCTAGAATTAGGGAAAATAACCGAAGGGACATTGTAACTGGGATTAAACCATATTCCTACTCTTTGGCTGTGCATGGACAATCAGCTTCTGGGGTGTGATTGGAGCAGAGCTCTGTGTTCTGTCTCAATTTTCAGCCATGCATGGATGAGTCAGCTTCCGGGGTGTGACTGGAGCAGGGTTTGGTGTTTTGTTCTTTCACAAGATGAGTTTGGTTGAGTTGTGGGTGTCTGGAATGTAGGTCCAGGACTCTGGGGCAGTTCGTTTGACCCAGCTATGGTGTATCCGTGTGGTGATTTCAGCTACTTGAACTGCAGTGGGAGTAGATAAAATGACAAGGTAGGGTCCTCACCATTGAGAGATTAGCAGAGTTGATTTCCTGTCTTTGACCCAGACTGCATCTCCTGGCTTGTACAGGTGTATGTAGCTGCTTAAGCTAATGTGGGCCCTTTCTTAGGGTTTTCCTAAGCTGATCATTTGCTGAGCTACTGATAAGTTTCTTCTTTCTCTGAGGTCCTCTTTTATATTTCAGATTAAGGGGGAGAGGGGCATCCCAAAGAGGATTTCATAAGGGATTAGGCTTAGCTTTCAGCTTGGTTTGGTTTGAACTTGGAGGAGGGCACTCAGGAGAAACTTGCACTCATGTTAGCCCAGTTTCTTGACAAAATTTGGCAATATAAGTCTTTATTGTATGGTTCATTTGCTCTACTTTTTCTGAGCTTTGAGGATGGTAAGTGGTGTGCAGTTTCCACTGGATGCTCAGTGTTTTGGTAATTGTTTGAATAATTTTGGAAAGGAAGGCGGGTCTGATGTCAGAGCCAATTGAGAGGGATAGCCCATATTGAGGAATGATTTCCCTGAGCAAAACTTTGACCACTTCTTCAGCCTTTTCTGTCTGAGTGGAGAAGGCTTCCACCCAGCCAGAAAAGGTGCAAACAAGGATCAGGAGGTATTTGTAGCCTCCAGATCATGGCATTTCCGTGAAATCAATTACCAGATCTTTGAGAGGCATGTTGCCAATTCTTTGGACTCCTGGGGCTCCCATGGGTCCTTGGCGAGGGTTATTCTTTGCACATGTCACGCACTGCTGACATACGGCATGGGTGACAGTGGCTAGATTTGGAATGTAGAAGAATCTTTATAACACTTCTTTAAGATGGGTGTTTCCCAAGTGTGTGTTTTTGTGGTAGTCCTGCACTATGGTTGCAGCTAATATCCAAGGCATGATTCTGTGAATGAGCAATGTTCACCGCCCGTTTGCTCCTTGTGTCCTGCTCTCAGAAAGTATCCACTCTCTCTTGGCTTGAGTATATTGCAGTTCCTGGTGATTCAGAGGCTGCAGGATGAGAGCAGGTGTGTATACTGGAATTTCTGATAATTAAGAGGTTGGGGAATGAGGGCAGTGACCAGATTCTCAGATAGGGATCTCTCCCATGCAGCTCTTTTCTCCTCAGCATCTGCCCTCCCATTTCCTTGAGCAATGGTGCTGTGGCCTGCCTGGTGTCCCTTGCAGTGTATCACAGCCACTTTGGTTGGCTCCCAAACTGCTTCTAGTAGCTCCAGAATCTGTGTGCCATATCTAATGCCCTTACCTCCTGAGTTAATGAATGTCTTTTGTTTGTATAAGGCTCTATGCACATGCAGGGCAAGAAAGGCATATTTGGAGTAGATGTTAACTTTGGCTCCAGCCACAAGTTGGAGGGCTCAGGGAAGAGCGATGAGTTCAGCTTTTTGTGCTGATGTGTTATCCAGGAGACACTGGGTTTCTACTGTGGTTTTGGAGGTCACTACAGCATATCCTGCTCACTCCTGCCCTAAACAAAGCTACTGCCATTCATGAAGAACTCCATGTTGGGATTTGGTAGTGACTGGTCTTGGAGATCCAGCCTGCTGAAATACACCTCTTGCAATGTCTCCAGGAAATTATGGGTTGGAACCCCCTGCTCAACAGGTAGCAGTGTAGCATGATTCAGAGTTTTTTCGAGTTCCAGTTGGATGGAGGGATTTTCACAAAATAGGGTTTGATATTTAGCCAGGCAGCTGTTAGTAAGCCAGTGTGTTACTTTGGCTTCTAAGATTGTGTCTCCTGCATGCTGAACCCAAACAATCATAGACTGTCCAAGAGTTAATTTCATGGCTTCTAGTGTTAGCATTGCTACAGCAGCTACAGCTTGTATGCATGAGGGCCATCCCTGGGCTACAGTGTCCAGTTGTTTGGATAGATAGGCTACAGGTCTTTGCCAGGAACCGAGGTACTGAGTAAGTACTCCTACTGCAATGCCGTGGTGATTATGGATGTAGAGGTAGAATGATTTACTGAGATCTGGAAGCCCGAGGCTTGGTTCTTACATCAGGGCCTGCTTGAGAGTGGTGGAAGCATCTTTCTGTGGGCTCTCCCAGAGAGGGGTTAATAATCTCCTCCCTTCATGGCTTCATACAAAAGGTGCATAAAGACTCCAAAATTGGGGCTCCAAATGCAGCAGAATCCAGCTGCTCCGAGGAATTCTTGCAACTTTCGGTGAGTGCTAGGCTCAGGGAGGCTAGAGATTGCTTCTTTTCTTTCAGGTTCTAATTCACAGAGCTCCTGTGCTATTTTGTAACCTAGATACTTGAACTTAGGTAGGCAGATTTGGGCTTTCTTTTTAGACACTCAACAACCCTTTTATTGCAGAAGTTTTAAGAGGGCATGGGTTCTGCTAGCACAGTCCTGGTAGGTGGGACTTCTGAGGATGAGGTCATCTACATATTGGAGGAGGAAGCAGCTATGAGTTTCTGGTTTAAAAGACTTGAGATCACTAGCCAGGGCTTGTCAAAAAATACGGGGCACATTTTTGAACCTCTGAGGGAGCCATGTCCAAGTGAGTTGTTGCTTTTTGCCAACTACACAGGATTGACCCCTGTGTAAGTGAGGATCGGTTGACTTCGGGGTGCTATTCGAATGCAGAAGAAAGCATCTTTGAGGTCCAGGCATAAAAAGCAGACTGCCGATGAGGGTATCAACCTGAGGGGAGTGTAAGAGTTGCGGACCACAAGCTGAAGGGTTACTACTGCTGAGTTAACTGCTAGCAAGTCCTGGACTGGGTGGTAATCCCCATCGGCCTTTTTAACTGGGAAGAGTGGGGTATTAATGGAGACTGGCACTGCTTTAGTATGCCTTCATTCAGCAGTCTCTGAATATGTAACTGGGTTCTTTCTTGTGTTTCATGTGGAACGGGATATTGCTTTATGCTTACTGGGCTGGCTGTGGGTTTTATTTCAACACCAATTGGGGAATGGTGTGTACCATCCCTGTTGGCTTGCCTTCTGCCCAAACTTTGGGTACATCTTTAAAGGGGAGCTGTGCAGTCATAGATTGGCCAACTTCACTGAAGCAGAACAGTCTCCATTCTTCCTGCAGAGGGAGGGCTAACACCATCGTTGGAGGCTTGGTGGTCTGAGAATTAGCGTGGATTGCCCTGCAGTGTTAAAGGTAATCTGAGCTTGCAGTTTAGACGGCAGGTCCAGACCCAGGAGGGGGACTGGACATTCCAGTATATACGGGAACTCGTGAGTGGCTTCTTTATCCCCAATGTTACAGGTCCTGGCTTGGAGAAAGTTGCCCCTACTATAGTGGCTTGTCTTTTTGATAATGGCCTGACTAGCCTGGTCATTACGGAGTGTTGAGTTCCCGCGTTGACCATCATATGTATTTGGACTCTGACCAGTTTGGACTGTGACCATAGGCTTGATGGGGCTGAGAGAATAGGAGCCCGGTCTGTCCTAGTAGTCTTCACCAGAGCCCTCCATTCCAGCAAGTCCAATGAGCTGATTTGCAGGTTTTCCTACCGAATTTTTGCAAACCCAGGGTTTAGTTTGCAGAGCCCTGCTTGTTCTCCCAGCTAATGCTTTGTCCACCTTCTTGGGGGTGATAGGGTTGAGTGGCCTGTTGGGGCACTCCTACTTCCAGTGCCCTTCCTCCTTGTAGTATTGCACTGATTTTGCCCTATGGGTGGGTCCCCCTCCTTGGGGCAGGGGTGTCCCAGTTTACTCTCCTTGACTATTGCTGCTGAAAGGTGGTCTGCTTTCTTTTTCATTTTCCAGTTTTCCTGTCTCCTGGTTTCTACATCGCAGTTGACATAAACCTTGGTGGTTACCTCTGTGAGCTGGGAAATGTTGATACCAGTGAACCCATCTAACTTCTGTAGCATTCTTCAGATGTCAGCCTGTGATTGGGCAATGGATGCTGCATTGACCATTGTTTGGCTTTTGGGAGCATCCAGGTTAAAGTGTGTGTATATACGAAATGCCTCAGTCACTTGTAGAACTGAGGAAGACTTTCATCGAGAGTCTATAGGACTTGGGTGGTCTTTACCATGTTTACTGCCTTTCGACTCCCAGCTCTGAACCCTTCAACTAAGGCCCTATGGAAAGTCTCTAGTCAGTTGAGCCTGGTTGTGTCATTGGGATCCCATTGGGGGTCCTTGTCTGGGAACTGTGTGCAGGCATATTGATCACTGTCCAGGATTTCCTCAGGTGGGTGCTCTTTGAGCCAGGTTAGGGCTCCTCCCTGTGTGACTCGTATTCTCACCTCAAAGTTGAGTAAGGTCATGATGAGTTGTTTGCAGTTAGCCCAGGTGGGTTTGTGGATTTGTATGAGGACTGGAAGAGGTCCATCATGGCCTGAGGCTTCTCCAAGTATAATGAGGCGTGACTTTTCTAGTTAAAGAGGTTGGTGGTAGTGAAGGGTTGGTACACGAATGTTTGGGTTCCACCTTGGATCTGGTCATTAGCATTGTAATAACTGGAGCTTGAGCTTCACGAAGAGGTAGCTGTAGGGTGGCCCTTCTCCCTGCTCCACCTACCTCCGGGGCTCCCTGTGGTCTGAGTTTTTGTCTTCCAGGGGCTCCTACCTGACTGATAGCCAGCACTTGTGCCTGGGAGTATGGCACTATACTGCAGGGGGCCAAGACTGGCGGAGACAGTGGTTGAGGGTGGTGAAGAGGCTGCGTCACTTGGAGAAAGCGGCTGTGGTAACGGCTGGGCTGTGTTGCTTGGAGAAAGAGGCTGCAGAAGCAGCTGCAGGAGTGGGGAGGTTGTGCTGCTTAGGGAAAGCAGCTGTGGGTGCAGCTGCAGGAATGGCAAGGTCGCTGCTCAGGGAAAACTGCAGGAGGTGATTGTGGGGATGGTGAGGTCGCACTGCTTGGGGAAAGTGGTTTGTCCCCACTCCTCAGCACTGGCACAGTAGGAGCAGCCGAATAAGGTGGCAGGAGATCATTTTCATTTGGCTTTTCTAGAATGGGTGGTTCAGAACTTGATTTTGAGCTCACTTTCTCTCGACCCTTCACAAGGCGCATTTTTTACCTGGTTCCCTGGACAGCTCCTCTGGGCTTTTGTATCAGGCAAATCCTGATTTCTTTAGTCATGTATTTCCTTAACCAGGGTGGACTTTGACTCCCAGTGTCCTGTCAGGGATCAATGTATGGGAACAGGTCAGGGTGCTCTGGTTTTCCGGTTACCACATCATGGACTTTACGGATGATCCAGGGGTCAAAGTTGCCCTACTGGGGCCAGCCCATGCCAAAAGTTGGCCATTCTAATTCACAATGCATTCTAAGCTTTCCTGACTGGAACTTCATGCCATACACATCTCCATGGAATACTTGGGGAAAGTTCTTCAGCATACAGTCTAATGGGGTCCCACTTTGTGTGTTCCTCATATTTCTACCCTGCATAGGTGCTGCACAACACTCACTCAGCCTTTTGCTTCATTCATCTCTGGCTGTGTCCCTTGCAGGGACTTATGGTGCCTCTTAGCCTTAGTGGGTTGGCATAAACCCCTGACTCAGAAGAGGGTCCCTTTGCAGGGAGGCCCTCCAGACCACCCTTGACCAGATGAGGTCACCATGGAACCACGGATTGGGACTCTGCACTTGCCCCACAGAAGTGTGTCTCTGTGTTTCACTCAGTCTCCACAATCACATGCACACAACCACCTTCCTTCCTTTTCTTTCTTGGGCCTAGAGAAGACAGCTCCTCCCTTCTCTTTGGGAGTACTAGGGTCTTCTTTGGGAAGTGATCAGGCTTCCCCTGCTAACTTCCAGAGTTAGGCTTTCCCTGCACTATGGCCCTGGGAGTCTTACCTGTCTGGTGTGTGGAGCACCTTGCTTCATTCTCAGGGTAACTTTTGAACCCTCCAGTGCCTCTGGTTTCTTCTAAGAGGCCTCTGGCAGAGTCCACAACCTCTTTCTGGACTAAAGCGGTTCAGGAGCACCCTTGGCTGGGGTTCACCTGGGCCCTCCTGGCCTTCTCGGAGGCATCTGAGAAGGGCGGTCAACTGTTGCCATCTCTGGCCTTTGCAATAATCCCAGATGAGCAGCCAGAGATGTAGTGGCAGTAGAGAGAAGTTAGTGGTCGTGGATTGAAAATCAGGATGCAAGAAATCTCTGAGAAGGAACAATTATTTTGATCAGCCAGGCCCGGTGGACTTCTATTCAAAAAAACCAGGCCCAGAGCAATATTTCCAGGTCCATTTTATACAGAAGATTTAGGAGTGGGGGTCAAGTGGCACTTTGATGCAAAAGGACTTTCTTTGTTAGTTTCTTAGAGTTGAGGGGTTTGTTTGGATACAAGGTAAGCTTGGATTAGCATATCATCCACATTCTGTCTGGATGTAAGTTCAAATACACATTCAGTCTACATCCTTCCTGAATATTCAAAGCCTACAGAGTCTATATCACTTAATTGGCTTTCTGGAAACTAGGCAAATTTGGATACAGAATTAGATAAGTTTGAATTCATGCACAGGCCATATTAGAAGAGACAATTCTTTTCCAATTGAGGGGTCTTTGCCATCTTGTCAAAAATCAATTGGCCAGAAATGTGAAGGTTGGTTTCTGAGTTCTCAATTGCTTCTATTGGTCTCTATGTCTGTCCTTGTGCTACTAATATGCTGTTTTTATTTTTATTTTTTTTACTGTGGCTTTTTAATAGGAGTTAAGATCAGGAAGTATGAGTCCTCCAAGTTCTTTCTTCTTTTTCAAAATGATATTAGCTATCCAGGTCCCTTACCTTTCCATATATATTTGATGGTTAACTTTTCCATCACTAAAAAGAAGGTTGTTGGAATTTTGATTGAGATTGCTTTGAATCTGTTAATATAAATTGTTTTAGGTAGTTATGACATCTAAATGCTATTTACTCTTCCAGTTCCTGAACATGGAATGTCCTTTCATTTATTTAGGTCTTCTTTGATTTCTTTTAGAAAACGTTTTAGTTTTCTATGTAAAAGTCCTTTTAGGTCCTTGATTAGAATTATTCCTAGATATTTGATTCTTTCAGTTGCTGTTGTGAATGGAATTCTTTACTTGACTTCTTCCAATTATTCATTGCTTGTGTGTCAAAGCACTGATTTTGGGGGATTATACTGTGCCTCATCACTTTGCTGAATTAATTATTAACTCTAGGAGCTTTGTTGTAGAATTTTTCAGCATTTTTTTTGTATAGTATCATATCATCTGCAAGTACAGAAAATTTTACTTCTCCCTTGTGAATTTGGAGGTCTTTTACCTCTTTTCCTTGCCTAATTGTTCTAGCAAGAATTTTCAGGAGAATACTGAATAACAGTGGTGACAGTGGGCATCCTTGTTTTGTTCCTGATCTTAGAGGAAAAGCTTTCAGTCATTCACCATTATGTAGGATGATAGCTGTGGGCTTTTCATATATGACCTTTATCATGTTGAAGATATTTCCTTTTATTCCTAGTGCTCTAAATGTTTTTACCAAGAAAGGTTCTGTATTTTGCCAAATACCTTTCTGCATGAATTGAGATTACTGTGGGGTTTTTTTTTTTCCTTCCTTCTATTAATGCAGTACATTACATCTATTGATTTTCTTATGTTGACTCAACATCAACTTTGAACACCAACCATAAATCCCACTTGATCATGTTGTATAATTCTGTTAACATATTGTTGGATTTAGTGTGCTAGTATTGTGTTTTGGGATTTTGCATATTTATTCTTAAGTGATATTGGTCTGTTGTTCTCTTTTCTTGTGGTGTCTTCATCTGGCTTTGGGATGGGATGATGCTGGCCTTATAGAATGTGTTAGGGTGTGTCCTATCCAATTCAATTTTTTGTAAGAGTTTAAGCAGACTTGGAGTAAAATCTTCTTGGAATGTTTAGTAGAATTTCCCTGTGAAGCCATTTAGTCTTGGACTTTTCTTAGGTGTGGGATTTTTGATTACTGATTCTATCTCTTTATTAGCAATTGGTTTGTGGAGATCTTCTATTTCATCTTGAGTCAATGTAGGCAGTTTGTGTGTTTCTAGGCATTTGTCTATTTCATCTACATTATCTAATTTATTGGCATAATTTATTGGCTCATAGTATCCTCTTATATTCCTTTTCACTTCATTAATGTGGTACTAATTTCCTCCTGTTCATTTATGATTTTCGTTAACTGTACCCTCTCTCTTTTTTTCTTTGTTGGACTAGCTAAAATTTTATCAACTTTATTGATCTTTTCAAATAACCAACTTTTGGTTTTGTTGATTCTGTTTTCTTTTTTTAACTTGACATTTTATTTGAAAAGTGAAGTTTCTTTGCTGCTGCATCAAAATACAGTCCACAGTTTTTACTGAAATGTGTTTATTCTATAGGAAGATAAAGCATTTTTGTTTTAGTTAGGCAAAATACAAACAACTTAATTGCTGCTATCATAACTCATAAAAAAAGTATAAAACAGCATTAAAAACACAATAAGCAACACAGCAATGAATGGTTTTTGTCACCAGTGTTTATGATAAAGCCTTGTTTATGAAAAGTTTACAACACATAATATGAAAACTTACAAGTTTGAAAGAAAATATTTACACTGATTATTCAGATGTGGTGAGCCTTTTAAATACTCTACCGGTATTACATCTATTTTTTTTTTTTCTATTTTATTTATCTCTACTTCAGTCTTTGTATTTCATTTTTTCTGTTTACTTTGGGATTAGTTTACTTTTCTTATCCAATTTTCCAGTTTTGAAGTTAGGTCTCTATTTTGAAATCTTTCTTCTTTTTAAACACAAACATTTACAGTTAGAAATTTCCCTCTCAGCCCTGCCTTCTATGCATCCCTTAAGTTTGTTATTTTGTATTTTCATTTTCATTCATCTGAAGACATTCCTTATTTTGCTTCTGATTTTCTCTTTAACCTATTGGTTGTTTACAAGTATGTCATTTAATTTCCACATATTTGTGAATTTTACATTTCTCCCTCTGTTATTGATTTCTACCTCCATTCTATTATTCAGAGTAAATACATTGTAAGATTTCATTTTTTAAAAAATTTTCTGAGACTTCTGTTGTGACTCAGTAAATGGTCTTTCTTGGAGAATAATATATGTGCTCTCCAGAAGAATATGTATTCTGTTCTTTTATATAAGCTTTTCAGGTCTAGTTGGTTTAGTGTATCATTCACACCCTATACTTTCCTCTTGATATTCTGAGTAGATGTTCTAACTATTATTGGGAGGAATGTATTATAGACTCTTACTATTAATCTAGAACCATTGATTTTTCCCTTAAAATTCATTGGTATTTGGTTCATGTATGTTGGGGCTCTAATGTTAAATGTATACATATTTATAATCATTACATTTTCATACTGAATTTAGTTTTATCAATATATAATGACAATCTTTGTCCCTCATAACTGTTTTTTACTTCAAGACTATTCTTTTCTGATATTAGTATAGCCACCCCAGCTCTCTTTTGTCTCATACTTACATGGTATATTTTTTCCATCCTTTAAACCTTGAGCTACTTGTATCTTTGAATTTAAGGTGACTTTTGCAGACAGCATATAATTGTACCATTTGTGTTTTTTAAACCCATTCTGTCAATCTTTGCTTTTTGACTAGAATGAGTAAACCATTGACCTTTTATTTTTAAACAAATCAATTTTTATTGATACATATTAATAAAGCATATAATTCATCCAAAGTGTACAATCAGTGTTATTTGGTATAATCACATAGTTGTGCATTCATCACTTCAATCATTATTAGAGCATTTTCTTCATTTCAATAATAATAATAATAATAAACAAAAAACAAACAAGAAAATTCTTCCTCTCAATCTATTTTTCCCCTGCTGTGCATAGCTGCTATTCTCACTATTCTTGCACAGTTATTTATTTATTAACCATTTTTAATGAGATATATTCACGTACTATATGATCTATAAAAAATGTATAATCAACGGCTCTTACTATAATCACAATATTGTACATTCATCATCTCAAAAATTTTAGAGCAATTTCATTACTCCAAATTGAAAGACTCCACATCTCTTAGCATTTCTTCCCAGTTCTACATAACCATTAATGTAATTTCATCTTTATAAATGATTTATATTTATATTTTATATAAATGGAATCATACAATATCTACTACTCAGTGTCTGGTCTCCTTCACTTAATATAATGTGTTATTTTGTCTGATATTGTAGTACTAATCTACATTTCCTCAGCTTCAATGAAAAACGGTCTTATATATGCAATTTTACCCATATTCATATTTCACATAATATATTTGTACTTCACATAATATAATTTGCCCATAATAGGGCACTCATACAGTATTTTTCCTTTTGTGTCTGACTTGCTTCTCTCAACCTAATGTCCTCCAGGTTCATCCAAGTTGTCATATGTTTCACAACTTCATTTCTTCTTACCACTGCTTAATATTCCATCATGTGTATACTCTACAATTTGTTTATCCATTCTTCAGTTGATGGACACCTGGCTTGTTTCCAGCTTTTGGTTATTGTGAATAATGCTGCTATGAACATTGGTGTGCAGATGTCTGTTTGTGCCACTGCTTTCAGTTCTTCTGGGTATATACCTAGCAATGGTATTGCTGGGTACCATAGCAAGTCTATATTCAACTTCCTTAGGAATTGCTGAACAATCCTCCACAATGGCTGCACCATTCTCCATTCCCACCAACAATGAATAAGCATTCCTATCTTTTCGCATCCTCTCCAACATTTACAGTTTTCCAGCTTTCTAGTAGCAGCCAGTCTAATGGTTATGAAATGATATCTCATTGTAGTTTTGATTTGCATTTCCCTAATCACTAATGATGTTGAACATTTTTTTCATGTGTTTCCTTGCCATTTATATTTCTTCTTTGGAAAGTTGTCTTTTCAAGTCTTTTGCCCATTTTTAAATTGGATAGTTTGTCTTTTTATTGTTGAGTTGTATGATCTCATATATCATGGATATTAAACCATTATCAGATATGTGATTGTCAAATATTTATCTAATTAAGTTGGCTACCTTTTCACCCTTTTGACAAAGTCCTTTGAGGTACAAAAGGGTTTAATTTTGAGGAGGTCTTATTTATGTATTTTTTCTTTAGTTGCTCGTGCTTTGGGTGTAAGGTTTAAGAAACTATCACCTACCACAAGATCTTGAAGATGTTTACCTACATTTTCTTCTAGGAGTTTTATAGTTGTTGCTTTTATATTTAGGTTCTTGAACCATGTTGAGTTAACTTTTGTATAAAGTGTGAGATAGTGGTCCCTTTTCTTTCTTTTGGATATAGCTATCTAGTTCTCCCAACACCATTTGTTGAATAGGCTTTTCTGGTGCAGCTGTGTGGGCATAAAAGTCTTGTCAAAAATCACTTGGCTGTAGATGTGAGGGTCAGTTTCTGAGTACTAGATTTGGGTCTGCTGGTCATCCATTTACATTTAAAGTCAGAAGTGATAATTCAGGATTTTCTTCTGCCATTTTGCAATTTAACCATTATAAGTCTTATACTGCTTTTGTCTCTCTAGTCCATTAAGGCCTACTTTTATATTTATTTAATTTTGTTGCCTTATCATATTGAGTGCCTTCTCTTTTCAATCTGATTTTTAAAAAATCTATTTTCCTTCCAATTAACATGGAATTAACTTTAACCTCCTAAATATATAACAATCATATTTGGTTTGATACCAACTTAACTTCAGTAGTATGCATATATACCTTTCCTATACCCCATTCCTCCACATCAATTTTGTACTCATTTCTACTGATAGCTATATACATTGTATGTAAAAAAATATAGATACTCATTACTTTTTTATGCATTTGCATTTAAGTACCTGTAGTAAGTAAGAAGTGGAGATGCACACCAAACAATACAATAATACTGACATTTATAATTACCCAACTGGTCATCTTTACAACTGGTCTTTATTTCTTTATGCTGCTTTGAAATAGGTCTAGTGTTCTTTCCTTTCAGTCTCAAAAGCTTTCTTTAGCATTGCTTTTAGGACATGTCCAGTAGTGATAAGCTCCCTTAGTTTTTGATAATCTGAGAATGTCTTAATCTCCTTTTCATTTTTGAAAGAGAGTCTTGCCAGATATAAAATTATTGTCTGGTTTTTTTTTTTTTTCTCAGTACTTTAAGTATGTCAACCCACTGCCTTCTTGTTTCCATGGTTTCTGATGTGAAATCAGTTTAATTGGGACTTCCTTGTACATAGCATGTTTCTTTTCTTTTGTAGCTCTCAAAACTGTTTCTTTGTCCATTGCATTTGATAGTATAGTTCATATATGATGGGGTAGTTTTTTTTCCCCATGTTTATCTTGTATAGTGTTCTCTGAATTTGCATGTGCATTTTCACATCATTTGCTAAGTTTGGGTATTTTTCAGTCATTATTTCTTTGAATATTTCTTCTACCCCTTTCTTTATTCTCCTTTGGAAATCTGATAATACTTGGTGGTGTCCTATGGCTTGCTTGGTGCTGTCCTATGGCTGTCCTAGGCTATTTTCTTTTTTAATATTTCTTTTTTCTTTCTGCTCCTCAGCCTGACTCATATCAAGTGTCTTGTCTTCCAGTTCACTGATTTTTTTCTTCTAATTCCAATCTGCTGTTTAAGCCCTCCTGGGAATTTTTCATTTCAATTATTATGGGCTTCAACTCCAGCAGCTCTCTTTGGTTCCTTTTTTAAAAATTCTATCTCTTTATTAAGACTCTCATATTGATCATTCATTATTTTCCTCATAACCATTGGTTCTTTCTCTTTAATTTCCTCATCTCCTTGAGAATTTTTAAGATCTTTTTTTCCCAAAAGGTTTTATTTAGTTTGTCCACATTCTCATCTTCTTCACTGGTTTTTCTGTATTTTTATCTTTTTCTGTTGAATGGACCATTATTTCCTGTTGTTCTTTTGTTTGTTTGTTTGTTTGTCTCATACTTTTTTGTGAACATGGACATTTTAATATTTTAAAATGTTATCTATGGGATTTATTTCTTGAGATGTCTGTTTGTTTTTGTTTTTCTTTGTAAGCAAAGGTAAGACAGATTTTCTGGAGCTTCAGCCCTTCTATCAGTAGGGTCTTCCCAAGTGACTACAGTACACAGTATTTTCCCTCTCTTCTGGACCTCTGTCTTGTCCTGGGCTTTTGCTTGTTGGTTGTTTTGGAATTTTCCTGCGTACAGGATTTTGGTTGTTTCCTAGGAGACAGATCTCCTTTTCCCAGGTGTTTGAAATTGGGAGGTCTTTATCCCAGAATGTTCACCTCTATAGTTTTTTATGCTCCTTTCATTGTCTTTAGCTGCAAATTCTGGGAAGGTCACCACAGAGACGACTTTGCCAAATCAATCTTTCCCAGTCAAAGCACAGCCAGTATCCATGAAGGGTTCACAGACCATCTACAAAGAGTCCTGGGGAGGGGATTAGGAAGAGTGCCAAAAAAACTTCTATAATGGCTTCCCAAAGCTGAGATTTCCTGACCTGCCCAGCAAATGCAGACCTTCAGCTAACTGTTCCCCACTATTTAGAGGAAGCACTGTATCTATCAATCTTTATATCCTCCACCCCTGTCTTGGTATGATTGAAACAATTGACTGCCACCATCTTTGTCCTGGACAGGTTGAAACAATAGCTGCTCTCAGAGTCAGGTCTCCAGCAGGTCAATTTCACTAATCAAAAGCTGCAATCACTGATTGGCCTTGCTCATCCCTATTCTTGGGGAAGAAGATTAAGTCCCTTTCTGTCACTAGGAAACTAGCCAAAGCCTGGAATCTAAGGTGGCCTGCCATAAGAATGGGGAATGGGCCCCAGTAGCCACAGTGTGAAGAGAGCAATTTACTAATTTTTACCATAGTTTATCAACCTCTTCCTCACACTCTGCCAGGTGTTATACAGGGATCTGTACAGGGATCTTCTGGTCTCTGGATTTCAAAATAGTCGCTTCAGATGTTTCCTACCTGTTTAATAGTTGTTTCGGTGGAAGGACTGAGTCCTGAAGTTCCCCACTCTGCCATCTTCCCCAAAAGTCCCCAGGTTGGATTCTTATGAGCCTCTGGTCATAACATTTCCATCAACCAATCAATACATAAGCTTGTTTAATGTGTTTCTGTTTATTTAATATATATTGTTGATTCACTAACATTGAACTCGTGGACAATGACACTATAACATCCTTGAAACCAAGCTTACCTAATACAATTATTTTACCCATAAGGCACATTATAACCTTCTTATACTTAGGAACATTAGACAGCATTTCAGTACTGTGCTGGGGGAGTGCATTTTAAACAGCAAAATCACCAGCAAAGTGCACAGAAATGAAAAAAAAATCATGATACTAAATATGCAGTAAAAAGGACACTCATGTACAGGATTAGAGCTGAAACAAGAAGGCAGAATACACCTTGTTCTAACTCAGCTGGGAATGTGCACACATCAGTAAACTCAATTTTTTTTTTTTTTTTTTGCTGCTCTGCATGTGTCTGCAAATGATCATGAAAGTACCACAAGTAGGATTTTGGCGATAATAATACATTTTAGCATGTAGGCAAATTTGCAAATACAGAATCTGCAAATAATGAAGATCAACTGTGTGTCTTTAAATTGTTGTGTTCTGAATGAACACATTCATTTTGTATGCACAAAGCAAGCATATCACTCTAAATTTTAGAATTTCGAACTTCTCTTAATGTAGCCTAATAAATTTTAAAGACTGTCCTAGCTTTAAGTTAGGATTTTTATCATATCGAGTTTAACCATGAAAAGGACACCTTAATGTTGTTTCTTAAATGATCTACCTATCAATTTATCTACCTATCTATTACCTTTACTTGTTTTGCTTGTTTTTTCTTTTTAAAGAGGTACAAGGGATTGAACCCAGAACCTCATACATGCAAAGCAGGTACTCAACCATTGAGCACGCTACAAGCAGAAACAAATTTACTTGCTCTATCATTCACTTAACTGAATCAGTATTGCCCATTCCAGACCATTACTTTAATCACATCCCATAGCTATTCTATCCATTTTCACATATAAGCAGTCTCATTTAAAGGAATTTTTATCAGGTCAATAATGCCTCATATTAAGAGTTCAATCTCCAATATCTAGATTCCCCTTAGCTCCTGCTCTTCTTTGTAGGGCTCCATAGCCAGCGTACAGGTTGTTTTGGTTGGACTATTTTAAGAGAACTCTACCTCAGCTCACTTTGCCCTTGGTAGAACTTGGATCTTTATTCATCATAGTCCAGACTCTCTTTGCTCTCTCTGAAGTGCCGAGCAGCTCTCGCCAGCTTCTAGAATTTAGACTTTTCAAAGAAAGAATCAGGCATCAATCCCTTTGCTTACCCAAAGGTACTAGTCAAATTTCCCCAAGAAAACATTCAATATGCACTGACCCAGTAGCATAAAAGGATGGGCCTGTGGAATTCTATAGCTTAGGAAATAAAATCTGATGTTGATCTCCCTTCTGGTTAACACCCAATCTCTCTGAAGGGTATTTTTGCTGCTCTTTCTGCTTGAGTTTGAGTTGACAGAACAGGGGAAGAGGTGGTAAGAAAAAAGGAACAATACAGAATATTTTTTACTAGATTAATGAAATCTTCCAAGATAACATCAAGTGCTCTTATATATAACCTGGTGATAGTGAATACAAGATGAGTTATATAGAGATAGAGAGCAAATGTCCCTATTTCTTGGGAGGGTACATACTTACACTTATTGTATTGTCACCCTTTCCAGTTTGGCACTTATTCAAGCCTTTTCATTTTTAATTACATTTTATTAGTACTGATGCATTAAATCTGGGATGTGTTTGAAAGAACTCCTTCCTCTTTATAGTTCCATCTTTGGCCGTGGTAACTTAATGCATGTGCAATAGCCAGAGTTTTCTCTTTAAATTTTGGTTTTAATCTACAAGCTAACCGGTGATAACTTGTCTTTTCCTGATCTTATCCAAATCCAAGGCAAGACATTGGTTGATAAAACTAGCTGTATTTTCATACCTGAGGCTAGGGACTGCTAACTTCTACCTCATGGGTGGTAGTGGGAAAATATCATATGAGCCAGTTGTGTCATGAATTGTACTGTGGCCTGTGAAAAGAGCAAAGCTGTCAGGCCACCACTCAATGGGTCTCTTAGAAATGTGGGAAATTAGAGATTAGACATAAATAAAATATATGCAGGATATAGGGGCTGAACAGTTTTCCCATACAGCATATTGAGAATAGTCTAAACAATCTGCTGCAGTTATTTTGCTATTAATTGTCAAATATTTTATTTTATTGTTATTAATTTTACTTTAAGCCATGTTTTTCCATCTAGTAACAGGTTCTTTTGGAAATAATGAGCATGGAATAGGAAATACAAATGTTTAATGAGAATTTATTTATTTATTCTAGCAATTGTATTGAGATATACTTATATAACTTACAATCCATCCAAAGTGTGCAGTTAGTGTGTTTTGGTATAATCACAGAGTTGTACATTCATCACCACAATCAATATTAGAGGATTTTCATTACTCCAAAAAGAAAATCCTCACCTCACTCTACTCCTTAGCAGTTACCTCTCAATCCCTCTATCTATCCCCTGGCATGCATATCTGCTAATCCTATTCCATCTCCATACAGTTATTTATATTTTATATAAATAGAGTCAGATAATATGCAGTGCTTTGTGTCTAGTTTCTGTCACTAAGATAATTCACTTTTTTATAATTGATGAAAAAATACTATATTACTGTTCATTATAGTCCACAGTTTGCTTTAGGTGCATTTTAGCTCAAATACCACCTTATTATTAACATCTTGTAATATTAATGCACATTTGTTCTGATTCATGAAAGAACATTATTATATGTATAGTAACCACACTCATT
The DNA here is from genome assembly GCF_030445035.2 of Dasypus novemcinctus. Lineage (NCBI taxonomy): Eukaryota > Metazoa > Chordata > Mammalia > Cingulata > Dasypodidae > Dasypus > Dasypus novemcinctus. Next base: position 190,367,940 of record NC_080673.1, on the reverse strand, counting down.
GTCTGCAAAAGGGTTCACTGTGCTATATGGTCCCATGCTTCAGTCTTTAGTTTTTTTCTAGCAACATACACAACCTTAAATATTCTTTCCAGCCACAATCATATCCTCATATTGGTGCTGGTAATTATATTCACTCTAATGTGCTATAATCACCTCTATCCAATTCCAAACACTTAAATCAGCCTTAAAATTCTGCACAAATTAAGCCTCTTCTCCCCATTCTCTATCCTCCTTCTATCTTCTGGTGACCAATCTTCCACCTATTAACTCCATGATTTTGCTCATCATATTTAGTTCATATTAGTGATATCATACAATATTTGTGTCTGGCTTGTCTCACTCAACATACTGTCCTCAAGATTCATCCATGTTGTTAAATGTATCATGACTTCATTTCTTCTCACAGCTGAATAATATTCCACTGTATAGTTATACCACATTTTGTTTACCCATTCATCTGTTAATAAGCACCTGGGTTGCTTCCATCTTTTGGAAATTGTGAATAATGCCACTATGAACATTGGTGTGAAAATGTCTGTGTGAGTCCCTGGTTTCATACCTAGGAATGGGATTACTGGATAGCATGGTAGCTCTGTATTTAATTTCCTGAGGAACTACCAAATGGTTTTCCACAGCATTTAGCTGCAGGACCATTTAGCTGCTGTTGTAGACTTAAACATGGACCTTATAAAAGTCATGATCAAGTCTTAATTTGCATTCCTGTGAATGTGAACCCATTTGTAAATAGTATCTTTGAACATGTTAAGGGTGAGTCAAATTGTGAACCATTTGTAAATAGGACCTTTGAAGATGTTACTATTAGTTAAGGAGAGGCCTAAGTGGATCAGGGTGGGCCCTAATCAATGTAACTGGAGGTCTGATAAGAAGAGGAAATTCAGACCAAGTCTAAAGAAACTATAAAAGAGAGATGCCATGTGATGGAATCACCAGAATTCTATTGACTCTGGTAGAAAGCATGGCATTCCTGACATCTTAATTTTGGACTTTGAGCCTTCAAGAACCCTGCAACAATAAATATTTGTTGTTTATGCCAAGCTATTTTGTGGTATTTGTCATAGAAGGTATGGCAAATTAAGTTGCCATTTTGAATGCATACAGGTTTTTTACTGTTATAAGTACTTTGAAACTTTAAACATTGAATTGTATCTCTCTTTTACTATTCTAACCTTAAGCGCTGTTTTATATGTAATTTATATTGTCATTTCTGCTTTATTTGTTTTAATGTGATATCTCTTTGGTTGCCTATTAATTTTTACTTTTCTAATTGCTTTTCTTATGTGTCTGCTGTGAGGCACATATCACTGGATTTCATCTTTATCCCACTCTGAGTCCCTTTTTGAATGGGGAAAAGTAACCTATTTATATTTAATATAATGACTGATGTATTGGAATATATTCTTTCCAGATTACTTTGCTTACTTTCTTTCAGTTTATTTTATAATTTCTCCTTTTCTTTTTTTTCCTTTTTGATCAAATTACTATTCATTTTACTTTCAACTTATTAATTTGGGAACTCTGATAAACATTTCCATCCCCTTATCAACTTCCTTTCTCCCACCAATACACAATGTTTCCCCTCTTTCCAACTATCCACAGTAAATTTAGACTTTTGCAATTTAAAATTTTCACTTTCCTTTCTTCTTTCCTCTCCCAAACTCCCCTACCTCTCCCTCATCCCCCACACAAACCTTGAGACTTCCAGAACAACTTTATTTCCCCCTTTTACTCACAACTCTCCTGACTCACAGATTTTTCTGGTAGGTTAGTACTTATTTAAATTTTCCTACAAATGTCTCTAGAGTCAGAATTTAATAGTTTCTTAAGCCTGAATTCAGCACTTATGCTGTATCTTCTCAGTCAGACTATTTTTATTCATTTTGATACAACGACAGTGTAAGAGAGAGAAGTTTAGTTTGTTACAAATTTTCTCTTCATTTTTCCTAACTTTGAGGTTTCTGTTCCTGCTTGTTATTTGTTAGAGTTTTTTCTAATGTATTTTTCTCAAATAGTTTGCATGTGTGGTATACACTCTGAATTTTCATATATCTTCCATCTTTCTTCCACCTTGATGAATGAATGACACCTGGTCTGGGTATAAAATTCATGGGTTGCAATTCTTCCACCTTCACTAATGAATGACACCTGGTCTGGGTATAAAATTCTTGGGTTGCAATTCTTTTTATTGCCATTTTATTATATTCTTGTTGCCAAGTTGAATTTGAAAAATCATGACTGGACAAGAAACAAAATAATGTGCCTGAGAGGATCACCTGGGTGCCACACATATACCTTCTATCCCCTATTTTATAATAGCCATTCCACCTTTTTTTAATATGATGTGATTCCACTCCTTCCCTGCTGGTTCCTAGACACAAAGAGTACAAAGGGACCAGGTAGAAGTCAGAGCTATTGGTTCAGTGGAACTCATGTTCTGTCTCCTGAGGAAAGTATGTCCCCTTTGGTTAGTAAGGACTGATCATGCTCCATTCACCACCAGTGATGCTGTCCTCACTGCAGCAACAAGTGATCCAACTCAAAAAATCTTCACGGCACCTGCATTCTTGGACCACTTTCAATTTCCATTGTTGTGGGTTGACTTCTCTGGAAGATAAGAGATGCTGAGATAGAACTTGGCCTGTAAGGTATTTATTTAGAATCGACATCTTTGTAAGAGGGGGGGAGGAGCAGTATTGGCTAGAGGGAAGAAGTTGAATTGCATCAAAGGCATAGAGAAGTCTCTGGCAACCCCACATTTGGCTGATCAGAGATATTCAAAGTTGATCCAATATGACTAGGTCTTTTTGCCCAGAATTGACCAGTCATTGCAAGTAGATCACCCAGGGAAGGGTGTGCTCTTGATTTCTGTAGCTGCAGCAAAAGTACAATGAACTTATAGCTCAGGCTGTTGAAGGAGTATCTAGATATAGCACCTATATTTCCACCACCGAGCTCTACACTCCAGTTTTCTCATTATTTTCTTCACTGCTTCAGGTTTTTATATTTTTCTCTGTACTTTTTGATATTTCTCTCACTTGTACTTTTAGGGAAATAATAAATCTCCCAAAAGTAATCTCCTGAATTGTTTAAAGGAAAGGTCATGATTGTTTTTAGCTCCAGAATGTCTTTTTAGATGTAATTTTATCCTTAAGTGCTCTTACACTTTTACTTGGGTTTACATCTAAAACCTACAGCTCTCCCCTTCCACTGGGTCTATGTTCGGATCACTCTGCAGGGTCTTCCACTTGCTGAATATGTGACCTCTTTCCAGGTTTGATCATTTGCCTTTGATCCAGACTGATGGCTGTTATAGCCTAAATGTGGGGAGTAAGGAGCTCTCACCACCATGTCCTGATGGTGCAGAGGAAGGGGTACTGTCTTCCTTGCTGAGGAAACAGGAAGAAGCCCTCTCCCCTCTGGCTTCCTGGAAGATGAGCTAGGCTCTGTCCACTCATTCATATTACAGTTTCTGTCCTGTCATTGTCCCAAAACTGATAACTGGATAAGTTCCCAGAGCTTCTGTAACAACATAGAATGGGTTGGCTTAAACAACAGGAATTTATTGTCTCATGATTTGGGAGGCAAACTGTCTAACATTAAGATATTGGCAGGGCTTGCTTTCTCCCAGAGTCTGCAGCATTCTTAGAATCCTCCATCACGAGGTGATTTCAGTCTCCTTGTGCCTGCTACTCTGGTTTCTGATGACCTCTGACTTTTGCTTACTAACTGCGCCAGAATTTCCTTTGCTTAGAAGGACTCTAGTATATGGACTAAAATTCATCCTGGTTTAATTTGGCCTCATCTACACAGGATCTTTGAAGACCCTCTTCACAAATAGGTTCACATCCATACTCTGATGTCCCTGTACATATTCAAAGATATTTATAAATGGGTTCACACCCACAGGAGCACAGATTAAGAAGTATCTATTTCTTTTGTGAGGTACATAATTCAAATCCTAACAATGACAACTTTTCTCCAATTAAAAATGAAACAATATTTTTATATACCTTTCTTTCTTGCCCAATTTGTCTCTATGTGGCAATGCATAGAGAAGATTAAAGGCTTCTCATTTCAGCCCTCTGAAACCCACTGTCCTCTTCTGAGATTTTATTCTTTGAGAAAATCATTTTCCATCTGAATATTTCTAGGGTTTTTAACAACTGCCTACATAAGAAAAAAGGTATGTTCAATAGAAAATTATAATACATTATTGTACAAAGAAATGTTTTAGAATCAGACTTAAGTTTGAATTTCAACTTCATCATTTACTACATTTATATGTTAGACTAGTGATTTACTAAATATGAGGCTTTTAAATTTCCTTGAAATTTAGTTGTGTTTCTTAGAAACTATGCATATATGATACTTATTTAGTGGCACTTGAATTTGAACTGAGGACTGATTCCAACAACTTTTTATTTTTCACTTACTACACCTGAAAAAATTATTCATCATATCATTTCCAACTTCTCCACAGCAGCATTCCTCAAACAGTATCCTTTTTTAAATGAGCATTCACCTTTTCTTCATTCCTTTAACAAATATGCTGCTCAGCAATTATATGTCGGCTAATATGATAGCTGCTCAATATACAAGGTTGAACAACATTGATGTAATTCTAGCCCTCAGAAAACTTACAGGCTAGTGATGAATAGAAAAATAAACAGGTAAACAACCCCTCAAATAAAAATTGCAAACTGAGATGAGTACTATGAAAAAAATATATGGATAAGGTGCTGTGTTAGAAAATACTTGGCAGAGGACTCAAGTTTGGAAGGATAAGGTATTGTGCTACTCCCCAGGTTTTCTTGAGCCCCTGTGCCTGCAGAATCCTCAGTTACTTGCTCAATGGACAGCCCTGGTAATTGCTATAGTCACTTAATCTGCTAGCTCTGCAAGCTACTCAGCTTCCTCTGGAGTGAAGTCTGGGCGTCAGCCTGGCTTTAGTTGTGCTTGCTGTGGGGAATCCATTACAGTTCCAGCATCCAAAGTTCGTCCAGCCCAGATTCAGGCAGGCTCCGGCTTTTCCTACCACTTTCAGATTCAAATAAAGCACTGAGCCACAAGGCATGGATCTGGCTTCTCCTGTGACTGCCTATGAGGATAGTAACACAACACAGAAATACGGGATAGTTGTTGCTCAGTGGGTCAAACCTTGACAAATGTAAGAGAAGCCAGGAAGAAGTCAATTTTTCCCTTTTCTTCCTCCCAAGGAACTCTTCTGAGGCATAGTGGCTCCATCCAGCCTGTCTGGGGGCATTCTGTGTGGCTTCTTGTAAAGCCAGCTCATAACATGCCATTGTATTTACTTCCTCTCTACCTTAGCTCGGGTGGCTTTCTCACAAAATAAAGCTAGCTAGCATTATGTGCTAACATTTTATTGAGGATACAACTTTCAGCCAGCAAGAGAGAGAAAAATGGAAGTAGAGCAAGAAAAGAGGGTAAAAAGCCCACAAGTGGTGCATTACCAAACTGATTAAAGTCTCGAAGCAAACACAGTGGCTTAGTCGGGTGGGATGTCTTCAAGGGAAGCCAGAATGTAGAACCACTGAGCTTCAGATTAGTCTGAAGGGAAAGAATGGGAGGAATTTATTTGTTGACTTTTTCATCTCTGGTTTCTCATTCATTAACCTTTATCCCCTTGGGTAATAATTCCCTTTTTATAAAAGTAGTAAGGATTATATATTTTATTTTTCCTCAAATTATACTGACTGCTTTTGTCTTCAAGTCTTGGCACCTTTTGCAGGTTATGGTATTTGGTTTGCTTGAAATCACATTAGCACTAAAAGATATCAAGATCACAGAAGTTGTATTTGTCTTACTTTAACAGACATTTCTTCCTTCAGTTAACAACCCCCATACACATCAGAATGTATAGTTTATTGAAAGAATTTTTTTTTAGTAGAAAGGAATTTAGGTCACAAGCTTTTGTTTATGAAGCTTGCTAAAATGTTTTCTGGAATCATTTAACTAAGCCTTTTGAGACCTCAAGAGAATTAAAATTGGTTCAGGGAAACCAGCAATCAGCTTATGAAACCAAACTATACATTCTTAATTCAGCTTATTCAGAATTTGAAAGAATTGGGCAATTCCTCCTCCGTATTTCTTAAACACTCAAATACGCCCTGGGAAATAGAGGCCTAGTCTTGTGGAAGACATGATGTAAACAGAATAAGCACAACAGAACGTGGTGGTGTAGTTAATTAAGGTGGGTACACAATTGATGGCCCAAGTTTCCAGAATGCTAGGTATTTTGAAGGTAGTTTGACTAGGGATGAGTAAACACTTCAGGCTAGGTTAGAAACCATGAGCCTGGAATGACACCAAGAATATTTTGTCAATAGCTTTATGGAATGGGTAGCAAGGGTTGCTCTGAGATCATTTGTAAGCTTAGATTGGACCAAGCAATGATGTACTTTTATAACCAAATGCATTTTTTTCCCTAAAAAGGCTAGAGTCCTCATAATGGTCACAAATGACCATTACAGATAAAATAAAATCTTGTTTGAAGTAAGTTTTAATTTTCTCTCCTCAAAAATTTGAAAGGTATAAATCTAAAGGCCACTGGTTTCCCACATATTCGTTTATTACTAGCTTACAAAACTTAAGCTTAATAATTTACTCCTCATTTACTTTCTAATGTTCAATTTCCATCAGTTCCAATATACACCAGTGTAAATACCACTACTGACTATTCAAATTCAGGGTTCTACAGATCTCAGAAGCAAAAACATGGAATTGAACCAAGCTCTAGGTTTTATGTGAACTCAATGATACTGTGGAGACCAAGTAATTTTGTTTAAGTTGCCAACTCAGGTTTATTTCATTTGCAAGAGAATCACTTTTCTTTTTCTTTTTCTAAAAATTTTTATTAGAGAAGTTGAGAGCTTACAAAACAATCATCCATAATGTGCATAATTCTGACTCTAGATCTGGAGAACACTCTTTTTATTCAATTCTAAAAATGGTGGCATTCTTGTGAAATTTTTCCCTTCAGAAGCAATAGTTATGTAAATGGAATACTGGATTCAATCTAAAAATATGGGCTCTAGTCCAGATTTTTATTGCTTTATTGCATATGATGAAAAAGGGGGATAAGACTATCTCTCCCTTCCTACAATGTCCAAGAAAATTCTAATTTAAAAAATTCCCTTATGTTTTGAGTGGCATTACTTACTTAGTTCCTCTAAACAGCACCTGGGGAAACCAGAGCCTCCCTAGATCCAATCTGGTTGGACTGGGTAATAAAACTGTAGGTTCAACCATATGCTGAATCAAAGAAAACAGAGGCCTTGGCAATGCCTGATGCTTACCCTAGAGGAGTAGACATCAAGCACTGTTAAGAGATAAGGCATTAGAGGTGGAGTGAACATCACCATCCCAGGGTCCACAGGAAGAAGGAATAAAATATGGATTAGAGTGGACTTAATGATATTCTACTATACAACTATTGTGACTATGGAATGAATGAAATTGGAAGTAATTGTGGCATTGATGTGGAGAAAGTGGCGAAAGTAGTTGCTGAGGGCAGAGAGAGGGAAGAAGAGATGTGAAGTGAGGGCATTTTTGGGACTTGGAGTTGTCCCCGATGATATTGCAGGGACAGACGCTGGACATTATATATCCTGCCACAACCCACTGAATGGACTGGGGGAGAGTATAAACTACAATGTAAACTATTATCCATAGGGTGCAGCAAGTGCTCCAAAATGTATTCACCAAATGCAATGAATGTGCCACAATGATGAAAGAGGTTGTTGATGTGGGAGGAGTGGGGTGGGGGTGTGGGAAGTATGTGGAAACCTCTTATATTTTTATTTATTTTATATTTTTTAATGTAACTTTTTTTGGTAATCTATTTATCTTCAAAAAAATACAATTAAAAAATGATGGGGTGGGGGGTGGGGAGTGGGGTATTTGGGAACCTGTTATGTTTTTTAATGTAACGTTTTGTATGATCTATTAACTTTAAAAATATATAATTAAAAAATTAAATTAAATTAAACTAAAAGAGATAAGGCATTGAACAATCTTGGTTAGAGTCTGCATTAAGGGAGCAGCCAAGAAGGCAGGTGGGGCCATAAATGGACTCTTACCCACCCTCCTTTCCTGCTTCTCCTCCCTGTCTTCCTCATTATCATCGCCTTGGGATTGAGCACCCAAAAAGCAATAGCACATAAATTTTGCTGCATCTCTGTTTTCTTGGCAACCTGGTCAAAATATAGAGTCAGAAAATCATTTCTGATAGCAAGGAATGCCAAGATGGAGTATGCCACCTGATGAGTCAGAAATGATTATTCCAGGTAGAAGAAATGATTCCCCGATAACCTTATGTGCAGTATATGTAATTCCTTTACTGTAATTACTACTCTAGAACTTAACTGGAAATAGCCTTATTTTTTTTTTAAGATTTAATTTTATGTATTTCTCCCCACTTCATTGTTTATGCTTACTGTCTGCTCTGTATGTCCGTTTTTATTGTTTGCTCATCTTCTTTTTAGGAGGCACCAGAAACTGAAGTCAGAACTTACCGTGTGGGAGGGAGGTGCCCAATTGCTTGGGCCACCTCCACTCCCCACTTGTGTCTCTTGTATTTCCTTGTTGTGTCTCTTCTTTGAGTCATCTTGTTGTATCATCTTATTGCCATGGCAGCCCATCACATCAGCTTGCTGTCTTGTTCATCTTCTTTAGGAGGCACCAGGAACTGAATCCAGGACCTCCCTTGTGGTAGGTGGGTACCCAAATGCTTGAGCCATATTCACTTTCCTGTAAGAGTCTTTTATAACTTAGTTTATTTAAATTTTCTACTTCAAGATCTTCCCTTTTCAACACCAGATTACTCTTATTGTCTCAGCAAAGTGCACTGGGCTGACCACATACATTTCAGATGCTTAAAAATGGAAGAGTGAGGAGTGAATAAGTGCAATGAAGAGAAAATAGATAAAACTGCTGCCGGTCATCAGGTAAAGTCATGGGCTTGACACTGTGATTTGGGAATAAGAGTAACAATCTGCTGTCTAGTCCTATCTATACATAGAAGGAGCTACTGAGTCTTGGTCATGGCATTCAATATCCTTAAAGTGGCAGTTAAGACTATGTGCCTCTCAAATCTCCAATTTCAGGGAGCCTAATGTCCCCAGTTTCCATGCTCTGAAATTCATCACCACATTCATTCTAACACCGCACGTCCAGACTGCTCCCAACCAATGACTAAGTATGGAAGGGGTGTAAAGGCAGGCACAGTCTTGAGATCCACACTTCTGCTTTGATGGGCAACTTTGGCTAAAGAGCTCCTTATGAGCTTTACTGAAATTTTCCAAGACTGCACACAGTCTAAGCCTTTTCTTATCCAATATTATTTCCCTCTATCCTCTACAGTTTTGATTCATGATTTGATGGCTATTCCAACGTCTTAGTTACTGCTCCATTGTCCACACAGGTATTTTACTCAATCAATCTCCTACATGTCTTACTCCATCTTGTGTCTATTTCTTAGAAGACCTGAATTATCACATTAAATTTTATCTTTCTTCATATGTAAAATATGAATTATCATCATGGCAGCCAAATTCTTAGGACTCATATGCTAGCTATCAGGATTGTTTATGTTTCATAAGGGTATTTATCTTGAGAAATATTTTTATTTCATACCAGGCAGGGAAAGTAAGTAAACAAGTTTGTGTTAACCCCTGTATAAATTCAACAGCTTTGTGAATAGAGTGATAAAAGGAAACACAATTAGATTGTTGAATTGTGAAAAAGTATATATTCTAAATGCTGGTACCTAAATCAGTTTAGGAAGGAAGCATAACTGTCTGTGTCTGTCGCTCAGAATACTGCCTGGCATGTAATAGTAATAAATGATTAATAAAAGTTAATTATTCCTCATAGGTTCTATGGTCATGGCAGATGGCTCTGGAGTTCAGAGCCATGTCAGTGGGCCCTCCTTTGGAATTTGTATTTCTGAGTGTGATGGAGTTGGACTCAGATGTGGCCTTTCTACATATGCCTCTTCTGTCACTTTCACTGAACCTGTGGTTGGCACTGGGATTGGTGTGTACTCAGGGGACTTGAATTTCTGGACTGTCCATTTGCCAACTGGGCCCTGAGCCTCAGCAGAGTTGCAACACCTACCCTCTTGTTCATTGAACTTACCCAGATCAGCTAACAGGGAGGAGGGGATGGTCAACCACCACACCAGGAAACTGAGAGTCCCTACAACAGCAAGCAGGAGAGTTGCAACCATTATCCATGTGGAATCTAAGCCCCCTCTCCATATAGAGGTGGAGTGGACATCACCATCCCAGGGTCCACAGGATGGAGGAATAAAATATGGATTAGAGTGGACTTACCAATGCTCTACTATGGAACTATTGTGATTAGTAATGGAAGGAATTGTAGCACTGATATGGAGAAAGTGGCCATGGTATTTGCTGTGGGCAGGAAGAGGGAGGAAGAAATATGATGTGGGGGCAATTTTGGGACTTGGAGTTGTCGTAAATGATATTGCAGGGACAGATGCTGGACATTGTATGTCCTGCCATAGCCCACTGAATGTACTGGGGGAGAGTGTAAACTACAATGTAAACTATTGTCCATGTGGTGCAGCAGTGCTCCAGGATGCATTCACCAAATGCAACGAATGTGAGGGAGGTTGCTGATGTGGGAGGAGTGGGGTGAGGTGGCGGTGGGAGGTCTATGGGAACCTCTTATATTTTTTTAATGTAACATTTTTTGTGATCTATGTATCTTCAAAAAATTACAATTAAAAAATTGATGGGGTGGGGGGTGGGAGTGGGGTATATGGGAACCTCTTATGTTTTTAAATGTTATGTTTTATGTGATCTATTAACTTTAAAAAAAGATAATTGAAAAAGAAAAAAGAAAAGGAAATTAATTATTATTATAAAATGCCACTTAGGATGGAGTTGAGTTTTAGACAGCAAGAATTAATAGCCATGGACAATATCTAAATAAATCAGCATGGCTATATTTCAATAAAATGCTCTTTACAGTCACAAAATATTCTTTGATTTTTTCCTCCACCATTTAAAAATGTTAGCAAATTCAGGTCAACAAAGGATATTGCTAAATTGTCCTGCATTATAGCTCAATTGGATGGAATTCAGGGATGGATGGAGATAAAAGAAAGATGACAAACTTGATGGAAGAGAGAATGAGAGCAAGTAAGAGAGGACCTGGGTTTGAGCTTTCTACTTTGGGCAAAGTGGTTCAAGCCAATCAGATCACATGAAGCAAGGTAAGATAACTCTAGCTGACAATTGGGTATACCCACCAAAAAAAGAACTGATACATTAATTTTGTGACTAAGTAGAGTAATTTATGTGAGGTTTTCCCATGAACATACATAAAGTTATATTGGAACATAGACACACTGATTTCTTTACATACTGTTTTTGACTGCTTTTCTGATATAAGGCAAAGTGGTTGCAACAGAGACCCTAAAGCCAGCAAATCCTAAAATATTTACCACCTGGTCCATTAGAGAAAGTGTTTGTCCACCCCCTGGTCTATAGCCATACTTATTAATATCACATTTTGGGAGATCCAAATTCTGGTTAATAATTTTCACAAAGTTTGGACACATGTGACCTATTTCTAGTGTCAAGGAGAGACTGTGATGGGAAATTGCTGAGGCTCCTTTTTGAGCAGTGACATCAATAAAGTTGTTTCAGAGTCAGCAGGTTCTAGAAGCTCATAGTCTCCTACCAGCCACATGGGCCAATTTAATAAACATCCAAATAGGTTGCACTGTATGTCCTGTTTTGTGCCTGGAACATCTTGTTAATTATCAAATAGCTTCATTAAGCACACTCGTCCCATTATACTCATCCAGCTTCTTTTTAATTGTATTTTTGTTATTCTCCTCTGAATGGTTCTGTGGATTCATCTCTTTAACTTATTATGTCTAATGTCATGCAGAGTTGAATCTGGAGGTTTACACTAAGTTGAACAGCAAGATGGGTCAAACCAGAATTTTTTAAAAAATCTTAAATTAGAAAGTTTTCCAAGGGGCTTGGGGTCTTCATTCTTTGCTGTCATCTGAATTATACTTATATTGCCATGTTTAAGGATTTGTCTTTTATACTGATTTCAGCATTCATTTATTTTCTTTTTCTTTTCCTTTCATTGATCTCTTTGGTTACTTCTTTGGGTATATCCCTTCTTGTTCTTCAAAGAAAAAAAATAGAACATTCAAAGAAAGGAACAGAATTTTTAACTGATATTTCTGTTATTTATATTCAGTAAGGTAAAAGGAAGGAAGCCTGGGATAACCCATTTGTGCTAATGAAATGGGTGGGAGGAGCACCTCACTGTCAATGTTATTTGAACTTCAATGGAAGAGTCAATGTTTGGCTCATGTAAGCTCAAATCTCCTCATCCCAGAAGCTGTGGTATGCACCCTTGCTTAGAGCAGTGTCTATACTGTTCCTGTCAAATGGAGACTCAGTAAGTAATAGATCAAACTAGAGAAATCGTGTAAAGACAATTTCCCTCTGACCAAATCCCTGTTACACATTGTACGTTGCTACATTTTTGTGAACATGACTGTTTGGATAAATGCATCACTTCACAAGTTTGCTTGGGTATGTGAGAGAGGGAGGACGTTAGACTCATCAAGTTGACAGGATCCTGGAGCACTTTGACATCAGTTGCTTAGGCTACTTTAGAGTACTCCAATTTGTTATATCCTGATATTAGTGGACATTGTAAACATATCGTGTGGGGGAAATACTCCACAAACTGACATAGCCCTGACCCTGAAACTTCCTTGGGAGTGAAAATTCCATGTAAATCCATGGGCTGTGATTTTTCTCAGCCTAGGGCGTAAGTGTGTTGACACATATATACTTGCATACCCAGCTAAAATTTAATGAGCACATGCTGTAAGTTAAAGTCTAAGACACAAGCATGAATTAGGACATCTTTAACACTCTCAAGGTGCTAAGAGTCTATAATCAATACAGACTTGTACGTCTCTACAATGGCATGTAACCCATGCCATGGCAGACCTACACACAAGAGGCTTTACCAATCTACCTATGAAGACAAAAGCCTTCTTAGAGAAGGGACTGCTCCTGCTAAGTGTGCAGAAATGTGTTAAGAGTAACCAGAAGACAAGAACAGTCTATTCCAGATAGGGAGTGCACCTCCCTGGAGACCCCAAAGTTGAATCCTGAGTCACATGAAGAGGTTCTGGAGGGTGAGATGTTGCACTGATGGGGAGAGGCCATGGAGCCTCAGGTCGAGGCAACAGACATGAAGTGAAGATGCTGTCTTGGAAGAGGGTCTTCAGGAGCCAGTCACCTGAGCTGAACCCTTCCTAAATGTATGATCCTTAAAATACATCAGCAGAATAAATGACTGTTTTAAGCCACCACATTCTGGAGTAGTTTGATACACGGCAATGAGTCACCAGAAGAGAGGTTGTATGGGCAAAATGCAGAAACACAAGAGACCCCTTCTCACCTGGGATTAGCAAGTAGTTTAGCAGTTTGGTGTGGCTGGACAAGGAATGCTAGGGGAAATGTATTAATCAGAAATTGGCATTATAAGTGATGGGACCCTGGCTCAATCTAGCTAGAGCAACAGAGGAAATTAATTAACTCCATATCTAGGGAATCCAGAGGTAGATTCAAGTATGCTTGGAACAAATGATTCAAATGAGGTCATCAAGCCTGTCTCTGAATCCACCTCCTCTTCTTTCTTGTTCCTCTTCTTCTTCGTCCTCCTCCTGCCTGCTTCCTCCTCTTCCTTCTTCTTCCCTTTCTTCCTCTGCCTCCTCCCCCACCATCTGTGTTTCTCTCTTTCAATACTGTCCTTCCAACATATTGGGAAGATGACAATAAGCAGCATCTAATTTATCCTATTTTAATACTGTGATCCTTTTTTTCCAGCTCTAAACTGAATAATCCAAGAGAAAGACTCTTATTGACTCAACATGGTTCATTTGTTCATCCCTGTAACAAACACTGAGTAAAATGGACTATTATGATTGGTTGGGTCAAGGTCAAATTTTCTTCCCTATGCCCAGGTTAGAGGGTGCTATAGAGTCCCACGCAAGTTACATTAATAAACTAAGAAAGAGGCCATTTTACAAAGGAACAGGAGATGCTAGACAGATAGTACTTGTTCACTGTAGGGAAAATAGCAGAAAATGAACTTTTTTAAGAAAAGATTTATTTTTTTATTTATTAATCCCCTACCCCCCCCACTTGCAGTTGCTTGCTCTTTGCTCTCTGTGTCCATTTGCTGTACATTCTTCTGTGTCTGCTTGTCTCCCTTTGTTGCGTCATTTTGCTGTATCAGCCCTGCTCTGGCACAGTCCATCAGCCGTCCTCGAGCTTGGGCCAGCCCATCTTCACAAGGAGGCCCCAGGAAATGAACCCAGGGTCTCCCACATGGTAGACGGGAACCCAGTTGATTGAGCCACAACCGCTTCCCAGAAATGAATATATTTTGACAGTGTCATGGAAGGTGTTATATTTGGAGTACAGATATAGCCAAAATTTTGGTCAAACAGTGATGTAATGCTCTTTAGCTTGTAATTGATTAGATGCATTCTCTTGCCAAAGTTTTATGCAAGGTTTTATTTATTTAGGCTACTTTGCTTTTACTAAGAAAAATGGTTTTCTCTTTGTGGGTACATTCTAAACATTGAGTTTTTCCTCCAACTGTAAAGATGGTTTTGTATCAAGAAAACCACATTTTCCCATTTAGTCTCTTTGCTACTGTTTTAGTTTGCTAATTGAGGTCAAAACAATATACTGGAATGGGTTGGCTCTTACAATAGGGATTCATTAGTTTAAAAGGTATACTTCTGAGGCCACCAGAATGTCCAGATCAAGGCATCATCAGGAGATGCTTATTACCAATCTGCAGCTGTGAGGGATCAGGCACATGGCAGTATCCAGTCTTCTCTCCACTCTCCGCTCTCCTTCAGGCCTGTTGTTCTCAGCTTCTGACTTCAGTGGCTTCCTCTCAGTCTTTGTGTTCCACTGATTTCAGCTTCTGGCTTCTGAGGCATTCTTTCTAAGCTTGGATTCCTCTCTGTCTCTGCTGCTTTTTTCTATATATGTGACTTTTTATTTCTCTATTTATAAAGGACTCTAGTAAATGGATTAACACCCACCCTGGGCTATGCCCTATGGGAATAATCTAATCAAATTGCCCTTAACAGATCTAATCAAAGGTTTACAATAGGCTCGATTTAAGAACATAATTTTCTGGGGTCCACAAAAGATTCAAACTACCACAGCTCTCATCACTATTTCAAGATTATTAAGGGTGTTTAGTCTATAGCTATAGTATATACTCCTTAATTCAGTTTTTCTTTTATTAAACATGTAATGAAATGGTCCTTTCCTAAACATGATCATAGATAGATAAAGAGATAGATAGATAGATAGATAGATAGATAGATAGATAGATAGATAGATAGATAGGCAGGTAGGCAGGCAGGCAGGCAGGCAGGCAGGCAGACTGGCTTTGGGTTTCCCAGTAGCCAAAAACAAAAATGAATAAAAAGCAAAAACAAAAACAAAAAAATGGAACGTGAGCACAGAGATGGTTAATTACACATTTTTAAAAATTTTCTGTAAGAAAAAACATAAAAGCAATGAACTAAAACAAAAATTTCTTGCATGAAAACTTATATATAGGACACACAAAAAGAAAAAGAAAGGTACTTAGCATTGGCTTTAATCATATCTTCCTTATTTAAAAATACCAGAAATTTTTAAGAAATGAATTAGGGACAACCCCTACTTTCAATCAGTTACAAAATAGGGAAGCAGTATAATCATAAAGAATTGCAATCTCTGTGGTCTATTTGTTCTGTAGTGGGTGTGCTTTGGGTGACATTGAAACAAAGGAGACATGTTTTTAACAATTCTGGTTCCTACAGGTCTTGTTCTCCCTGTGGGCACAGGCATGTTGAAAGAATATTCCGGAAGCAATTTAAGAGCGTAGATCATTTCAACCTTTACATGCCTATTAACTTATGTAGCTAGTGATTATGTGGCCCCTGATAAGGATTGGGGCAGGAGGGAGAAAGTCTTGTGGGAACACAGGATGTGGGCACTGAACTTTGGCTCTTTTTAGGAGAGGCTAACTTGTTCTCAGCTGTTTTGGCCTACATGGCTAAATACAATGTGAGCAAGGTAAGATAAAATGTTATTTTAAGGACTTTCCCCTGCAAAACATAAACATGTTTTTGTAGAAAGGTAAAGTTGGTACTATATTAATTTTAAAGGTAAAAAAAGAATATAGGGTTTGGTTTTGTATGATATGGATATGATTAAGCATTTTTTCACTTCTTTTTTTTTACATTACCAAGGAGAACTTGACTATGTCATTTAATCAATCTGTGTTCATCTGTGTATTTTTCTGAATACTAGAGGAACAACTGAGTTTAGCAGTTGGAATTAGATGAGATAAAATTGCTTGTAAAACAACTCTTTAGGAGTAGTGTTTCCATAACTTGTTGAGCTGCCTTTTTTCTATTCTTTTATTTTTGTGAATTTGAAATAAGGTTGTTAATAAAAAAAAAAAGAAACATATTTTCTTCCATGTTAATTGGTTATTCTCTTTGACAGCTATCAGAAATATTATTCAGTGCTTTTACACTGTGTAGAGTGGAGTTAGGAAAAAGGCAAAAGTAATAGGAATCTTTTGTGGCAGTGATAAAAGAGGGCTAATTAAGATATTCATGAGGGGTTGTATAGAAGAGTGTTTAGGAGGATGGACAGAAGACAGACTGTGACTGTGAACTGACAGATTCCTGGCACCACTCATAGCTCTGTGAGTGAATTCCTTGAATGAATTACTTAATCTCTCTACGACTTAGTTTCCTTATTTGTAAAATATATAAGTATACATAACTCATGGAATTGTTGAGAAAACTAAAATAATTCATGTAAAGTGCTTGCAACAGCAACTAATTTGCAAGAAATTCAGTATGTAAAGTAATTGTTGTTATTGCTTTCTTAGCATATTAATAATTACAGGATCATTAGATACCCTCTCATGATATCTGTCTATATCTATCTACTTACCTACCTATTATCTATTATCTATCTCTATCAAACCTTCTATAAATCATCTACTTTTCTATCTATCATCATCTATCTAAACTCTGTTTATGTTTATTTTCATATATAGGTATATAACTTTCTTCAACTTACAGGTATGGAACTGAAGCACAAAGAACTCAGTATCTCCGCCAGCAGATCAGGCTCTGTTATTTTAACTGAATTAACTTGTCTAGAATAATATCAATCAAACTTACTCTGAGGTTAATTTCACTAACTGAGCCTGAAGGCCCCAGCTAAAAATGTCATGAGATATGTTAAAAAAGCAATTAGACTTTCAAATGTCATCAGCGGCCCCCATGCTCACCAGTCTCTTCTTTTTAGGGGTGCACTATTCATTTTGAAGGAATTGCGCTCACAGCGTTCACAAACACTCCATGTACCATTGAATCACGTCAGGCAGTGCTTCTTCACAAAAGGAAATCAAGGTCATCTATGGAATGTTTTCAGTCTGCAGAGATCAAACAACCAAAACCCCAATTATGAAACACACTTGTAAGAAGTATTCAGTAAAAGGCACAGGCTCCATAGCCAAGATGCCTAGGAATAAATCGAACTCTGAAATTGCCTGCCTGTGTGATCTTCAGCAAGCTAATTAACCTCTTTTTGTCTAGGTTCCTCATCTGTGAAACCGGTAAAAACAGTTGTGAGGATTAAATAAATTAGTGTATGAAAGCCATGTAAGATAGCATCCAGCAGAGACCAAGAATACAATTAATGTTTGCTAAATTGTCTTGCTTAAAAACCATTATCAATGAAGTTGAAATAAGATGTAATCACTTAGCCAAGCCTTGGACTGCCAGGCCTCTCTCATCCTTACTCCTTTTCATTAGCCACCTGAATGCAAACATGACAACTTTTGTCCTAAAACTTGCTGCCTTCATTCCAGTCTCAGCCTTCTGGTATTGGCTACTTTTCCTGCCAAAGAAGCTCTTCCCCTGAGCTTATCTTTCAGGATTCAGGTTTCAGTTTAAAATAAGCAACTTAAGGCCAAGGTCCTGGACCATTCACCCTCTAGTCTGCTTTCTTGTCTCAACTCAGCTATCCGACCTCAGCTCTCTGTTGACTTCACAGCACAGATCACAGTGTAGTTATTTCATTAATTATTAGTTTGATTTCTTTTGCCTCCCCCAGTAAATAATATACCCTATGAAGGTAGAAACCTTATTTGTATTGTCCAACATTTTTCCAAGTAAAGATGATGAAATCAACTTCTCTTTTTTTTAAGAGATTGTGTAGGCTGGATGTAAATGACTTGATATATCCTTGAAATTTATTAAGGCAAATATCTCTCAAAGAATAATGTCTATAGTAATTCATTCTGCCTGGGAGTTTCCTTTTTCTTTTTTCCTGCACATATGTTCATGTCCTAGCAAATTTGGAGTGGCCTTCTTCTCTCTTGTCCAACTCAATGCTTCTCACCTCAGGTCAGGTTTTATGCAAAGAGCTTAAAACACTTCTCTGGCCAGATATCAAAGGCCTACACCAGAGTAGGCTTGTGATGTGGCCTGGTTTCTGATGTGAAGCAGATTGGAACCTCTACTACTCCAGACAAGTAGCTCATTATAGGCATGGCCATGACCTTATTCAGTCCTCAGTTTTCATGGTGTCCTCCAGTGATGACTGGAGATCCAGGCCAAAGCCCAGGTCCCTGTTCCCTACTGCTTGGAGGGCACCAATTGTCAAGGAGCAAATGAACTCCTGGGACCTTCTTCCTGTTTCAAATCCCAAGCACAAAGGAAATTGTAGAAGTCAGTGGAATAGGGGGCTCCAGGACTCAGTCCTTCTACCAGAACAACTAATTAACAGGCAGGAAATGTCTGTAACAACTATTTTTGGAACTCCAGAAGCCAAAAGAACATTGTGTAGCATCTGGCGAGAGTGGGAAGAAACTGCTGAAAATTAGGGTAAAGAACAGCAAATTGGTCTCTTTGCACAGGCTACTGACACCCAGAGACCACTATTGCAGTAGACAGTGAGATCCAGTCCCTGGCTACCTCACCAGTGACAGAAGGGGTCATAAAAATCCTCTTCCCAAACCAGCAGTGGGCATAGTTGATCACTGACCAAGGCTTTTGATTAACATCTTCAGATCACTGGCAGCCCAGCTCTGAGGGCAGCCTTTATTTCAACTCACACAGACAACTGCAATGGCTGCCATTGTTACAACCCACCATGGACAGGAGCCGTGGCAGAGGAGACTTAAGGGCAGTATGTTTCCTCAAGCTGCATTAGCTGGGTTAGCTGGGTAGGCTAAGAAATCTCAGCTTTTGGGAGCCATGCCAGGGGTTCTTGGTGCCCTTCCTGGTCCCAATCCCAGGGTACTTTGGAGTCTGTCTGTGCCTCCTCCCTGGGCCCCAGCCAAGTTTTGGTTGGTAAAGTCCTTTCTGGTGTGCCCTTCCTCTGAGAATTTGCCCTCCAAGCATGAGCTGTTTGAGATGTGAAATGAGTATAAGAAACTAGAGGCTGACAATCTGGGGCAAAGGCTTGCTGGCTTCAAACACCTAGGAGGAGGATGTCAGTCTCCTGGGAAACAGGACAACCAAACTCTTGTAAATAGGGAAACTCCAAAACAACTAACAGGCAAAAATCCAGGACAAAACAGGATCAGAAAGACAGAGAAAAGAAAACCTGGCACACTGTGTTCTTCATGGGCAGACCTTCCTGGTATGAAGGCTAATGCTCAAGACAATTTGTCTTATAACCAGCAACTAACAAAATCAGATAGCAGATATCTCAGGGAATAATCCCAAAGTTAACATTTTAACATATTAAAATGTCTGGTGAGCAAGAAGAGTACAAGAAAAACAAAGAAACAGGAAATGATGGCCCATCCAGAGGAAGACAATAAAAATCCAGAAAACTTGATGATAAAGACAAGAATGTGGACACACCAAAGTCTTTAAATCACAAGTGTTTAAGTGAGGAGGTCCCATTTATGCATGTTTTCTTTTGTTGTTTGTGCTTCCAGTGTAAAATTCAAGAATCCATCACCTACCACCAGGTCTTGAAGATGCTTCCCTACACTTTCTTCTAGGAGCTTCATGGCTTTAGCTTTTATATTTAGTTCTTTGATCGTTTTTTAGTTAATTTTTGTAAAAGGTGTGAGATAGGAGTCCTCTTTCTTTCTTTTGGAAATGGATATCCAGTTGTTCCAGCACTGTTTGTTGAATAGACTGTTCTGCTCCAGCTAGGTGGGTTTGACAGCCTTGTCAAAAATCACTTGACCATAGATGTAAGGATCTGTTTCTGAACCATCAGTTCATTTCCATTGGTCTATGTATCTATCTTTATGCCAGTACCATGCTGTTTTTACCACTGTAGCTAGGTAATATATTTTAAAGTCAGGAAATGAGAGTTCTCCAACTTTGGTCTTCCTTTTTAAGATGTTTCTGGCTATTCAGGGTCCCTTACCCTTCTAAACAAGATGTATTAACCAAATGTACACTATAGACTATGGTTAGTGGTCATATCTAATGATATTATCTCATAATCTGCAGCAACTGTCTCACAACAATGCAGTATGTCGATGGAGGGATGTTGTATGGGAATTCCATCCATGTGCATGATTGTTTTGTAAGTTCACAACTTCTCTAATAAAAAATATTTTTAAATGCTCAATAAATGAGGAAAAATAGAAAGAACTAAAGGATATCAGGTAAACAATGGATGAGCAATATGAGAATTTTAGTAGAAGAGATGGAAATTTTTAAAAGAAACCAAATAGAACTAGTGGAATTGAGGACCACAATAACTGAAATTAAAAATCCCCAGGAGGATTTCAACAACAGATTAGAAGTTGCGAAAAAAAAAAAAAAAGGCATCAATGAACTCAAAGGCAGGATACTTGAAATGAATCAGCCTGAACAGCAGCAAGAAAAAAGAATTATAAATAGCAAAAAAACAAAAAAACAAAAAAAAAACCTAAAACACTTCTGGGTTAACATCAAGCATATTAATATACACATTATAGGAGTCACAGAAGGAGAAAGAGAGAAAGGGAGAGAAGGAATATTCAAAGAAGTAATGACAGATGGCGGCGGACTTGGCCCAGTGGTTAGGGCGTCCGTCTGCCACATGGGAGGTCCACGGTTCAAACCCCGGGCCTCCTTGACCCGTGTGGAGCTGGCCCATGCACAGTGCTGATGCACGCAAGGAGTGCCCTGCCACACAGGGGTGTCCCCCGCGTAGGGGAGCCCCATGCGCAAGGAGTGCACCCCATAAGGAGAGCTGCCCAGCGCTACCTGCTTAAGAATGGCGCCACCCACACGGAGAGCTGACACAAGATGATGCAGCAAAAAGAAACACAGATTCCCGTGCCGCTGACAACAGAATTGGACAAAGAAACAAGACGCAGCAAATAGACACAGAAAACAGACAACTGGGGTTGGGGGGGGGCGGGTAAGGGGAGAGAAATAAAGTAAATAAATAAATAAATCTTTAAAAAAAAAAAAAAAGAAGTAATGACAGAGAACTTTAAACTTAGCAAAAGATGAAATATACACATCCAAGATGTTCAGAGAACACCAAACAGGATAAACATGAAGAAAAATACACACCATAACATATTGATCATCCTATAAAATGCAAAGGACAGGGAGAGAGTTCTGAAAATTACAGAGAAAAGAAATATTATGTACAAGGGAGTCCCAAATAAGTTGAGTGCTGATTTCTCATCAGAAACCAAGGAAGCAAGAAGGCAGTGGGTTTAAATACATAAAGTATTAAAAGAAAAGAACTGCCAACCAAGAACTTTGTATCAATGTAACTTTCTTTCAAGAATGGGGGTGAGATTATTAAGACATTCCCAGATAAACAAAAGCTGAAGGAGTTCATCATCACTAGACCAGCCCTATAAACAATGCTAAAGGGAGTTCTTCAGTCTGAAATGAAAGGATTTTGGACAGTGGTTCAAAGGAGCCTAAAGAAATAAAGAATTGTGATAAACATAACTATTTCAGTAATTATAAATGCCAAATGGAGTATGTAACTCCATTTCTTCCTTCCTATGTGTGCTAAAATACATGCAAAAGCATAAAAAGTAATGATTAGTCTATGAATTTAGACATACAATGTACAAATATATTAGTGGTAAACTGTAAAAGAAATAAATGTGGGGGGATAGGAGAATGTGGGAAAATATATATAGAGAGAAGTTATGCTATTATCAAATCAAATATGATTGTTATATATTTAAGCTGTTAAATTTTAACGCCATGGTCATCATAAGGAAAATTGATGACCCAGGTAGAAAAGAGTAGACTTTTCAATATTGTACAATGCAAAAATCAAATAAATATAAGAGTAGGCATTATTGGATGAGTTGAGTGGAAAAAAGTGTAAGATATACAATAGCTAAATAGCAAAATGGCAGAAGAAAGTCCTTCATTATCACTTGTGACTTTAAATGTACATAGATTAAACTCTCCAGTCAAAAGGCAGAGATTGGCAAAATGTATTAAAAACATGACCCAACTATAAGCTTTCTGCAAGAGATTCATATTCACTTCAAGACAAAGTAGGTTGAAAATGAAAGGGCTTTGAAAAGATCAATAAATTTGATAAATCTTAAACTAGATTGACAAAAAAAGAAAGATGGTATAATTGACAAAATTCAGAAATGAAAAGGGGGACTACCAACTTTTCTGAAATTAAAAGGACTTGTATTAATCAGCCAAAGGGATGCTGATGCAAAATACTAGAAATTGGTTGGTTTCTATAAAGGGTATTTATTTGGGGTAGGAGCTTACAGATACCAGGCCATAAGCATAAGTTACTTCCCTCACCAAAGTCTATCTTCATGTGTCAGAGCAAGATGGCTGCCAACGTCTGTGAGGGTTTAGGCTTCCTGGATTCCCCTCTTCCAGGGCCTTGCTTCTCTCTGGGTTCAGGGTTCTTCTCTTCCTGGGGCTTGCTTCTTTTTCCTCTGTGAGCTTACTTCCTGGGGCTCCAGCTTAAGGCTTTAGTATCAAATTCCAACATCAATACTCCAACATCAAAAACCCTCACCTCTGTCCTTTGTTGTGCCTTTTATCACCCAAGGGGTGGGGACTGAATACCCTAATGACATGGCCCAATCAAAGCCCTAATCATAACTTAATCATGCCCAGGTCAGACCAGATTACAAACATAATCAAATATCTATTTTTGGAATTCATACCATATCAAACTACTACAGGACTATAAGAAGATACTGTGTACAAGCATACACCAAAAATTAGAAAACCTAGATGAAATGGAAAAATTGTTAGAAACACAAACCATCCACATTGACTCAAGATGAAATAGAAGATAGCAACAATCCAGTTACTTGTAAATAGATTGAATCAGTAATTGGAAACCTCCCAACAAAGAAAGGTCCAGTGCCATATGACTTCACAGGGGAATTCCTCCAATATTCCAAGAAGACTTAACTCCAATCTTGCTCAAACTCTTCCAAATAATAGAACAGGAGGAAACACTAATTCATTCTACAAAGCTGGCACCATCCTCATATCAAAGCCACAAAAAAGAACACTACAGACCAATATCTCTTATGAACATAGATGTAAAAATCCTTGCCAAAATATGAGCAAACCAAATCCAATGGCATAGCAAAATAATTGTATTCCATGATCAAGTGGGATTTATCCCTGGTATATATGGTTGGTATGACATAAAACATCAATTAATATAATATACCGCATTAATAGAATGAAAGAAAAAAAATAATTGATTTTCAGGAAGATGGCATAGGAGTAGGACAATGGTCTTGATGATTTAAGGTTCTGAAAGAGAAACACTGCCAACCAAGAATTCTTTATCTGACAAAACTGTCTTTCAAAAATGAGGGTGAGCAAATGTAAGGGGGAATGCAATGCCACCATGGACTAATAGGGCATCCATCTACCACATGGGAGGTCCGCGATTCAAACCCCGGGCCTCCTTGACCTGTGTGGAGCTGGCCCATGCACAGTGCCGATGCGCGCAAGGAGTGCCGCACCACGCAGGGGTGTCCCCCACGTAGGGGAGCCCCACACGCAAGGAGTGCACCCGTAAGGAGAGCTGCCCAGTGTGAAAGAAAGTGCAGCCTTCCCAGGAATGGCACCACCCACACTTCCCGTGCCACTGACGACAACAGAAGTGAACAAAGAAACGAGACGCAGCAAATAGACACAGAGAACAGACAACGGGGGGAGGGGGGGTATTAAATAAATAAATAAATCTTTAAAAAAAAAAAAAGAATAGCAAGAAAAATAAGCAAATATCTTGAGACTAATGAAATTAAGAAAACATACCCAAACCTATGGGATACAGTGAAGGCAGGGGAATTTATAGTACTCAATGTTTACATTAAAAAAAGAAGAAAGAGCTAAAATTGAAGATCTAACTGCACCTGATGGAACTAGAAAAAGAACAGCAACTAATCCTAAAGCAAGCAAAAGGAAAGAAATAACAAAGACTAGGGCAGAAATAAATGAAATTGAGAGCAACCAAAAAAAAAAAAAAAGACAAAATCAACAAAACCAAAAGTTGACTCTTTGAGAATATCAACAAAATCAACAAACCCTTAGACACACTGACAAAGAAAAAAGAGAGAAATAAATCAATAAAATTAGAAGTATGAGGGTGAACATTATCCTGACCCTGCAGAAATAAAAGAGATCATAAGGAGATACTATGAACAACTGTATGCCAACAAACTAGACAATGTAGTCAAAATGGACACATTTCTAGAAACACACGAAAAACCTACATTGAAAAAGTCATCGACAACTTCCCAAAGATGAACAGTCCAAGACCAGATAACTTCACAGGCCCAATCATTCAAAGATCTAATACCATCTTGCTCAAACTCTTCCAAAAAATTGCACAGGAGGAAATGCTACCAAACTCATTAACTGAAGCAAACATTACCCTAATACCAAAGCCAGACAAAGATATTACCAAAAATTTAAAGACCAATTTCTCTAATGAATATAGATGTGAAAATCATCAACAAAATACTTGCAAACTAGATCCAAGGGCACATTAAACGAATTATACACCACAATAAAGTGGATTTTATCCCAGGTGTGCAAGAGTTTTTCAACACAAGAAAATCAATGTAATACACCATATTAATAATTTAAGAAGGAAAATCATATGACTCTCTGATTTGATACAGACAGATTTGCCAAAAAATTTGCCAATATGATACAGTTTTGCCAAAATATAGCATCCTTTGCTGATAAAAACATTTGGAATGATGGGAATAGAAGAAAATTTCTCAACATGGTAAAATACATATATGAAAAACACACAGCTAATATTGTACTCAATGGTGAAAGACTGAATGCACTCCTGCTGTGATTAGGAACAAGACAAGGATGCCCACTGTCACTGCTGTTATTCAATATTGAGCTAGAAGTTCTAGCATAATAATTAGGCAATAAAAAGAAATAAAAGACACCCAAATAGGAAAGGAAGAAGTAACTTTAGCTATTCGCTGATGATACGATTCTACATGTAGAAAATCCACAAAAATCCCAGTAAGCTCCTAGAACTAGTAGTTGAGTTCAGCAATGTGGTAGAATACAAGATTAATATGCAATAATTAGTAGTGTTTCCATAAACTACCAATGAGCAATCTAAGAAAGTAGTCAGAAAAAGAATACCATTTACAATAGTGAATAAAGACTATTAGGAATATTTTTTAGGATATAAAGAATATAAATTATTCTTTTTAGGAATAAACTTAACCAAGTACATAAAGGACCTGTATTCAGAAAACTATAAAACATTGTTAAAAGAAACCAAAGAAGACTTAATAAAGGAAGAACATTCTCTGTTCATGGATTGGAAAACTAAATATCATTAAGATGTCAATTCTACCCAAATTTATTTGCAGAATCAATGTAATCCCAGTAAAAATCCCAACAGCCTTTTTTTGCAGAAATGGAAAAGCCAATTACCAAATTTATTTGGAAGGGTAAAGAGTCCTAAATAGACAAAAATGTCTTAAAAATCAGCAAAGTTGGAGAACATTTACTTCCTGACCTTAAAGCATATTGCTTAGTTACAGTGGTAAAAACAGTACTAGACAAAATAAAAAGACAAAAAAAAAAAAAAAAAGGAAAAACAGCATGGGACTGGCATAAAGATAGTCATATTAATAAACGGAACCAAATTAAGAATTCAGAAATAGGCCTTCACATACACTGAAGTGATTTTTGACAAGACTATCAAACCTGCCCAGCTGGATCAGAACAATCTATTCAATAAATGGTGCTGGGAAAATGGGATATCCTTAGCTAAAGAAAGGAGGGCCCATATCTCACACCTTATACAAAAAAACTCAAAATGGAACAAGGACCTAAATATAAAAGCCAGAATCATAAAAATCCTAGAAGAAAATATAGGGAAATACCTTCAAGATCTTATGGTAGGTGGCAGTTTCTTAAACTTTACACCTACATCACAAGCAATGAAAGAAAAAATAGATAAATGGGACATCCTCAGAATTAAACACTTTTGTGTTTCAAATCATTTTGTTAAGAAACTGCAAAGGTGGCCTATTTGTTGGGAGAAAATTTTCAGAAGCCACATATCTGATAAAGGCTTGATCTTCATGAGTTATTTTGAAGGAGATCATACAAATCAATGATAAAAAGACAAGCAACCTAATTAAAAAATGGACAAAAGTCTTGAACAGAAATTTTTCCAAGGAAGAAATACTAATAGCTAGTGTTCAACATCACTAGCTATAAGGGAAATGCAGACTAAAACTTCAATGGGTGAAGCAGATGTGGCTCAAACAGTTGGGTGCCCACCTACCACATGGGGGCTCAGTTTCCCATGACTCCTAAAGAAGATGAGCAAGACATGAGCTGATGAGATGGGCTGGTGCCATGAGCTAAGGCAACAAGATGAGGACAAGATGAGGATGCAAAACAGAGCAGACAGTAAGTGCAAAAACAAAGGGGGGAGGAGTTATAAATAAAATAAAAATCTTAAAGAAAAAAAAAAACTTCAATGAGATATCATTTGACACCTTACAGAAGGGCCATTATTAAAAAGGCAGAAAATTACAAGTGCTGGAGAGGATGAGGAGAAATGGAAATACTCCTTCCCTTTTAGTGGGAATGTAAAATGGTACATCTTCTGTGAAGGATAGTTTGGTGTTTCCTCAGGTAGCTAAATATAGAACTGCCACATGATCTGGCAATCACAATACTAGGAATATATTCAGAAGAGCTGTAAGCAAGATTCGAACAGACATTTACACACCATTGTTCATAGCAGCATTATTCACAATTGCTAAAAGGTGAAAACAACCCAAGCATTCATCATCCAATGAATGGATAAACAAAATGTGACATATACATACAAAGAAATATTATTCAGCTGTTTAATTGAACAATGTTCTGATACATGTGACAACATGGATGAACCTTGAAAACATCATACTGAGTGAAATAAGCCAGACACAGAAGGACAAATATTGTATGATCTCATGATGTAAAACAATTAGAATAAGAAAATTCATGTTGTCAGGATCTAAAATACAGCTTACCAGGGAAAGGGATAAGGTTAGGGAATGGGAAGTTAAGGCTTAAAATACAGTCTTCCTATTTTGAGTTATGGAAATGCTTTGGTAATAGATTATGGTGAGGGTAGTAAACACTGTGATGTAATTAACAGCACTGAAATATATATCTGATTGTGATTAAAAGGGGGAAATATTAGATTGTATATGTAGTAGCAGAATAAAAATTTTTTAAAATACCATGTTAGGAGCAGATGCGAATCAAGCAGTTGAGCGCCCACCTACCACATGGGAGGTCCAAGGTTCAGTTCCTGGTGCCTCCTAAGAGAAGACAAACAATGAGCAGACAACGACCAGATATCTAACAAAAAACAATGGGCAAAAAAGAAGAAAAAAACAATGAGCATATGACAAGCAAAAACAATGAGCAAGACAATGAGGAAACAAGCAGACAACCAGCAAAAACAAAAACTGTGCAAGGAACAGATGTGACTCAAGCAGTTGGGTGCCCACCTCCCACTTGGGAGGGTCTGGGTTCAGTTTTCAGTGCCTCCTAAAGAAAAACAAACAGACAATGAGCAAAAACAATGAGCAGACAATGACCATAAATGATGAGTGTGAACAACGAGCAAACAGATGAGAGCCATCATGGGTGAGAAAAATCTGTGGAACTATAGTACACAGTGAAACCTAAATTAGAACATGGACCTACTATACAATTATAAAATTGTATTATCATCAAATGTCACAAACATTCCACACCAATGCAAGGTGTTAATAGCATGGTATATTGCAATCTTGTATTTTATGCCTGATTGTTCTGCAAATCCACAACTTCTCTAAAAAAAGAAAGAACAAAAAGAACAAAAATCCCAAGCACAAGTTTAAGTCTGGGACTTCAGCCAAAGGGAAGCTGATACGAAGTGCTAGAAATCTGTTGGCTTTTATGAAGGGTATTTATTTGGGGTAGGACTTAGAGTTACAAGGCCCTAAAGAGTCCAACTCAAGGTACCATCAAAGGTAGATTTCTCACCAAAGATGGTTGCTGATCTCTGCAAGAGTTCAGCCTTCCTTCTTCCTCTTAAGGCTTCACGGTCCCAGCTCCATGGTTCCAATCTCAGTTGTAGCCTGGCGTAGGGCTCATTTATTTCCAGGCTCAGTCAGCTGCTCTAGTCTCTTCACAAGGTCAGCTGTAAACTACCAGGCAAATGGCTCAGTTCTTTCTGGGGCCCCAGGATCAAAGTTCTCTCCTCTGCCATATCTATGGAGCTCTCTCTCCTTTCCTCTGTAAATCTTCTTCTGTGAGTGTCCATTTATATAGCCCACTAAGGGAGTGGGGACTCAGCCCTGAGTTACACCCTACTGATGTGGTTGAATCAAAGCCCTAATCTTGATTTAATCAAGCAAACATAAAACCTTTGCATTTAATACAATCAAAGGGTATCACACCCAGAGGAACAGACCAGTTTACAAGCATAATATCTTTTTTGGAATTCATAAATAATATCAAAATGCTACAAGGTGCTTTGCACTTCTGTGTGTTTCTATTACTTTTAGAATTCATTGAGATGCTTATTATCATAAACTGATTTCCTCTTTAATACCATTCTGAAATCTGTATGTGTTAGGAATGGGTGTGGAGTCACATTTCTCAGTAAATACATTCTGCCATCTTGGCTGAAATCTGCATATTTGTGATTTGCAATGCATGAGGCTTTTTCTGCAGACTTGATCTCAGTTAATCATCAGAAACTGGTAGATTGGATTTTACTTTTTTTCAACTTACAGATGAAGAAACTGGCTCTGGCATTTTATGATTAAGTCTGCATAGTGGGGATTGAATATGTGTCTTCTTATACCTGAAGTTAAGTGGTCAGGAGCAAAGGGTAGGAAGTCAGACAGATGGGAGACTGCATTTGGACTCCACTGTTCATTAAGTATGGCCATGGACATTCTCACTAAATACTTCAGTTTCCTCATCTGTGAAATGGGTTAAAAATTTCATCATCATTATGTGGAGCATTAGCACAGGGCCAGGCAATTTGTGATTATCCAGATTATCATTATTATTAGTTTTATCACCAGCTGTCTCTCCATTGTCTGTAAATAGTTTAAATTTCCAATTCAGCCTGGAAGTAAAGTATATTAACAATCTGGAATGACAAATGTGAAATGCTCTTAAAAGTATTATCTATCTGTTTTCTGCCATTATTCCAGAATTGAGTAGGTTTCCCTCTGCCTTTCATTGGCTCTGAAATTGGTTTGTGATCCTGGTAGATGCAGATTTATGTCAGGATGGATTTTGCATCAAAAGAGGTTATTTTATGGTCAATTGCAACATTCTCCCTCCCCTGCTCTTCTCTATGACTTTATGAAAGCTGATCATATTTTATATTACCAATAAATCTTCAATTTACCATGTGGGATAAATTTGAAAAGAATGGTCAGATGGTGCCAGATTTACATGTAAATTCATCTTATTTCTTAAGTAACAGGACTAAACAAGCCAAGTATATATTTCTGGTGGCCATTAATGGTACTTCTGTGTCCTTGAAAAACTTTCTATAGACTAGAGCTATACTTCTTTATTTTCCATATATAAGAGTCATTTGGGAATCAAAATGTAGATTCTGAATTTATAGTTTGGGGTGGGGCCTGAGTTTCTGCATTTCTAACAACTGGCCAGACTATATAGAATCTGCAGGCCTGTAGACTGAGCCTGGGTTAGCAAGGCTCCGGTAATTCCTTAAACCAACTCCGACCTTTTAAAAGATACAGATCCCTGGGTCCTCCTTGCAGAGATTCTGACTGATGAAACCTAGGGCCAGATGTCTATACTTTTTAATACCTGCCTGGGTAATTCTCCTAATATGCCTGGTTTAGGAACTGCCAAAACGTAGTCCAATTATGAGTGTTCTGCTTAATCTTGACCTAGCTTCTCTTTGCAGTCTACCCACTATGCCCCTGTCCACAGCCTATCCTGCAGACATATAAAACTACTTACGAGTCCCTGAATATGTCGTCTTTTCGTGTTGTGTTAAAAATCAGATTTTCACTCTGCTTTGGAGGAAAAGGCTACTTATCCTTAACGATTCAGCCCAGGTATTAGGCATTATCTCCTGCAGATACACTTCCTGATGTGTTTGCCTACTGGTTCCTAAATGGAGGTGATTTCTTTTCCTCCCTGCTTAGGGGGCATTCGATACTGTCTGGAGACATTTTTGGTTGTCACAACTGACAGCTTGCTACTTAGCATCAGTGTATAGAGAATGGATGTTGCGGAATGTTTCTATAATACATAGAGCACCCCCACAACAAAGACTTATCCAGCCCCAAGAATCAATAGTGCTGAACTTGAAAAATTTTTCAGTTGCTCCAAAATCCTGTTCTGGATAAGAGATTGTAAATTTCATCTCTGTTTGCTCAGAACCAGTTGATTGTCCTTTTAGTATGTATTCCATAAATATTGAAAAAAATGAATGGATGACTAGATCCTTCCATGTATAACTGCATTTACAAATAAACTCAAATGCAGCATTTTGGGGTGGGCAGATGAGATAATCCATGCATCTAGACAGATTCATGGACTTTGACTGGGGGTGAGATGTGACTCTGGTCTGAAAGGCAGAATATCAAGTCATCAATCACCAACTGCAGTGTCAACCTCCTGAGAAAAACAATCTCCATTTATTGCTTTCCAATTGGAAGGAATACCATTGACTCAAACCAGCTGGTTTTGGCCTCTCCAAAAGGCTGTGACCCATTTAATCAGTTTGGAATGCATCCATAGCTTTGAAGGTGGATCAGGAAGGATGGCAAGCATGGACAAAGTCAGCTAAGACCAGCAATCTCCCCACTTAAATTGTTTGATGTTAGAGACACAATGATTAAAAAAGAAAAAAAGCTATGTGAGTGGGGTCAGGGATATGGGTAGGAAGATGGGTCATTCTTTATGATTTTGAAAGCTGACCAACTGTGTTTAGTTTGGAAAGACCTGAAAAACCTCACATAACTCAGTCTGTGCTCCATTTCACCAACGTTGTGGAGAAATAATGAAACCTGCAGTTCCTGCTTTTTGTCTGTCATCTAAGCCATTCCAGGGCTAGTAATTCTGGGCAGTATCTTTCAGTTGGAGCCATTTCCCTGGAGAGAGAGAGTTATCTTTAATAAGACATACATCAAAAGCTCATGTACTTTCTCCTACGTGTTTTTGATTTTCCTTCCTCCTAAGACAGTTTCACTGATCTCTTGGAAACTGGACAAACAAGGGATGTTCTTCACTGCTCAGGCAAACTTTTTTCCAAAACTGAACTGCTATACCATATGTAAAATTCAGATCAAGGATATTGGTGCTAATCCCTTACATTTGTGTGGGATATTCCTTCTGAAGAGCACATGTTACCTAATATCTTCCTCACCTCACTGTAGTGATCTACTTGCCTTTTCATTTACCAAAAGTAGCAACCACTCTATAATCTTAATTTCAGGCATCTTCTCTCTACCCTTTTCCTCATGCCCTTTCTGTTCATTCCTTTTAATATTCCAATTTAATATTTCCTGGAGCCCACTAAGGCTTAGAATCCATTGATCTTTTTGTTGTCATTCTTGCCCTCCTGACCTCACTTAACCAGCATTAATTCCAAGGTTTGTTACTCATTCCATTTCATATCCCCTCAACCTTCTACTTTATACTTCATACTTTATAATATCTGCCTGGCTAAACACCAGCCCTGGTTGTTTCCAACTTTCTGCCTCTTCTCCACATGTACCTGAACAGCTGAAGGTGTCAGGAGAGAAACACATGTTTACACAGGTTTGCTAGTCTCCCTTTAAATTTATGATTGCTAACTTTGTAACTCTTAATGTTGCTTCAAAACCCGACTGAATTCTCTAGACCAGGGTTTGGTCAATGTTTTCTGTAAAGGGCCAGATAGTATTTTAAGCTTTGGGAACCATACGGTTCCTGTCACAACTCAGCCATCAAAGCAAGAGAGCAGCCACAGCAATTCATAAATTAATGGGTGTGGCTGTCTTCCAATAAAACTATTTACAGAAACAAGCAGTTGGCTAGATTTGGCCCACAAGGCATAGTTTGATGACCCAGCTTTAGACCATTCAATCTTCTACTATCCTACATTATATCTTCTCTCCTTGCCTCAAACCTTCTACACTTTGTTCCCACCCTATGACAAGTCTTTGCTTTAATCTTGCT
This sequence comes from Dasypus novemcinctus, assembly GCF_030445035.2. Taxonomy (NCBI): domain Eukaryota; kingdom Metazoa; phylum Chordata; class Mammalia; order Cingulata; family Dasypodidae; genus Dasypus; species Dasypus novemcinctus. The sequence goes on along the minus strand of NC_080673.1, from coordinate 190,335,086 downwards.
CTTTGCCCTATTAAAACATTAAAACAATCAGAAAAGAAGTATTATATCTTCTGCACACCCTGGACGTGTGCCCGTTTTACTTTGTATTCCCTCCTGTTACTGTGGATAAAATATCCATGAGGTCGACCCCTCCCCTCTGTACTGGATCCTACTCCCTCTCCTCTACTTAAGAGAATGATCCAGCAATCTTATCCTCTCTTCCTTGCATTATTAATTTTTCCTCTTTGCTGGATTGTCTATGTTTACCCTGCAAATATATTTTAATAGCTGCTATCTAAACAAAACAAAATAAAGTAAAATAAAACAAAACAAAAAGATCACAGTCCCTTAACTTCACTTCCCTTTTAGCTACAGCCCAATTTCTCAGTTTCCTTTGCAGCAAAACTTCAGTGAGTTATTTATATATGCCGTTTCCATTCCCTTTCCTCCTGTTCGTTCTTGAACCCATTCCCATCAAGTTTCCTTTTCTACCATTTTCCTAAAAGATCTCATCACAGTTAATGTGCCCCAGTTACCTCCTTATTGCCAACTCCAAAATGTGTTATTTAAGCCTTCATTTTAGCTCATATCTCAGCAACATTCAAGAAAATTGGTGACTGCCTCCTATTTGCCACATGGCCATTGTGCGGTTCCTGGAATTCACTCTTTCCAGTTGCCTCCTATATCTCTGCCTGCTTCTTTTCTATCTTTTTCTTTCATGTCTTAAAAGCTCAAAGTCACCTTCCCAGAGACCTTCCCTGATTACCCTATATAAAATTGCAACCCCACCACAGTGATCTCTATCTCCCTGACCCATTTTATTTTCCTAATAGCACTTATCATCATAAAACATTATATATTGGCATATACTTTTGTTTATTATCTTTGTCTTTTTCACTGGAATGTAAACTGCATGGGTGCAGGGGCAGTATTTTATTCACTGCTGGATTCCAATACCAGAATAGTTTCTGGCATGTAGTAGGCACTCAATAAATAGTTGTTAAATGTATGAATAAGTCTTTTAAAATCCTTCCTCACACATTATCATATAAATGCTCGCAGCTACTCCCTGAACTTGTTGTCGGCTTTTTCTTGCAGAGAAGTCTAAAGCTCAAAGTAGTTGAGTGATTGGTACAAAAATCACATGGCAGGTAAGAAACATCCAATGAAAATATATTTTATCATGTTTTTTTGAGATGGCCATCTCATTCTTCGCTTACAATCCCAAATATGGGAGCCTGAAAGAAGCCTACCCCAATATACTGCTGAGGGTATCCATTTATTAGAAATCCCCAAACTAATATTGTCTCCCCATGCCCCACCATGTATGACCAAGAATTCTGTATTTCAGCACCAATTCTTCAAGTCCACCTTTAAAAATTAAAACAAAATAAAATGTGCATTTGCATTTTTGCCAGCTGGCTCTGCTGCTTTTATTTCCTCTATCTACCTTATAAACTTATAAACTTCTTATTTTGAGTGCCAGAAAGATGTTACCACCTTGCTGGAACTTTTGCTACTCCCTTCAATTTGCCCACATCATCTCTGATCTTCATGGTATTGTGTAATTCTCATCACAGGGTCAGTACTACAATTTCTATTTGCCTAATGATAGTGAAATACCTTACTTATAGCTTTCCAAGTCTGAAACAAAGTCATGCTAATAAAAACTTTTTTGTAGAGCCAGGCACTATACTTTATATTTTACTTTTTTGATTGATTTAATCCTCACAACCCTATGAGGTAAATACAAAGCATGCCCAAGAGAACAAAGATCAGAGAGCATATTAACATCCCTATGGCAACCGCAGCTATTATACATCAAAGTGTGGACCCACCTCCAATCCTCCTGTCTCTACTGGCCATGCTCTTAAATACTATGTCATACTCACATTAATTTTTAATAAATGAAAGGAAAATTAAGAGAATAGAAGATAAACAAGACACTGTGTTTGGGGATTGAATCATGTCCTCAATAGAAGACATGTTTAAGTCTTACCATGTTCCTGTGGGTGAACTCATTTGCAAATAGAATCTTAAAAAATGTTATTATCAGTTATGGTAGACACTCATTTATGAATAGGATCTTTGAAGGTCATATTTAGATAGGGCCAAATTGAATCAGTGTGGGTCTTAATACATTTGACTGGAATCTGTATAAGCCAGAGGAAATTTTGACACATTCAGTCAGTAGAAGCCAGAAGTCAGAAGAAGCCAGAGAATGAGGGCAGACTTCATGTGACTGAGGCAGAGGTGCAAGTAAAGGAACTCCAAGGATTGCTGACAAGATGCATCAGAATGTTATAGCCTCTAAGAGAAAGCATGGTCTGTTGAGACTTTGATTTTGGACTACTAGCCTCCAAAGGATGAGACAAATTCCCCTTGCTTAAACGAACCAGTAGGAGGTGTTTGTCATAGCAGCCCTCGCAAACGAAGACACATCACACCCAACTTCCCTCACTTGAACTGGCCTATTTTAGAAATAGAGAATAATTATGTACATTCTCTAAGTGATGATCCTTTCAGTCTTTTAAGAGGACAGCCATGATCCCACAGGGTGTCTTCTGTGAGATTGCCTCACTGTCTTGGCCTCTGCTAGGTTCTATTATCTCCAGCTGATTTGCATTTCTAGACCTCATAACATCAAAGAGACTGCTATTGAGCCTAGGTGTGTGGTCTCTGACTAAAATGGGCCAGATCAGACGAGAATATTAACAGTTATCAATGACCTGGACAGCCTTGATTGAATTCTGGGTCCATACCCATTGACTATCTGCTTTTAGGTCAGTGACTTAATTTCTATGTGAATCAGTTTTTTCTTCTGTAAAATGGGGATAATAAAAAGTACTTCCCTCAAGGGTTAAGAGAAATATGCTAGTTAATATCAGCAAAGTGCTTAGGAAAGTGCCGGTGTATGTCAAGTGTTAAATAATTATTTTCTAAAGAAAATTGATCTCTCTGCTCAATTTGTGCCCAACTTTAGCAGTGCCATAAGAGGGACACTGACTATGCGGTGGGTGATTTCCTTGGGAAGAGCATAGAAGAGACAACAATTTAGGCTCTGTCTCCCTGGGACTGGTAATTTCTTCTGACTGATTTAACCTGCCAACTCAGAGAAGAAAAGGAAGAAAAAAATCTACCAAACACCTAGTCGATTCAGATAAACATCAATTTAGCTGATTATTTTAAATTGAGCCGACTGGCAGCTTGCCTGAAGAGATGAAAATGACTTGTTTTGGCATTACCTGTACAGGCTGAGCGCTGACGTGGTTTTGGGATTTAGGGAAATGGAGGCTGTGGTGACAGGGCCAGGTTCTGGCTCTGCCCAGGGTCCTAACTCCAGGGCATGAAGAGGAAATTGCCAGGCTAATTAGAGTCTTGTTGGTGGCCAAACATTATAACTCATGGATTTGGAGGCTTGAATTGGTTTTGCTTTCTGTTTTGTGGCAAAATGTGACAGGTCTGGCTTGCCTGGCTGCTGCATAGCTAAAGGGACCCAGAAACATGGTTGTTGCTTATTATTAGCACCAACATAAATGGTTCCCATTTGAGCTTTGACGCCTCTCTCTTCTTTGAGTCTTCTCCCCAATGCACAGTATAAGACCTTAGGAAATGTGCTCTGAATTAATGCTGAACTAGGGTGTTAATATGCACTGAATTAGACCAAGGCTCCAAGATTCAACAAAACCAAAATGAGAGGTATGGGTGACCCAAATTATGCTCATTTTCTGCGGTAGCATTATGAGTAAGAAGGTAAGAGTAAAATCTACTGACAGTACCAACAGCTGCGGTTCCCTTATGGGAACATTTGGCAATTTCCCGATAAAAACAAAATGCTTGACAGACCAGGTAAGGATTCCCTGAGAAGACAGACTGAAATATGTGTGCACGTGTGTATTCTAATGGCTGTGGACTCTAATCAGTATAATTAGCTGCATGATGTTATAGGTCAGCTTTGCTAGGTATAGTATCTAGTTGTTTGGTCAAGGACTAGCTTAGATGTTGCAATGAAGGTATTTTGTAGATGTGATTCGCATCTATGATCAGTGGACTTTAAGTAAAGGAGATTTCTCTCCTTAGTGTGAGTGGTATCATCCAAATATGGCTCAAAGGTAGAAATTCTGCTTTAAGGCTGCAAGATCAAGTCCTCTCTGAGTTTCCAGCCAGTGAAACTTCCCTATGGTTTTCTGACTCACCAGCCACCACAAATGCATGAGTCAAGTTCTTAAATAAATGTCAGAGAGAGAGAACTTTATAACTATAGTGATATAGATAGATACAGACACAGAAACAGATACAGATAGGTACGTATCCGGTCAGTTCTGTATCTTGGAGGACTAGGACTGATACAGCTGCCATTAGTGTTAACACAGACCACCTGATTCCTGGTTGATACTCCTCTCCAAATCCAGCAAGTTCATCTTCCCCAAAACTTCAACAATGCTACTGCCAACCTCCAAGATATTGTGGTGAAAACAGTGTCCTGTAATTAGGGGATGGCTTATTAGCATCAAGGGTGTATAGACGCTTATATGGAAGCTGCATCCATCTCCTCTCTCTTCTTCCATTTCATGCTTTTCCCTGAGCAAGCCCTGTCTATGCCTTTCCTCCCAATTCATGTGGTAACACCTACAGCCTTGTTCTTCAAAGTGTGGTCACATGACCAGTAATAGACGCAATCACCCAGGAGCATGTAAGACATGCAGGATCCCGGAGCCCCACGACATTTTTAATAAAATTCCTGGGTGCTTTGAATGCATTTAAACTTTGAGAAGCACAGGGGTAGAATAGACTTTCACACAGAATTGTTAACAGGTGGTATAGGAGTTGATTTTTATGTGGCAAGTTAGATAATTTTAGGTTTCCCAGAAATCAGGTTTTTTATGACATTGAATGGCATTGCTGTGAGGCTGTCCTCTTTCCAATTCTCTTTCAGTCCTCCTGTTTAAAGAGAGTCTAAGTTCTAACATCAGTGCTTTAACACTTCTTTAACACTTGTATCTCCCCATTTTCACAAGGGAAGTACAGGCTCTCATAACAAAGAGTTATCTGGTCCAAAATTTCAATAGTGCTTATGTTGAGAAATCCTGCTCTTTATGGTGAAATCTTTTGTTGCTAGCAAATGTACATATCTTACTTTTGCAGCTAGGCAAAACATTCTTTTCTTTAAAATATTTATGAATTTGTATCTCTACCCCTGCTTAAAATACAACTAAATTATCCCTTGTTATCTATCTGGACCTTCAATGAAGTTGATGAATAATCTTGACCAGTCTAATTTTGAAATTAATGGTTACAACACTTCTACTTACATATTCTTTCAACATTTATCCCATACTCACTATATGTCATGGACATTTTGCTAATGGAAATTCACTAGGATAAAATCTTACTGTTCTAAGGCTGTGAAAATGTCTAAATCAAGGCATCATCAGAGATGCTGGCTCAAAAAGAGACTGCTGGCAGACCCTGGACTCCTGCCACGTGGCAAGGCAAAACAGTGGTCAGTCTCTCCACGTTTCACTGAGACTCTCTTTCTCCCGGAGATCAGCTGTGGGCCATCAGGCATATAGCTTGTCTCTATCAAGGCCCAGTTTTTTCAACTGTAGGTTGTTCCACTGATTCCAGCCTCTCTCTTAGTCTTTTGGGGTTTCTCTGTCATTCTGCAGCTATAGACAATCCTGGAGTCCTCTCTCACATGGCAACGTAAAAATCACAGTTCTCTTTCTCTGTGTTCCATTTATATAAGACTTTAGTAAAATGGGTCCAGGAATCTAATCAACGACCCTTAAAAAAAGTGATCCAATCAAGAGTTATCTAATCAAAAGATACCACCACATAAAATAAGAGGTTTACAGACACAGGAATGGCTTAGCTTAAGAACATAATTTCTGGGATCCACAAAGACTCAAACCAGGAAAATGGACATTTCAGTTATTTTTGTTTTTGCTCTTGTTAGAATATATTTAGTTCCAAAGAACATCTGTCTGCCTCTATAACTATCTATCTATCTATCTATTGATGGATCTATCTGTCCATCTGCCAATCTATATCTGTCTCTCATCTATCTCTATCCATCCATCATCTGTCCTTCTACTCACCCATTCATCTATCCATCCATCCATGTACCTACCTATTTTTGCCTTAGTATCTTTGAATTTTCTTTGGCCTGTTAATTTCTAATTTAGTGAGGGAAAGGAGTGTTTATTGTTCAAAAGAATAGCTGTGATGCAGCCAGTGTGGTAGGAGGACTGACCACTTATGACAGAATGCTTCGAAGTTCAGTGAACTAGTAGAGAATGCTTAGACATGGAAGGAATAGTATCAGGCCAACTACATAGACCTATGTTGTGATTATTTTCTTTCTTATATTTCTCTCACTGTGCTCTGTCACATAATAGTGTATGTTTCCTAGCTTCCATTTTATTTCTTTTTTCATCTATAAAAGAGCATAATAATAGGGCCTAACTTAAAAAGCCATTGAGAGGATTAGTGGAAAACTACCTGTAGAGTGATTTATTACAATGCCCAGACCCAGAGTTCTTAACCTTCTTTGTCCCACAGAGCCCTTTGCCAGGCAGGTAAACATGACAGACCCTTTACTAAGTCCACAGTATACTGTGCATTATTTAATAAATACATCACACCCACAGCAACATGTCCCCACTAGAATAATGTTTTTTTGAATTTTCAATTCTAGTTCATGGACCCCCTAAAATCTTTCTATGGACCCTTTGGGGGTTGGGGAACTCCTGGTTAAGAACCCCTGACCTAGACCAAAAAAATATTAATAGCGCAATAAGCAAAACTTATATAAGAACAGGAATAAGGCCAGTGTGGCTGGAGCATTATCAATGAGAGAGGGAGAGAGGAAGGAAGCTCTATAGTAAATGAAGTAGTTATGGGTTATATCATATTGGGCCTTAAAGACCAGGCAAGGGTGGATTTTCAGTGTAAGGGAAAACACTGAAAGGTTGGAGTCAGAAGGGCAAGGTTATCTTATTTATGATTTGAAAAAATCACTCTGGCTGCCTTACAGAGAATGGACTAAAGAAGCAAGAATCAAAGCTGGAAGACTAGTCCAGGTATTAGGTGATATTAGGTGATGGGGCTTGGACTAGGGTCTTAGCAGTGAAAACAGTGAGGAACAGCCAGATGCAAGCCATATTTTAGAGGATGCATGGATAGAATTTGCTAATGGATTGCTGGGAAAGAAAGAATGGAATCAAGGATGATTCCTAAGTCTAAGAGAATGAATGAGCAGATGTTGGTGCCATTTACTGAAATGGGAAAAACTGTGAAGGAATCAATTTTGGAAAGCTAATCAGAATTTTTGTTTCAGCATACAAAGTTTGGAATGTTTATTAGACAAATATGCAGAGATGTCAAGAAAGTATAGAGTTTGAAGCTCAGGTAATATCTCAGGGCTTGTGATTCACATTTGGGAATTACACTTTTAAATGCTACTGAATGTCTTGAAATTAGATGAAATCTCTTTAAGATGAGAATATAAATAGAGAAGAGATTGCCTTTGGCGAATTTCCATATGCTGGGGGATGGAATTGTGAACACCACAGGTTTAGCTGAAGGGCAGTACTTGCACCCTTTGAGACATCACCTAAGGGTGTGGCAGCACCTGGGAGACACTGGCCAAGAGGACAAGAGGAAGGATGGATACTATGTCCAGGACTCCGAACTCATGTCTGCATAAGACATGGCAGAGGAACAAAACCGATGGAACCTGCAGACAAAGACAAATGAGCAGAGTAGGCAGGTGCCAGATAACTAAAGAGACCTACCTGCCACCTTGATGTTGAATAAGTCTTTGTTCTTGGAAAAACATCAAAGGGTAGAACTTTAGGCATGTCCAAGAATAGCTGGAATCCCGATGGGCTAGACGAGGAATGGCTCAATTAACCAAAACTAAGTTGAACTAAAGAAAAATAATGAAATGAGATTTGTTTCAAGTGGCCTGAGATTTGCACATCCTCTAGATGCTGATGGTATAAATGTATTTTACTGACTAATAAACAGAGAGGTTCTTTGTTCATTACTTTCCCATTCCCAGGGATGTATTTTGCATTTACCTCATATACTCATTTTGGAGGGTGATCTTCAAAATATGTATTTTCTACGTTGTGATGAGTTATGGAACCATTGCTCTCTCTGCCTAGGGTTATGAACCTGACACAGTTAACACAGTGAAATCTGCTGTGTATTTAATCAGAGGTAGTTAATTTGATTTTCTAAAATTAAGCAGAGCATCAGTTTGCCATTAGGCTAGAGAATTACTGCATTTCTGAAGTCACTCTGCATACCCCAGAAGGGCTTTATTGGATATGAATAATAACAACTTACATATATGTCGATGATACCGAGCATTTGACTGTTCTACAAAGGAAAAAAAAATCCCTGACAAGTATGATTTGTGACTCATGATAGCCAGTATTTGTAAAATTTACGATCTTTACAACATGAAAAAATAATTATGAATAATAAAAATCTGTTACAATAATTAGGTGTAATGAATGCCATGGTGAGCTAAATGAACTGGAACAATTTAAGGCAATAGCATATAATTTGCATTTTGTGTTCTGTCAGATCATTTTATCATTAGAGAGAGAGAGGGAAGAAGAAAGATACAGAGATGGCGGAGACAAGAAGAACTGAAGAGGAGAAAGTAAAATTAACTGTTCAGGTTTTTATATCACTGTCTTCTAAAAACAAGGAAAATTGCTGTGCATTGCAGTCTCGTTTTTACAGCTTTTCTGACTTCTTTGAAGATGTCAGTAACATAAGAAAGTAAAAGATGTTTGGTGTAGCAGACATTTGAATTAGACAAACTTGCATCTGACCCCTTGTAAATGATGTAACTGTGGTGGATTGAATTGTGCACTGCAATTTGGACATGTTCTTGGTCTCGGTCTGCACTCTGGTGGGTGTAGACCCATTGTAAATAAGATCTCTTCCGAGACGTTTCTTCCGTTAAAGTGTGACCCAGCTGAATCAGGTTGGGCTTTAAGCCAGATTACTGGAATCCTTTATAAGCAGAGTGAAAATCAAATGGAGAAATAAGCCATGGGGAGCAGCCAGAAGCTGGAAGTCAACAGGACCTGAAGAGAGCAAGGAGAAAATGCTGCATGTGCATTGCCATGTGCTGGAAAAGCCAAGGAACCCCAAAATTGCCGGCCAGTCAGAAGATACTTACCCGAGGAGGAAACAAGCCTTCTAACCTCTGAAGCTGTGAGCCCAAAATTCCTGTTGTTAAGCCAGCCCATTGTATGGTGTTTGTTTTAGAACCCGAGAAACTAAAACTGTCACCTAGGCAACTTTCTTAACTGACCTGGTCCTCTTACCTCTGTAAAACAGAGTAATTATAACTGCATTTTAAAGCTATAGTGAGGAAGTAGATATGTAGTGTTAACTGCCAGCGCTCAGAATGCATCTTGCATTCTCCTAGATGCATTCACATGAACTAAGTCATTTAGTCCTTCTGACAGCCTTAATCAGTAAGTACCCCAAGTCTTTTTTACAGATGAGAAAATGGAGACTCAAAGTGACTGAGGACAAATAGTGAGCAATGGAGTGGGATGACTGGGGCATTTAGGCTCCAGCATTTACACCTTTAACCACAGCTCTAAGCAGGCTTTCCCAGTGAGCATCAGCACAGTGTGTGGGACACATCCAAGAGCTCAGTAAGGTCAGGTATCACTATTTATCCTATTACCTTTGTGTGCAGGAGAGAGTTTGATTTGCATATGTGAGAGGGCCTAGCTGGAAGTAATTCACTTTTGCAGGCTGAAGGGCAGCATTTGGGAGCTGCTTTCACATCCCCCCAGTATAATGCAGGGACCTCTGCATTTTAAGACGACAAGTTTACCTCAAAGTAACTTTTTCACTTGAGTGCTAGGCAGCTCCCAAGGGGACTGTCATCTCCAGTTCTGAGCAGCAAGTTCTTCCTGACACCCAGTTGGACTGAAGGGCCATCACTCATCATCCAGGGTGCCAGAGTTGATCCCCCACCCCTCTCCTATCCCCACTTCCACAGAACCATCTCATTGACTCAACTGGATCAAACTTTCCCAGTACCTTCAGGGCCTCTCTTGGGGCACCCAAGATGGTCTTGAGGGGTGAGGGTTAGTTTTATCATCCTGGAGTGGGAAGACAGAAGGCCCAAGTGGCCCAAATCTCATTTTATGTGTTTGGACATTTTGCAAATGATACACACTCCCATGCATACCCATTCAGCTGATAGTGGAGGAGGTTCTCACGATTTTCCTTCCATTTTAAACTCTGAGCATTGAAAATAGAGGACCATTCATCTAAACCCGTTTTGTTATCTCTTCATTTCATCAGGAGCCTTGCGAAATGGGAATGTCTTGGGCTTTTCACATCTGCTGAGAAACCTGGCCTGGTTAACACTGCTATCAGAGACGGAAGTAGGAACTGTCCAGGTGCAGATGGGCTGAACTTTCCTTTTGTATTGGGACATGCAATAAATACAAACCCCCAAAATAGAATAAACAGACACCGAGTGGGAGTCCTTATCCTGTGTGTCTGCGCCTTTCCCTACACGTGCACTTTTTCTTTAAAAAGCAGTGACCCCAGCCCGAGGCCCCACCTCTCCAGTGCCACAGTCCAGCTTTCTTTCCTCCTCCCCCACCGCAGTGCCCTGGCTCACCAGCTCCCACGCTTGTTTGCTCTTTCTGGTCTCCTGTCTGCTCCAGGTTATCAAACCACTGTGCACACAGCTGGGAACTTTCCCCAGCCCGCTCCCAGAGCCCCCGGAGCCCCCCTAGAATCCCCCAGGGCAAAGAGATTGTTTTCCTTCCCTCTCTGCCTTTTGAGGATGAGCCTCCACTTGTCAGACAAATGCCTTCAGGCTGAACAGAGGCCTGCAGGAATTTGCTTTTAAAGAAAAGAGGGGAGGAAAGAAAAGAGGGAGTGAAGTTCTCTTTGGCAGTATTTCTCCTCTGGGCAAATAGCTCCAACTCCAAGTTCCCAGGGCAGAGGCACAGGGCTGAGTTTAAGCATTGCATGGTTTTCATCTTTGGACAGAAAGTCAGATAGGAAACTTGCCTGGAATTTGGATGGTTTCTTTCCCTGAAAAGGCATATTTGTTACCCAGTGGATGCGAAAATTTCGCATATGAAGAGTTGTTTTTGTTTGATGGTAATCAGAAAGGATTGGGTTTCTTTAGCATGCACAGAGGCCCTTAGTCACAGTTGGATTTCGCTTCAGGCAAAGCAGAAAAATGGGAAAAAAACAGCCCTAGATTGCCAATTATGGCAGGTCCCTAACAAGAATAGTTTTACTCTCATTTCCTTGTCAATTGCTTTATTAAAAGAGAGAGAGAGAGAGAGAGAGGAGAGAGATCCACAGAGAGAGATAGAAGGAGAGAGAGGAAAAAGATTCACTTAATTGCTTACAATTTTCAGTCAGGAAGTGAAGACATTATCTTTGCTGAAGTAGTTGATTTCAGTAATCATCCTCGGACCAAAGAATACCCAAGATCCAGTCTTACCCTTCTCCCTAGGGGCCTACTGAAACAATGTGATTTCCACTTTACAAATTTGTGTATCTTAAGAAAGTAGGATATAGTGAGGTTGTTTGAACTGATTTTAAACAGAGTTCAAAGTCCATCAGTCTAAGAGCTAGATTTGTTGTTTTAACATTAATTATATGTGTTTGTTAGAAAGGACAAAGTAAATTTTCTCTACTCAAATACTTTCATGTAAGACAAGGACAGTAGGACATCAAAATGCATATTTCCCCAGGAGTGGCTTCAAACTACTTCTTTTGATAACATTCTGCCTGACCTGCTCAGTGCACCTATCACTTCAAAGCTGATTGTCTTTAAAAAAAGAAAAGAAAAGCAAAAGCGAAAAAGCCAAAGAACAAGGCCTTTATTTTTGTTTTTCTTAGATAATGTTTCAGTTTTCTATGTACATTTTTAAGCTATTGGTGTACTTTCAAAAGAGGACTTTCAATAACCTTGAATAGAGATGTAGAATGCAAAAAAAAATTTTATTTTAAACAACATAGAAGCTGACAGATTTTACAAAAAGTTGTTAGAAGAGGTCACTTCAGGGCAGTACTATAAAATGTTTAATGCTGACCTCAGTGACCATGCACAGAATGAAGGCTTTCAAATTACTTTCTCTTCTTGGTTGGTGATGAGTTGACACAGTGATTGGAGTACACGGTGTCTTCTATTACCATTTCTATTTCTTGGGCTGTGGCTTTCTGATATTCCTGAGCTGTCACAGGAGGTTTCCTTTTGCAAGGAGTTGGATATTTGAGATCAGAAGAAAATGACTTTCTTTGAAGGATGTACAAAAAGCTGATTAAATTATAAGCATTGATGGAAATGCATTATGAAAGCAAAAATACATAGGTTGAATATAGGTTTATGACCTTTCACACCTTTTCCAAAATGCTTTTTATTTGCAAGACAGCTTAGAAATGGGAATTAAGGGCTGCACAAATACTCGTGCTTTGATGGAACTAAGAGTAAGAGTTCTGGTAGAAATAAATAATAGGCTCCTAAGATCTTATGCATGTCTTTATTTTATAATAGTTCTTGAACATCCAGTAAATGCCAGATGGAGTGGGAATTCTAAGGTAAGTGTTAGTCACTGTTATTAGGGTACAACAAATCAACAGAGATACAGATAGGTAAACCCCCAGCTATTCCCCTAGAGATACATGCTCAAAGGATGAGTATTCAAGCAAGAAAGGAGCAATCAGTAAAGGCTTCCTTGAAGAGGAAACCACTGAATTTAATATGTCTGTGAAGTATCTTTCAGGGAGAATAACATATGGGAAACTTCAAAAAGTTGGGAAATGTCAGCCAATTTGCTGACATTTCTCCCTTCTGGCTAAAACTTCCCTGACCTTAATATGAAATTTCAGAAAGGGGAATGGACATTTTATGGTGGGCATACGTACTCACTTTTGGACCAGGATAGAGAGAGGATCCAATATCTCTCATTGTTGGAAAGTATCTCAGTTTGATCCTGGACCCCCTTCACTTCTCCCTCTGTGTTCTCTGTTTAGGTTATCTCTTGTGCACAAAGGGCTTTAATCATTGGCTGTTTCCAAATGACATATCTTTGGATGCCAAATGTATGGCAATTTGCATTTATATATATTTTCTTATATATCTCCTATACTTTCCAAAGAATCCTTCCATTTTTATTTATTTTCCCCCTTGGTTCAGGAAAGTCCAAAAATTTTATTACAACCTAGATCATCTTTTATTGCCAGAGAAATTCTATAGCTGCCCAAGTTCAACTCCATATCCTCTTATAAAACAACAAAGTTGAGCTGGTCAACTAAAATGGGACAAAGCAAGCCAAACAAGGCAAATAAAAACTAGTAGATTCAAACCTGCCTATGTACTTATGAGATAATCATTTTCAAAAACCCTAAAATAGTATACAACTTTGTTACCTTAGAATTTTATACTTCAAGTCAAAGCTAATTAGAGTTAATCTTAGCTTTATAATAACTAATAGTTTATGAACATTTTCAGAGTAGGAATTAATTATGGTCTAATTTAAATGTTCTAATGATCATAATGATCTCTACTCTGTCCATATTTTCCAATATATTTTAAATTCTTAGAGAAAAAGATTTATACATTTCGGTATGTTATTTCCAGAGCCTAGCACACAGTAGGTCCTCAGTAAGTGTTAATATAGTATTTAATGAAAGTAAAGACTGATGAAACTTATAAAGAACAAAATAATCTTAAAATAATTATGAACCCCAAACCAAAACAAGGTAACAGCTCCAAGTGCAGAAATAGGTGTTATTTCTAAATTAATATAATAACAGTCATAAATCAAAACTGCAGTATCTGAAATAAGTTTATTTCTGGTTTTTAGGCATGCAACAGCAATGCAAAATGCTTCTAAACATTACTAACATGTTTGTGTAGGATAAGTAATTTACCGTATCAGACATTAAACAGTAGTTTAAATGACCTCCCTGCTCTTCAAACATCTGGTATGTCTCCAATAAATAGGGCAGCATAAAAGCTAATATAGAGGAAAGTCTTGCTCAGGGGTTTAGGGATATAAGTTCTCTGGACTGGGGGATTATGGTGTATATGCTTTTAATTATGGAACATTATAAACATACAATATGAGTTTTTATTAAAAAATATAAATAGTTTCTGAACAACCATTGGAATTTGAAATTGAAGCAGTGGGTTCCAAAGGCAATGTAATTTTCTTAACAATAACAGTTACCATTCAGGTAAGAATTTTTTTTTTCTGCCAGGCATGGTGCTGGACAGATTGAGTTCATTACCTCTCATCCTTATAACACCCTTAAAAGATAGTTTATTTATGAAGAAATTGAAGTGCCAAGAGTTTTTAAACTCTCATGTCCCAAAATAGAAATTAGTGGTGTGTTTCTCTCCCTTAGCATATGCTCTTTTTGCTATTTATCTCTTAGGATTGGTGTAACAATAAGATGATATTAATAGTGATAATAGTAACTATGATTGACCTTTACCATGCCAGACGATATCTAAACACTTTGCAATATCAATACATTTAATACTCACGGCAACCCTAGGAGGAAATCAAGGAACAGAGAAGTTACGTGTCTTGGCCAAGATTACACAAGTGCTGCATGAAACCAGGCTCTTAGCACAGCATTATACTTCCTCCTTTAAATAAAAGAAATTGAGGGAAGTTTCTAGTTCAAGGAAATGCTAGCTCCTTTCTTCCTAATATTTCCAATGATTTCCACAGAGTGGGCATTTAATATTTTATTGAATGGGTCATGAAAATAACAATACCTATGTATTATGTACAGATATATAAAAACAAATGCTAGATAGGTGAAGGATAGCCTGTCAGATTTATTGTTTTGTTTGACATTTCAGCTCTCCCATTCACAAGAGAAAAATGGTTTCTGTATTTAGGGTTATAGAAATATCTGGCACAGTCATCACTTTTGGGTTATGTCTGTTTCATATACTCTTGTAGTCAGGACATTTTCATCGAAATGCCAGGCAATTTGTGATTACTTTTTTGTTTTATGACCTTTCAGTTAGTATGCAATCTATTTGACAGTGCTCATCCAACACCTAGAGCAATTTTGTCTCGTATGAACACAAGTTTTCCTGAGACACTAACTTGTGTCTGAATAAATCAAATATAATCCAATACTTCTGCAATGCTTTCTTTGTAGACTTATCTCTGAATAGTATGGCGAAAAGAATCATATATTCTGGTGTGATTTGTATTTCTAGAAATCCATGCTAATTCGACCTCATAATCTATTGTTTTTTTCTTTGCCAGGTTATTTTTATGAATAAGTAGTTCATCATTCTAGTAGAGACAGAAATAAATATGCTATAGAGAGGAGGAGTTTTTCACCACCATCATAGGGCAGATAATTGTACCTCATCATTTGCCTTCATACATTTAGACAAAATTGACAGAGACCATTTTGAGAAGCTTTATTTGGCTTTTAACCATGTTTTGGCTCACACACATGCACATACATGTGAGCATTCACATATGTATCCCTCCCCTCCCTTCAAAGAGAATATCTGTTTCTTAAGTCAAAGGCAGTGACTTTTATAGCTATTTTATTAGCTCTGTGTCTAGCACAATGAAAGGCAGATATCATATGCTCAACAATTCTAGTTGGTTCATGTTCTCAGTCAATGAAAGAATGGAATAAAGTTGTAGTTGAGCATCCACATTCTAGCATGATATAAAGGTTGTTTCTAATCTTTTGATTCTTACTGGTTTTATAATCTTAGGCAAATTATTTATATGTATACCTCAGCTTTTCATCTGGGCAGTGTGCCTGGTAATGGTAACTGCAACATGGGATCAAATGAGATCATTAGCACTGTGGTTGGCACCTTGTAAGGCAAGAAAATATTGACATGAGCTATTTATTTAAAAAATACTTATTGAGCACCTACTGTAAATCAATTAGACCCTGAGCTAAGGAGTAGGTAAATTGCCTTGTCCTTTCAGGCAGAGACAGATGCCAAGAATTGTAATAGGATGTGGTTGTGTTATAATCCATTATGTAAGAATTTAGTGCAACAAGTGTCTAAATACCTAGGAGAATCAAGGAAGAGTTCAGAAAGAATGTAGCATTTGAACTGATGCCTAAAGTTGAATGGAACTTAGTGGAGAGGGGTAGGGAAATTACAGGCATTAGAATGAATGATTAAATAGTTTGCATAAATGAGAAGCACTTTCACTAAATTGGCATCTTTGTAGGTATATAGCGGTTTGATATGGTTCATGAATGCCAAAAATAGACATTGGATTATGTTTGTAAACATGTCTGTAACTGGGCATGACTAAATTATGATTAGGGCTTTGATTGGGCCATGTCAGTAGAGTGGGGACTCACAGATAAAAGACATGGCAAAGGACAGAGTTTGAGTTTTGATGCTGGAGTTTTGAGTTGGAGCCTAGGAAGTAAGCACACAGAGGAGCAGAGCAACTGAGCCCAGAAAGAAAAAAGCCCTTGAGACAGAGACAGAGCCGGTTGCCTGATAGTCTACAGCTGGCCTTGTGGAGAGAAGCAAAACCTAGAAAGCCTCATAGTCTAGAGCTGACCTTGTAGAGAAAACAGCAACTGAGCCTGGAGAGAAATGAAGGCTCAGGAAGAGAGGAACCCAGGAAGACAGATGTTGGTAGCCATCTTGCTCCAAAATTTGGAAATAGACTTTGGTGAGGGAAGTAACTTATGCTTTATGGCCTGGTAACTGTAAGCTCCTACCCCAAATAAATACCCTTTATAAAAGCCAACAGATTTCTGGTATTTTGCATCAGCTGTATTGAGTAGATAATGTACTCACTGAGTATTTTAAACTTATTTACTTTCAACAGAGAAGATCTGTTTTACAACATACACCAACTAATATCCTTCCATGTTTATCATCCCAAAAATGTATACTTAAAACATTTATGTTGAGGTGATGTGTATGTATGTGAATAATTTAACAGTTTCTTCTCAGTGTAATGGAAAGTTATTTGATTTTTTTTAGTTCTAGTTTCCTCATCTCTAAAGTGGGACAGTTACTCCTAACTCACAGACAATAAATATCTAGCTCCACAGTGACTTTTGGTTTTGATTCTTGCCCTGGACTATAATTCTGACTGTAAAATTGCAGGGATGTCTGGTTTGGGAAATATCATGAAGCTGAGATTTGGGAGCCCTTTGTACAGCCTTAAAACCAGTGCCTCCCACATATGGAGAGAAGATATTAACCTTCAGGATATTATGTTCTCAACTGTCTGCCATATCTGTACTATGTACTTTACACATTGAATTACTTAGGGATTTATTTTGGGTGTTTTAATAAGACAGAATTGTCTTTTCTTTCTCATGTAAATTTCATTAAAATAAGCTGTCCAGGGTCTCATCTCCATGAGATTTTCCAGGTACCCAGAATGCTTTTACTTCTTTCTTTCCTTTTTTCTCTGTCATCCATCAAAGTGTTTCCTTGTCTGCAAGTAAATTTGGTCATCACTTCCAGATCCACACCCTAACCCTTGGGAAGGAAGAAAGAGGAAGGACAGAACAAGCAGCTTTCTTTTAAGGACACCACCTGGGACCTGAACACATCACTCTCAATGCTATCACTTGCCAGAGCTTAGTCACATGCTTCTATCTAGCTGAAAGTGAGGCTGGGAAATATAATCTCTAACCAGGAGGCTCTGAGTGCAGCTGAAACTCAGAAGCTTAACTATTAAGAGGGAGGAAAGGAGAAGCAGATGCGACTCAACTGATAGAGTATCCATCTACCATATGGAGGGTCCAGGGTTCCATCCCTAGAGCCTCCTGACCCATGTGGTAAGCAGCCCATGCACAGTGCTGCTGCGCGCCATGGAGTGCCGTGCCATGAAGGGGCGCTCCCATGTAGGGGAGCTCCACGTGCAAGGAGAGTGCCCCACAAGGGAGTCACCCCAGGTGAAAAAAGCGCAGCCGCCCAGGAGTGGTGTTGCACACATGGAGAGCTGATGCAGCAAGATGACACAACAGCAAAAAAAAAGAAACACAGAGAAGCAGTTTCCTGGTGCCTCCTGGCAATGCAAGTGGACTCAGAAGAACACACAGCGCCAGAGAGGAGAGCAGACAACAGGGGCGGAGGGAGAGAAATAAATAAAATAAATCTTAAAAAAAAAAAGAAAAGAGGGAGAAAGGAAGACTGGCTATTGGGGGTAGATAATGACCAATTCTTGTCACATGCATGTTATCACAGCACTTCTTTAAGGGTGACCTTATTGTCCACATTCAATGGATAAGATAGATGAAAATCGGAGCAATGGGTTACTCGGCAAAAGTCTTTTGAATTTGTAAATAGTGGAAAAATGATTACAATCAAGGCAGCAGTACACTGGGTTCTTAACTATAAAAAAGAAGGAAAAAAATAGCTAGCTATGTAATGTTGTTTTACAACCCATCAGAAAACAGGCAACTGCAGTGTTCATGTGCCATTGGCAAGCCTGTGTTTTCCAGGTAATCTTGTGGTGATGACATAACAGGAAGAAGATTAATCATTGAAAGTAGTAGCTAGAGTTAAGCCCTTGACAAAAAAAGCACGGTTTGTTTTCAATTACTTGATTGTACAAGCTTCAAAGGTTCTCCTATATACACTGGGTAATTGAAATCTCCATTCTTTTTAAACATCAGCTTCAGTAGAATTTTTAGTTTGAAAAAACAACCCTAGGAACATAAGGAACATGCAAAACAAATTCAACTTTGAAAACAATGGGGATGATAAGACAATAAAAAAATATAGGAAAATAAAAGATTGGATGAGGCCTTGAAATTTGCCAGAGTTTTGAGGTATGATGTCCATGAGGCATGGAATTATTTAAAATCTGCCTTGGATAAATATTTATTGTAGAAGGATTGCTTCTACAATTTTTTGTTTTGTTTTTTTTTTTTTTTTAGTTTTCTTTCTAGAAAAATGGTGGAAGGAAAAATTCTTAGGACCAATGACAACATGAATATTAGGGGACATATGTATCCATAAAGATGATATATTCAGCAGGGGCCCCTATTATTTTAAAACAATCTTCAGTCATTAAAATTTTTCAGTCAACTATCAGGTTTTATTTTAGAGTTCTTCCCTTTTACAATTCTTTGACTTTTCTTCACTGTATTAAAAAGATTCAAATTTGACTTAACATATTTAACACTTTAAACCTACTAATTCTCTCATAAAGGTCTACCTGCCCTGGAGGCAGGTAACTTTAGGAGGAACTGGGATTTTGTGAGTAGGTAGCAACAGATAATCTACGGTAGAAACCTAGAATTTTAAAAATAGAAGGTTTTCCTGTATAATGAGCACCACAGTTTTAAAGACAATCTCAGTTCATTTCTTCTTTGGAATTAATTGATTAATAGCAACAATGAAAAGACTTCAGCATCTAATATTACTCTGTTTCATTACTATAGTTATATCCTTTGTAGATTTCTTATTCTCTTAATGCCTACTCCTTCCACACACACACGCTCACATACACACACACACAAAGATGACTAAATTCAGAACCCTAATCCAAATAGTCTTTGAAAATTTTATTTTGCTTGTTCATCATCTGTCAATACTTGAGTAAAGAATACTCAATGAGCCCAGAGAATTTTTGTAGAACTGAGCAACACATTTGCTAGTTTGTAGAACTGAGCAAAACATTTATCTCTGGTAGTAGAAAAATGGAGCTAGACTTTATGTAAAGTTTGGCAAATTTATAAAATCCACGTATTTGTATGATATTTAGCTTGTCTTAGAGGTTGGTCTGAAATTCCCACCATTTTATCTAGTTCTTTAGGTAGGATTGTATGGTGATTTAAAACTGTATGTACCCCAGAAAAACATGTTCTTAAATCCAGTCCTTTCTTGTGAGTGTGAACTCATTGTAAGTAGGACCTTTTTATGAGGCTACTTCAGGTACAGTAAGGCTCAGTACAGTCAAGATGGGTCTTAATCCTATTACTGGTGTCTTTTATGCAGAATGAAACACATACAGAGAAAGTAAAAGCCACAGGAAGGAAGAAGGTGAAATTGAATGGAACCCAAAAGAGAAGGGAGAGGCAAGGAGACACTGCCTTGAACCCTGCCATGTGACAAGCTAAGGAAAAATGATTGCCAGCATTGCCTCAATGACACCTTGATTTGAACATTTTCCCAGTCTCGAGCTGTGAGTGAAGACATTCCTATTGTCTAGTGTGACCCATTTCATGCCATTTTCTGGAGCAACCTAGGAACTAAAACAGGCTTTGTCCACAAAACACTGTGAGAAAATACAACTATGTTTTGGGCAATGAAGAAGGCCAGAGTCTTTCCAACTATCTCCTTAACATGGACAGCTTTATCACATTTATTAGTTGTCATTTTAGAAATTGCAAAGCAGAATTATGGTAGTTTTGGGACATGGGACAAAGCTTGGAAGAAATGAGGAAAAGGGATAAAGAAATGGGATACAGAATCTATATACTCCTCCTTTGACATAACCTATCTGCCTTTCTGTTTCTTGACTGATGTGCAAAAATCAAATTCCTAGTACCTTAAAATGATATTATAGTCACTATCTTGATCCCTTTCTTGGGTTTCATTGCCCAGTTGTTTCCAATATTCTCAATGTCTGACATCTTGACTAATCATGATTGTTTTCTTTCCTTGGGCATATTACCTGAACCTGCTATCAGACATAATATTAAAGATAGTAATTATTAAAATGATCATACAAGTATAAAATAGATTCTACTATTACAAGTACTTGTCCATAAAAATATCAACCATTTTCCTGAGAACTCACAATGTGCAAAGGACTTTACATGTATCTTTTCGATAACTCTTCTTAACAACCTTATGTGTTTATTGTCCTCTTCATGTTCTTCTGATATTGACAATAACTTCTTCTTTTTCATCCAGTGCCCCCTGGTTGGTTTATTGCAAACCTGTCTCTGAGTAAGAGGTTGTACCCAACTCTTAGAATATAAAATTGTAGAGAGGTAGAATGTAAGATTGCAAACTGCATCTAATCTGAGTCCCCATGACACAAGGATGATAAATATCAATCAGACTGTTTAGTGTTGAATAACAAAAGTAACCGTCTAGCCAGATTTCACAATTGTCATTAGGTTATTGTTGTTTTGCACTATAAGGAAAAACAGACTTACAGACTTGTCATCTCCCTGAAGGGTATCTCTTTTCTTGTGGCTGCTCATCAAAGACTCCCTTATTCTTCAAGATAAGAAAGGAGATTTACTGATAAACATAATTGTTCAGAATGAAAGAATATTTTAGATATATAGTTGTGTTTTCAGATTCTTATCCTCTTTTGTACATATTTCATTACTCATTTAATGTAGCTTGAAGATTATTTAAAAATTTGTTCATTAAATTTAATCTACAAATCATTTTAAGCCATTACTATTATGCATTATATGAACGATTAATAATTATGTTAAATGAACACCTAATATGTATCTGGTATTCTACTAAAATGATAGATTACATAATCTGAACAACAATCGGAATGTTATGTATCTGTTACCTCTATCTAAAGATGTGGAAATTGAGACTCAGAGAGGGGTAAATATCTTTTCCAGTACTAGAGAGTTCATGAACGGCAGAGCTTGGATTTGAAGCCATGGCTGACGGATCACAATTCCATATCTGTTTTACAAATTGGTTCATAATTTCTCAAATGACTTTGACTTCTCTCATGTATGGAATTTGGTCACAGATAATCAGAGCTGCTTCAGGTAGTTTCCATCCTTTTAAATATGAAAGATTTGTTCATTTGCTCACCTCACCATTTTCTCTCTTTTCTAATAATAAGTCCAAATTATTTTAGATATTTATTATATTAGTCAAAATCATGTCTTCTTTGTACACATTAGAGAATTTGTCCTCATCTTGAATAAAAAGAACTCCAGAGAGAGTATTCAGATTAGAATGTTCTTGAACCTTTCGAAAGAAAAAAAGATTTTTATTTTTGTTTACCATTTTAAGTTTAAAAACACTTTCTTCTCCTGAATATTAAGGGTTTTGTTTAAGCCTTTGTCCATGCTATTTTTCCACAGCTTATCGGTAACCTCAGAATCACTGTACAAATACTGTGAATGGGCAAATTTGGCTATTTTTCTTTTGGAGAGTGTGTTTGTCTCTGAACTTTGTATCTGTGTTTGCAAATGAGTGCATATTTCTGTGTGAGTATTTTTGTGCCTTATTTTTTTTTCATGAAGATGATTTCTTTTCCAGTGAGATCTGTAATGAGATATGGATAGCTCCTGATATTAAAATGAATCAAAATCCACTTCACAAGAATTCAACATTAACTGTTCTCTTTGGGTAATATTTTACCATCCTCAGCTCCCTCTGCCCATTTATTTTCTGAATAAAACCATAAGCACACAGCACCAATTTTCAAAAAAAATTTGCTTGGAAATTTTTGTTTGATCAGCAGCCTCAAGATCAGAAAGGGATTACAATTTTCCCCCTTTTTTGTTTCGTGAACCAGCATATATAATCCTCTTTGTGATAATACTGTCTCCCAGAGTACATGTTTATCATAAGAAGACTCTTGTTTCCATGGGCTAATGCACTCAGAAGCTTGGCTGACTTTCTGATGCAAATGTCAGACAGGATCCATGTTTTTGCTTTTCTAGCCAAATTGCTGCATTTTTACAACATTATGCTGGATTTATAGGGTTTTTTGAAATATTAAAATTTCCCCCTGCACTAAAAGAATTGCAAAGTATAGGCATTTTAGTATAGAAACATTAATACAAATAATTTATGGGGGAAGTGTGTTGCAAGGTTTTGGAAAACATTCAATTCTTTGAGAAACACACAGCAATGTCAATGAACAAAATTGACATTTTAAAGGGAGGTGTATATACTGAGGGATAACCAGAACCAATCCCAAGAGTATGTCAATTTCATAGTTGGATATAAATAACCCTTCCAGAAATGGAGGGGAGAGTGGAGGAAAAACATCATAAATCAATTTATTTTTAAAATTTTCTTGTAGTAGACTTCTTTATTTTTAATTTTTAAATGGTGAAAAATGATCACCAAACATGTGCTTACCCAGAAAAGTGGGTTCTAGCTCCATCAAGGGTATATTGCTCCCTGAAGCCTTTAGCAAACTAAAACACTATGGGAGAACAAAGATCCCCTAAACGGGAGACCATAAATGTGTCTATATAGGAAGTGGGGAGGATGATGAAAGGAACTAATAGTGCACATATTAAACATGCTAGGTATAGGGATGGGTAGCCTACATGTCTTTTCAAATTTCATTCTTTCATATAACATGAGAAATGGGTGTTTGTATTCATATGTCATTGCTTGGGATACTAGAAGTCAGAAGTGATTTGCCAAACATCTTAAAGTTAAGTTTTGGTCAAATATGCCCTTCAGTGACTCTGCCAGTGAGAAAGAGAATAGAGTAAAACAATAGATTGGTTTGAAAGCATTTTTATTTTATACTTTGTTTCAAAATATCAAAATATTGGCCAAATCTAGCTAGGTAAAAATTAGGAATGGGAAAGGGGTTCTGGTAACATAATTTTTCTCCCTCAACAAAGTAGCTTTCATAAAGTTTTTATGTTTCAATTAAGTAGTTTCATGATCATTTAAAGATCAGAGGGAACATTTCAAAATGTTTTAAATATGGATGACATTTTATCGTAGAGACATAGCATAAAACTTAAAACAAAGTATGGCAGGAGGCATAGGGGAATATATACATACAAAAGAAGGAAACAGAAAGCAGGAAAATTAATGCATGTGAGAAAAAAATTTTTGATTAAATTCAATGCCTTAAAGACAAGGGCTGCTTCTGGATAATGATGGACTTTTACTTCATTTGTTTTTGATCAATTTGGTTATTATTTATTGGACATCTGCTATGTACCTGCCTTTCTTTTGGACAGTGAAATACAAAGGTCCATGACTTCAAGGAACTTACAGCTTTTATGGGCACAATAACCGAAGGGAAGTGAAATGGTGCCAAGAGAGGAATAAATGGAAGTGTTCTAGTTTGAGATTTTTGTGGACCCAGAAAATCCTGTTCTTAAAACCAATCCATTCCTGTGCTTGTAAACCCATTGTAGATGGGGTCTTTGATTAGATTCAGATCACTTTTGATTAGACCACTTCAGTTAAAGGCCTTTAATTAGATTATGGGACCATAAGACCAGGGTAGGTCTTAATCCTCTTACTGGAGTCCTTTATAAACAGGACTAAAAAGCTATAGACACACAGAAAAAAGCTGCAGAGACAGAGAAACACTGGAGGCTGAGGGAGAGGTCTTAGGAAGGGGGCAGGGAGGTGGAGGCTACACTTAGCAGAGTACAGAGGCATTCAGAGAGGCCCTTAAGATACTAAAAGAGATGAGGCCCAGGGGAATGGGGAGAGATGATTCATATGGCTGATTGCTCACTGCTGAGTTTGGGAAGAAAGTAAGCCTAGAGGAGAAGGCAGGGATAGGCAGAGCTGACATCATGTCCTGCCATGTGCCTGATCATCTACAGCTGCAACTTGGCGAGACAGCATCTCTGAGGATGCCTTGATGTGGAAATTTTCATGGTCTCAGAACTGTAAGCTTTTAGCCTAATTAATTCCTGTTGCAAAGTCAACCCATTTCTGGTATTTTGCTCCCAGCAGTTTTTAGCAAACTGAATCACTATGGGAGAACAAAAATCCCCTAACCCACATTTAAATGTCAAGAAAGACTTCCCAAAAGGAAGTGACAGTGAAAATAAGCTAATAAGAAGAAGGTAAATAAGCATTAATCAGGTGAAGTAAGGCGCTTGGGGCAAGGGACAGAATACTGTTGCAGGCATATTCTTTGTTTTGTAAGAGCCAATAAATGAGTGCGCCATGGTATAGTCAAGGAAATATATGTAGTTTGGAAATCCTGGAGTATAGAGTGAGAGAACACAGAAAGTAGAAGATAGGACTGAAAATACCAGCAGAACCTATCCATTCTTTCACTGAAGGAAGCATCATTATCACTGTTGTCATCATTTTATTTTCATCTATGCACTCTTCACACAGATTTATTATATAGCAGGAACTCCGCCATTTAATGTGGATGTTTTCCAATGGAAAATTCTGTTTTGTAAGTTTCTGGGGCACAAAAACAATGCTTCATTTATTCTTGTATTCTCAATAGTAACCTGAAAATTTCACTGTGCATAAAAATTAATATGTAATTTATATATTTGTTCATTGCCTAGATGTTATACGTCAGTCTAACATAGCAGCTAGGAATCAAAACCAATAAGGAAATTAAGAAAACAATACCATCAAAAAATCAGTAATAAATATAACAAAAGTACCAGAATATTCAATGAAAACTGCAAAACATCATGGAAAGAAATTTTTAAAAGATCACATAAATGAAAAAAAAAAAAAACCTTACTTGTGATTGGAGAACTATATATTGTTATGAAATCAATGCTATTAAAAAATCTACAGATTTGAGGCATTCCCTATCAAAAACCTAGTTCCTTTGAGCAGAAAATGACAAGATGACCCCAAAATTCCATAAGAGCCAATCTTGAAGAAAAAAAAAATTGGTGGCCTGAAATTTCCCAATTTTAAAATCTACTACATAGCTAGAATAATAAAGACTGTGTAGTACTAACATCAGTATAGATATACAAATCAATGGAATAAACTTAAGAGTCCAAGAAAACACATTTGTTTATCAATTGATAAAAAATTTTGGGTAGGTGAAATCATGTACTCCACAAAGATATGTACATTCAAGTCCTAACTCCAAGTCCTCTGGCTGTGAACTCATTTTTAAATAGGATTTTTGAAGATACTATTAAGTTGAGGTCAACATGAGTCAGGTGGGTCTTAATCCATTAAGACTGGAGTCCTTATAAACAAAGGAAACACAGCAGTATAAGCCACAGCAGGAGACAGAAAGTAACATGATCATGTGACAAAAGGCATAGATTGCCAGCAAGCCACCAGCAGTATGCTGCAGACTGCAGAGAAGGCAAGACTTTCTAAAACCTTGATTTTTTTGGACTTTTATTCTTTAGAAGTGTATGACAATAAATTCCTGTTTTTTTTTAATTAATTTTTTTTAATATTTAAAGAAGCTTTTGATTACATAAATGTTACATAAAAAATATGAGGAATTCCCATATTCCCCACTCCCTCCCCCTCTCACACTTTCTGACATCAACAAAATCCCTGTTGTTTAAGCAAAAAAGTCTGTGGTATTTATGATAGTAGCCCTGGAAAACTAAGATAGTCTTTGGTGCTAAGATCTGGGTGCTGCTGTGACAAATACCTAAAAATGTGAATGTAGCTTTGAAAATGAATAATGGGAAAAGACTGGAAGAATTTTGAGATATCTGATAGATAAAGCCTAAATTG
Organism: Dasypus novemcinctus; assembly: GCF_030445035.2. Classification (NCBI taxonomy): domain Eukaryota; kingdom Metazoa; phylum Chordata; class Mammalia; order Cingulata; family Dasypodidae; genus Dasypus; species Dasypus novemcinctus. The sequence goes on along the minus strand of NC_080673.1, from coordinate 190,308,688 downwards.
TCTTGAAGAAACTATTGACATTAAAGACAATTCTGGTAAGACATCAGAAAGAATTGAGGACAACTTCCAAAAGATGGAAGCAAACCAAGTGTCCATAAACCAATGAATGGATGAACAAAATGTGGTTATATATAGAATGTAATGTTATTCAGTCATAGAAAGGAACGAAATTCTGATACATGCAATAGCATGGATGAACTTTGAAGATACCATGTTGAGTGAAATAAGCCAGACACAAAAGAGCCTATGATCCCATGGATATGAAATGATTAGAACTCTAAGCAAATTCATAGAATCAGAAGCTAGAATATGGGCTCCCAGAGACCAGGGTGGGGGTAAGGATGGTAAGATAATGCTTATATTTTATAGAACTTCTATTTGGGGTAATGGAAACATTTTAGTAAAGGATGGTGGTTATGGTAGCACAGCATTATAAATGTAATTAGCAGCATTGAATTATATATTTGAATGTGTTTAACCAGAGAACTTAGAGGTTGTATATATGTTACTAGAATACAGATTTTAAAAAGATACTTAGTCTGTACAAAAACAAACAGGGAGCCCTAATGTAAACATGGACTATAGTGAATAGTGTAATTATAATAATATTCTATTCTTTCATCAATTGTAACAAATGTAATACACTAATTCAAGGTATTAAAAGTAGGGGGGTATCTGGAAACTTTGTTCTTTCTGCATGATTTTTCTGTAAACCTCAACTTTCCTAATTAAAAACAAGTGAAGAGAACTGTGGAGAAAGTTTCTATCATTTTATGGAATACATATACCATCATAAGCAGATATATTGGTACAAATACGGATGTGAAAAGTATTCCTGTTGAGGCTTTAGAACAGGGGTTGTTCCACGGACCCTTTGCCAGTCAGATGAAAACCACAGACCCCTTATGAAGTCCACAACATACTGTGTGTTATTTAATAAATATATCACACCAGCACCAACCTATCCCCACAAGAATAACATTTTTCTGAATTTCAATTCAGGCTCACAGATCCCTTGTTAAGAACCCCTGCTTTAGAAGGAAATGATAAATATTTTTTGTGGAAGCTGGAAGAAAAGAGGTCCTTGCTGTAAAGCAGCAGAGCACTTGGTGAAATTGTGGTCTGATACTGGATGGAAGGCAGAATTTTCAAGCCATGAATTTCAATATTTAGCTGAGTTTATTTTCAACAAAACTTAGAAGGTTCACTTTGTTTTCTCCTTGCTATTTATAGTAAATTGTGAAAGAAAAGAGATAAACTGAGACCTAAAATGTTAAGCAAAAAAGAACCAACAACTTGGTGATTTGAAAGTTCCACCAGCCTATCTAGATAGTGTGCTATGAAACTAGATTCAGATGTGGCCCTGATGGAGACATCCCTGGGTTTCTGTGAGATGAGTCACCAGAGAATGGGACTCAGTATGCAGGTGTGGCTGAACAGACATTTGGTAAAGAGGTTAGGCATATGACTCATGAGTCCATGAGTCAACCATCTCAGAAAAAGTCAGGATTGGAAATGCAATAATCCAGGAAAGATCAGTGAAAGAACCTTTTGCCTGATGCCTTAGCCCCCTTTGAACTGCTTAAAAGGCCAAAAAGTGTTTTGAGAATTTTGTATAAGTAGAAATACTCCCAACTTGGATTGAAAAGGAGAGAGATGACACAAAATAAAGGAAGAATGATTTCAAGGGCAGAACCATGGAAGTAGAGGACCAGGACAAGAAGATGTCCTTGGGCCAAGATAAAAGGAGCCATAACCCTGGCATGGAAAGGGTGGGACCACTGAATAAACACTTGGAGTGGGAGGTTCCTGCCCCTGCACTTAAGGGGTGGGTCCTCTGCCCTGGTACTCAGATGGGGTAGGACTTATGTCCTAGCACTCAGAGAATGTGGGGCTGCTGCTCCAGGCATGGAGAACAAATCATTGATCCACAGATTTCTCTTAGAGGGCAGGGAAAGGGAAAAACAGGTGTAACACAGGTATTTTGACTTGAGAATCATCCGGAAAGACATTGCACCAGCATATACTGCATTATACATCCTGCCATAACCTACAGAATTGAGTGGGAGAGAGTGTAAACTACAATATAAACTATAATCCATGCTTTGTGACAATGTTCCAAAATGTGTTCATCAATTGCAATGAATGTACCCCACTAATGGAGGATGTAATTAATATGGGAAAATGTGGGAGGTGTGGGGAATGGGGTATATGGAAATCCCTTATTTTTTTTTACTGTACCCTTTATGTAATCTAAATATCTCAAAAAATAAAAAAACATCTAGTGGGATTTGCTCTGCTGGATTTGAACTTGCTGTGGGCCCCTGATCTCTGTTTTCCCTTTAATTTCTCCCTTCTGAACTGGGGATATATAGCCTATGTCTGTCCCACCATTGTATTTTATAAATAGATAACCTGTTTTTGAAGTTTTTCAGGTCCAGGTGGAATGGAATTTTGCCCCAGGACAGACCAAACTTATAACTTTATTTTGATGAGAAATTGGACATGAGAGTTATTACTGAAGCTTAAGGCTTTTAGGATATTGGGATGGGGTAAATATATTTTGCATATAGGAAGAACATGTCTTTTGGGGTCCAAACTGCCAATTCTGGAAGATTGGATCATGCCTCCTACAAAGACATGTTCAAATTCTAACCCTGGAACCTGTGAGTGTGAACTCATTTGTTAATAGGATTTTCAAAGATCTTATTAAGATGAAGCCAAAATCAACCAGTTGGATCTTAACTGGTATGACTTCAGTCCTTCTAAGCAAAGAAAATGTGAATGCAGAAGTACAAGGCACAGGAAGAGACAGACCGTCTTCAAGAAGAAGCATGGCCTTGTTGACACCTTAATTTGAGATGTTTCCAAACTGTGAGATAATAAATTACTATTGTTTAAGCCAGCAGTTTGTGTTATTTGTCATGAAAGCTGTGACAAATTAAGACAATTTTTGACAAAGGTTCTGAGACAAATCAATAGGGATAAAGTCTTTTTACCAACAGTGCTATGATGAATGGATATCCACATGCAAAAGAATGAAGTTGGACTGCTACCATATAAAAATTAAATCACTCAAAGTGGATCAAAACCTAAAGGTCATAACTAAAACCATAAAAATTTTAGAAGAAAACACAGATTTAAATCTTTGTAACATTGGATTAGACAATAGTTTTTAAGAAATAACACCAAAAGAAAAAAAATGGTTAAATTATACTTCAACAGCATTTTAAAACTTTTGTTCTTCAAAGGACATTATCAAGAAAGAGAAAAGACAACAGACAATTTGGAGAAAATATTTGAAAATCATACAAGGAGCTTCTATCCAGATCATCTAAAAACTCTTATAACACAATGATAAAATGACAAATAATACAATTTAAAAATTGACAAAGGATTTGAGTAGATGCTTTTGCAAAGATATACAAATGGCTAATATGCACATGAAAGGATTCTTAACAGCATTCATCATTAGGGAAATAGAAAACAATGAAATAACTACTTCACACTGACTAGGATGGCTGTAATAAAAAAGACAGAATAAATATTTGTAATGATGCACAGAATTGGAATCTTCTTTTGTTTTAGTAGGAATGTAAACTGGTGCAACCACTTTATAAAATAGTTTGGTAGTTTCTAAAAAAGTTAATCACAGAGTTACCATAAGTCCCAGCAATTCTACTCCTAAAATGTATACCCAAGCTAATTGGAAATTTCACATAAAAACTTCTACCTGAATATTCATGACAGTATTAATATTAGCAAAAAGTAGAAATAATCCAAATGCTTATCAACTGATGAATGGATAAGCAAAATGTGGTATATCCATACAGTAGAATATTATTCAACCATTAAAGAAATTAAGTACATAGTACAAAATGGATGAATTAAGATAACATTACACTAAATGAAAAAAGACAGATATGGAAGGCCACATATTAAATGATTCTATTTATATAAAATGTCAGAGCTGGCAAATCAATAACAATAGAATGTAGATTAGACAGAAAGGGAGAAGGGGTGGAGTCCTGCTATTGGATACAGGATTTCTTTATGAAATGATTAAATATTCTAAAAATAGATAATAGTGATGAATGTACAACTCTAAACATACTCAAAACCATTGAATTATGCACTGTAGAAGGATTTGTGATATGTGAATTTTATCTCCATAAGATTGTTATGAAAATTCTAGAGGCAGGATCGATCTTAGTAATTAGCATAACTAATTAAATAACTAACTAAATAAATACAGTAAGAAGATGCTTTGGAAGTCTCCTTTTTCATCTCCAGCAATGAGGGTTGACTATCCCAGTAGGTGCAGTAGGCACAGTGTATACAGTTCATGATAATTTTCACTGTGGTTTTCTTCTCACAATATGTAAGAAACATACTTTAAGGGCATTAGTAAAAAGATAGCTATAATCTGGATATTCATCTTTATACCAGTGCAGTAGTAGAATATGTGTACTAGTAGTTTGGTGAAGGAAGAGGCCAGTGAAGGCAATGGCTAGGGTCCAGTAAAGACACCAAGAGGCTCTGCCTTCCACGACTGAAGACTACCCTACCTCATCCCACCAAGGTCAAAATTCCTAGGTATAATTTTGTGATGAATTACAAAAATGACCATGCTACTTTTCAGTGCCTCCCATCAAATGATGGATTTCTCCACAAACTTTACAAACCCAGCGCCTGCCCCTCCTTGTTCTGGGGAATGAAGATGGGGCAATTCCAAGAGAAAGGGAGGAGTTTGATGTGCCTGGAATATACTGCACTAAATCAGGAAAAGGCTGGTGTTTTAAGTACAAGCAGAGGAAAGTAGGCCATGAAGGAAACAGAAGGAAGGAATAGAAGGAAAATTATCTTGTTGCAACTGTTTTAGTTTGCCAATGGGCTGCCAATGCAAAGTACGAGACATCTTTTGACTTTTATAAAGGGGATTTATTTGGGGTAGAATCTTAGTGTTCCAAGACCATGAAATGTCCAAATCAAGAAACAATCAGAGATGGTTTCTCACCAAGATCAGCAACTGTTGATCCTGGGGTGCTACTACATGGTGAAGCAAGATGACTGTTGATCTCTGCAAGGTTAGGTTTCAGCCTTCCCCTCCCGGCTCACTGTCTCCTCTTGAGCTGCTCCATGGACCCAACCTCTTGGGGCTTCATACTTAAGCAATCCTGGCCTCCTTTTCCTTTTGTCTATGTGTGTCCCTTTATATCAGATCCAGCAAGGGGGGTGGGGACTCAACCCAAATCACTGAGTAGTTCAATTAAAAGTCCTACAGCAATTTTATCAAGTAATCTAATCAAAGGTCCCTTAGCTGAATAATACAAAAGGTATTATACCCAGAGGAATCGATAAGTTAACAAACATAATCTTTCTATTTTTGGGATTCATAAAATAACCTCAAACTGTCACAGCAACTATCTGAAATATATCAAGAATTTTAACATAGTTTATATTTTTAACCTGGCAGCTTCCCTGAAGACATCAGCAACAACATACAGGTGGGTTTTCAATGAGCTGGGTTTCTGTGACTTCCCTCTGCTTTTCTTCTAGATGCATCCACTGCCACATCTGCAATCTGTTTCTCTACACTCCAGCACCATTCACAGGCGTGAAGTTATCTACAACCAGTTTGCAGTTTTTCACTTCTCAGCTTATTCTTATGCTTTCCTTGTTGCCTAAAATATCTCCTCCTGAACTCTTTTCTATATCCTTCTAGGGCTTTTCCTCATCATTTGAAGGAATCAACACAGGCATAAATTCCTGCAGGAATATTTTCATTTCAGATAAATTGAGTATTTTTCCTCTGAGGCATTGACTATACTGCTCTCATTACACTCACTTTGGCACACTAAGTCATTTTATATGATTATCTCACAAGGCTATTGATTCTTTGAGAAAAATTAAGAAAAAAATGTGTTAAAATTTCTGGGGGTAAAATGATAGAACCAAAAAGAAAGAGGAAAATAATGAGAAAAAAGAAAAATAAACATTATCTATTCAAATGCTTATGCAAAAAGAGGAAATATAATCAGAACATGTGTGACAAGTAGTGCAAACAAGAAACCAGAATTAGTCTAAATATACTTGTAATCAAAATGAAAATATTCACTAACTAATAGATGACAATATTAAGGACTTTTAAAAACCCAGCTTTAAGATGATTACAACAAGCATACTTAAAGTATACCAAAAATAAAGTTGGAGCCAAAAGAATTGAAAATGACAGACCAAGCAAACAGTTTTTAAAACTTTAAAAATACTTTTTATTATTTGTAACATAGTATCAATTGCAATAAAAAAAAACAGGAAAAACACAAATTTCCATGACAAGTGAATAAATTATGATAAAGTAAAGCAACTTGTACTGAACAGGTATGAAAAACAGATGAATCTTGAATACCCTTAGCAACGTGGATGAATCTTAAAAGCATGACAGCAAAAAAGTAAGTCCTAGGAAAAACTATTTTATTTATATAAAGTTCAAAATATGTGATTTTAAGCAATATTCATCAGGGGAAGATACACATATAGCAAAATCTCTAAAGAAAGGTCAAAAATAAAACACATAAAATTCATGTCAGAGGTTACCCCTTATATGGAGGAAGAAACTGGGATCAGGACAGGACCCACAGTGGATTTCAAAGGCCTTGATAATATTCTAGTCAGTGGGTGCACTGGTAGTCCTTTCAATATTGTTATTAAACCAACAGATAGATAGATAGACAGATAGATAGATAGATAGATAGATAGATAGATAGATAGATAGATAGATAGACAGAAAGTGTATTAGTCAGCCAAAGGCATGATGATGCAAAATACCAGAAATTGGTTAGCTTTTATAAAGGGTATTTATTTGGGATAGGAGCTTACAGATACCAATCCATAAAGCATGAGTTACTTCCCTCACCAAAGTCATTGGAGCAAGATGGCTGCTGACGTCTGCCAGGGTTCAGACTTCCTGGGTTCCTATGTTCCTGGGACTTGCTTTTCTTTGGGTTCAAGGTTCCTTTCTTCCTGGGGCTGGCTTCTTTTTCCTCTTTGAACTTACTTCCCAGGGCTCCAGCTTAAGTCTTCAACACCAAACTCCAACATCAAAACTCCAACATCAGAAACCCTCAACTCTGTTCTTTGCCATGTCTTTTATCTATGCCCTAATCTAACTCAATCATGCCCAGGTACAGATTAGATTACAAGCATAATCCAATATCTATTTTTGGAATTCATAACCATATCAAACAGATAGATAGGTAGGTAGGTAGATAGATAAATAGATAGATAGATGAATAATAGACAGGGGTTTTGCATTATTATATTTCAAAATGAAAATTAAATTAAATATAATTATCAAAAAACCTACTTTTGTAATTGATAAAAGTTCAAAAACATCTACATGTTAGAAATTTGGCAAGAATCAACAGATTTTGTGTATTTGCATGATTAAATATTATGCAACCGTTAAGTGATTTATAAATAATATTCATGTCAGGGAATTCACTTATGCTGTAATTTAGCCCCCAAAATGTTAACAGGCTAGAAAATGCTGACATTAGTATCATTTCTATTATGTAAGAGACTTTTTAGAGGTCTACAAAGAAATATACAAATATCCCAACAGTGTGTGTTTCCATGTGGTAGGATTGTGGATGTATCTTTAAACAAGCCATCAACCATAATCACTAATGACAGGGTTTTAAGAACAGATGCCTGAAAATGGCCAAACATGGTAAAAGCTTGCAATGTTTCTAGATTACATGTGGCTTGGATGCTTTAGAAATATACGATGAGAACCATTCTTTGGGCTTCCCTGAGTGCAGGTGAGTGGTAGTTGAGCATGTGTCTTGCAGGAACCCTGGAAGCTCTGTCTATGGAGCTTTATCAAATGATATCGGCTTTTGTGGAGAATGAGACTTGTAAGACAGAGAGGCTCCCAGATCCACCCAATGTGGATCTTTTCCCCTTATACCTTAAAGTGTTAAAGCTCCCTGTGTGAGTTAGCCTGAATGGATTAGGCCAAGTTATTCACGTGATAATGGCAAAAACTGGAGAAGGAGGAGATTTGGGCTTCTAGAAACCACATGTCTGATAACCTTTAAAATAAATCATGTATACAGGTGGACTAGCTTTTATTGGTGATGAGTTGGCAGGAATGAGAGTAATGAGTCTGGTTTCTAAGCAGCATAAAAGAGTAGACTCGGAGGGTTCCGTGAAAGAATAAAACGATTTCAACCTTTGCAGCTACTGGAGTATCAATCTTAGTTGAAGCATGCAGACTGGTAAATGAAGTTATCTGTTTCCATTTGAGTGTTCAAGTTATTCTACACTTCTGAGTCTACAATTTTTGTACTAAGAATATAGAGGCTAATTACTATGTGCTTCACTCTTTACTGCTGTTCTCAAGTTACAGAACTTTCCCAGAAATTATGTGTTTGAGGACAGGTAAGGTATTAAATGGAGTTTGGGTCCAGATTGATAACCCTGGCCCTAATTTTCTAAAAAAATTACATTAGTCATTCTTCCATTAAATTAACTGTTTTTCATGAAACTCTTAATCATGACAAGATTTTCATAGGGCCATAATATTAGCAAAGAGAAGCAAATTTCCATTTGAATTTGGTCAACAAATTCTGCCTGCAAATTCAGTCAATTTAAATTGGTCCCTTTCCCAGGATCTACATTTTGTTTATGTATAGGGGAGAGGGTGGGATTAAATCATAAAATTGTGTTCTATTTGATTGAAAGGAAATTGGGTACAATGGATGACACAGACTTTATAGGCCTTCGTTAAATTCTAAGTTCTGCCCTTTCTTCTATGTGACTTTGGGCACAGTCAGAGTTTTCTTATCTTAAGTAGGAAATGATATTCCACCTTAGTTGAGTTCTTTGTGATTTAGTGAATATTCATCATGCTTTCAGTAAACAGTTTTTATTGTTGATTGGGTGCAGCATGCTACAGTCAGAAAAGACTTAAAAACTCTTTTCAGGGCGGCGGACTTGGCCCAGTGGTTAGGTTGTCCGTCTACCACATAGGAGGTCCCCGGTTCAAACCCCGGGCCTCCTTGACCCGTGTGGAGCTGGCCCATGCGCAGTGCTGATGCACGCAAGGAGTGCCGTGCCACGCAGGGGTATCCCCTGCATAGGGGAGCCCCACATGCAAGGAGTGTGCCCCGTAAGGAGAGCCGCCCAGCGCAAAAAAAAGTGCAGCCTGCCCAGGAATGGTGCCACACACACCGGAGAGCTGACACAAGATGACGCAACCAGGGGAAATGCGGGTTCCCGTGCTGCTGACAACAAAGAAGACGCAGCAAATAGACACAGAGAACAGACAACAGGGGGGGGGGGGGGGGGGAAGGGGAGAGAAATAAATAAAAAAAAAAAAATCATGCTAGATAATCAGTATAAAAAAGTATATAAAAAAAAACAAAACAAAACTCTTTTCACACGGATTCAATGACACCAGGGGATATAGGTATTATTAATGCAATTTTATGGATGGAAAATTGGTCTCTCAGAGAAGTGAGTGAGTTTCTTGAGTTCACAGCTAATAAGGGCAGCAGTTAGACTTGAACTCATATCTTTTGGTCTCTAATTCTTTCAAAGAGCGTGCTGCCTTTCTTGATTCCCTGAACCTCTGTGTTCATGGTGGTGACATGTGGCAATCCCAGGCAACTGCAGGAAGCAGACCGCAAAGATTTTATTCTAAAATTGATCTGTGGAAGACAGGCTGTTTAATACTGAGTACCCAGGTTTTATTGAATTTGAAAATGCAATTTCATATAAAGTATCACTGTAGAATTGCACTTAATTCCTGTTTTATTTCTATATCTAGGAATAGCATTATATGTGGGAATTTTCTAAAGCATCTCATGTATATGTGTATGTTCATGTGTGTGTACATATAAAATGCCAAATAATAACATTGTTTTTTTTTTCTTTTGATTTAATAAAGCTTTGTTTTTCAAAAGGTACAGTTGGTTGGACCTGTTTATTCATCTTCTCCAGCAGCTGGAGCATCTCCACCCTTGGTGTTTCTGGTATAAACTACTTGAGTTCTGTGTTTTGAAACCAGCCCCATGAGTCCTTTACTAAGCAGCTCCTGAAGGGCTGCCCTGGCCAGGGAACCGCGAATCTTCAGTCTCTCAGAAACTACAGCAGGAGTTACAAGCTTGTAGTTGGGAACTTCTTTACAGAGTTTGTCGTAGGTGGCTTTGTCAAACAAGGCTAAGTTATTGAGCTTGTCTCGGACTTTTCCTTTGGACCACTTCTTCTTTTTGGCCTTGCCTCCAGATTTGTTCACTGGGTCTTTGTCTTTCTTGGCCGACTTTCTGGCATCATTTTTTGTCGTCCTTGGGCGGCATTGTGAAGCTCAGGGGGCACTTGCAACCACTGCAACCTTGCTAAGATGTCGGACAGAAAAAAGGGATAACATTGTTATTATCAGCATCATTACAATTTTATGATGTACTTAAGTGACATGATTACCCAGCCCTTTTGGTAACTTAATATGAAGTTTTTCATTTGACCTTTGACTCTCAAGTTCATCTGGAAGATTCATTTCAATGGTCTTCAAGATGGCATTCCCCTGGAAATCAGAACTTTTTCAGTTCAATCACATAACCCAATTTTGATTTCAAGTTAAATACATTTTTGAAAAATATGGGTGACTAGTAATAGTCATATTGCCCTTCCAAACACTTGCAAGGAAGAACCCAGAGCCACTTAAGTGATGCACTTTGAAGATGAAGGTAAGGGCCTCGAGTCAAGAAATGCAGGTGACTTCTAGATACTGGGAAAGACAAGGAAACAGATTCTACCCTAAAACTTTCAGAGAGAATACAGCCCTGCCAACACCTTTATTTTAGGTTTCCAGAACAGCAGGAACATAAATTCACATTGTTTCAAGCCACTAAGTTTGTGGTAATTTGCTACAGCAGCAATAAGAAACTAATACCTCACTGCTTTTAAAAAATAGCAAAAATTTCCTTCTTCCCCTAAATAACATATTAGTTGAACAGATGATAGATCTGGAATTCTACAGTTTTCAGATATGTCAGGTAAGGAACTCTAATATCAAACTGGCTGTGCTGGCTCTGATCTTTGAGTAAGTTAAAGAAATGTCTGAAGAGATGGAGTGAGACTACCTATTTAACTGGTGATTACATAGATTTCCCAGTGGAGTTGACTTAACAAATGAGATGCAAAGGCAACTGAATTTTTCAGCTGTTCTTAATGAATGATACTGGCAATGATAGTGGCTCAATTTTTCAGTTCCCTCCCAATCTGCACGTTCTCCACATCTTAGATCTTTTCACTCATTCATGAATTCTGCCTAATGCACCAGAAAATTATATTAAGTGGTTATCTGGCTCTCCATATATGCATTAAAATAAAAGAGTCATCAGGAAGAAAAAGAAAAGATTACAGTAGAAAGAAAGACTTTTTGTTAAATGTTTTTCAAGGTCTAGGCACCATTCCAGGAAAATGAAGGGCACTTTTAAATGGACTTGAACTTTCTCTCTTTGGTAGTATTAAAAGTCCTTCCTTGGGATGTAAACTGCATAAGCCAATGGAGGATATTCTACCAGAAATTTACCACTAAAATTCAATCCCTTAATACTTTGAGGTTAGTCAAAGAGATTTTATTGTCTAGACAGCAATCTTAAAATTTGCGTTTTAAATTAATTGCTATTAACAGAAAATGCTTGTCAAATACATACACTATATTTCTTCTTTTGGGATTTCTACAACTACATTTTCTTTCTGCTTCCGTATTTTTGGATTACAATATCAAGAATTCCTACTCAGGAAAATAAGTATTTAATTTTAAGAAAACATTCTATTTTCAATACTCTGATTCTGTGGAAAAGTTAATATTAATGCCAGATAGAGATAAATTTAGACATGAGAACCAAAACATTCCACATACCTTGCCTATCATCAACATTTAGAATTCAACAAAATGAAACATGGAAGAAATGTTAAATAGTATAAAGCAAAGCAATATCTAAAGAGAGAAATGCAATATGCACAATTATATCATATTCATTATTGCATTATCGGAGCAGAGACAAAAAAGATAAGTTTATGTGTAGATTATGTTCTGTGATCCCTCTATCCATCTCATTCCTTCTCCAATAAATTAATTTGCATAGAATCAGGTTCAGAAAAGAAGAATGTAAGCTTAAATAGTTAATATATGCCATATGCATGCATGTGCTACCTCTGTCATTTTTACTTTGGGTACTCCATTTCACAAACTACAAGGAAACAGAAACTGTGGGAGATACCTCTCTGAGGATTTCACAGTTAGCACATGACAGTGGTAAGATTGGAACTTGAGTCCTTTGCAGCAAACACTATGCTCTTTCCTCAAATCAAGGGTGTTCTGAAAAAAAAAAAAGAGGGTCAAGGTGGAAAGACAATATTCAATTGAACTTTGTCTTGATAGAATTAATGGGATGGTATTTTGAGGTTTATTGAATTGTTTTACAAGCCTTTGGTGTGTGTGTATGTGTGTGTGCATACATGTAACAATCGGTTGGTCTTCTGACTCTGTCAGTGGAGAGATTTATCTACCAAAACTACCTTTTTTACAATCTATTGGGATGATTTTGCAAAGAAGTAGTTACAAAGGATCTATAAATCCAATTAAGAAGTATCTATGGCCAAATTGGCAGCTAACATGTAAGAAAACACAGAAATTATAAGTAAATGATACATACAGTATTTTTGCGAGTTGGAATCTGATCTTTTCTGGGAGAAAATTCATGTACTTGTCATTTTGTAATGGCCAAAAATATTTTCGTTTGTCTATGGAGGCAGTATGGGGTAATGAAAATATAAAAATGATGTTAACAAGCTTTCAAACATTTAAAAACAAGTAGAGAAACAAAGAGCAGTAGAGTAATTTATACAAGGTCACCCAGATATTGAAAACAGAACGGGGATAAAAATTCAGGTTCCCTGGGATCCAGAACCCCTGATATTAACCGTAGGGGTTGAATATATTTAATTGTGTTATAAAAAAAAAGGTGGAGGAAAGAAAAATGAAGCAGAGCTAAATGAGGATATGAGTCATCAGTATAAAAGAGCTCATAAAGGGCTGAACAGACTATAGAGTTAGGAAACTGATTTCCTAATCAGTGCTCTAAAACTTGGCTGAGTGAACTTGGAGAAATTACTTTATATCTTTTCTGCAAATATAATATGAAGCAAAAGGTAAGATAAGGTGATGTTAAAGATATATTGAGATTCTGGGAATTTGTCAAACCTATTTATCGAACTCTGTCTAATACTGATGACCAGGTTTGTAATGTCAAAATTGTCTTATTAGATATATAAAGACTGAGTTGTAACTTGGATGTCAGAGCTATGTGAAGCTTGGCTCCACATCTGATATTTTTCCAAGAACCTGAGAAAAGAATGAATTTTATATCCAGGTAGGAATTCTCACAATTGTATTGTCTCTGACATACTGCCACTCACTAGATGTTCTCCAATTGAATATTGTGCTCGTGGATTATTTTTCATGTTGGGATGCCAAGTATGTTCCTGATCGTAAGCAAAGCATTTCTCTTAATTTTCAGTCCATTTTTTAATAATCATATTATTAATTTAAGAAAATATCTTTTGAGAAGCTGGTTAGTTTGGGAGAGGATGAGCTCTAGGATTCTGAAGGATCTTTCAAAGGTAATGCACATGTTTCTGGATAGAGAAATGCAATTTTGCCCTGAGCAAATTTTCGTGGGTCAGATCAATGAGAACTTATTCAGTTTATATTTCATGACTCTGTACTGATTGCCCAAAACACAACCAACTTTTCTCTTTGCTCTTTCTCTGTGCCTTTCTGGTCTAGACTGGAAATATGTCTTCTCTAAGCATTTGGAAAATAGCCCATATGAAATACCTTTATCAAATCCTATACACGGCAGTTCCCTGGGGAAATTGCCAAAACTGACCTCTTATGCCAGATAGGAAAACCTCAGCAGGCTTTCCAAATTAAAACACTTCATTCTTCCAACAAGGATCTTTGAAAGCCAAGATAAATGGGGTTTGCACATTTTGGTTTACAGATCTCAAATTGAAATTTGACTCACCTTACTTTCATTAAGTACTAGGAAGAAAATAAAGTAAGCATTTCCTAGAATTCAATATGAAGAGCTTTTAAATGCATTCTGCAAATCCAAAGGCATTTCAAATCTTTAAAAAGTAACCTTGGATCCATAATTCAGCCACAGTGCACAAATTGCAGCACAGCTGATTTAAACCATGCATGTTATCTTATATAAATGATGCTCTATTGTAAGAAGGGAGGAAAGTTTTAGATTTGTTAAATTGAAGATTAAAACTGAGAAAATCCCAGGTTGTGGAAGGAGGGGCACCCGGCTTGCCTCAGTGGCAAACAGTGCGGCAAAAGGTGACACCGCCTCTGCCCACTGGGCCTAGACAAGGTGACCACGCCTGACTAGGCCTTTGCTGCTAACGGCTAGCCGGCACCGCCCTCCCCCTTCCTATCTCCCGCCTAGCCCAGCTCTCACTTCCCCTCCCCACTCCCTTAAACCTAATCTCTTAGTACGCTGTTTGCCCAGCAACAGCTTACAACCACCTATCAGCTTAGTAACAGTGTCAGCCTATCAAGAGTTAGCACATACTCTATCTACTGGCCAATCACTAGCCCAATGCCAGAACATTGCCTTATATGGAAACAGCATTTGCCCTAGCCAATCAGAACCCGCCACACCACTCCCCAATCCTATAAATCTGCATCCCCTTCCGCAATAAACCAGACTTGTGCCATCAGCCTGTCTCCGCGACTCCTTCCTGGGTCGTGCGCCCTCCACGCCTTCGGAGCCCCCGAGGGAAGCCTCAGCGGCCGTACGAGGCTTTCTTCCCCAGGCCAGGGACCCCTCTCGTCCCACAACGGGACCCCACTCGTCCCTTAACAGGGACCCCGCTCGTCCCATAACAGGGACCCCGTTTCGTCCCTCACCAGGTACTATTTTAAATCTATGCTTTGGCAAAATTCATTCTACTTAATACTTATTGGCTTATATAGAGAGTGACACACATTAAACTAGCATAAGTATTCATTCTTTTCATAGTCTGGTTATTTTAGTAACGTGGTTGAATTGTTTAGTCCATGTTGAGTTGACAGTATTGATACAATAGAGCAATTAGAAATATTATTTTTATCACTCATTAAAATATAAAGTTTGAAATCCTTACATAACATAAGAAATAGTCCCTTGGGGAGAGTGACGGGATTAGTAGTGGTCTCTTATGCAGTTATATGTGTTTGCATTTTCATTGGTGCACCAGAGAAGCTTTTCTAATGACATCTGGAAATGCAAAAGAAAAGGGATCTAATGGAGTTTTCAGTCTCTTGTTAAAAACCTCAGAATAAACCCCAGAACCTTGACTGGTCTCGTGGACTACAAAATATTAAATTTCTGAGCTGGATTGATTCACACTTCACAATTATCCAGGTTTTATTTTTTTTTGACAGTTTAGCTTAAGCTTCTCTTGATCACAACAGTGTGCGCTATTCAGAAATGTACATACTAAGTAAAATTTGGATTTGTTGCTCTGTATCATCTTAAAGATAAATAGCATTTGAAAAATGTTTTTTCAAAGCAGCATATTTTCTTTGATTTTTAATTACATTTTGTATGTGGGTAGCAGCTACAGATATAATTATCCTGTCTGCATGACAGGTGATAGTGTGCTTTCTTGAATAGCCCAGAATTCCTGTATAAAAATAGGCATGGCAACTAAGATCACATTTCAAAAGCACTACAGAAAATACCTGCAATAAAATTAAATGGCAAACTATTCCCATGTGTATGGGATCAAACCAAAAAGTGTCGATAAGAATTGTATGGTTTTAGCAACTCTTTAGCAAAAAAGTGAAGCACAAAAAAATCAACTTCAAATGATCCTAAGAGCTGTCAAAACCAGAAATCATTTCATTTATTGTAAGTATTTTGGTGGGAATATCTTGAGCAGCCCAATTGAGAGGGGGTTACAGAGGCTCCACTTTACAAGGAAGTTAATAATGATCCTGGGAATTTCAGATATCCGTCTGGTACTTACGAATCATTGAACTTAACTAATTGAAATTCATATTTAGAATATAGCACCAGATTAATGAGGAATTGCTGTGAGAAAAATCAACACTGATTAGAAAATAGATATTATATGCAAAGGAATGAATCAGTCCAGATAAAAATAGGCAAAGGAAACCAAACCAGTACATCTCAGAAAATCCAAGGCCAGGTTTATTACTATTACATGATAACAGTAGAACACATTGTAACTAGCTTCTCTTGATCTAGGCAATATTTTAGCCTGTCTTCCCCCTGTGAGAGTCCAGACAAACCCATTTCACTTAGAAATGAGCAAATGAAATAAAGTCCTGTATTAAAATGCCATAAGAAAAAAGAGAGAAATGAGTACAATAACATCTTTATGGATATTTAAGTCATGCACAAAAAGAGACGTGAGAAAGACATTCACAAAAAGTAATAAAATCCATAAGCTAATATTTCAAAACAACCAAAAAGGAACTAAGGAATTATAAAAAAGCTTGGTAGTAATTAATTTTACAAAAAAGATGGTATGGAAAAAGGACTAATAGAATTCTGACAAAAATTACGAATAAAAGAAAAAATTTAGAAGTAATTTATAAAAATGAAGAAGGCAAATAATGTCATAAATGAAGTAGAGAATGGAAATGCAAAAAGAAAAAAGGAAGGATTATATTAAAATATTTTAAAAATTGAGATAATGATAGATATAAAATTCGGCAATGATGCATCCTAAGTGTAAAAGTAGTAACTGCAGAAGATTAACAAAACAACAGGGCAGAACAAATGCTAAAAACTAGAGTTCAAATAAATATTCTTGAAATCATAAAAGAATTACACTATGTATTTAAAGAACCCACTATGGGAAGCAAATTTGGCTCAATTGATAGAGCATCCGCCTACCACAAGGGAGGTCCAGGGTTCAAACCCTGGGCCTCCCGACCTGTTTGATGAGCTGGCCCAGGTGCAGCGCTGATGCGTGCACGGAGTACCATGCCACGCAGGGGTGACCTCGCGTAGGGGAGCCCCACACACAAGGAGTGTGCCCCTTAAGGAGAGCTGCCCTGCATGAGAAAAGTGCCGCCTGCCAAGGAATGGCGCTGCACACACAGAGAGCTGACACAGCAAGATGACACACCAAAAATGAGACACAGATTTCTGGTGCTGCTGACAAAAATGCAAGTGGACACAGAAGAACACACAGTGAATGGACACAGAGAGCAGACAATAGGGTGGGGGGGAAGGGGAGAGAAATAAATAAATAAATGCTAAAAAAAAAAAAAGAACCCACTATGTACTTATGAAAACTGATCCTGAAAACTTTATTTCTAGCGTAATTATAGACTTTAAAGAAAGAAAATACTTTTACATTCTCCCAAAAATACTTGGTCAGAGTAAGAACACCAGATTAACATAAAAATTTATTAGAACAACATTTATGCCAGAAAATAATGTAAAAAAATTTTTTAAGACAACGTAGAAAGGAAAATGTAAGATAGTTTTTTATATGTAGCTAAATTGGCACATACATAAAATTCACAAGCATACTATTATTACTATTATTACCATCTACATGCCAATTAATTTCCTTTTTGTCCTTCACAAGAAATACACTAAAGAAGACTCTTCAAATAAAAATGTCTAAAGAGACACAATCTATATATAGTGAGGGCAGAATATAATTGTTTCAATAAAACTAAGGCAAATTTGGGAAGAATGAGGTGAAGGAAAACAGGGAAAGTTTACTGGTTGCTTTATGGATATAAACTAGGAGTATTTCTTTTCAAATTGGAGACAAATAGACATTATCCAAAAAGAAGTAAAAGGAGGAATTGGGAGTATTATGTAAAACAATTAGTATAAAGGTAGTTATTACACACAAAAAAAAGAGTCAATGTAGACTTGCCTAATTATCAAAGACATGCAGAAAGCACAAGAGTGAATGAGGGAGAATAAGACAGACTTCATTATGAAATGACATTTAAGGTAAGCATCCAAGAAATAAAACACAAAACTCAGAAAGCCAAATCGCCACATATGACAGACAACTTTCACTCAGGAAGACCAAATGCACTCTATTTATTTAGGTATAATTATTTTAATATAAACTAAGGCGTTAGGATATCTGTTGGAAGAGCTGGTGGGGCAGGGATCAGAAAAGCTACTGCTAAATGTCAGAGATTTCCTGGATGTCAAAGAAGTTGGCATGCGAAGTCTCAATCTGAAGAAGCAAAGCAGGTAGTTCTCAAATGAAGCAGCTGCAAGTTTTGAGGCTCTTAGAATTCCCTCCAATATATCAGCCTGCAGTGGAAAAGCAGGTAATTCTTAGGAGCTTGTCAGAAGTTTCTCATCTGCCCACGTCAGGCTACAACTGTCTCCAAAGAATAATATCTTCTTCATTTATATCTTTTAAATTCATGCATGTTTCTTCTATTGTAAATCTTTTCCCCAGAACCATGGAGGGAATGGAATTCTGGGAAAGAGGACTGGGGTACCAAAGATGTTCAGTTGACAACAGAGAATCCATTACAGCTAGTGTAGATTCTCATATAATATATCAGTACTACATAAAATAAGTGCATGCAAAACAAAGAGGTTCTGAAATGCTTAAAATAAAAGTGTCAAAAATTTACCAGGCAAATACAAATTAAAACGTGAAAGAAGAGGCCATAATTTTTATACCTAGCAATGCCAAACTGAGGCCCAGAAACAGAGATAAATAAGAATGCTTTATAATGCTAAAGACTGTATTTAATAATGAATATATAACAGATATTATTAGTCATGCATACAATAACACAGCAATAACTCACATTAGGAAAAAAAACTCCAGGAGATAAAAAGATAAATAGAACATAGTAATAATTCAAAGAGCATTCTCTTACCATAGGTACCAACAATATTAAAAAAGCATAACTGGATATTATCAGACTTTGAATTTTTGGTAATATTTTGGGCAAATGTAATGTTTTTATGTATTTTAATTTTCATTTGTTTGATAGCTAAAGTGATCAAATTATATGCATATATATATTCCTCTTTTCATTTCTAATTCTGGGAATTGCTCATGCCTTTTGCAAATCTCATCTCTTACTTTTGTCTTATAAAAATATAATTTTTTTATTGATATCCCTCGTTTGTTATATATGCTGACATTTTTCCTCCCAATAGACCATTTGTCTTTTTTTTGTTTACCATTTTTCTTTTAATTTTCATAATGACATGTCTTAGTTTGCCAGGCCAAATACCACAGAGCTGGTTAACTTAAACAGCAGTAACTTATGGGCTCACATGGGCTAAAAGGCCAAATTCAAGATATCAGCCGTGCCTTCTCTGAAGTCTGCAGTGTTCTGGTGATTGCTGACAGTCAGTCTCAGCCTCCATCACATGGTGATCTGACTTTTTGTCTCCTCCTGTGACTTGGACTTCTGGGTCCAAATTTCCTTGCTTATAAGGATTCCATTCATACTGGATCATGGCCCACCCTGATTCAGTTTGGCCTCAACTAAATAGGATCTTCAAAGATCTTATTTACAAATGAGTTCACATCCATAGGACTGAGAGCTAGGACTTGAACATGTCTTTGTAGGGTACATGATTCAATTTATCTGTGGAGTGAATTGCTATATTGCGTGTCATGGGAACTACAGGCTCAGGCACAACAGAAATTTTCAGCAGATGATTACTTTTATTTTATTGTATTTTAATGAAGGGTATTTATTTGAGGTAGGAGCTTACAGATACCAGGCCATAAAGTGTAAGTTACTTCCTTCACCAAAGTCTATTTTCATGTGTTGGAGCAAGATGGCAGCTGACATCTGCAAGGGGTTAGGCTTCCTGGGTTCCTCTCTTTCCTCTGTGTGCTTACTTTCTGGGCCTCCAGCTTAAGACTTCAGCATCAAACTCCAACATCAAAACTCCAGCATTAAGAAAACCCTCCAACATTAAGAAAAACCTCAATTACTTTTTAATGTACATAGCATGGAGGGTCCAAAAGAGTGGGGGAAGAGATCTCATTGTGGCTGGTCTCCTGGGGAGGCCAACTTCTCAGGTCAGGGTCAGGAGATGGCAGCTCCACATACCCCACTTTTCATCAGAGAGGGGAGACTCTGCTGTTTGTAGAATATTTATCCAACCCAGGCAAAAGGAGGGTCCCATTGTGTATTCCTATCTTGATAAGTATCTGGGGTTGTTTTTACCTGCTTTCCAGGCTGAAGTTGTGGTTGGGCTTTGTCTTTAGACCTAACATCTCCCCAGGGCTTTAGAATGGAAACAAACTGAAACATGTGCACAACAGAAAAGGAGGCAGGAGGGTAGGCGAGGGCTGGGAGTTCGCCAATGAGGATGTGACTATGACTTCTCCAACACTACCAGGTGACATTTTTTTGCCATATGGAAGTAGAGAATTTTTTAACTTCTAGGAAGTCAAATCTGCTAATCTTTTTAAAAATATATATATTTCTTATTTATTTTTAAAAGATACATAGTTCACACAAAATGTTACATTTAAAAATATAGGAGATTCCCATATGCTCCACTCCCCACACCCCCCGCTTTTTCCATATCAACAACTTCTTTCATTAGTGTGGTACATACATTGCAATTGGTAAATACATTTTGGAGCATTGCCCCACAGCATGGATTATAGTTTACATTGTAGTTTACACCTTCTCCCGGACCATTCAGTGGGTTATGGCAGGATATATAATGTCCTGTACCTGTCCCTGCAATATCATTCAGGACAAATCCAAGTCCCAAAAATGCCCCATATTACAACTCTTTTTCCCTCTCCCTGCCCTCAGCAAATCCAGTGACTACTGTCTCCACATCAGCTAATCTTTATATATCATTTTCCTTAAAAATCTTTCTCCATTCCAAAAGGAGCTATTTTCACTTTATTTTAAAAGGAGTTTTAGATTACATAAATGTTACATCAAAAATATAGAGGATTCCCATATACCCCACCCCTCCCCTCCTACATTTTTCCCCACAAACAGCATCCTTCACTAGTGTGGTACATTTGTTATAGTTGATGAACACACGTTGAAGCATTGCTACTAACCGGACCTATAGTTAACTTTACAGTTTACACTTTATACTACAAATTTTATAGGTTTTGATAAAATGTATACTAGCCTGTATCTGACATTGCAAGGTCATGCAGGACAACTCCAATGTCCCAGAAGTGCCCCAGAAATGCCACATGTAATGCCTATTCTTCCCTCTCCCTTCCCTTAGAACCTCTGGTGGCCACTGCCATTTTATCAATGCTACAAGTGGAAGAGCTATTTTTAAACTATACTTTTAAAGAAATAATAGAACTAAATTGAGTACCCCATCCTTTACAGCAATTTGTCTATAGCTCCACTAAAAATTCACTTGATTTCTGACTTGTATTATTATATAGTTATTTAGATGTATATTTCCTTTACTAGAGTTTCATGATATTTTAGTTGCTTGGCTTCCAAAGCAAATACCACACAATAGTTTGGCTTAAGCGTTAGGCATTTATTGGCTCAGGTTTGTAGAGTAGGAGAATATCAAAATTAAGGCATCATCAAGTGATCCTTTTTCTCAGAAGACTGTGACATTCTGGGACTGGCTGCTGGTGATCCACCATCTTGGCTTTTCTGTCATATGGCAATGCATGTGGTGGCCTCTCCTGCCTTCTCAAGTCCATCATCTTCTAGCTTTGGATGTTCCCCCTGTGGCTTTCTCTTCTATGTGTCTGAAATTCATTCTGTTTATAAAAGACTTCAGTAATAGGATTAAACCCATCCTGATTCCATTGGACCACATCTTCACTGAAGTATCCCCATCGAAAGTTCCTATTTAGAGTGGGGTCACAGACACAGAAATGGATTAAGTTTAAAAACATGTTTTTGTGGGATACATAGCTATAAGCTACCGTAAGTGATTATGAAAACTCTGTCATTCTTACCTTCTGTTTCTCATTGCATAACAAGGAGTTCTTTTTTTTTTCATTACTTTTTTTTGTATTTATTTTTTTAATGTTACATTAAAAAAAATGAGGTCCTCACATATCCCTCACCCTCCTCCCCCCATAACAATAACCTCCTCCATCATCATGAGACATTCATTGCATTTGGTGAATACATCTCTGAGCACCGCTGCACCTCATGATCAATGGTCCACATCATAGCCCACACTCTCCCACAGTCCACTCAGTGGGCCACGGGAGGACATACAATGTCCAGCAACTGTCCCTGCAGCACCACCCAGGACAACTCCAAGTCTCGAAAACACCCCCACATGACATCCCTTCCTCCCTCTCCCTACCCCCAGCAGCCACCATGGGAGTTTTAAACACAGCCAGCCACTGAGCTTGGGCAGTCTTCTAAAGATAATGGTTGCAAAGAAACCAACTTAGAGAGTCATGTAAACACACCTAGCGTAATACCATGGCCTCCAGAAGCAAATGAATTGCTATATTTGCTTCATAACTTACTAAGATTTGTTAAAATTACCCAAGATATCTAAGCTTATTTATTATTGAAGAGTACTGTGAATATTAAATAAGATGATTTATAGGCAGTACTATAGGTAGTAGTTGGCACCTAGACTGCCTGGAAATCGCATAGTAAATTTATTTCTCTTCTCATTGTATATAATATGCAGACACGCACACAAATATATCATCATACACATAATATACATGACACATGAAGTCCATATGTTATTTTCCTGGTTAGTTATTTTCTTTCTATTTTCAATCTGAGTTTATATATCAGTACAATCATATGTAAAGTACAAACAAGCAACAAGAAAGAACAGAAAATAGTTTTGAGTTAAGAGGAGATGATTTCATAATTCACAGGAACTTTCCTGTAACATATCAACCATTATTATATTTAGAGGTGGAAGCAGATTGAGCTAGTTGTTCTAATGATAATTCTTAAGGAAAAAAATTGCTCTTTATTAAAGAATAACTAAATGAAGGGCTTGTATTATTATTATTATTATTATTATTTTTCATGGAGTGATATTATAGTAGAGATTTAGACAAGGGCTAAATACATCTCACAGCATGATGAAACTACTGGAATTTTGACACTGATATGTGGTAGCCTTAGAAAAAGATTGGGACTCCAGAGTAGAAGAGATGGAAAAAATGGATGTACAGGAAAGGGGTTAGGACAAACTCATGGTGATGGATGGAATTAAGGAGAAAGAGGACTATTGGAGTGGGGTGTATTGGATGCAAATACCTAGAAGTAGTGTATTCTGACCTCAAGTGTTCAGTAGGTCCCTGTCTTGTAATCACTTTACATCCTTGCTTTGCCTCACCTCCATATACCCAAACCATCCATAGATTTTGTTGTGCTTAAAGGCCTTGTGATAGCAGCAGTTTGTGTTAATAAAGAGAAAGAACTGTTTGGTACATTTGGGAGAAATTGGCTGAGAGATTAGCAGCTGCAAAGGCAATACAGAAAGCAGGTGTGGAAAAGTCTGTGCGAACTGGAATTTAAAGCAAAAGGAACTTTAACCTTGTGAATCCCCCACTGGACCTCTCATAGAGGCTACCAGAATTCCTGCTCTTATGTAGCATGTTAGCTAGAGCATTTTATTTGGTTCTTAAGAAAAGGGTCAACCCAGAAAATGACAGATTTAGATTACACATAGATAAACACAACCCATTTAATTATTTGTAAAATTAAACTCAACAATATAACAAGTACCATCATTTTGTTTTCTCTAAATATTTGTCTTCTTCTATCATTAGATTACAAAAATTTCAGAAGTAGATAAAGAAGATTTTCTGAAAATTGAAAAAATGAGAAATAAAAGCTGTTAGGTGAGAAGAGACAGCAGAATTGCAAAGTAAAACAAATGTAACAATTTGAAGATATCCATTATAAGTACAAAAAAACAAAGAGCCCTATATTACACCATTACTAAAGAGTAAAATAAAGGATGTTCAAAATGATGATCATGAGGTTAAACCTAATCTATGTTCTGTCTTCTATTTAATAAGGTGCAATATATGTCTATTTGAATTTTCAGTTTTCAAAGAAGTCTTTAATATAAGAAAAGACTATTTTCTGAGTCTGTTGAGCATGAAATTAATATTCAATCTGTCAAAATTATAAATTTCAAAACTAGATTTTATTAAGCTTTTGGTTCATCTTATTTTTTTTTATATTTATAAATGCAGTGTTTCTAACATAAAAGAAGAACTTTTGACTTCTAGATGACCAAATAGTGGTATAGATACTCCTTGGTGCTATCTCTGAACAACTAGCACTAACAAAAAGTGGCAGAGCCGTCTTCCTCAAAACTCCATAGGGCAGTTAAAGTGTTGCAGTAACTGAGTTAATGCTGAATAAAAATAAAACAGCTTTAAAAATAGTAGAATCTGGGAAGCGGATGTAGCTCAAGTGATATGGTCTCTGCCTACCATATGGGAGGACCTGGGTTCAATCCCTGGGGCCTTCTGGTGAAAAAGAAGAGAAAGCATGCCTGCATGGCAAGCCAGAGCCCATGTGGCAAGCCGAATGCCTGCACAGTGAGCCAAGTGCCTATGTGGTGAGGTGAGTACCTTTGTGGTGAACTGAGCGTCTATGTGGGTGCTCACACTGCGAACCTGTGTGGTGAGCCGAGTGCCTGTGCGAGTGTCGGCGTGGTGAGCCAAGTGCCCACATGAGTGTCCATGTGATGAGCCAGTGCCTGTGTGGTGAGCCAGTGCCCACGTGGTGAGCTGAGCGCCTGTGCAGCAAGCTGAGTGCCCATGCAGTAAGCTAGTGCCCATGCAAGTGAGTCATGCAGCAAGACGATGGCACAACAAAAGAGAGATGAAGGGGAGCATCAAGGTGAAGCACAGCAGGGACCAGGAACAGATGTGCAACTGACAAGGAATCTCTCTCCACATCAGAGGTCTCCAGGATCAAATTCCAGTTGTCCCCGTCTCCTTCCCGCCCAGTATTGGCAGCCGGCGCTGCCCCTCCTTCTCCCCTTCTCCGTCTTCCGCCTAGCTGTTATCTAGACAGCCCACACTTTCCCCTTCCCCTCCCTTGCTCCTAACCTCTTAGCCAGCTTACTGTCCAGTAACCGCCTACGCAAGCAACAGCACCCGCCGGCACCAATCAAGTCCCTTTACGTATCCCTAGACCCTATAAAACCATGTCCCCTTCAACAATAAAGTAGACTTGTGCCTAGACCTTGTCTCCGTGGTGTTCTTGCTTGCACCGCGCGTCCCCCATGCCTGAGCGGAGAGAGCGAGGGCCCAACGGCTTCGTGCCGAACCCCCTCCTCTCCTTCGACCGCGAGGCAGCCCCCGTCCGGAGAGCCCGCCCGGCCAACCGCCGACCCTCCCGGAGGCCCGCCGCTGCCCGCATCCAGTGAATCCTAGAGGAGAAAGACGAGAAGACAAAAAGAAAAATAGATACAGAAGATCACACAGGAAATGAACATAGACAGCAAAAACAGTAGGTCAAGGGGAGGGGGTGGAAAAAAAAATAAAATTAATTAAAAAAATAGAAGCTTATAGGGCCTTTGCTGGCCCCTTCCCCAACACGGTGCACAACTGGCCTGTACACCAATTGTTGGTCTGGGGTCCAGTTCTGGAGTAAGCAGCATATACTCTATATGCATGCTGGGGTGCCTTTATATCAATGCCAATCTATTGGATGGCAGCCTGAAAGCCTGAAGCAGGACACTTGTATCTGGGTCACCATCCCAGAACTTGCCTTGCAAGTAGAAGCAACTTGCAGAAGACCAAAGCAGTTTAAGAAAAATTAAGTCAAATAGAACTAGTGCAAAAAAATTACAGGCTTTAAGACATACAGTGGAGTATCTGGGAGTATGGGAGAGTAGCCTCTTTCATAGGGTGTAAAGGAAACATTTGGATTCTTACCAATGGGGGAACCACTAAGTCCATGAGTGAGGACAACACAAGCTCAGAAAATAGAAAACTCTGTGCTTCATATTTGCCATGGAATGATAATGATAGGAAGGGTAAACTCTGAATGAAAGCACCAGTCAATGCAGAGCCAATTTGCCAAAACTATGAAAGATGTTGTTTTTAATTTACATTTGTTTGTATGTTTTGTTAGCTCCTGGCATTCAAGGATATCTCTGTCATATCAATAGTTGGATACAAATTTAAGGAACATACAATTTGCTATTTGCCATTGACATATATTCTTAAATAAATGTGGTTACGCTATATATCATTTAAAAAAATTTTTTTTAATTGAAGTATATCATTCATACATGAACACACATAAACAATAAGTGTATAGTAAAGATTGTGAACTTACAAAATACATATATATATAACATCACACAGGGGTCTCATATATCACCCCTCCACCAACTCTTTGCATTGTTGTGGAACATTTTTTACAAACTATGCAAGAGCATTATCAAAATATTACTACCAACTATATTCCTGATCTTAGATTTGGTGTGTTTTTCCCCCAACTCATAGTATTTTTTTAAAATGTATTTTTGTTACAGATATTGTGAACTTGCAAAACAATCATACAGATGTGTAGATTTCCCATACAACTCCACACCCTGATGGAACATTTGTTATAGATTATGAGATAATATCATCAGACTATTACCACCAATCATGGTCCATAGCACACATTTGACACACTTTTTCCATACACCTCCATTATCAACACAGTATAGCTTGGCATTAATACAAGAATATTATAGTATTGCTGTTAACCACAGTCTATAGTTCTACATATCATTTTAATGTGCATTTCTCATTTTGTTTTTTTGCTAATGACTTATTACTTACTGTTTATTTTATATTTATTTTAGACTATGGGACTGATTTACACAAAAAGCAAATTTGAGCGATATTCGAGTTCAAAATGGGCCGTAAAGCAGCAGAGACAACTCACAATATCAACATCTTATTTGGCCAGGAACTGCTAATGAACATATAGTGCAAGAAGTTTTGCAAAGGAGATTAGAGCCTTGAAGATGAGGACCATAGTGGCCAGCCATTAGAGGTTGACAAGGACCAATTGAGAGCAATCATTGAAACTGATCCTCTTAGAACTATATGGAAAGTTACCGAAGAACTCAGTGTCGACCATTCTACAGTCATTTGGCGTTTGAAGCAAATTGGAAAGGTGAAAAAGCTCAATAAGTGAGTGCCTCATTAGCTGATTTCATCAAAAATCATTAAAAAATCTTCATTTTGAAGTGTTGTCTTCTCTCATTCTACGACACAACAAATCATTTCTCAATTGGATTGGGATGTGTGACAGAAAGTGGATTTTATATGTCAACTGGCAATGAACAGCTCAGTGTTTGGACCGAGAAGCTCCAAAGCACTTCCCAAAGCCAAACTTGCACTAAAAACAGATCATGGTCACTGTTTGATGATCTGCTGTCAGTCTGATCCACTATAGCTTTCTGAATCTGGTGAAAATACTACATCTGAGAAGTATGCTCAGCAAATTGTTGAGATGCACCAAAAACTGCAAAGCCTGCAGCCAGCATTGGTCAACAGAAAGGGCCCAATTCTTCTCCACTACAATGAACAACTGTACATTGCATAACCAATGCTTCAAAAGTTGAAAGAATTTGGGCTACAAAATTTTGCTGCATCTGCCATATTCACCTGACCTCTCACCAACCTACTGGCACTTCTTCAAGCATCTAGGCAACTTTTTGCAAGGAAAATGCTTCCACAACCAGTAGGATGCAGAAAATGCTTTCCAAGAGTTTGTTGAATCCTGAAGCACAGATTTTTATGCTACAGGAATAAACAAACTTATTTCTCATTGGCAAAAATGTGTTGATTGTAATGTTCCTATTGTGATTAATAAAGATGTGTTTGAGCCTAGTTATCATGATTTAAAATTCACAGTCTGAAACCACAATTCCTTTTGCACCAACATAATATATCCCAGAGATAACACAGTAAAATAGTGAAATATTCAGTGTGCAAAAAAGATATTATAAAAAATACAAAGAACAGGAAATTTCTTTTTTTGTTCAAAATAACAAGATAAAAATCCAGAAATTTGTGTTTATGTAAGGCTAGGGAAGGAAGAGGGATTGAGAAGTGCCTGCTAAGTGATATGGGGTTTTATTTTTTTTTTGAAGTAATGAAATTGTTCTAAAATCTTTTGTAGTTATGAATGCACAACATTTTGATTATACTAAAAGCCATTGATTGTAAACTTTGGATAGATCATATGATATATGAATATATCTCAATAATACTACCCAAAAATAAACAAATAATGTGCAAGAATGGCCAGAAATAGCAGCTTTGTATGGAAAGGGAAATTGAGAGGTAAAAAATTTTCTTTTTTGTTTGTTTTTTTAAAATTATTATTATTGAAATAATATAAAAAGGATTAATGATTAATTAATTAGATTTATCTTTTATAGATTTGACCATGCCTCTATAAATTAGGGAGATATAATTCTGCGATCTTTCTTGCCAAGTCTTTTTTATTCATTTTCTCTCTACCTCTCCCCTTAAGTGTGATTAATAGCATTTAGATTCCTATGAAAGATTCCTGAATTTCATAATGAACTATGACACTTACAAGGACTAGATGGACCATATCATTCAAAGTTCTGAATGCTAACTTTAGAATTGATGTGTGTGTAGATATTTTGCTAACATTTCACAAAAGTAATAGTTGTGCAACTGTGAAGAAGGTAAAATACAATAAAAGCAAATATGCCAGCTAGAAGGCTCAAAATAGGGAAATTTCCATAATTACTTTTATAAATTTTACTGTTGAGGGTGTCATATTGATATTTTCTGAAGTTCAGACAGCAAAAGCGTAAGTGGACGCATAGTATTTTGTCAAATCTTAAGATAGAATTGTTGATATAGCATCTGGGGTCACTTTGGCCCTTCCCCTGATGTTGTGTACATAGGGGACCCAGTTAGACAATACTAAAGGACACTGAGTTTACAAAACTTAAGGGGATTGTGAATGGCTGGAATGTGAAGATGAGCAGGGCAGGGGGAGACAGGGAGTATATTGTCTTGGTAAGAGTGTGTGGACAGAGATTTAGTATGAGAAAAGACCATCTGAACAGAGGTGCACAACTGTGGCTGTACATGAAAATCACTTGAAGTGTTTTAAAAGTATAGATGACTGAGCCTCAAGCCGCAGAGATTCTAATCTATTTGGCTGAACATCAAATTATTGAAGGTATGCAAATTTAATCTAAAATGCAATGAAAGTTAAGAATTGGTTTAGGGATAAGATAAGGAAAGAAAATCTTGGGCAGCAGGAGGATGACAGAGATGAACTTGGGCCTTACAAGCTATTTTTAATCATTTATTTTTTGATTACTCCCATTTCCATGTTTAGTCCTGTTTCCTATAGCTGGGGTTACCTATGTCTTTTAATAGCATGGAAGTTCTAAACTACAAACTAGGAGATAATATTTTCAAATTTAAGTAAGGACTTGTCACCTTGTCTTTCTATAACCCAAAGGCAACTTAGATTATCCTAAGGGGGTCTACAGAGGCTACCTGCAAAACAACTCTCAAATCAGCTAGTCAATGATACTACGTCATCAACTACCTCATAAAACTTAGGATAATTTCAGAGAATTTTAGATTGATTTAGCAAAAGAGATATAAAAGGAGAGAAATCTCATGTTTTTATTTGTGGAGAAAGAAAAAATCATATAAGTTGGCTTGTGATACGCCATTTGTTTCCATCCTGCTTGACTCCTTATCAAAAACTCTTCGAACATTTTAAGCACTGCTTTTGGAATCAGATATCAGTCACTTATTTCAATAATGTTAACATTAATATTTATCTTATTGAAAGCTATATTTGTATATAGCAACATTTATAGTGATTAAAGAGACTTTTCATATCTTACAGGACTTATCCTATGTAACCAAGCCAAGAGAACATTAGCAGTCCTTTATGTGCCAAAGAGATCTTCTGTTACAAAGAAAACTGTTCCGTTATCTATTGGACCATGCTCCCAGTTTTACTTTAAGTACTGAAAATAAGGTGGATTAAAAGGAATGAACTGACACATAGAACAATGGAACAGAAGAAAGTCCAAAATTAGACCCACATAAACATAATCAATTGATTTCTAAGAAAGGTTTAAAAACTATTGAATGGAGAAAGAAAGGATACCAAATGAAAATGCGAATTAAAACAACATTGAGATACTCCTTCATGCTTAATAGGATGGCTAAATTGAAAAATTAAAAAAATACCAAGAGTTGGTGAAGATGTGGAATAACTGGCACTCTCAGTTATTCTGGGAAACAGTTTGGAAATGTCTTATAAAGTTAGATATACAAATAGCATATGATTCAGCATCCCACTCCTGGGTGTTTAAACCAGGCAAATGGAAACCTGTATTCACCCCAAAACCTGTAAACAAATGTTTATAGCAGCTTTAGTCTTAATTTCCCAGCACCAGAAATAACCCAAATATCTTTCAAACTATGGACAGAGAAACAAATTGTGGTATAGTCATATAATCAAACACAATAAAAAGGAGAATATTCTTTTTTTGTATCTTAAATATTTAATTCATTATTTCTAAAAATAAATTCATTTTTTCACTTTCACAAATTTGTGAAACTGAATAATTTTAATCCACTTCGCAAAGAGTAATTCCGTCCAGGCTGCACTTTATGAGTCTTTAAAATTGTCCTGTTACATTCTAATAAGTTTTCGTCCAAAGGATATATATCATTTTTTATGACAGCTTTACAAAACTGTAGCTAGAAATGTTAACAGCACGTTTCCTTTACAGTGGCATCGGCCTGCCAAGATGTTGCTGCTGCTTTTTTTTTTTTCACTTTTTAAAATTAATTAATTACTTAATTATTTTAACAAAGGAGAATTTTCTTGATTCATGCTATACCATGGATGAATCTCAAAGGCATTTGCGAAGTAAAAAAAGCTAGTATGATTCTGTTTTTATGGCATTCTGTAAGTAGCACATCTAAGGAAATAGAAAACAGATCAGTGATTACCAGGAGATTCAAATGGGTTTGGGTTTCACTACACAGGGGGAGCAAAAGGGAGTTAGGAGGGTAATGTAACTTTCAGGCATTATGATTGTGGCAATGGTTACATAAATCTCCACAGGTATTAAAACAATAATTAGCACCATAAATTAAAAAATTAAAAAGTCAACTTTATTTTATGCTAACTCAAAATTATAGCTAGAAAAAGAAAAATACATACTATTGCAAACTGTGGAAAAAAATTTCTAAGATGGCTGGAAAAATCCTTGGGTAGATTTCTGAGAATGTAACACACATCTGTTTCCCAAATCAAGATTCTGAAAGGCCTCAGCCTCGAGCTTTGTTGCCTGGGTCCTTGTGTGACATTGACCTGGACCTCAAACTTGAGGTTATTTTAGAATAGGGGTTGTTTTCCAGGAGTTTCCAGTGCAAGAAAGCCCCAAGAATCTTCACTATACCCATTGCTACAATTGAAATCTATCTTATCCCTCCATGCATCTAAGAGTGCACCTTTGTCTTAAGAAGGATTTGGGGAATATGAGGCTACATGTTTCATTAGGGTCTCTTCAGTTCCTAGGGCCTCTTCAGTTTCTCCTCAGCATCTATTTTTGCTTCTCAAAATCCTCCCCACACATAAGAAGCATCCTCAAACTCCAGAAACTCCAGAAGTACATCTCTAATTTTCAACTCACTGCTCCTGCCACATCATAAATAATTTATCTTCCCTGCATATTTCTAGGATTTTGGACATAGCCCTTTGATGACCAAGCTTGTTTGTATTTTCCACCAGATTGTATTTCATTGAGATTACTATAAATTATTTATATATGAATTTCAAATTGCCCGTAATACATTGAGCTATCATTTATAAACTTTTTTTTTTGAGTACCCATGTGTTAGGAGATACAGTTACAAAGAAGAATGTGACAAAGCACATGTGTGCATATTTTAATAAGCATTTTTTAAACCAGCCTATGTGCTTCTCTGGATTAGAGTACACATGATACCACCACCCTATTCCATACCCATGCTTAGAATTGAATCAAAGACTTCCAGGTCCCAAGAAAAGAATAAAATACTGAACTTTCTTTCTAGGGTTAAGACTGAAACTAGATAGTAGGGAGAATATGCCAAGCACATTCCCACCTTTCTGGCAAAGAGTATTACAGGCCTAGGGAACAGAAACTACAGAGCTTGGTTTAGGACTGTGCATGGCACATTCCAAGAGAAGAAGAAGAGCAGACTGAGGAAAGACAGGGAGTTTCAAGATGTGATGTCACAGAACTAATAAGAGTCAGATCATGTGGTGCCTTCCAGGCTATCATAAATATACTGGCTTTTATTTTCAGTGAGATAGAAAGTCACTGAGATTTGAGAAGAGTGACAGGATTCCTCTAGCTTTTGGTAAAAATAGACCATCTCTGGCAAGGATACAGTAAAGAGACAAATTAGAAGAGGATGAAATTATCCAGAAGAAATAAGATGGTGACTTGAACTAGAGTGTAATGGCCATGTTGGTGAAATGTAGTTCAGTTCTGTATATCTTTAGAAGTGTGGAGTATGGGCAAAAGAGAAGATTCAGGGATGATTTGGCTTAAATAATTGGAAAGTTTGAATTGCCATTAACTGAGATGAAGAAAACTGTAGGGGAAACAGTTTTGGAGGATAAAGGAGAGGAAATCAGGTAATCACTTTAGGAAATGTTAAATGTGAGATTACCTATTAGTCATCCATGTGAAAATGTCTAATAGGAAGTTTATTCATAAATTTTGGGTTCAGGGGAGAAGATTTAACTGAAGATAAAAAATGTGAGATTTATCAGATTGAAGATGATACTCAAAACCATGGATGTAGTGGGTTGAATTGTGTCCTCCAAAAAGGTAAATTCAAGTTCTAACTTCTGGTACCTGTGAATGTGACCTTATCAGGAACAGGGTCTTTGTAGATATAATCACATTAAGATGAGTTTATATGCATTACTGTGAGCCCTAAATCCAATGATGAGTGTCTTTATTAGAGAAAGGAGAGTTAGATGTGAATAGGAGACAAAGGGAGACACAGAGGAAAAGGCTATATGAGGACAGGAAGAGATTGGAATTAGGTTTTCACAAACCACACAACATTTGGAGCTACCAGAAGCTGGAGGAGACAAGCGTCAATTCTCCCCTAAAGACTTTGGAGGGAACATAGACTTATCAACACCTTGATTTTAGACTTTTGGCCTACAAAACTGTTAGAGAACAAAATACTCATATTTTAAGCATATTTTCGTAATACTTTGTTATGGTAACACTAAAGAACTAACACAATTGCTTGTGAAGAGAAGATTTAGAAAGTCAATGTAGAAAGAACAGAGAGAGATTTGAGACATGAGTTATTCCATTGCCTAGAGATTAGAATAGGTGAAGAAACTAACAACAGAGCTTGAAAAGAACCAGCCAGTGAAATAGAAAGAGAGAGGTGTCCCAGAAATGAAATGACAAATGAGTTTCAAGAAGAGGATGATAGGACAACCCACCTTCCCCACTGCACCCTCATCAAAAAAACCAACACTGCCCAACCCAATAGCATCGCTATACCACTGTCATGCCTATCCACTGCACAACTACACCCTTCCACCTTATCATAGATTTTGCCCATATGGACATTGGCTCACAACCTTCTTGTCCCTTTCTTGACTCTTTCTGTCTCCTGTAAACCTATCTTCCAGACTCCAGCTCTGTGAGTCTGTTCAATTTGCTTAATTCATATCAATTAGGTCATGTAATATTTGTCCATCAGTGCCTGTCTTGCTTCACTCAACATAAAGTCTTCAAGATTCATCCATATTTTCCCATGTGATAATATCAGGCTAAGTTTTAATTTCAGAAGTAAAGGTTTATAAGTATAATCATCAATATCAAGAGCCTGTCAATGGTCCATCCTCATTCACTAGTCACTGCCCCTATACTTAGGGATTCTTGCTGTCCCATTAGGGAATGTGGCAGAGCTCCCCAGCATGGGAATTTGATATTCTTTCAGCTATTGTGTGAATCTCCACCCAGTGTTACAATGCCCCATGAACACTGAACACATTTATATGCCTTATATACTTGACCCAGTTGAACCTCCTCCCATGCATCCCCATCACTGACAACCCACACTAATGATCTGACCTCACCACAGTTGTAACCCTTCTCTGATCCAAAAAGTCCTCAAAAATGAAACCAACAAAATAACCAAATACAAATTAATGAAAAAATTAAATAATAATGATAGCTTTAAAAATAACAAATAAAATATAAAAATTGAAATAATTAAAAATATAAAATTAAAAATTTTTGACATGTCTTTCATCACTAGGATCTGTTGCCTTGTACGTACAGTGATGTTTTCTTCTTAGCTTAACCATTCCTGTGCCTATCAACTTATTCTATGTGGGGTCTTTTGATTAGATTTAGTTAAGAGACCTTTTGATTAGATCACTTCTGATTAGATTGCTTCAGCTAAGGGCCTTTGATTAGATTATGGGACCTAGGATGGGTCTTAATCCTTTAATGGAGTCCTGTATAAATGGAAGAGAAGGCAGAGGAAGAAAGCACCATTTTACCTGCCATGGATTGTCTGCAGCTACAGAAACCCAGAGAAACCCAGAAGGGCTGAGAGAGAGTCTTTTGGCTGGAATCAGTGGAGCACAGAGGCTCAGAGAGGGGCAGATGTCCCTGGGAGGCTAGGCCCACAGAGCAGCTAGAAGCTGAAAGAGACAGATCCTGAGGAGAGGGAAGAGAAGAGCCATGCCTGATGGCCTGGAGCTGAGCGGGCGGAGAAAGTGAACCTGGAGAAGAAGGCAGAGACAGATCGCTATTTTGCCTTTTGCAGGAGTCCAGGACTGCCAGCAGCCAAACTTTGGTGAGACAGCATCCCTGATGATGTTTTTATTTGGACATTTTCACAACCTCAGAACTGCTCCTAACCTAATAAATTCCTATTTTAAAAGCCAACCCATTTCTGGTATTTTGCATTGGCAGCCTTTAGCAAAACTAAGACAGAGGGCAAATTGGTAGACTATCTTCTTCCAATCTGAAGAAGCTTCTCATCACAAGAGCACTGGTAATGCTATCACTATGGGTTAATGTGCATTATGTGTACCTACCTCTGCAGTTGATAGCCCATTAAGAAATAGTCAAGTTGATTCCTGCAGTTTTCACTTCTCAGAAGCTATCTATCTTAAAGCTACTAGACAGGTTCCAAACAGAAGTGGAAGCTGAGGACAGAGGAAAGTGAATTGCCTAAATACCCAGACAGTGGCTAAGCCCAGATCAGACCTGCATCCTTTTCCATGAACCTCACTTTGTCTGCTACACCACACTGTATCAGTCTGTGCCTCAGGCCATAATTTAATTACCTGTTTGAGCTTTCGTTCTGGTTTGGAACCATTGTTATCTGACTTGCAATTTCCTTTGTACCCATTAGCGAAAAGGTCAAAAGTTTTTACTATAACTAAAAACTACCAGTAGTAAATGGCAGGCCTTCTTTTTCTCTTCTTCAGCCTCAAAGCAGTAGGATACAAAACTGAAAAAAGGGTCCTTTTACACAACACAGATTAGACATGGCACTAGAGAGCTGGAAAATTTTGGGAAACTGAATCTGAAAGGCAAATATAAGGTAATTCAATAACTTACATTTAGGGTCACTGTTTATTTTGTCAGAAAATGTGGATACTCAAGGAAAGAAAAATTAAGAAAATATCTTTTATCAAAACACAATGTGGAAATTTAATTTTAGAAAGAAGAGATTGCTCTGTTTTTCCCTATGGAAGCTAAACTCTGGAGAATTGCTCTGCTGTATCTGTGATGTGTTCCTTATACAGGCACTGCCTCCAGTCACTGTCTGGGGCCTTAACTAAGAACATAAAGTGAAGCATTTTCTGTACTTTGCTCAGATTAAACCAATGAGAAACAACTTTGATTTGGAGCTACTGTAGCTCAGTTAGTCAAATATAGAGAGTATGCTGTTTAGTAATGGCTTTACATTTATTTACTGTGCTGGTGTCTGAACTCTCTCATTCATGTTTACATGCCATTTTGAAAGAGAGTTGCAAATAAGGTAATTTTAAACGTGTTGCCCTCTAACTCCCAGCCTGCCATGCAATTGCATGCTCCACAAGCATCTAAAATGCAACCTATTAATATTTTAATACTGACTTATTTTTACAACCATTGAATAGCACCCTCTCTGAATATTTTTGCCATCTACTTATGGATCCAAGCAAAATATCTGGAATTTATCCAAGGCCTCATAATTTCATGGGTAAGAATTTAAGCTCTGGTGCCAGACACATACACTCAAACCTTGACTCTAATTAAGGCTGCTCTGACATGCTGTTTAATTACTTAAACACCACTTGCTTGCCTTTAAAATAGGAAAATAATAGTGCTTAATCCACAGCATTATTTTTTTATTTTACCGGGGATTGAACCCAGGATCTTGTACATGGGAGGCAGGTGTTCAACCACTTGAGCTACATCCGCTCACCACCATAGCATTATTTTGAAGATTAAATATTTGAAGATTAAAAATTTGAAGTATTAAATACTTAATAATATTTACTGAAACCCTAGTATCCAACATTGTACATCATTGCATACATCAGTGGGCACTATATGCAAGATTCATCCTTTAATAATCTAAACATTCCAGTAGGGAAAGCAGATGTGTCAGTTTGATACTATTTATGAATTCCAAAAAGAAATATAGATTATGTTTGTAAACAGGTTTGTTCCTCTGGCGAGATAAATAACTCTTTGATTTTATTAGATTCAGCTGAGATACGTTAAGTTTAAGGCTTTGATCCAACCATGTCATTAGAGTGTGACTCAGCATTGAGTCCCACCTCCTTGAAGAAGCTGGGACTGTGGAGCCTTAAGAGGAAGAAGGAAGGCTGAACCCTTGCAGACATCACCTGCCGTCTTGAGTCAACATCTGGCAACAGACTTTAGGTGAGAAAGTACCTCTTATGGCACCTTGAGTTGGACTCTTTTAGGGCCTGCTAATTGTAAGCTTCTACCCCAAATAACTACCCTTTATAAAAGCCAACAGATTCCAATACTTTGCATCAGCACACCTTTGACTGCCTAATACAGCAGATTAAATAAAAACGAATAAATAAACAAGATTATATCACGTAACAAATGCCATGATAGAAATGGAAGCAGGTGACATGATAATTAGACATTGGGGAATAAGATTGGGAAGAAAAGGAAGGTCTTTGCAGGGAGGCAAGAAGAAAAGCCAGCAATTTAATGATCTGGGGCAGAGGATTGTAGTATGAGGGAAGGAAGCAGTTATTGAAAAAGCACTAATGTGGGGGAAGTGTTCTTGAAATATGTTCAAAAATAGAAAATGGACAAGTATAGTGAAAGAAGAGTGAAAAAGAAGCAGAATGGTACAGAAAATGTCAGAGAGATTAGTTAGGAACAAGATAATATAGCATTTTGTAAAACATAATAAGGTTTTTTTTGTTGTTGCTGTTTTACTCTTAATGAGACAGAAAGCCAATGGAGATTTGAATAAAAGAATGGCGTGATCTATTTAACTTTTGAAAAATATTACTTGGCTACTGCTTTGCTGTAAGGGAGTCTTACCATTCTCTTTAAACTCTAAACCTTTTCCCTGATTTATTTTTCTC
The DNA here is from genome assembly GCF_030445035.2 of Dasypus novemcinctus. Taxonomy (NCBI): domain Eukaryota; kingdom Metazoa; phylum Chordata; class Mammalia; order Cingulata; family Dasypodidae; genus Dasypus; species Dasypus novemcinctus. The sequence goes on along the minus strand of NC_080673.1, from coordinate 190,270,959 downwards.
TACAGTTCATGCCATTGCTTGTGATATTTCGTTTCAGTTTTGTATGCTTTCTGTCTGCCTCAATCCAATAAAATATAAAATGCATAGTAGAAAGAACATAGTTTGGTTTGTTTGGTGTTGTATCTAGAAGAGTATACCTGGAAGAGTCCACAGCAAAGAAAAGACTATAAATATTTGGTGAATGAATGAGTATGTGAATATATGAATGACACAAGGTATGACAAATAAAAATGAGTTCCACATTTTTGGATTAAGTAGTAGTGCTATCTACTGGGAGATTCAGAAGGCTGGTGAAGAAATATTGGGGTGGAAAGAAGTGAGAGGTTAACAGGAATAAAATTTTTATAATTAAATACCAACATTTTATTAGACTTACAAAGGAGATATCATGTAGGTAGTTAGATATAGAATATTACAATTGAGGTGAGTTGTCAGGGATGGAAATATAAATTAAGAGGTAATCTTCGAACGGATGTTACTTCAAGTCATTAGCTGGATAATCACTAAGAAATGACTATAAATAGAGAAAATGTAAAGGTTGGGAAGAGGAGGAAGAGAGGCAATAAAGGAAATGAAGAATAAATAATCAGTGAAGCAGGAGGAAAACCAGTGATGTAAAAGCCATGAGATGGTGCATAGAAAACATTTACTGCAGTGTCTGGCATATGGGCATGTAGATGTTCATATTGGGATATTTTCCTCAATCTCTCATTCATTATCTACGTTTTATTTCCTTAATATTTTAGTATATCTTTCATACTCCAAAGTTAATGCCTCATACCTTGTCTTATGTTCCCAAATCATTTTGAAAATTGAAATGAAATTTGAATCATTTATACAAGTTTCAACCTGAATAACATATAAGAAGAATAGATCCAAACCAACATAGGATAGGTTTAGAAGAGTGAAATGAGATTTGAAATACTCTCTCAAGTCTCAGCCTAACTCTTGAGCTTTTTGTATATGAGACAAAAACCAGCATGACAAACACTTTGAAAATTGAACTAAAATTTAAGCACACATACTAATTTTGTTCTAACCCCTGATCTCTGAATACATGGGACAGACTCAGACCAATACAGTAGATGTTTAGAGAACTGGATTGAGATTTGAACCATGTGCATGAGGTTCAGTCTAAGCCCTGGTCTGTGTGCACATGGGACAGACCTAAAACAGTATAGCAAAAGTTTGGAGAACCAAGCTGAAATTTGAACCAGCTCCCCCAGAAGGTGAAAAAAGATTTATGGTCTGAACCTCACCTGCTTAAATGCATGTTAAAACAAAGGCATCAACATTCTCCAGATGGTTATAATAGACCCCAGTGTCTATACAACATAATACCCACAATGTTCAAGACACAATCTAAATTTACTTGACATACCAAGAGCCAAGAAAATATGACTCATTATCAAGGGAGAAGATAATCAATAGAAGTCAGCCTCAACCCAGATGTTGAAACTAACAAATACTTTAAATAAACTATTATAACTATGCTCCATGAGGAAAAAGAAAACAGATGTGAAATAATTGAATACATGGAAATTGTTAGAAGAGAAATAGAAACTATAAAACAACCAAATAGAAATTATAGAAAACAATTTGAAATGTTAAGTGTACTGGATGATCTCAATGGCAGAATGGAGATAATAGATGATGGGAGGGAAAGTCTGGGACCTTGATAATACTTCATTAGAAATTTTACAATCAGAAAACTAGAGAAAAAAGTTGAAAAGAAGGCTAGAGCCTCAAGAATCTGTGGGACAATATCAAAGCATCCAGAATACATTCAATTTGAAGCTCAGAAAGATAGGATAAAGAGATTTGAGAAGAAATAAATATTTGAAAAATTACAGCCTAAACTTCCAAAATCAGATGAGAGACATACATTTATAGATGTAGGAAATGCAGCAAAACCCAAATAAGTGAAACACAAAGGAAATCATGTCTGGACACAGAACAATAAAATTCCAAATGAAGAAAAGAAATCTTGAACAAATCTGATGCAAAAGATTGCAGAACCTGTGGACACCTACAGTTTTCTATTACTGTATAACAAATTGCTGCAAAAGCAGAGACTTACAACAACACACATTTATTATTTCGATTTCTGTGGATCAGGAGTCCAGGCAAATATCCTGGATATTGTTCTCAGGGTTTCACAAGTTGCAATCACAATATTGGCCAACACTGGGTTCTCATCAGAGGCTCAGTAGAGGAAGGGCCCACTTCAAGGCTCCTTCAGAAGGTTGGCAGAATTCATTTCCTTGTGCTTGAAGGATTTCTGGCAATTTACTTCAAAGCCAGAAACACACACACACAAATTCTAGCAAGATGGCTGCTACTACAATCCTATACAATCAGTTAAACATAAAGACCTCGTTACTTGGACTGCCATAACATGGTACTACAATCTAAGAGGCTTAACACAACAAAAATGTATTGCCTCACAGTTATGGAGATGAGACGTCTGAAATTGTTGGGGAGATTCTTCTTGCCTCTTCCTAGCTGCTAGTGTTCACATAGTGTTCTCCCCATGTCTATCTGTGTTCAATTCTCCTCTTATAAGGGCAGCAGTCATATTGGATTAGGTCCCATCCTAATCCAGACTGGCTTCACCTTAACTAAAAAAATTTTCAAAAACCTATTTCCAAATAAGGTTGCATGCACAGAACCAGGTTTAGGACTGGAATACATCCTTTGAGGGAACACAATTCAACCCATAATACATAATCACACACATCTCATCTCCTTTGCCTTATTCCATAGATTAGCATCAAGTCACAGGTCATGCCCAAACTTAAGGTGTAATTACATGAGGGTATGAATCCAGGAAGTAAGGATCACAAGGGTAATCTTTTTTAATAACTTCATTTTAAAATAATCTTTAGATTCCAGAAATGATACATGGAAAATATAGGGGGATTCCTATATACCCCAACCCCTCTGCCTTCTGTATTTTCCCCAATAACAACATATTTCATTAGTGTGGTACATTTGTTACAACTGATGAACACACATGGAGGTATTGCTCCTAACCATGGTTAATAGTTTACATTACAGTTTACACTTTGCACCACACATATAGGTTTTGACAAAATGTATAATGGCCTGTACCCATTAGTGAAATATCATACAGGACAAATCCTATGTCCCCCAAATGCCCCATGTTACAACTATTCTTCCCTCTTCCTCCCCTCAGAGCCTCTGATGAGGTTGTATCAATGTTACAAGGTCTTCTGTTGCTATAAAAATAATAAATCTACTTTAGTCCATAGTTGCATTTCCTCCTTATGTATGCTCATTTCTCAGTCTTGAGGATTTTGGGATGGTGATGCCACTATCTTTCTGATTGAGAGGGAGGGGGCTTAGATACCATGGGGCAGATGGTTGGAGCTGTCTTGCTTGCAGTTGTACTCTCTGTTTTTTAGGATAGGCACTTTTCATCATCTTCATTTTGTTCATTTACTGTAGTGGGCAATAAGGTCCTCCTGAGACATGTGTGTCTCTGGAATGCCTTCCCGACTCACTTTGAAATCTCTTAACTAAAAAAACTCACTTGTTTTTAATATTTCCCACAAGGATGATCTTAAACTCTGTCCACCATAAGGTCAGAAGGAAGCAGAATAATGTCTTTAAAGTAATGAAAGAAAAGGTCAACCAATAATTCTTATGTAGGGATAACATCTTTCAGAAATGAAGGTAAAATATAGATAACTCAGATTTAGAAAAACTAAGAGAATTAATTGCCAGCAGACTTGTTCTAGAAAAATGCTAAAGAAGATTTTCAGACTGATCAGAAATTATGTGAGTGGACATGTTGTATCTTGCAAATAAAAGAAGAGGATAGGAAATGGTAAATAGCTGGATAAATATAAAACACAACATTTCACCTTAGTTCTTTAAAATACACATAGGGGAGCTGATGTAGCTCAAGCAGTTGAGCGCCTCCTTCCCACATGGAAGGTCACAGGTTTAGTTCCCAGTGCCTCCTAAAAACAAAACAAAACAAAACAAAAAAACCAAAAAAACAAATAACAAGCAAACAAATGAAAAAAACAACTCAGCCCATGTGGTTCAGTGGTTGAGTGCTGGCTTCCCACATAAGAGGTCTGGGGTTCAATCCCCAGCCCTTGTACCTCAAAAACAAAAAATAAACAAACAAAAAATATATTATTTAAAGCAAAATTGTAACATTGGTGTTTTCAATGTATGTAGATGTAACACACATGACAACTATAGCATAAAAGTCAGTGAGAATGTTAAAGGACCCACATAGATGCAAGTTTTCCATATTTTTTCATGAGATAGTAAAATGTCAACTCTATAGATTATTAAGGATTAGGTATATTGTAATTCTTAGAGCAGCCACTAAAAAAGATAATGCAAAATGGTCCCTCCAAAATACAAAAGAAAATTAAAACAACTGAAATGATTCAAAAGAATACAGGATGAGGGAAACAGAGGGAAAACAAAACAAAAACAGAAACAAAAACGGATGGTAGATGGTCGACCTAAATTCAGCCACACCAGTGGATTATATTTAATATCAATCGGTAGATTTTTAACATAGTGAATAAAAAAGCAAGACTCTTCTATATGTTGCCTACAAGAGACATATTTAAATTCAAAGACAGATACTTGAATGTAAATGGATGGAAAAGAGCTATACCATGAAAATAGTCAACAGAAGAAGGCTGGAGTGGCTACTTTCATGATAAAGAGTATTAGTAGAATTAAAAAGGGACATTTCATAACAATAACAGGGGTACTTCACCAGGAATGCATAACAATTGTCAATGGATTTGCATGTAGTAGTAGAGTCTCAAAACAAATGGAGGAAAATAGAATTAAAGGAAGAAGTAGACAATTGAACAGACATACTAGGAGATTTTTCACACACCACCTCAGTATTTGATAGAAAAGGAAGCAAAATGTCAGCAAAGGCCTATAAGATATAACACCATCAACCACCTTGATATAATTGAAAATTATGGAACAATGAATCCAACAAACTTCAGAATTCACATTCTTTTAAAGCACACAAGGAACATTCATTAATGTACAGAACATATGCTGAGCCACTAAAAATAATAAAAAATAAATTTAAACACTTTTAACTATACAGAAGTTGTTCTCTGGCAAAATGCTTAAACTAAAATTCTATAATAATTTTAATATATTTTGGAAGAATTCAAATATCTGCAAAATAAATAACACTTCTATAAAACTCATGTGTCAAATAAAAAATTATAAAGAAAGTAATAATATTTTAAACTCAATGACAATGAAAATACAACATATCACAGTTTGTGCGTTGAAGATAGAGCAGTGGATAGAGAATATTTGATATCCTTAGAAGTTTATATTTGAAAACCAAAGAGGCATAAAATAAGTAACCTCCAAAATGAACTAGAAAGAAATAATTGTTAGAAATCAAATAGAAAGAGAGAGAAATGAGGAAATTGACAAAGCCAGTAACTAGTGGTTTTGAAGGATTAACAAAATTGATTAACCTCTAGCTAAATTGAGAGAGGGTGAGAGAGACATCAGAAACAACAAATATCAGAAATGAAATGAAGTTATCACATCAGGCCCTATAATAAGAGAAGATCATGAACAAATTTGACAACTCAGATGAAATGTACAAATACCTTGAAAAATAAAATTTACCAAAATAATTTGAAAAACACTTTATATCTGAATAGTCCTATCCATGTAATTAAATGGATTTTCTTATCAAAAAAGGTATCCAGGCCCAGATGGTTTTACAGGTGACATATATCAAACATTTAATGAAGAAATAGTATCAGTTTTACACAAACATTTTCAAAACATTGAAGAGGAGGAGACATCATTTCATGAGACTAATATAACCCTTATGTCAATATCTAAAAAAAATTACCAAAGAAGATCATATCCCTCATAAAGAAACAAAAATTCTTAAATATATTAGCAAATGAAATCCAACAATATATAGAAATTATAACCCAACTGGACTTTAATCCAGGTATGTGAAATTGGCTTATAATTTTAAAATCAATCAATATAATTTACTGTATTAACCAAATAGAGGAGGAAACCTATATAATTATTTAAATTGCTGCAGGAAAGCCTTTGATAAAATTCAACATCCGTTCCAGAGAAAAACTATCAGCAAATAAGGAATAGTAGGAAATTTTCTCAATGATAAAAAACATCTATGAAAATTCCACTGCCAATATCATACTTACTGGTGAAAGAAAATTGTTTCCTCCTGAGATAAGGAATAAAAATGATCCCTCCTATTGCCATGCTTATTCAACTGTTCATTGGAGGTCCTAAGCATAGCAATAAGGTAAAAAAAAAAAAAAAAAAAAAGCATGAAAAGTGCAAGGAATTCAAAGGAAGAACTCGTCTCTTTTGGCAAGTAATATGTTATTTGCACAGAAAATCCTAGGGAACCTACAAACAACTGTTAATACTAACACTAATATAAATTTAGTATGTGTTCAGATACAAGTTAAATGTAAAATATCAATTGTGTTTTTACATGCAAGAAACAAACAATTGGAAAGTGAAATTTTTAAAAATCCCTTTTACAGTAGCATGGAAACCACAAAATGCCTAGGGATATATCTAGCTCCTTCATACTGAAATCTACAAAACACTGATGAATGAAATCAAAGACCTAAATAAATGGAGAGATAGATGATATTCATGAATTAAACTGTTTAATATTGTTATGATGTAAAAATTTGTAATAACTCTAAAGATTCATTGATGACTGCCAAAACTTTCAACACCTTTTTGATGTAAATTAAGCTGATTCTAAAGTATATATGGAAATTCAAAGTGTTGACAATAGCTAGAACAATTGAAGTTCCTACCCTGAGTTTAAGACTTCCTATATAAAACATCAGAAATCAAGAAAAACTGGTATTTGTGCAATGATAGATACATAAATCAATATACTTGTACATATACATATGTAGGTATTTGTGTATGTGTATGCTTGTACATAAATGCCTGGGAACATTGATCTGAGAGCCTGCAAACCAGAGAGATAATTGTCACCGTAAAAGAACAGAGTGGGATTTAGAATTGGCAATTTGCAGCCAATGGGTCTTTGCCTTCATCTGTGCTGTTTAAATTTTGACAGTGACCACATATGTGTGTCTTACTAGTGTAATTAAAAATAAATACTTCATAAAATTAAATTACTAATAAAATGACAATACATTGTGATAAGTTCTTGATGGGGGCAAACATAGGCTGCCTTCAGAGTACAGCAAAATGATGGTTGTGTCACCAAAGATGTAAGAAACAGTTCCAAAAGCTTTCTGTTCTAAGAAGGTGACTCCTGGATAGAATATATAATTAATCTGGGTGTTTAATTCAGGGGTCCATGAATTTAGATTGAGAAAAATACACATCTTTAATTTCACTAGCATCTTAGCATTTCCATCAATTATGGGTGAAGGCAACAGAACTCATTAGTATTATCTGAACTGTGACTTTGTGGCCAATAAAATCCTTAACATTTTCTTATCATAGTACAGTTATTGTTGATATTTAAAAGTGTCATTTAACTCATCACTAATTCAAAATCATGGTAGTAATCAGATATGCTGCAAGATCTTGCTATATATTTCTTTATCTCAAATTTGTTATTTTTAAACATTTCAATAACTAGTTTCCTTTGTAATATTGTGTATAATATGGTTTTAAAGCTGTTATTCTGAGATGGGCAATGTAAGCTTCAATAGAATGTCAAAGGGGTCCACAACACACAAAGAAATGTTAAGAACCTCTAACCTAGATGAGGTAAAGGATGGGGTGGGTTGATGTGGTAATGGGGAAGGGCAGGCTGAAGAGGCCAGATACGGGGCAAGAGAGCATGCAGAGATAAGGCTCATAAATGGTCTTCTTATGGCACAAACACTGTAGTTCCTCCACAGTTACCCTGAGGGGGAAAATTTCCTTTTATTTAGTTTAGGAACTGTGTAAGTATGGAGCATGAAAGCAGATCTTGAAAAAATCGTTTTTCAGATACTGTGACTTTATATGAAAAATTTATTGAACTTCAAGTTTTAAATGCGAGTTCATAGGTTATAAATCATTATCATCAGATCCATAGTTGAAGAAAGAATCCCCTGAGATGCTTATGTGATCAAACTTAATCTGATTAGCAAATTTGGGTGTCTCCAGGATTACTAACAACCAAACAGAAAATGAACCATGTAGAGAAATTCTATGCAACTAGAATGATTGTTTTCAAATAAAAAAATTTTTTTGGAGCTACAAAACATAAAAATGAAAGCAAAGCTTATCTGGATGATGATTTAGGAGGGAAGCAAGGATTCTCTCTGCTTGCCTGTATCTTGTACACCATGCAGACCAAAAAAGCTACTCCATTGAACCTGAGTTTCCACACAGCCCAACGTCTGGTTATTTGGAGGAATCTGCCTTTTTCCCTAGAACTTTTCATTTTAATCTGTACTTTTGACACTGCATTGACTCAGCTCTATGCTTTTAAAATATTATTATTATATATTATATATACATCTAAAATATTCTAGATTTTTAACGTTGCCTTTGTGTTTCCATCACTTACCTGTAGACAATGAAGTAACACTATTCAGGAAAGTTGAGAGATAAAACCCCTCTCTCTGTTCCCTCTCGACTATTCATATTTTTTTGTGACACCATCTGCATCACAAGTTCTGAAAGAGTTCTTGGAACTCATTGCAAGCATATACCCAATTTCATTCAAATAATATTTTGCTTAGTTCATAAGCACATTCTTTACCATAGCACGTTATTCCCCCTCCTCTTTTATACTTTAAACTTTTGAACAAACATTCCTTTTGTACATTAGAGAGTGACAACTGTAAATTTTCCTTTATATACTAAATTCCAACCTTGCTATATCAGATCACAAGTGAAAATTTCAAAATATTCCTTGGTGGCTTTAGCTATCAATTGCTAGTTCTGCTTTGGCATCTTTACAAAGGTATATTTAATGATTTAATTTCTATTGTATTTTTTTCTATTCATTTTTTAAAAAATATTGCATTCAAAAAATATGAAGTCCCATTCAACCCCACCGCCCCCACCCCCCACTCCCCCCACAGCAACACTTTCTCCCATCAACATGACACATCCATTCCATTTGGTAAGTACATCTCTGGGCATCGCTGCTCCTCATAGTCAATGGTCCACATCATAGCCCCCACTCTCCCACGTTCCATCCAGTGGGCCCTGGGGGGATCTACAATGTCCCGTAATTGTCCGTGAAGCACCACCCAGGACAACTCCAAGTCCCGAAAATGCCTCCACATCTCATCTCTATCTCCCATTCCCCGCACCCAGCAGCCACCATGGCCACCCTTCCCACACCAATGCCACATTTTCTCTGTGGACATTGGACTGGTTTTATTTTAATATTTCATAAAGATGATTAGGGAGAAAATGCAGGATTCTTACTGTATAAAAATTAAGATACAGTTATAAATCATTTATAGATGGGCCAAAGTCAGAGCTCATTTTTCTGAATAGGGTATGAACTGAAATTAAGTCTTTCTACTATAGGCTCAGTTAAGATTGAAAAGAGTGCAAGTAAAGTGCATTTATGTAATGATAGAGTTAAATTGTATTGTTAAAGGTATTTAATTATGGGCAAAAATTTCTTTATCCCCCACCCCATAGCATCTGATTTATTACTCAACTTTGATACATTCTGCTTTTTGAGGTGTAGTGATAGCAAATTGAGGAGCTTCTTGTGCTGTTTCTTGCTTCCACCAGTGTGTCCTTAACAGGGGTCCTGCTTGCTGGTAGTTCTTTGAGCTCTGAAACTCTACGCAAATCATTTCAGCCTTCTGGACCTGTTTCCTCAATCACGAACTAACCAGGGTTTGACTGGATGATCTGGAAAGTACCTTCGAGAGCCAATGACAATATTTATTGGGTTGAGGGAAGATACTGTCCTAGCCCTCTCTCAGCCAGTCCATAAACCTGGGATTAACCCCCACCTCACTGTTTCAAGCCAGCAGTCTGTAACATCTCATTCACCATATTTTACAGTATTGATTGTATGGTAACCTTTTAAAAACAAGACATCTCATGGGCTGCTCTTTTAAATTACAAGTTGTCTTTACTTTGATGCTTTCAAAGCTGGGTATTCTCTTTAGAAAAGTAATAAACTTAATATTTTATTATATCTGAGAAATTCTGACATTGAAGTAAAAGGGTCCCAAAATAAAATCAATAGGTGTCAACGTCCCTTCAACGCATTGCCTTAGAATTAAATGCCAACTGATAATTTAGTCCCAGATCTGTTTATGACTACCATAACTAAAAGTAACTTCAGATGATTTTTCCTCTTAGCTAGAAAATTGACCTCATACACTACATCTAAACAGTTTAAATCTGCCCTAAATGTGGCTAAGAGAGTCTTTAGTCTGTTCAATACTCATTCAGATAAGCTTGAGATTTGTTAGCATAATAATGAGGTAATAGTTTGTCTAATTTAATCTTGACATAGTGCTATGTGACACTTCAATAATAGCTAATGTGACCTTAAAGGTTAATGATGGCATCACTCATCTGAAATGACACACTACTTCAAGTCCTCCTGCAGTCAATCTTAATTCTTTTTTTTTTTTTTTTTTAATTAGATTACTGGTGCAGTCACAAAGCTTCAGTAAACTATTATCTGGATTGCAAACTCAGGCAAATTAGTTCTAGAGGTCGCATGATTTGACATCCAATTATGAAAATAGATGGCAGCACCCTTATGATGGTGGACATGATGTGGTGGAAATGGTTCTAAAAGATAAAAATTAAAAATGCAGCAGCTTTCAGAGATGCTCTTGAGTATGGAGCTTTCTCAGCTACAAAGATAAAGTTTCCTCAGGTTCTTGTATTTATCATTTACCCACTTGCTTATTTTGTGCAACAAACATATGTGGCACCTGTATGGTTATGAGCATGCAGTGAACACCTTTGTCTCATGAGAGAGAGAAAAATCAGCACCTTTGGATTTGTAGGTGGTTGAGAGAGATGTCGCCCCAGTAAAGGTTAAAGGAAGGCCATCTTCCAGGTAACCCATAGAAGCAGAAAAATTCAGAAGTTTTCCCATTAAAATTCACCTTCCCCTTTCTGCAGCCTCCCTACCTTCTACATCTTCTACTACTCTGCTCTTTGACCCGGGAGAAGTAAAAAGAGAGAGAGAAAATGAACATGATGAATATGGATGGATGGGCTGGAGCAAGTGGGCTTTGGCTATCAAGATGTAGAGGTACCAGCATCAAAAAGGCGGCTGATGAAATGGTACTATCTAAGGTAACTTGAAAAAGGGCATACAGGTGAGTGACTTTGAAAATTGTGATCGCATGTTGTAGTTTTCGTATAGATTTCTCTGATTCACAATGGGAGATGTGAAGATGTGAAGGGAGAGATAGTATCTATTCAGGTTGGTAAGTTTAGAAACCCATGGATAGTTGGATTAGTTTCATGCTTCAGCTACTCTCTGAGTTGATTTCCTTTTTGATATCTCTTAATTTAGATTTTGTGACTTTCTGCTCTGTTTCTTCTATGTTAAGAAAGCCAAAGAAGGATTTTTCTAAGGTTGGGAAACAATGGATCTTAAATCTCCCATTCTGTTTATTTGGTAGGCTTGGGAAGCCCTGCCCTGGAGGACCAAGACCAGGACAGGCTCACCTTTGAATTCACCTCAGCTTCCCAGTGCAGTTCCTTGATAATTGAAAGCATTCATAAAGTATTGATTAGAGAGAAATAAATTGATTGAGATAAATTATCCCCGTGGCTGCCATGTGACCTTCAAGCCCTGTCGAATACATTTTTGTAGAAAACCAATTCATTTTTGTAATGCTTCAGCTCCCCCTTGTGACTATCCAGTAGGCAGTTTGATATACACACTTGGGGTAACAGAGAAAATGATGGCATCTTTTCTCTTCGTCTACTCCCATTTCGGTAGAGTGTTTCGGAGAGAGCCATTGCTCAGGGATAATCACACTGTCATGGACAGAAAAGTCCAAGTTCTTGAAAGTAGTGAGACTAGGAACTACCTCCTAGCCTCCTTTGTGCTCCAATTCCCATACCATATTCTCACCCATGTGCCGTCCTGTAAAAGCCTCATTTATAACCCTTAGCATATTCCTTAACAACCTTCAGGCCCGAAAATGCAATGCAGCTCTGACTATGGCAGATGAAATCAAATAAGTCCAGAACGCTATGATACAGCATTTAATTTCCATTACTAACGTCTTCCAGAGCCCATTAAGATGATCTGAAAACATTTTTTTCTGAATAAAGAAAACAACAGTATAAATATCATAGAGAAGCTCTTTTAATCTTCAACTCTTATTTTGTTTGTCACCTGACTATATTTTTCTAATCATCCATTTCATCCTAATGACTTTAATTTAATCCACTCTGTTCGGTTAAATATCTGTAGCTAATTTTGCAGCTTGTGCATCATTTTCTTCTGCCTTCTCACCTTTGCCTCTCATGGTGTATATCCTGGGAGATCAATGCTGTTATCATTTTCCATTGGCACAGGCAAGGGTTGTGATAAGTTCATTGGACCTTAGGCTTAAGTCTTAAGCTGGGGTTTCTTGAATCTTGGACTGGCCTTTTTCCTTTCACAATTATTTCTCAAAGGTTTAAAGTGCTTCGTGCTCCCATTCATATCAAGATCACCCAGGCAGTTCTAAACTGCAGAATCAGGTGCCCCCACCAGTCTCATTGAATCAAAACCTGACTTTTGGTAATGTCCCTCGCCCCTTTGTTTTCTGTTTATGTTTCTTTTTACCTGCATCTTCTTCATCTATTTCACCTTCTTTTTCAAAATAATCCTAAAGTTACATTGACTACCATTATTATATGTACATCCGGAAATATTTGTTGACCTCCCTGTGATATGCTGCACAGGAGCCTCAGGATGCAGAAACAGATGACTAAGACATAATAGCTGACATCCCAGCTTGCGTTGCCACTGGGGAAATTGGCCACCAGACTAATTAGCAAATCTATTTCATTGGCATTGGACATGCAGGAGGTACTCAAATAGAGATTGACGATTCAATTCCTTTCAAAATACAGTGTCTTAAAAGAGAGTAAAAGGAACAAAAAGAAGCGATGTGTTTTCATAACTCAGAAGTATGAGGAAGACTTCAGGTAGTTCTGATGTAAAACCCGAGGTCTGCTTAAACTGAAAGATGACAGGCTGAAAATCCACTTAAAACTGTCTCACTGTGTATCCAACTTCCCAGCCCACTCCCTTGAGCCCCCACTGATTCCCTTTGAAAGGAACTCACGAAGTAAGCAGGTGAGGGAATTTGTAACAGAGTCCGATCAAAAGCAAACTGGGTTAGCGAGGGAAAGCAATTACACAGGGAGATCATTAATTGGAGGGCTTATCTCTTCAGTGAGTTTGGAATGTGTAAAGCTGCACTGTTGTGAATTGAATTTCATGCACTCCTATTGTTTGGGAAGAGCTGGCTGTGTGTGGGAGGTGCTGAGTGATTTGCCAAGTGCTGTAAGAACACCAGCAATCAAAGAGCCAGTGGGCTCTGAAAAGGCCGGAGTTGAGTGAAGTTGCAAAAGCATGAAGGCTGAAGTGAATTGGGACTTTTCGCTGAGATGGAACTTGGAGCTGAGGAGGTACAATCAGTAATAAAGGGTAGTGGAGAGAAAGGCAGGGCAGAGGGGTTTGGAAAAGGTCTTGGTAAGATCCCCTTTCATCAATCAAATTTAGACCCCTGCAGGGAGAGGGTCTACCTGGGCCTGGGCTAGCAGGCTCCTGGAAGTTGAAAAACTTACAAAAAGGGACTGTTAGGAATCATACATATCTACTGTGGGGAAATAAAAAAGCCATTTTAAACCATTTGCGTATTTAGACAGGACACGAAGAAATATGAGGAAGCAGAAAGGCCTGTTATTTTAGACCCCCATATCCCATTCCTCCCAGCCATGAGCACACCCACTCAGACATCCGAGCTCTTTGCCCTTCTTACAACAAGCCAGACACCTCTAACCCCTGTTTCCTTTGCTTAGAATGCCTCCTGTATTTTTTATTCCCACTTAATATACGGCAACCCAACTTTCAAGTCCTAGCTCCTATATCAAGTCCCTTTTGAAATGAGTCAGGGTTAACACCACTTCTCTTTGACTCCAGAGTAGCTTCCATCATAGCACACTGTATCTGGCCCCTGTCTGACTCTGCAGATTGACTTTCATGCTTGGCTATCATTCTTTCCACTTCTTTCTTTCATGCCCCTACATGTGCACTGTGATATCTTTCTCAAGGCCCATGAATTCACCTTCATCCTTTAGCTCTTTCTTCAAATGACAATTCCCCAGGGCAACCTTTTCTGATGCTCATATTAAATCATCTTACAGAAGCCTGTACCTCTGTTTGTAAGGCTGATTATTGGATGTCTGTCTTCTATACTAAACATGGTAGGCTCAGAGAGATCAGGGCTGTATCCAGAATGGCCTCCATTGTATTCCTGTTTCTTAGCACCTTGTCTGGTATGCAGGAGGCTTCAAAAAATTATGTATTGCTCTTTAGTCTTTCTTCTTAGTGGATTTCAAAATCCTTGCGGTCAAGGACTCTGTCTTAGTTTTGTTTTCTTAAATAGTAATAAAATATGGGGTGCATAATAGGTCTTAAAGAAAGGTGTATTACATGAATAAAATCTAGAAGAAAATATCTAGAGCAAGGGTTTCTTGAACTTGACACTGTTGACATTTTGGGTCAGATGGGTCTTTGCTGAGGAGGGCTGTCATGTGCATTGTAGGATGTTTAGCCTCAGGCCTGGCCTCTACCCACCAAATACCAGTAACAACCCCAAAGTTTTATAAACCGAAATTATCTCCAGATATTGCCAACTATTCCCAGGTGAGGGGTACAAATCACTCTCTGTGGAGAACCACTAATCAACAACAAACATGTTTAAACACCTATCCTTATACACATGAATTGCCAGTTTTTACAGAAGTAGTCACCATGAAGAGTGGGTACCAATTCTAATAACATTTATCTGGGATTATTTAAAGATCCATTTCAGTGATGCAGTCTACCATCCAAAGTCCTTACATCAACTTTCATGTAGACGGATAAAAAAGTTAATGATAATTTCTGAAAATATTCTTATAAAAATTAGATTAGATAATATACATAGACACATTCTAGATTAGTGACCAGCTCATAGCAGCACTTCAGCACAGTTATTTCTTTTCCTTTGATCTAATCAAAGCATTTGGTGTCAAATGCTCGCAGCTAACAATACAAAAAATTGGAAGAACTTAATCAAATGAAAACACACACCCAAACACATAAATAGCCAATTGAGTTTTTTCTTTAAGGCAAACATTTCTGACCATTTGATTGACTGAGTTCTTTGTTAGGGGTCTGCCGTATTGACACAGAGAGTTGGTTAAGTTTCTCTCCTGCTGGGGAACACTAAATTACATCCCACCAACTTAAGCTCCCCTGGAGTGACTCACACAGTAGTTGGCTTTAGAGTTCACTAAAGGTGAAGGTTTGGACTATATGAGGTCAGATTTTCCCCAGGAAGCAGGACAAACAAAATTTATAAAGTCAAGCTGATTGGTGTAATTTCCAAAAGTAGAAGGCCCCTGGTTTTCTCCTTCCCCCAACTCCTTCCTCAGAAGAAAGTGCAGGAATTATTCCTAGAGGCTACCAGCAGATGGAGAGTTAGGGGGTAAGTGGGTGTTTTCTTCCACACCCAGGGGACTTCATGCCTGTCTGGGTAGTAAATTAACTCTCAGTGTTTTAGCTCACAAATAAAAGAAGTAATAAGAGAAGTTCTGCATGTGTGTTAGCCGAAATGGAAATGGACCATAAGCAACAGGAGTTTGTAAGAAAACACATTCGACCGGAAAATTGTGATAGCTATTTTGGAAAAAAATGGCAAAATTGGAAGGTATAAGGAGAGATGTACTTTAAATTGAGGCAAACCTTAGAAAAAACAAGTTACGAAATTCCATTTGCTAGAGTAAACAGTCCATTTACATTGCAGTATGGCTCTTAGCCTGGGAGGGAGTGTGAGGATATTGGGGATTGGGGGAATGGACAGCTCTAGAATGCCTGCAGAACATACAGGATCACTATTGCTGCCATTCAGTGAGCTTTATTTTTTATATTTGGGCTTGGATTGAAATTGGCTGGCCATAGCTTTCCTAATGGGGAATACTTTGCATGGCACATTGTACATCCTCAATATATATTTTTTTCCTGTCTGAATGATTCACTGAACTTTTTCCATGATTTCTAAAAACAAAACAGAACAGTTTTGAACTCCCTTCCCTTTTCCAATTTAACATTCCTTTTTTGAAAGACACCTGTGCGTAAGTATCATTTCTTTGTTAGCTATGTGATCCTCGAAGAGTCATATAACCTTTCTGGCCTCAATTTCTACATACAAAGAAGGAAGTGTTAAGGGTTTAATTGGGTTTCCCAAAAAGACATATTCAATTCTTAACCTCTGATCCTGTGACTGTGACTTTATTTGAGAATGGAGTCTTTGAAGATCCTAATGGTTAAGATGAGGCCAATGTGGTAGGGTGGGTCCTCATCCAAGCAGCAGTGCTAGGAGCGAGCATGGAGGCTGTGGAGCCCAGAGGAGGCCGACAAACCCAGCACTTTCCCTTCCCATGGACTTGCCTCTTCTCATCCCTCATGCATACAAGGCTCTCTGCCACCTCAGAGCTTCCACAGGGAAACACACTGCTTTACCTCCTGTCCACGTGCTTAATTCCTACAAATTATTCAAGTTTCAGTTGCAGTGTCACCAGAAAAGAAAGGCATTTTTGATCATTCTGCCTTCCAAGTGAGCCCGTTATCATTTTTATCACCACCCTCTGCTTCCCTCATAACACTTATGACAGCTTCAAATTGGAATTATGTACTTTGTATATTTACTCGTTTATTGTCTTTCTTCCCCACTAGGCTAGGTACTCTATGAAGGGAGGAGCTGCGTTTCTTTTTTCAACACTTTTTTGAAGCGTAGCAAACAGTTCCTGGATGTACAGCTCAAAGGAGTCGATCAGAAGAAAGAACAAGTACAGCTAACAAGTAAAATTTGTTCCAGATTATTCTACTGTTCAATATGCTATGGTCCTCTCCTCTGCCCATTGTTGTTACAAGCAACATTGTGCAAATGAGAAAATCTGAAATCCAGAGTTCAGTCCTTTTTCTAGTCATACACAAGTATTACATGGTGAAATTAGAACTCAGGGTCAAGTTTATTTTGAACTCAGATCTTCTACTTTTCCACAAATTATGCCATCACTTCAAACAGCTGTAGGAATTGTTAACTCTTACCATTCATTTCTTTCTTTGGAAGAAAATATTTACTATTCCAACATATTTTACAGACAGAACATATCCAGGATTCAGAGAGATGAAAAAGGAAGTTTTTATCTATAGAAGTCCCACTCCATGTATTGTTTCCATACAAGTCCTATAGACTCCTTAATTTCTGTTTCTGGGATTTTTCCTCTTATTTTAGTGTTCATGATATTTTATTTTTCTTAGCCTTGGTCCTGTTGGCACCCAGATAAGAGATATTAAATTTATGATAATATTCCCATCTCCTTGCCCCTTGCATATTTTGCAACAATTATTTTGTTCACTATTAATTCTTTGCTTCGCTAGAGTTAATTCTTTTATTAACAGACCAGATTTTAATGCTCTGTTTAGGCAACATCTCCTAATTTCTTCTTTCCACTTCCTTTATGTATTATTGAATTCTCTAAGTGAATTATTTAACTCTGCAAGGTATTTTGAGATATGATTTGCATGAAATATGTTGTTCAAACTAAAAGTATATCATATTAAAATGTCTATAATTGCTTGAAGGAAATGGCTCCAGGGAATGCAAGGAAATGTGCTGGGATATGTATATGCATACATACATACATACATACATACTTAGGTATACTTATAATGGCTATGGGGAAATTGCAAGTTCTAATGTGACAGCATCATCAAACAAACAAAAATTTACACGTGAAGATTTGACTTGCATTTAGGAAGATATAATGTGTTTATGTGCTAAATCAGCTTTTTTTGTTTTAAACTTTCTTTTTTCTCTTTGACTAAAGGTAGTAGAAAGAGAAGACAGACAATTTTCTTTGATTAATTCCTACAACAACTTTAAGCAGTGGTATTATTATCCCCATTTCACAGATAAATATTATCTGTAATAGAAATTCAAAGTGGTTAACTGACCTAAATGTCTTTCTGATTTCAAAGTCCCTGGCCTTTCTCTAGCTGCCTGCTTACTTGGAGAATATATGAAAAGGATATAGTTTAGGTGAGTGGATTGAGTTTGTCCTCCACAGCTTTTTTCACAGAGTAGAACAAAGAGAGGAAGTTTTGTGGGAGTTGATGTACTAGCAAGTCAGTGAGTGCTTCCTTCTGAAACATTTTTCTAGAACTTGAACCTAGAAGTTAGGGCATCCTAATCATTACCGTTTCTCTTAGAGTGATACTAGCTCTGGTTGTTTCCCAAATGCTTATATCAAAACCCTTCTACTAGAAGTGAGAGCAGTGATACGAATAGACATCTGTACACCCATGTTCCTAGAGGCCAAAAGATGAAACAACCCAGGTGTCCATCAACTAATGAATGGATAAACAAATTGTGATGTATATACATGATGGAATATTATGCAGTTGTAAGAAGGAGTGAAGTTGTGATGCATATGACAACATGGATGAACGTGGAGGACGTTATGTTGAGTGAAGCAAGCCAGACACAAAAAAACAAATATTGTATGAGTGGGATGATATGAACTAAACATATTGTATACAGTCATGGAGTTAATAATTAGAATATTGGTAACCAGAAAATAGAGTAAGAGTAAAGAAAGGAAAGATGAGGGTTAATCTGTGCAGAATTGGTAAAAAAGGTTGTTTGTAAATCTTTAGAAATGAATAAAAATGGTGAAAGCACATCATAGAGTTTGTAACTAGTAGAGCTATTAGATGGGTATGACAGTGGTTGAAAAAGAAAGTCTAAGATCATGTATATTACTAGAAAGAAAGCTAAAAAATGTAACATGGGACTGCATAACACAGTGGACCTAATAAATACAGATATGGATAATATGGTATGTATAAGATTGTTTTTACAAAATATAAATACAAATAAACTAGGGAGACAGAAATAGAACAGTAGCTATGTAAAGCATGGGAAGGATAGAGAGACTGAGGGGTGATGAGCTTTTTTGTTTTTTGTTTATTATTATTATTGGAATAATGAAAATGCTGTAACAACTATTTAATTGATGAATGTACAACTATGTGATTATATCAAATACCATTGATTGTACACTTTGGATGGATTTATGCTTTATTGATATGAATCAACAACGGTGATTTGTTAAAAAAAAAAACAAAATTCTTCTGCCTAACTATCAAAGACCCCAATAATCTAAACCTATCTTATGGCTCCAACCTAATTCTTGTTTTCTCTTTTATATATACCATTTTTCTCCAGTTAGATGACTGATCATTATCATTGAAACAGTCCTCTTTTAGTCCCACTTCCATGTATTTCTAGACGGTGGAATGAATTTGTAAATATTTCTCATTCCATTTTCTCAGAAGATGAGACAGGAAGAATAATAAAACCACTTCCAACAAAAATTGATGCTATTCTACCAGAGTAGCAAAGAGGTAACCCTGATGGCAAGATCTTTAGTTGCTTCTTGGCACAGAATATATCAAAGCTAATAGGATAAGTGCCCTTTCATCAGTGTGGAATTAAGCCATGTTGGCCCTGAGGAAAACTCATGTTTTCTTGAGAGTTTTTGCTCATTTTGTGGGCGATACAGTTAGTAGGATTTGGGAGGTCCACATTCATACCAGTTCATGTTATTGAAACATGTTTCTTCTCCAGAAACTGGTATGATGATAAAAAGGAGGACAAAACATGCAGAAGACCAATCTCTGGTAATGTTTTCGATTGTTAAGACAAGAGGAATCAAAGGATGAAAGTTCTTCCTGAAGAGAGAGAAGTAGTTGAATGTGAGAAAGGAATTCATTGATCTGAGAAATTGGACTGGCCTTTGAAGAGAGAACTACATGGAGATGGGAAGAGTCCTGATACAGAGGTATGAGTATAAGGGGATTCTATGAAGGAAAGACCTTTTGGAAGTCTTAGATCAGGTAGGCCTCCAACCCCAGCACACACACATACATGCACATACACATGCACACACATGCAGATATCTATGTCACAAACAATTTTTCGTGTTTACATCGTAGATGAAGGTACTTGACCTGATGGTTGGTGATGGTTCTAAATGGCCTGTGGAGAGCCAAGTATCTATGTAGGAGGCATAAAAAAAAGACCTCAGTCACTAAGGAAGGTAAAAGGAATTCTTTTTTGTCACTCTATATTAGTTCATAATATATATTATAGGTTACCCTTTGGGGACTAAAGAGGAGAAAGTTATATTATTTTCCAAAATCTGCCACATTGATTAGATAAACTATCAAAGCCTATGTCAAATGTCACTACTTCTTGAAAACATTCTGATTCTCCTTAGCCAGGAATAAGTTTATACATCCTTAATAGTATTTTGGTATTTTCTAACTCGTTCATTAATAAAACATGATTCACTAAAGATCTACTGTGTGCCAGGAAATATGTGAGACTTTAAAGATGCTGAAATGTGTAGGCTGACGTGAATGGATGCTGTAAGATTCTGCAGAACAAGAACACGCTGAGCCTGAAGGTAGAAAGTCTCACTCTCCAATAGGCAATACTCAGTTTTGGTTCCAGCTTTTTGTTATTTGGTACCAAATGATTTGGGTTTGCTAAATATTATGCAAAATATTATCTTTTTCAACATTTGTGCTATACTCCTTAAAGAAGAATTTTATAAAATTGAGTTTACCTAGCCCAGGGAACTACCAGGTATTATCAGGAATTAGTCCTGTTTTACCAATCTTGGTCCCCAAATCATTATTATAATCATCAAGGATGTTGTTATTTGAATACCTATTTAAAAATAACACTTGAGTGCCAGTTTGTTCTGTTGTTAAGAAAGTTTGTTATGAAAAATTGTGTTAGCCAATGTTTTCCATGTAGAGATATAGGTTAGAGAGTTTTAGATTCCCATTTAAAAATGCAGGTTTTCTGCATCTCATTTACAAAGTTTTTAATAAATGGGCTTAGCTGTAAAATCCTAAGGTGACTGAGAAAATCCAGGATTTGATTACATCTTGCTCTTGACCAGTACTAATGGTTTCCTTATATTTATTATTACTAGCACCATCAAATGTATCTTCCTTCTCACACATTCATATGGTTTTATCATACTTATTTCCCATTGTTACAATAAACAAGGCATAAAACCACTGAATCAAATCAACTGTTGTCATGAGGAATAGTTTCTCCCTGATTGTGTTACTAGTTTGTGATCATTATCAGCATGATGCAACTCAGGTTCTCAAAACCAATAACAGCTAACGTTTATTAAATTCTTACTCTACTCCAGATACCTTTTATATGAAAGATTTAATTTAATCATCACAATAGCCTGTGAGGATGGTACTGATTTTAATCCCATATTGGTAAATGTAAAATGCCTTCCGAGCTTGTAAACCACTGCCCTGAGATTTGAACCCAGGTAATGGTGTCTACATAATCCATGGCTTTAATCAATACCTAGATAGTTCCTCTCATTATTCAAATTTTTTAAGAAAAATGACAGCTGTGGAAATACTTGTACTTTATCAAGAAAACATAGGCTGTAAGGAGAATTGAAAATATTTTGCTATTTGGCAAATTTAGGCACATTATATATGAAAGCCATACATATGTTAATGAAGTTCTGTTATAAATTTCCAATTACTCCTTACTGAGGTATTCCTGACAATTCTGACCCACTGTGCACAGAAGTAACAGATTTTTGGTGGATTAAATTATGTATCTCTTCTCCACTGATTCTTTTTTAATGGTTAAAGTGGCTAATTTTGTTATATATATATATATATATATATATATCTTAACTTTTAAATTGAAGTTTCTCATTCATATATGAATATCCATAAACAACAAGTGTAGAGTAAAAGTTGCAAAATGACAAAATAAACATGTATATCATCATACAGGGCTCCCATACATTGCCCCACCACCAACTCCTTGCATTGTTGTGAAGCATTTGTTACAAACTTCAAAACATCATCGAAACATTACTAACTATAGCCAATATCTTACATTTGGTGTATTGCTCCCCTAACCCCCTATGCTAATGACACCTGCTTTAGTATTATATACTTGTTACAGTACATGAGAGAATGTTCTAATATTTGTTCTCTTAACCACTGTTCATCTTCCACCACAGGATTCATTGTGTTATACAGTCCCATGCTTTGTATAATTCATTCAAAGTGTACACTTAGTGGATCTCATATTCATCACAGAATTGTATGGTCATCACCTCAGTCAATTTTAGGACATTTTCTTTACTCCAAAAAGAAAAGTCTCCAACCCTTTATATCCCCTATTTTTGTCCCTTAGAATTGATGTAATATTTTCTTTGCCATTGCTGCAAAAATATTACAATATTACTGTTAAGTATCATCTCTAAGTTACATAGGTTGAAATTTCCCCATATATCACTATGTACTTAACACTTTGTAAAGGAAGAACATGCTTATCCTTAACCATGATCTTCATCCACCACCAAAATCACTGTTATACTGTCCCTCCACTAACCTCTAGCATCCTTTCAATTGAATATTACATCCACAGACTACCCTTTCCAGCCACAATCACATTTATACATCAGCAGTGTTAGTTATGCTCACTGTGATGTATTACCATCAACTATTCATTTCCACACATTTACGACTACCTAATTAAAAATTCTACACATATTAGGCATCAGCTCCCATTTTCAACCCATACTCAAATTTCCCAGTAACCTATACTCGAGAGTTTGCCTCAGTGAGTTTACTAATCTCTTTAGTTTATATTAGTGAGACCATATGATATTTTTCCTTGTGTATGACTAATTTCACTCAACATTATGTCCTCAAATTTCATCTATTTTGTCATATGCATACCATTTCATTTATTCTTAAAACTGAATAGTATTCCATTGTTTGTACACACCGCAATTTGTTATCAAGTCATCAGTTGATAGGCACGTGGTTTGCTCCCATATTTTAGCAATTGTGAGTAATGCTGCTGTGAAAATCTGTGTGCATATTTCAGTTTGTGGTCTTTGTTCAGTTCTCCTGAATATATTCCTAGTAAAGGGACTGCTGGATCATGTGGCATTTCTAGATTTAGTTTCTTGAGGACCCGCCAAACTGTCTTTCACATAGGCTACACCATTCTACATTCCCACCAACAGAGAAAGAGTTTTCCTATTTCTTCACATTCTCTCCAGCACTTACAATTTTGCTTTTGTAATAATAGCCATTCTATAAGATGTGAAATGATAGCTCAGTGTAGTTTCGATCTGCATTTTCCTAATAGCTAATAATGTTGGACATATTTTCAATGTACATTTTGGCCATTTGTATTTCTTCTTTGGAGAAATGTCTATTCAAGTCTTTGGCCCATTTTTTAGGTTGGGCTGCTTGTCTTTTTATCGTTGGATTGTATGATCTCTTTATATAACATGTATCTCAAACCCTTATTGGATATGTGGTTTCCAACTATTTTCTTCCATTGAGTAGGCTGCCTTTTCACTTTCTTGACAAAGTTCTTTGAAGCACAAAAGGGTTTAAGTTTGAGGAGGCCCCATTTTTCTATTTTTTCTTTCATAACTTGTGCTTTGGGTGTCAGGTTCAAGAAACCACCACCTACCACAAGATCTTGAAGATGATTCTCTAAATTTTCTTCTAGCAGTTTGCATTAGTCAGCCAAAGGTGTGCTGATTCAAAATACCAGAAATCCAGTTGTTCTTATAAAGGGTATTTATTTGGGGTAGAAGTTTACTGTCACAAGGCCATAAAGGTAAGTTACTTCCCCCACCAAAGACTGTTGCCATGTGTTGGAGCAAGATGGCTGCCAGTCTCTGTGAGGCTTCAGCCTTCCTCTTCATCTTAAGGCTCCCTGGTCCCAGCTTCTTCTTATCTCAGCTGTAACTGACATAAGGCTTGTCTATCTTCCCAGGGCTCTTCTTTTTCTGAGCTCAGCTGCTCTGTTCTCTCAACAAGGCCAGCCATAAACTATCAGGCAAATGACTTGGCTCGCTCTTTCTGGGGCTCCAGGATCAAAACTAAACTCTTTGTGTTCTCCTTCTCTTTGTATGTTTACTTCCCTGTCTTTGATTGAGCATCCATTTATACAGCCCACAGCTGTAGGCTAGCTGCAGGCAGACACTCATACCAAATTGTCCTAATGATGTGGTCAAATAAAAGTCCTTATCTTGATTTAATAAAGTAAAAGTGAAACCCTGAGTCCTATACTATCTAATATCCCCAGAGAAACAGACCAGTTTAAAAACACAATCTAACACCTATTTTTCGAATCATAAATAATACCAAACTGTCACAGACTTTATGGTTATAGCTTTTATATTTAGGTCCTTGATCCATTTTGAGTTAATTTTTGTGTAAGGTGTGAGATAGGGGTCCTCTTTCTTTCTTTTAGATATGGATGTCCAGTTCTCTCAAACCATTTATTGAATAGACTGTTCTCATGCAGCTATTCTCACCCAAGACTCGACAGCCTTGTCAGAAATCAGTTTACCATAAATTTAAGGATCTATTTCTTTACACTTAATTCTATTCTATTAGTCAATATATCTATCTTTATGTCAGTATCACGCTGTTTTTACCACTGTAGCAAAATAATATGCTTTAAAGTCAGGAAGTGAGAGTCCTCTAAATTCAGTCTTCTTATTAAGATATTTTTATTTGTTTGGGACCTATTACTCTTCTAAATAAATTTGATGATTGGCCTTTCCTATTCTGTACAAAAAGCTGTTGGAAGTTTTATTGGGATTGCATTGAATCTGTAGACAAATTTGGGTAGAATTAACATCTTAATGATATTTAGTCTTCTAATCCATGAATATGGAATGAACTTCCATTTATTTACGTCTTCATTGGCTTCTTTTAGCAATCTTTTGTAGTTTTTCTAACATAAGTCCTTATGTCCTTGGATAAGTTTATTCCTAAATACTTAATTCTTTTAGTCTTTATTTTAAAAGAGATTTTTCCCCTGACTTCCTCCTCAAATTTCTCATTAGTAGCATATAAAAATGCTACAGATTTTTGTGTATTACTCTTGTATCCTGCCACCTTGCTGAACTTGTCTATTAGTTCTAGTGGTTTTGTTGTGTTTTTTGGGGATTTTCTAGATATAGGAGCATGCTTTCAGTAAATAGTGAAAGTTTTACTTCTTCCTTCCCTATTTGGATGTCTTTTATTTCTCTTTCTTGCTTAATGGCTCTATTTAGGACTTCTAGCACAATATTGAATAACAGTGTCATAGTGGAAATCCTGGTCTTGTTTTCAATCTCAGTGGGAAAGCTTGCAGTCTTTCTACATTGAGTACAATGTTAGCTGTGGGTTTTTTATATATGCAATTTATCATGTTGAGAAAGTTTCCTTCTATTCCTAACTGTCAGAAGTTTCCATCAAGAAAGTATTGAATTTTGTCAAATCCTTTTCCACAGCAATTGAGAGGATCCTGTCATTTTTCTTTGTCAATTTAGTAATGTGATGTATTTGATTTTCTTGTGTTGAACTACTCTTACATACCTTGGTTTAAACCCACTTGATCATCATGTGTAATTCTTTTAATGTGTTGCTGGAGTCAATTAGCTAGTATTTTGTTGATGATCTTTGCATCTATATTCATTAGAGAAGTTGGTCTATAATTTTCTTTTTTATGTTATCCTTATCTAGCTTTGGTATTAGGGTAATGTTGGACTCATGGAATGAATTTGGTAGCATTTCATCCTGTTCTATATTTTGGAAGAGTTTGAGCAAGAATTGGTATTAGATCTTATTTGAATGATTGGTAGAATTCACCTGTGAAGACTTCTGGTCCTGGGCTGTTCATCTTTTGGGGGTTTTCATGAATATTTCAATCTCCTTTCTTGTAATTGGTTTGCTGAGGCCTTCTATTTCTTCTAGAGTCAGTATAGATTGTATGTGTGTTTGTAGGAATTTGTTTATTTCATCTATATAGTCTGGTTTGTAGGCATACAATTGTTCACATTATCCTCTTATGATTTCTCTTATTTCTGCAGGGTAAGTAATAATGCACAACCTCTCATTTCTGATATTATTTATTTGTATCTTCTCTCTTTTTTCTTTGTCAGTCTAGCTAAGGGTTTGCCAATTTTGTTGATCTTGTCAAAGAAGCAACTTTTGATTTTGTCGATTCTCTTCTCAATTTCTTTTATTTCTGCTCTAATCTTATTATTTATTTCCTTCTGCTTACTTTGGGATTAGTTTGCCATTCTTTTTCTAGTTCTTGCATGTATTCAGTTAGGTCTCTGATTTTAGCTCTTTCCTCTTTCTAATTTAAGCATTGAGGGCTATATATTTCCCTCTCAGCACTGCCTTCACTGCATCCCATTTCAAATGCTTTTACTGTATCATTTGACATGATCATATTGTCTTTCTTCTTTAGATTGTTAATATAGTCTACTACCTGAGTCTTATATGGTTCATTCACCAATTAACTCTCTTATATTATCTCTTATTTTTCTCCCTTTCTCTCCCTCCTTTCAGTTTCTTGACTACTTCATGACTTTTGAACTTAGAACTTGTGGCTTCTCTGGTCATCTTCTAAGATATCCACATAGCTAATATCTTCACTTCAAGAATTTTCTCAGATTTTATCTTCAAAATGAGTCCCTATTCTGATTATTCTATTCAATAATACAACCTGGACCTAGCACTTCTGATACCACTTACTCTGGCAGATTATATTCTATAGCATTTATCACCTTTTAATATATTATAATATTTACTTTTCTTTGTGTTTATTGAATATTTTTCTGTTCCTCTATCCCAAGTTATCCCCTCCCCTTACACACAAACTAAAGTGTAAATTCTATATGGGCAGGGGTTTTTGTCTCTTGTTTTTGTTTTTGTTTTTGTTTTTTTTCATGTATCCCAAGTACCGAGAACTGGCTCATAGTATATGCTATATCAATTATTAGTTGAATGAATGAGTCATGAACTGAATGAATGTTTGAATGGGTTATTTTCTCTTTTTAGCCTCATTGTCACCTGTTGCTGGTGGGTTTTCCCTTATGACTGAGGGAGAAGTGGGACATAAGCCTAGGGCTTAGCAATTTACATAATCTTAGTTTAGGGAATCTAGAAGAAAGAAAGATGCACTCTCTTCCTCTCTATCCATACACAAAATTCTGGAATAGTGGTACAATTGACTAAGCAGGGGTACTGGTCCTAAATCTGTTGTCAGGGTTAATATGTGAGGAAGGGCCTCTCCCTGAAATTAGAACCATATATGTCTTGGGTTGGGTTAGGGTCAAGTAATTTACCCAAAGGAAGTGATGTGCTTTACTAAGAGAAATGGGCAAGGAAATGTTGGGCAAACAAAATCCACAGAGGCTTCACCCTGTCCTCCAAGACATCTCCAAGGCAAATTTTTATTTTACCAAAGGGCCAAAATGATCAGATATGTCAAACCACTCCAAGTCATCTTGGAGTCAACATCACTCATAAATCAGGCAGAAGCAAACTATTCCAAGTTACTTTTTTAATCATTGGAAACACAGAACATTTTGTTTATATTTTTCTTTGCTCCCAGACCTTTTTGACTAGCACCCTGTTAGTTATTTCTAAATAGTACACAAAATAAAGGCTGTTGGGTAGCCACTAAATTTATGTTTGCTTATTTTTAAATTGCATTAGTCAGCAAAGATAACTTTTCCAGTTTGGCAAACTCTCTACTTCTGACAGAAATTATGGAAAGATACAGAGTTGAGGAAGGATACCACAAATGAAAACAAACATGATATTTTATAAAGAGTGAAAATAGCAATGTCAAGAAAATATTTTTAAAAAAGAAAGTTATTCAAAATATCAAGTTCCCAAAGCATCTGATATTTGCCCATGTGCCTGAAAAATAAAATTCTATAAATAATGAAACAAAATACCAATACCAATAGCTACCATTAGTTGAAACCAGGTACTTTACTATTTTATTTACATTTATATGATAATATTTAATATTCACAACTAAGAGTTAGGAATTGTTATCCCATTTTACAGAGGAGGAAAACAAATTCTCAATATATTAAGTAGTTTATTCAGCATCATCCAGCTCATACATGGTGGGGCAGGGAATCAGACTAATTTATGATGGTTTGATTCTAAAGCTTCATTCCACTCTCTAAAATTAGATAATTGGCATGTCCTCATTATAGACTGAGTACTATTTTCTCTGAAGTCAAATTTCATACAATTACTAAACTGTTAAAAGTACTGGTGACTGCTACAAGATCCAGGTGCATTAGGATCAAGAATTATCCATATTCCCTTTGTGTAGAGTCAAGATACAAACCATTGACATGAAGGGAATTACGTACTCTGATTCTTTTGCTTATTATTAACACAGGCCCAGTGTGAAGAAGAAAAGCCAATTAGTAAAATGCAGAAATAAAAATACATATTTAAGCAAACCCTTATTATTGGAAAGTTGTTCTCTCTAGTAAGAATGATTAATTACCACCCAACAAAGTATTCCTGTTGAAAAGCATTTTATGGATTATGTTATAACTGTACCATCATGTAGTAAATGTAGGGACTTCTATTACACTATAGTTTGTAGCAAATAGTTCATGTAATTAAAAATTGAGTTCATTTTTAAAAACAGTAAAATGCTGAAGGAGAATATCTTCTGTAACTTGAACTAAAAATATCACCAGAAGCCATAGGATTCAGGTAAAGGGGAACACACCGCCTATTATTTTGAACAATGAGCACATATTCGACTAATGAGAAATATTCCTATGGCATCTGTCTGTTGTGATATCTAGCAATACTTTCAACAGTGGTGGTAAACAGCTTTGGAATTCCAGTCAGACTATTTATGAGAAGTCTAGCTAGCTGATGCTTCTGTTAAATGGTTGGGGGGCCTTAGGCAATTCACTCAACTTCTCTGAGACACTGTGTTCTCATTTGTTAAATATGTCTATTATTGTCAGTTTCACAAACATATTATTAGGACACAGTCTATACACACGCATACTCGTGCTGTAAATTGTGAAGTCCTAAACACATATAAGCTTTGTTAAAAAATGCATGATAAATTACTCTAAAAAAGACTGTTTCAACAATATTGTCACTGATGTTGTTGACCAAAATTTCTTATAATCAAAAAGTTGTCCTACTAAAAAGGAATCCAAGGGAGGGGGGATTTATTAATGCAATGTCTTTGAGATGATTTCCTAGTTAAAATTTCACCATTTATCTTTTTTTCCCCTAAGATTTATTTTATTTATTTCTCCCCCTTTCCTCCCATTGTCTGCTCTTTGTGTCCATTCGCTGTTTTTCTGCTTTCACTTGCATTATCCGGCAGAACTGGGAAACTGTCCCTTTTTTGTTGTGCCATCTTGCTGCGTCAGCTCTCCATGTGTGCAGCACCACTCCTGGGAGGGCTGCACCTTTTTCATGTGGGGTGGCTCACCTTGCAGGGCGCACTCCTTGCATGTGGGGCACCCTTACATCATCTTGTTGTATCAGCTCTTGGTGTGTACGGTGTCACTCCTGGGAAGGCTGCACTTTTTTCATGTGGAGCAGCTCTCCTTGCAGGGCACACTTCTTGCATGTAGGGCATCCCTACACAGGGCCGCCCTACGTAACGTGGCACTCCTTGCATGCAGCAGCACTGCAATTGGACCAGCTTACCACATGGGTCAGAAGGACCTGGGACTCGAACCCTGGACACTCCATATGGTAGGCAGATGCTCTATCAGTTGAGCCACGTCTGCTTCCCTCACCACTTACCTTTATAGCAACTAATGAGACAGTCTGTGTCTCTGTCTGTAAAAGTGTGTTTTCAGGAAAGGATTAGTAGAGGTAAGAAATGTGTTGCTGTAGCATTGAGAATTTTATTATAAAATTACTAACTAGAAATATGTTGTGATGATTTATTTTCTAAGTAAACAGTAAGTAGTTTATTTAAAGAAATGGTTACCATGGCATCCTGGAAGTAAAAATCCACTAGTACCTGAAAACTAAAATAGCAATTTTAACACTTTTTTGGGACAAAAAATATTCCTATGTAGAAATAACACTGGGGTGTTAATATTATGAAAGCATGGCCATGGATGTATTAGAACATATATTCCAATTGGGAAAATTTTTTCAGAAAAAAATGAGTTAAATATAAATTTAGATTTATATATCACATTTACATAGCTAGGTAATTACTTTTATGTTAACTGAGAATAGATAATTTTTTCAAAACAAAATCCCATATCCCTTGGTGAACTCCCTTATTTTTTTTCTCCTACAATTGCACTGTAGGTGCTTTGCCCTCCTTGTTTATTACATGTATGTTTCAGAATGCCATCCCTCCACCCCTCCTCCACACAAAATTCTTTTATAGATTTTCATTTTTTACAAATTACTCCATTTTACTTATATGCCTTTCTCACATCCCACAACACCTCCTCTTGGTGCACTCTGTTCTATTCATTAAGACTTGCTGAAAAATTTCTGTACTTTGGTCATTCCCCTACTACCTGGTCAAATTAGCCTCTATATTTTCAATTCCTTCTTTAATAATGCAATGTAACTATAATTTATAAGTCTGACTCACCAACTTAACATGAGCTTCTTAAGAAAAAGACTCACATAGCAAAAGATAACTATAACCAGGTTTATTTATCCATTCTTCTTCATTTCAACAAATATTTATGGGGTATTTACCATATGGTGAATGCGTAACTCTGAATTAAAATCCACACAATTTTTGCCTTCATCAAACTTTCATGGCTCTATCTCCCAATGGGGAAGTAGACCTTTACCAAAACAACTTACAAGCAAATTGATTACTACAACTATGATAAATTCTGTGAAGTTGTTGTTGTATTGTTTGTATTAGTCAGTCAAAGGAGTGCCGATGCAAAATACTAGAAACTGGTTGATTTTTAAGAAGAGCATTTATTTGGGGTAGGAACTTGCAGATACCAGGCCATAAAGCATAGGTTACTTCCCTCCCCAAAGTCTATTTCCACATGTTGGAGCAAGACAGCTGCCAACTTCTGCCAGGGTTCAGGCTTCCTGGGTTTCTCTCTTCCCACGTCTTGCTTCTCTCTGAACTCAGGGTTCCTCTCTTCCTGGGGCTTGTTTCTCCTTCCTCTGTGTGCTTACTTCCCCAGGCTCCAGCTTAAGGTTTCAGCATCAAACCCCAACATCAGAACTCAAGCATCAAAAAGCCTACAACTCTGTCCTTTGCCATGCCTTTAATCTGTGAGTCCCCACCCACCAAGGGGCAGGGACTCAATCACTTCTGATGTGGTCCAATCAAAGCCCTAATCATAATTCAATCATGCCCAGGTACAAACCAGTTTACAAACATAATCCAATACCTATTTTTGGAATTCATAACTATATCAAACTGCTACAGTGCTGGACTGCCAACTATAGGGAAATTTGGCCTAATCCAGAAGATCAGAAAATGTATCACTGAGAAAATAATCTTTGAACAAAGACTATAAGGAGTTTAACCAGGCCTGTGATTGGTTATAGGAGCAAAAGAAGGCGAATATGGCTGACAGAGTAAATGGAACCCTTGTGGGAGGGAAGAGAGAGAAAAAAGGGCTAGATTTATTTGTAGTTTTGTCTCTATTCTAAGAGAAATGGGTAATCCCTTGAAGCTATGAGAGGAGGTGGCAGCACCTGCAAAGATCAAACTGTCATTGGGAAGGGTGGGGTTTGAAGAGAAACCAGTCTGGCTGGGAGAGACAAATATTCCACAATATCCAGGTGAGTGATGATAATCATTTGGGTTGGGGTGGTGGGGTAAAGATGGAAAGGAAGAACTGAACTGATAGATCTCTAGCAAGGAAAACCCATGAAACATTTCAC
This sequence comes from Dasypus novemcinctus, assembly GCF_030445035.2. Classification (NCBI taxonomy): domain Eukaryota; kingdom Metazoa; phylum Chordata; class Mammalia; order Cingulata; family Dasypodidae; genus Dasypus; species Dasypus novemcinctus. The sequence continues at coordinate 190,238,870 of NC_080673.1, read as the reverse complement.
TGGATTAAGGGAGCACATGGATGCTGTCTGGGTTTCTGGTTTGAGCCCTGCAAGCAACTGACAGTATGAGATTGGGAACTCCTTGAGGCAGAAGGTGGCTCTGATTTAGCCTTGTGGCTGTTCTGAAAGCCAATGCTCAGTGCACTGGGAGATATAATAAGTGTGTTTTTGCTGAATAAGTTAACTTATTTTAGAGTTTGCAAAAATTACTTCATTCAAGGTACTGTATCTGAGAGCTCAAAAATGTCTTTAATCTGAAAATAAAATAAATTTTCATTTATGGTGTCATGTTGTAAGTATGATTGAAAAATATATATTGGGATCACCATAAGATCATAGGGGCATAAGAAATTTAATACAATTAGGAAGATGTAAGAAGCAAAAATATAATGAAAGAAATTAAATTCAAGCATGGTCTTAAAAGATGATTTTGAAAGGCAGCTATGGGTATTCTGGCAGAGAAAATATCTTGAACAATTGAAAATTGTTTGTGAGGTGTTCATGGAGTTGAAAAGTGGTCTAGTTTTGTGGGGATAGAAGCCACTTGTGATAAATGTGGAGAGGTCTCAAAAAGCTGATTTGGGTTTTAACTGATAGCAGGAGGATTACTTGATTAATTTAGTAAGTGTTGGAAAGAAATCGAAAGTTTTTGAGTTACTTAAAGCAATTCATAGGAATTGAAATGGAGAAGAGACGGAATATGGGAAGATATGTAGCCATTTGATATTATTGATGAATTCCAAAAAGAAATACTGGATTATGTTTGTAAACTCTTCTTTTCCTCTGGGCATATTAGATTACATTGGATTCATAGGTTTACTTGATTAAGTAATTATGTAAACCTCTTGTGCCAGTAGGGATAAAAGGCATAGCAAAGGACAGAGTTAAGGGTTATTGATGTTGGAATTTTGATTTTGGAGTTTGATGCTGAATCCCTAAATTGGAGCCCTGGGAAGAGAGGAACCCTGAGCCTGGAAAGAAGCAAGTCCTGGGAAGAAAGGAACCCTAAGCCAACAGAGAAGAAGACCTGGAAGAGAGAAACCCAGGAAGCCTGAACCCTGACAGATGTTGGCAGCCATCTTTTTCCAACATGTGGAAATAGACTTTAGTAAGGGAAGTAACTTATGCTTTATGGTCTGGGATCTGCAAGCTCCTACCCCAAATAAATAGCCTTTATAAAAACCAACCCATTTCTGGTATTTTGCAGCAGTACCCCTTTGGCTGACTAATACAAGTAGATAGCTATGAAAAAGTTGATATACTCAAAAAACCTAAATTCCTCCTCGAAATATGGAAAAGATAGACTAGTCTTAGCAAGAGCTGAGCATTCATATTTCAAAACCTGGATCTAATTAGATAACACAAATGAAGGCATTTGGATAAAAGGAAAAGAAAGAATTATATGATCAGGTCAATTTTAGTTTTATGTGTGGTTTATAAAAAGCAATTTTTATTTTAAACATTCTTTTTTCTGGCTATCACACCTGTGAGTCCCATTATTTTATGAAAATACAAAAATAAAGAAAATCTGGACACATATGAATTTCAACATACATTTGACCTAGAGGCTACATTTTTATCTAAACCTGGATAAAAATATTTTATGCTATTTTAATAAATTATTTAAGAAACAATGCTTTTCAGTGTTAAATATAAGTACTTCATTGTAAAATTATTTAATTCATGTCTCAAATATATTTGAGTACTTCTTATTGGAGCAATTAATTCACTACTAACTGAGTAAATAGAAAACTGAAAGTATAGATTAGTCTTTCCTCTCAGGGAATTCAACTATACATTAAGAACTGGTGAAGATTTGGAAAATTAATTAAATGTTAAGTTCTTTGAGGGTAGGGAGATGTCTTTGGGCCTATGCCAGTGCTTTACACAAATGGGTAATTAAACTATTGGTGAACATTACAGATTTTTTCCTTTAACCACATTAATTAATAACAGGGCATTTTAGTGAACTCTACTATGCAAATTCATTGCTAAACACATAGATTTTTCTTACTTAGTCTCATTTAACTCTTATTTTTCAAGAAGGGGAATTAGCATTCAACCTGGCTTAAATGTACCAGTCATAATTTATTAAATGAACATTTACTCATCACCTACTGCATTTCAGTCAGATAAAAAAAAACCTAGACAAGGGAGGTTAGTGAGGAATACTTCATTGTGGTCCTGATTTCCAAGGTGAGTTGAAACTATAAATGTCTCATTTATGATAAGGTACAAGAGGCTGGGTATTTATTCTGGAATAAGAAAGCCTAGTACAGGGCGGCGGACTTGGCCCAGTGGTTAGGGCATCTGTCTACCACATGGGAGGTCGGCAGTTCAAACCCCGAACCTCCTTGACCTGTGTGGAGCTGGCCCATGTGCAGTGCTGATGCGTGCAAGGAGTGCTCTGCCACGCAGGGGTGTCCCTTGCGTAGGCGAGCCCTGTGCGCAAGGAGTGCGCCCCATAAGGAGAGCCGCCCAGTGCGAAAGACAGTGCAGCCTGCCCAGGAATGGTGCCACACACATGGAGAGCTGACACAACAAGATGACGCAACAAAAAGAGACACAGATTCCCACGCCACTGACAACAAGAGAAGCAGACAAAGAAGATGCAGCAAATAGACAAAGAGAACAGACAACTGGGGTGGGAGGGGGGAAGGGGAGAGAAATAAATAAATAAATCTTAAAAAAAAAAAAGCCTAGTACAATGTTACAGAGGTAAAAAGCAAGAGGGACTTGGAAGGGAATCAAAGCAAGTTTATGATAGATAGTGGCTGTGGCAGTTTGATATTTTTTATGAATCCCCCAAATAGAAAGATTATGTTTGTAAAGTGTTCTGTTTTCGGTGTGATACTCTTTGATTGTATTAAATTCAAAGGTTTTAAGTTTGCTTGATAAAACTAATTTAAGGTTTTTGATTTGACAATGTCAGTAAGGCGTGACTTAGGTTAAATCTCCACCCATTTAGTAGGCATATATAAAGGGACACTCATTCAAGAAGACACATAGAAGAGGAGAGAATGGGATCATTTCAACCTGCTATGTGACAGAAATGAAAAGGTTCAAACAGCTAAAGCCCCAGGAAGAGAGTTGAGCAATTTGACTAATAGTCTGCAGCTAAAGAGAACAGAGTAGCTGAGTAACTGAGAAGGCTGGAGAGACCAGGCAAAGATTACCTACCATCTTGCTTCAACACATGGCAACAGATTTTGGCGAGAAGACAGCCTTGAGGTTGGACTCTTTAGGACCTTGTAATTAAATTTAACCCCCAATAAATACCCTTTATAAAAACCAACAGATTTCTGGTACTTTGCATCAGCACCACTTTAGCTGACTAGTACAGAATTTGGTACCAAGAGCAGGGTCATTCTTTTGCAATTACCAAAAATGCTCTAATGGTTTTATGAATGGGTAAGGGTTATTTTTTGAAGGAATTGTGAGATCCTTATAGAAAAGGCCTAGATTGCTTTGAAGAGACTGTTGGTAGGAATACGGAGTCTCAAGTTATTTCTGTTAAGGCCTTAGAAGGAATGAAGAAACTGTTACTGCAAGCTGGAGAAAAGGCGATCTGTGTTTTAAAATTGTAGAGAACTTAGCAAGATTGACTCCTGGCATTATATGGAAGGCAGACTTTGAAAATTATAAGCTTAGATATTTAGTCAGGGAGATTTCCAAGCTAAATACAGAAAATGCAGCCTTGCTTCTTCTTGCAGCACATAGCAAAATGTTAGAGGAATGATATAAGCTGAGAACTGAATTGTTAGACACAAAGAAAACAGAAACTGATTCCAGAAATTCCACCCCTTTGGAAATCAAACCCCCAGAAGATAGTGCCCCAATTGAGTAATTAATTAAATTTAGAACTTGTCAGTCAGGATTGAAAATGCAGTTATTCAGGAAAGACTTGTGGGAAGTCTTACCGTCTGATGACTTGGACCCCTGCTACTTGCATATTAAGCCAACAAGCTTTCTGGGAGCTCTGTATGAACAAAACCACTGTCAGCCTGGACTAAAATAAACAGAGAAGGGAGAGATGGAAGGGAAAACAGCTTTTAGAGGAAACCATGGAAACTGAGGTCTAGAATTAAGTTATCACCTTGGGCTGAGAAAGAAACCCCAACCATGTGTACAGAAAAGGTAAGTTTGTCCCAGCATTTGAAGAGGGTGGATGTTCCAGCCCACTGTTCAGGGAAAGATTGACTGTACCAGGCTACCGAGCATATTTACTAAGGATTGGGGAGTGAGGTCAACACTCCTATGCTCTGAGAGTGGAGGACCTGTTTCCCATAGATTGGGAAGAGTGAGATTGACATCCCATTGCTCTGAGAGAGTTGGGCTTATTCCCCATAGATTAAGGGAGGCCAGGTCACCACCTCATTGCTCTGAGAATATTGGGCCTGTTTGTCAGAGATTAGTGAGAATGTTGCTGCCACCTCACTGTACTAAGGAGATTGAGACTGTACCACAGAGATTGGGAAAAGAATGGCCATTATCCCCAATATTCTTGGAGGGTAAATCTGGAGCTGGTTGCTACCCAGATGCTTGATGAAGGTGGAACCAAGAAAATGGCTATCAGGCAAGCCCAAGAGTCCACGAGGAAAAGAAACCATTACCTTAAGAATGACTCTCAGACTTTGAAATCTAACAGAGCATGCCCTGCAGGTTTTCAGAACTGTTGGGGACCTGTGACACATTTCCCCCCCAAATTCTCCTCATGGTAATGGAAATGTTTATCCTTTGTCTGTCCCTTTGTATACTGGATGCAGATAAATTGTTTTGTAAGTTTCACAGGTCTATAGTCAGAGGGGACTTTGCCTCAAGACAAACTATTTCTATAAACTGATTATGACATGATTTTGTGTCCGCATTGCTACTGCAATAAAGCTTTTTCAAATTGTAATGTCTTTTTGGGATTTAGAGAATAGAGTGTGGCAGTTTGATAATATTTATGAATCTCAAAATAGAGAAAGATTATGTTTGTAAACTATTCTGTTCCTCTGGTTGTGATACCCTTTAATTGTATTAAATTCAAAGGTTTTAAGTTTACTTGATAAAATAAATTTAGGGCTTTTGAATTAGCAGTATCAGTAAGACATGACTCAGATTAAATTCCCGCACCCTTGGTGGGCCTACATAACGGGACACTCAGTCAAGAAGACACATGGAAGAGGAGAAAACTTGGTCATTTCAGCCTTCCTATGTGACAGAAAGAAGGGTCAAACAGCTAACGCCCCAGGAATAGAGATGAGCCATTTGCCTGATAGTCTGCAGCCAAAGAGAACAGAGCAGCTGAGCAGCTGAGAAGGCCCAAGAGATCAGGAAGAAATCTCCTGCCATCTTGCTTCAACACGTGGCAACTGACCTTGCTGAGAAAGCAGCTTTGAGCTGGACTCTTCAGGGCTCTGTAACTGTAAGTTTTACCCCAAATAAATGCCCTCTATAAAAGCATTTTGCATCAGCACCCATTTGGCTGACTAATACGATGGCAGAAGAAAGGATGAGAGACATAAAGGAATCAAATTTCTGAGGACCAGGTTAAAAAATACAGGTAATGGCATGCTAAAAATGAAGATTCATTAGTGACAAGTTTTAATATTTCCTTCAATGAATCATTTTGGTCCTTGAATGGAGAATGGATCTGAGGGAACAAAAAAGTCAGACAGCGTTAGTCAGGAGGTTGTGACATCAGTTGAGAAAATTGGTGATCAGGACCTCAACTAAGATGGAAATGGGGAGAAAGGGTACATATTTAAGCTGCATTTCCTTAGCATATGGTCAGCATTACATATGTTGACTGGGTGAGAAATAGGAGGCTAGAGAGGAAGGTTGGTATATTGGTAAACATAATGCTGGATTTATAACACATAACACCTCAAATTTCAGTGGTTTGGTAAAATAGAACTTTTTTTCTCCTTCATGCAATTTGCCAAACCAGATGTTCCTGGTAGTCTTTCCTCCACATGGCATGTTAGGGATTCCAGCTATTTCATCTTGTAGCACAGTCATGAGCTAATGCCATGGAATGCTTTTCAGCCCACCAGCAGAAGGGGACATAGAGTACATGGGAGGAAGAAGTACTTATAAAAAATTTCAACTGGAAAATTACACATATAACTTCTACTTATATTGCTTTGTCTATTAGGTAGCCACAAAGTCAAGCCAGAATTAGGCTAACCTAAATCTTGAAGAATTTATTCAATCAATAAAAATATATGAAAATGTAGGAGCTATAAATATTTTGATGGGTCCAATACATTTGATCCTTTCTCTTAATTAAAGAAAAGTGAGTTCTTGTTAAAATAAGGAAATTAGGAAACAGGTCAGCAAAGAGTTTAGATCAGTTGTCTCATAGAATTCTCTATGATGCTGGAGATGCTCTAAATCTGTTCTGTTCAATAGAGTAGCCAGTAGCCATCAGCTCCATGTAACTATTGAGCACTTGAACTGTGTCCAGCATGGGTGACGAACCAAATTTATAGTTTTATTACATTTTAATTAATTTAAATTTAAATATATTAAAACTCCTTATGGGCAAGGATTATGCTTAGCTTATTTGAATAATGATCACAAGCAATAAGAAGTACAAATACTTATGGAGCACTTATATGCCAAGAGCAATTCTAAGCACTCGCATGTATTCACCTACTTAATCTTCATAACAATTCTAGGAGGTAAGTAATATTATTATAATTATCACATTTTTTAAATGCAGAAACTATGGCACAGAACTGTGAGTATATTTCCTGTGCTTAAGAAGCAAAGACACAGTCCAGTGCAGAAAACAGATAAACAAATAATTCTATTGCAGTGGTGTCAAGACGTTGACACCAGGAAGGAAAAATAGAAATTTACCAAATGAAGGACATGGAGAGGCAAGATGGAAATTGGGAAGTGCTAGGGAAGCAAGGCTGGCTACATGAAATCTCTTTTTAAAACACCCAGTGAGTGTACTTTCTCCCTTCTTTTTTCTATCTGAAAATTATGCAATGGTCAGGTTGCTCCTTTTCCCACCTGACATGTACCCATTTGTCTTTTGACTTTAATCTTACCTTGGATTACAGCATGTGGAGCCATCAATAATGTAAAAATACTGAAATATCAAACTGAAAGGAGCTATTTCTTCCTTCAGTTGGAAGCAGGGAAACAGCTGCTGTGGCCTGGCTGACCTTTCCTCAGAGCAGGTCAGCCTGCCTGGAGCTGAGCTCAGCCCATTTCCATGCATCATTAAGACTGGATAATGATTAGCTAAATTATTCCTTCTCTAAGCCTAATGAGCTGTGAGGTGATACGTTTGTAGTTCAGATATAAAAGTAGATGAAGTTTTTGCCCAGAAAATCTTTCTGTAGAAACCATCCAGTTAACCCAACGTTGCTCCTTTGTTGACTTAGAGAAATGTGATCCACATGATAACCCATTTATGAACTCTTTTCCACTTTGAGAAGATAACAGAATATTTTTCTTAATTTACCCTATATATGTGTGTGCTGTGTGCACGCGTGAATGTGTATTCATTTTTGTGAAAATGTGATAATGTAGGATCTTGCAGGATTCCCAGTTGGGATACTAATAAATATTTCTTGTGTTTTGGTCTTTTCATTTTCCATTCCAGATAGCTCCTTGTTTATGTCTTCCTGATATGTTTAATATAGATTTGCCTTCCAACTCAATTTATGCACTGAAATATGTTTCTGAGAAGTTTTATTTCCCATCTTTTCTTTCCAAATGAATGAAGAAACTTCGCATTGGATGCCATGTGCTCCATCATGTGTGACTGTGTATTTAAATCTGCTTAGTTACAGCTCGATGTTATTTAAAGAGAATCACAGTTGCATTTACCAATGGCACATTTTGTGCTGGAAATTGTACTCTATGTGCTCCTTAAGGCAGACTCAGCTTTGGGAAAAAACGTGTTGGTGGCTGGACAAAAAAGAAGCTTATATTTTCTTCATGTAACTGACCTGAGAGATTGTTCAAGTAGACAGAGTAACCCTCCTTTCCTCAGTCATGTTGGGACCCAGTCTCTTTCAAGCCTGTGACTCTACTGTCCCTTATAGCAGAAAGGAGAAGGAAGTTTGGAGGTGATATATTAACTCTCTTCAGAATTCTGTCGACATTCCACTGGAGAGAGCCTGGTTGCATGATCAAGATCAAATTTGGTCACATGATCTAACTGTAAGAGAGGCTGGGAAATATAGCTTAGCTCTGTAACCAGCTATGATTCCATTTTGATGGAAGGAGAGAGCCAATTTTGATAGTAAGTTAAGAGTTTCTGCCATGTTTCAGATATTTAAAATATTGTACAGACCCAACTGAGATATTTTGCTTTCAAAAGATAAAAAACCAAAAATCTTCAATTTTTGAGATATTCTAAGGGTAAACTGCCTTACTATGTTTCCCTTTCTCCTGGCTTCTTCTGAGTTCTGTATTAATTTTTCAGTTACAGTCCCTGGGAAGGCTTTTCTTTTCTCCAGCTCACCCAAGGCCCCAACTCCTATGCCTGGTAGTATCTTCAAAATGTCAATGCCATCTCTCTCCTGTACCGTTATTGCTACCACTACCTTTCATGCCTTGAGTCCATCTTATCTGAATCTTACCAGCCTCTTAGGGAGACTCCCTGCCTTCTATCTCTCTGTCCACCAATCCATCATAAACACTGCTTCCAGATTAAATCCATATACCCCCTCCCCACAAAAAATCCTAACTGAAAAATTGCGATGACTTATTATATTTTTGAGTTTAGACTTGCCTTATGCTGTGAGTCAAGGAGCTACTCTCCAAGGTCCCAATCCACCTTCCTTGTATCTTCTTGAGTTCTACTGAACACTATTTGGTTATTCTCCACAGGCCAGGTTTACTACCTTTCTATCACTGCTGTATCAAATTACCACAAACTTAAAGCAACAAAATTTATTTAAACACTTGCAGTTCTGAAAGTCAAAGTCTAAAATGGGTCTCACTGGGCTAAAATTAAGGTTTCAGCAGTCTGTGTTTCTTTCTGGAGGTTACAAGGCATTTTTGTGCCTTTTCCAGTTTACAGAGGCTGTCCATCTTACTTGGTTTATGGTCTCCTTCCTCCATCTTTAAAGTCAGCAGTCATATCACTCTGACCTTATTTCTGTTATCACATCTCCTTCTCTGAATCTGTCTTCTTCATTCTCTCCCTCTTAAGGACCTTTGTGATTTCTTTGGGCCTTTATGGATAATCTAGGATCTCTATATTTTAAGGTCAGTAGATGAGTAACCTTAATTCCATCAGCAACCTTAATTCCCCTTTGCCATGTAACCTAACATATTTGCAAGTTCTGAGGATTAGGACATGGGCATCTTTGGGAACCATTATTTTACCCACTATACCATGTTTTCCTTGCTTTTGATTGCTGCTACTTCTCTTTCTATTCAGCCATGCCCGGGAATGTTCTTTCCAAGTCACTTTATCTTTTGGAACCCTCTCCATCTTCAAAATATATGTCATATTCAATTTCCTCTCCAGTTTCTACTCACTGGGAGAAAGCTCATCCTTTCCTTCCACTTTGTCACTACTTTGTCACTCTCTAGACACATTGCCTGTGTATACTTAGAGTTATAAAAATATTTTAATTGAATTTTGTGTTGTATGTGTGGGTAGACTGAAGTCTTCTTGGAGGGAAGGCACTATGCTTTGTTCATTTTTTATAGCCCTCATACCCTGTTCTTATATGTAACAGTCAGATGTGTAATTTTTGTTGCATTGAATAGAATTTACTCCTCTATCACCAGTTCAGCAACTAAGGCATGCAGTGACATGATTAATCCTTTAAGACCATGAAACCTACAACTAACTTGCATGTGATTTTGGAGTTCTTCTTATACGGCTTTTGCAAGATATGTCTAGTCAAATTTTCTTCCTCATACTGATCTTATTACATATAGCTTCTCTCCTGGGCAGACTCATGAGCAAACATAAAGATATGCCATGGTGGCTGCTGGGGGTAGGGAGTGGGGGGAAGAGATGTGATGTGGGGGCATTTTTGGGACTTGCAGTTGTCCTGGGTGGTGCTGCAGGGACAGGTACCTGATGTTGTATGTCCTCCCATGGCCCACTGGGTGGACTGTGGGAGAGTGTGGGCTATGGTGTGGACCATTGACCATGAGGTGCAGCGGTGCTCAGAGATGTATTCACCAAATGCAATGAATGTCTCATGATGATTGAGGAGGTTGCTGTTATGGGGGGAGGAGTGGGGTGAGGGGAGTAGGGGGTATATGGGGACCTCATATTTTTTTAATGTAACATTAAAAAAATAAAGACAAAAAAAAAAGATATCGTCTTTGACAGCCTGCTTACCTACACTGATCACATTTATTGGCCTTCTCTTCAAAATGGATTCTCTGGAGAAATGGGATTTAGATATTTCTCTGAAGGTTTTCTCACAATAGAAATGCTTATAAACTTCCCCCCTGTGTAAGTTCTCTGATGAATGGCAAAGTTGACTTCTAAATTCATTTTTTTTTCTATAAGTATCCCAAGTATAGATTTTCTTCCCATGGGGAATTTTGATTGGCCTTTTGGCCAACTAGCTTCTCAGTCTTTCACCCAGATGTGATCTTTTGGTCTTGTACTTTGCTCAAATGTTGCCCTAGGAGCTTACCTAAATCATTCTTTGAGACATACTCTTTATTGTTTTTTTCTTTACTTCTGGGCTTTCCTGTAAATACTAGGCTATGTGCCTCTTTCAGATTTCAAGGCTATATATTATTCACTTCTTGGGTTTACAACTAAATCTCACATTGACATCACATAATCTCATAGAACATGCATTTGAGAAGAATCCAGGTGCTTCCTCTTGTTTACTGGTATAGGGAGTATGGAATATACACTTTAAGCAATGCCAATTGGTGCAGGGCATTACTTCTTCTCAAACCTGAGCATCCATAATAGGCATCAGAGTCACCTGCATGGCATTTTAACACACAGATTGCTGAGCCTTACCCCCAGAGTTGCTGGAATGCGGATGAGGATTTGCATGTCTATCAAGTTGGACAGGTGACAACAATGCTGCTAGTTGGGGGACACACTTTGAGAATCATTGATATGGGTAATATTCCTCAGGAAAAGACAACCTAAAGAGAAGCAACAAAATGTATTCATTCGGTTGTTAATGTGTTAATTCATTCAGCATATATTTATTGCATGCTTACAATATCTGATTCCAAAGTTTATATCCTTTCTTTTATATTACACTTCATCTATTCAGAGAGATTTTACTTAAATTAGCATTTAAAATAATTTTTGTAAGGATATTCATATATTTAACATCTAATTTAAAATAACTTTAAGGCCATTCATATATTAAACATCTAATTTATGATATGTTTCTTAATTAATATAATTCAGTTCAATAATTATTTACTGAGCGCATATCTTATACAGGGTTTTGTAAGAGGAACAAAGAACACAGGAATAATAAGAAAATGAAAAAATTAGATATATGAAAATACATCTCTTTTTTTGTATACTCCCATGCATAGTGTCTGGATTTAGAAATTTTGTTCTTGACCTTCCTACGATAAAACTTGTATGCTATTGTCATGCATTGTGCTAGTCAAAATCCATTTCATTTTCATTTTCATTTTAGCTCTTGTTCTGTTATTGCTAGAGTTAGCTTGGGGTGAAAAAAAAAACTGCTGGAGGTAGAAATATGAAGTCTCTGAAATCCTTATGTTAAACCTAAATTAATTTTATTATAGTTTCATTTATTTCCACAAGATTTTACTTATTTTTCAAAAATTATAGTAAAATAAAAAAGAATTTTTGAAAAGGAAACATGATTTATAATCTAGAAACCCAAGCACATCACCAGCTTTGTGTGTGTATGTGTGTTTGTGTGTTTGTGCACACATGGCACTGATGTTGACTGCTGGTTATTTTTTCTATTCACATTCCTTTCTTATAATTCCAAGGTAGTCATGATTTTGTACTTTGAGTTTTCATTTACTACATAATGAACTAGTTCTTATATTCTATAGTCTTAAAAATATTTAAATGGCTAGATAGATTTTTATTTGGACAAATTTGCACAGTAATTCCCTTAATTTTGAATGTTTCTATTTCTCTAGTTTTAGAAAATGGTGATTATTCTTTTTGAAAAAATAATATTCTTATGAAATTCCTAGTACAAAAGTTCTAAGGTCAAAGTTACAAACTTTTAATGATTTTTTCCTGAGAGTCTTGTAAATTCATAATGTAAATAATAGTATATGAAGATCATTTTTTAGAAAAGTTTATCATCCTTGGTAATTTATGATATTTGGTTACCTGATAGACATTAAATGCACTTTTAAATTTTAACTCACATGAATTTTATTACCAATGATTTAAACATTTTGTTATGTTGCTTTATATTTTTTCTTCTATTCTTGGATAACTAGGTCATTTGAGTCAATACAATGCACTTTATTTTAGTAGATAGAACTTCTTCTAATAACTGTGGGCCCTGAGCATAAAGCATATCCTTTATTACAAGTTTCAATAAGCACTAATTAGGAAGTAAACATTCAACTAAAATAAATTGAAGTTATATTTTCAAATGAAAAATGAGCATTTTTCTGATTAACCTTTTAGAATTACAAAAGTAAAACAGCAAAAATTATCCATAATATAAACTCTCCAAAAAGATTTCACTTTAGTGGTAATAATAAGAATTTCATGAAAATATTTATAATGTAAAATGCCTGCAAAATAGCATTGTCATGAAATATTTTGTCTTTTAGATGACTTTAAAAACTCCAGAGGAATACTTGAAAAATAGTTTCACAGTATTAATAATGATTATTATTAATCATTATTAATATATTATATTAATAATATACATGTACTTATATGAAAACATCTTTTCCTATTTCTCAGGAAAATAAATTTGCTGAGGAATAATACAGCACTTTGTTTTGGAATTTAAAAGAATATGAATTCTAGTTAGTCCAGCATTTCCCCAATTGTGTAACAGAAATAATAATATCTTCCATACTTTCCTCTCCTTTTGCCACAAAAAAAAAGTCATTATACTATTGTATTTGAAGGTAGTTTGAAAACAGAAACAACACTATAGACATAAAAGAGATTATTTAATAATAAAATCCACGGGTGTTTATTTAGCATCTACTATGTGGCTGGGACTATTTTGTTTTTGTCATAATCTACATCATCATAACCATCTGCTACAATACAAATTAAAACACAATAAAGAAAAAATAAAATAGAATGATCTTGGGTTCATCCATGAGCTGGTACTTCAAGGCTCAGAAATGGTCAGAAGTTTTGAATAGTTTGAAAATTGAAGACTCAGGAACTTTTAACACAACTTAGCTTCTGACTGGAGATACTTACAGACATTCCATCACCTACACTGCAGCATGGGGGAATACTTTAAAAGGGCACATCTTTTGGAAAATGATGACTTGTTTGCATTTGTTCTATTTCTAGGAAGCAGGGGTGTGAGCTGATCTGAACCGTCATTCTGTTCTATGTCCTGGACCCAGGCAACCTTGTCATCCACCTTCCCCACCCCTGTCAGCACACACTATCAATTTTGCTGCATAAATACCCTTAGCAAACTGTGTAATTGCTGGGGAACGATTTTATTTAAAATGAAAAAAAAAAAAATAACTGAATAAAAGAAAGGAAAGATACAACTTCTAGTCCCAGATATATCATTCTGAATCACCACCAAAAATGATTTTATCTGTTTTAGCAAGACTTTGTACTCCTGGAAGTATAGGGATACAATGAATATTTATTATGGTCAAGCATCTAGGTCACATTTTTTTATCCTACTTGTTTTTTCTCTTCCTACAAAACTTGGGAAGTTTGCTGTGATAGATATAACTAGGCCTCAACTCTGATATATGTTGGGCTATTTATTTGCTTTGTTGAACTGAATGCGTCTTCAGATAACATCCTATAATTACTTATTTACTGACTTTGTGGTCTTGTACCAGTTATTTTAGTCTCTGAATCAAATTTCTTTAATCAAAAAATGGGTATAATATTAGCTACCCAGGTTTGATATGAAGATTAAATAATTAAGCATAAAGTAATATTTATAAAGTGAATGATTGGGTTCCAGAATATCTTAGTTGCTCCCTTCATGTTAGATGTCCTGTCCTACCCACACCTATTTCAAAATGAGAATCAAGGAAGGTTCAGCTGCTCGCTCTGTCAAATTATTTATATAAGAAGTTCCTCATTGTTGAAGATAAATTTACACAAAATTTAAAAATAGGGGTTTTTAATTTAATTGGTCTTTGCTGCCTAATGTCCTGTTTTGAGTCTTTTGTGGACCTGAGAAAATTATATTCTTTAGCTAACCCATCCCTGTGCATGTGAACTTACTGTACATGGGACCTTTTGGTTAGATTCAGTCAAGGGGCCTTTTAATTAGATCGCTTTTGATAGATCACTTCAGTTAAGGCCTTTAATTAGATTTCAGGACCCAAGATGGGTCCTAATCCTTTTACTCGTGTCTTATATATATGAAACACAGAGAGAGCCATTTTTATCCTTCCATGTGAGAGAGGACTCCAGGATCACCTATAGCCACAGGAAAACAGAGAAACCCCAAGAGGCTGAGAGAAAGGCTGGAGGCTGGAATCAGAGGAGCAGCCCCGAGCTAGAAATATGAGACCCAGGGAATGAAAAGTCATATACCTGATCTTTCACTGCTGAGCTTGGTGAGAAAGTGAAACCTGGAGGAGAAGACAGAGTCCTGCCAACAGTTTACCTTGCCACATTGCAGGAATCCAGGATCAGCCAGCAGCTGACTTTTGGTGAGACATCTCTGAAGATGGGTTGATTGGGACACTTTACAGCCTCAGAACCATAAGAGTTTGCCCTCATCAATTTCCAGTATAAAAACCAATACCCTTTCTGGTATTTTTGCATAGGCAACCTTTAGCAAACTAAACCATCTAACATCTATAGATATTTCAGGTCAAGAATTTAGTCTTCCTGTTACCTGGATAATTGCCTTAAAACTGCTTTTTGAGAAGACTTTGTACTTTTCAAAGGCACTTTCCCATAGAATATCTTATTTGTTCCTAATGGCATAATCTGGAGGAGAGGGCAATTATCAGTCCTGTTTTACAAATTTTAAAATACAAGTTAAAAGACAAGTGAATTCCCTTGTCTAAAGTTAAACAGATTTTGTCTTACTCTCTAAAACTGTTCCTCTCAAGTCTTTACCATTTCACTTTACTTTCATTATCTCATTAATCAAGTCAAGTCTATAAACCAGGAGAATCTTTGCCTGTTTTTTGTTTCTTTCTCTCACATCCGATACCTCTGCATATTCCCTTGCCTCTGTTTTTAATATGTATTCTGACTCCATTAACTTTTCACCATTGCACTGTCATGCCTCTAGTTGTTGCCACCAACATCTGTCCCCTAGGATTGTTGTGAAGATAAGGTTTGATAGGAAATAAAAAAGCTAACTGAGATAAAAATCTTATATAAATTATTTTATTATTGAGTTTTAGGGCTATGGTGGCTTAGAGTTATGTACCCTAGAAAAACATGTTCTTATAGTTAATCCATTCCTGTGAATGGGAACCCATTATAAATAAGATCTTTTGCTGATTGTGATTCAATTAAAGTATGTCCCAACTGAATTAGGGTGTGTCTTAATCCTCTTTCTGGAAGGCTTATAGAGAAACCGACAGAAAGAAAAGCCACAGGGAGCAAAAAGATGCTGGAAGTGAATGGAATCCAGAAGAGAAAGGAGAAGACACCACCATATGCATGTGATGGGAAAGCTAAGGAAACAGAAAGATTGCCATCCATCCAGAAATTACTGAACCTTGGAAGAAACAAGTAGAAATCAGTAGATTTCTATGGATTAATCAGTAGAAAGAGAGATGCGGGTATTGGACAGATAGAAAGAAAAAGAAAAAAGTCATTTTTATCACCTCTGTGTGCAGTTCAGCAATTTCATTTATTTATTAATAAGCCCGATGACCCTTATCTGAATAAATTCATGGCTTCAGTTTGTGAAATCTCTCTTAACCCCTCCACATTCGTGCATGTTCCAGATAAGGGTGTTCTCTCTTATGAACAAACTTATGAACATATGGTAATTCTACATTATTTAGTTAGTGGGCTGAAAACAAAATTAACTACCAAACCAAGATGATAACCACCAGGTATGGGCTGCCATTGGTCTCTGTCTTTTCCATATGCGAACTTGTATCATAGCATGGCTGCCCACCAAATAAAGCCACCTCTTTCTCTTGTCTACTTTGTATATAATTTGAAGTCACACTTGCCAGAGATCTCTTTGGTTTGATACTCTTTCACCTTAAAATTATTTTACACATAATGTCTAAACCCTTTCCCACCCATTTCTGCTTAGGCCAAGCCATGTCTTTGCAGTTTAAGACCAAGGTGTAGCTTTGCATAGCCCAAGACCGGTGTGGATTTCTCAATAAGGTAGAGTTGCCCAGGTTTGCTAAGGCCCTTGCAGGGTTTGCTTGCTAAGGATCTAATAATCTATATTTTCTAATATAAAATATAGGCTTTTTTTCACTAAATAGGCCTTTCTCTACCTGTGAAGCCACTTGCCTTTGAACAAAGCAGCCATAAACCAAAATTCCATTTACTCAACACTTACTAAAGCCTTAAGAATAAAGCGACCACCAGTGAATCTCTCTCTATGTGGCATTTTGTTCCCCAGATTTACCTCTTGTCTTTTCTTAACGTTCCCAACCAATGTACCAAGAAATGGAAGTTTGGGGTGCTTAATAAATAATAACTTTCTACCCAACCTCGGTTCATAACAAAATGAAATCTGGGAGACAGAGAAATGGAGATCAGAATATCTGATTTATTGATATTACAGTAAATGGAGACCATGGCTATAGATCTCTAGGCAAGTAACCATGCAATTACTTTACCCCTGAGTTGAGCTGACTTATCCAACTAGCCTCTGGCAGCAGTACATGATTGAAAACTTTGCCCAACATCGCTGAATCCACTCATTAAACTATTCACACCATAGAAGAGCAGAATGCATGCTATGTGAGCAGAAAGACTCAGAAGGAAATGGAAGGGAGGATTGAGACATTCATGCTAAGCTTCTTTTCCCAACCACACTAATCAGATGGTTTACTCCTCTTCCTACAGGGAGGAATAAGAAGGGCAAGGACAGAGCCAAGAAAGTTCCTTTAGCTGAGGTTTATTGTTTCTCCAATCAACAAATATCATTATGTTTCTGAATATCATTTCTTAAATGAAGGAAGAAGCATGGATAAAATAACTTAAATGATCTGAGAAATCAGTATTCATTAATTGCATATTAAGTCCAGAGAGAGAAAGAGATGCTCTTATAAATATGCATCTGATATGACTTTCCCAATCCACTTATTATGTTTGTGATAATGATGATTAGAATATGTTAGTTGTTCAAGATAATTGGCAGAACCTTCCCTTTGAATGGTAGGAGGTAGTGTGGCCACATGTCAGAATCAGGGGACGGGGGAAGACTCTTCATACCATTTCATGCATCTTGAGATTCTGATATCCACCTCCACCATCTCCAGTTTAGAATCTCTTAAGTGAGCTACAGAGCAGATATTTTGGAGAGAACTGAGTTACTGTACTTTAGCCACTGATCTGAAAGTTTTTAAGACTGTTGTTTTAGAGTCATTCATTCCCCATTGTGGTGTTCATTTGTGTTCCCACCAAGCCTTCCATTGGCCTAACATTGGCTCAGTCCCTCATCATTACCCTCTGGCTACCCATGGCCTTTGGCCTCTTGTGCCTGTGCCCTCCCCTACTGTCCTTCTTCCTCCCCTCTATGCCATATGGGGCTCCTTTGCTTAATCTATTAGAAAACATGCCTGCCTTGTACACCTTATCACAGAGCAGGATGTTCAAGTGATCTACCCCTTCTTGCACCTATTAAATCTTCAACTAGTTAATGACTGTCTCCATGTGCCAGGACTTGCACAAGAACTCAGGTTACGAAGGTAAGGGAGATGCAAAAATGATTATGAAGTAAGTTAGGATGAGCCAGAGTTGAATTTCTCAAAGTGCCACTTTCAGAAATTTCATACTCAAAGTGTGGTTCATGTATACATGGCATTGTGTTACAAATGCCAAATCTTAGCTCCCACTGCAGAACTACAGAATCAGATTCTGCATTTTAACAAGAACTTCAGTGATGAACATGGACATTAAACTCGGAGAAACATTGCTTTCAAATATTAATTTTGTGATATATTCCACTATTAAAAATATTTCCTGTTCCCTGAGTATACCCCAATTCACATTCCTAAATTCTGGGATAAACTGAGTTAAATGGGATTTAAAATTGAATAACTTTTCAGAGGTTTAATATGGATCTCTTCCTTTTTAATTTCTGAGAAGCACATAAAGTCCACTGTGTTTCTAAAACTTATTTGATCATGGGACCATATTTAATCCAAAATATTTCCTGGGATCAGGGTTTTAGAAAATACTCTTTGAAAAAGTTTGGGCCACATGATTTTGTTTTTCTCTGCTTTTCTCTTTTAATATCCATATTTCTGGATAAGTGTCTCTCATTATTTTTATGCCTTATTAAAGCAAGTATACTTTTTACCCAGTACACCTTCTTCAAGCAATAGAAAAATCATTTCTTGTATTGAAATTCACCCCGTCCATTCATAGTCCTGTGGCTTGTGGGGGGTTGACCCATCTGCTAGGCATTGGTGAGTATGTGACACAGGAGTGGTTAATCAACCACTGTTTTGGGTTCAAGGGTAGGCACATCAACTGTTTAAGGCCAGTGAAGTTAGCCAGGTGATGTCTGCTACAATGAGTACAAAAGCCTCTTCTTTCCACTGAGATGACTAAACTTAACTTAAACTTATATAACACTGAATATGAGTATAATACTTCTATATGTTAAATTTATTTAACACTGAAGCTGCTTATAGGTGTATTTATCACTAGTGGGTGAGAATAACTCAGATTAAAGCTTACACATTGGTGGATTATGAGGAGAGAGATACAGAGAAAATGTGATGTAACTATTGTTCTGATGACATAACACATGAGCACGTGGATCTAGCTGAGCTTGAATATTGCACCTAGTACCTCCACAGTTTTAAACTTAAGTCATTTGAAGTTAGATTTCTGTTGTTTCTAACAGAAAGAGTCCTTTTTGATATACCTAGTCCATTTGATACTTAGATATTGGGCCTTTTAAGAAGGACACATGGTGCTATGGAGTGCGGAGAGAAGACATGTGGGAGAGACTCTCTCATCAGCCAGCATCCTGGTATAGATGTTGGGGTCAGAGCCCATTGTGGGAACATGGATTTTCCGGTTGTCATGCATAGTGATCACTGGTGCTCTCAGGAAAAGCATCTGGCATCCCTAAGAAACTCTTTGGTCATGTGTGCCAATCTTGGCTGCTCCTCCAACCACCTAGGGTGCTTGGCCGGTTATATAGACTTTGAGACCCAATTTAGAAATGCACATCAGTGCCTTGGAGCATGACCCAGGAAACTGTCTTTGTAACAACCTCCTACTTGCTGACTGCTAGTGCAGCCAGCCTGACATGGGCCCAAGGATGATGACAGAAGAGCCCTTCTCTAAATGATCTTGCCTCCTCCCTGACTTTGGGTGTCTTCTGCTTAACAGTCCTTTCTTCTCCAGAGCAACCATGTTTAGAGCTGTCTGCCTTCTGGGGGACAGCTTCATGGGAGTCAATCAACACTAAGATTGGAATTAAGTCCTCCCTAAGTATTTGTTCCAATTTTGAAAGGATCAGCCATATTCACAATCTCAATGTCTTGTGATGGAATGCCTTAAGATGCTTAACTACTTTTGTGGGCATTATTCTACTCAATCCTCATGTAGATTTGCCTAATAAAATACAAGATATCCAAATAAATTTGAACTTCAGGTAAACAATAAATATGTTTTTAGTATATTTATATCACAAATATTGCATGGGGTATAATATATTTTTGTTTGCTAAATGTGTAAATTTCTAGGCTGCCAAAACAAATATCATGCAAAAGCTTGGCTTAAACAACAGACATTTACTGCCTCATGGTTTTGAGGCCAAGAGAGGTCCAAAACTGAAGCATCATCAACGTGATGCTTTCTCCCCAAAGAATGTGTTGTTCTGGGGCTGCCAATGATTCTTGGTCCTTTACTTTTCCATCACACGGCAAGGCATATGGCAATGTATTTTCCTTTCCCCAGTGACTCCCCACTTCTAGCTGCCCTTCATGGCATCTCTCTTTCATGTCCAATTACTTTTGGTTATAAGGACTTCAGCCATTTTGGATTAAGGCCCACTCTCATTCAGCTTGGACACAGCTCAACTATCATCTTTAAAGGTCCTATTTACAAGTGGATTCACACCCACAGGTTAAGACCTGAACATGTCTTTTGTGGGAGACATGATTCAATCCCCAACACTAAATATAGCAAACCTATAACCTCATAACAACATGTGAGGGAGACAGATCAAGTAATGGGTTTAATTAACTTTATACATGAGGAAACTGATATTTTTCTGCAAGTCTGGGGCTTTCCCCTTGCCACACAATTAGGGAGATGAACAGAGAAACCAGGAGGTGGGCTTTCTCACCTTTTGTCCACGACTCTGTTTCAGCCTGTTGACTTAAGGGATGAGTGAAGAAAGAGTACATTGTGCTCTAACTGCTGTAGTTCATTTCAGCATACATTGTTTTATCATATTTGGGGGCGGGATGAGGGATATGAGTATGATTTAGACTTGTCCCCTTTCTTTAAATTGATCACCAGATTATTAAAAGCAGTTTGGGAAAGTAAACCATCAACTGGTGGATTTCCAGATAATTGTGGAAAGTATATTTATGCAAATATTGGTTAAATGAGAGCCTCTATATCTCTGGGGAAAGTCCAGCTAGCATAGCATAATCCATAGCACCATGAAGCCTTTCTTTGATTAGGGACTGGTAGGCTGACTCCCTTGATTAAGGTGGGAAACTAGGAATTCATCTCATGGTCCTGGGGTTAAGACCTCGAGTTTTGAAGTCAGATTACCTGCATTCAAACCTGGTTCTGTCAGTTCTAGTTCTTAGGTGATTTGACTCACTTCTCTCTTTCTGCACTTCCTCACCTTTAAAATGGGGTTAATTATTGTGAATATCCAGTAGGGGTTATTGTGAGGATAAAATAATTGAATACACATAAGGTGCTTTACAATAGTGCCTGGCAAGTAGCAAACAGTCAATAAACGTCAGTTGCTATGATCATGATTATTTACCAATGCATCTGCTGCTTTGAGCATGTACTTTAATTACCCCAGGTTTTCCTTTGCACCAACTTGCTGCTCTTACTGATTCCATTAACAATAACAACACAACTCATCTGACTTCAAACAGTGATTTGTATCAAATGATCGAGTTATTAATAGATTACATTGTCTATAAATGGTGGTATCCCAGAGTGGTGTCTAAGTATCCAAGTCATCCCGAATTCTCAGGACTCATCTGCAATGTGATTTTATATAACTATCTTCTAGCCTTCAAGCTAGAGAGAGTTCAGACAAGGAAAACTTTGAAACATAAATTTGTCATGAACACAGACTTTTATATCTTATCTTCATTGAATTCATCAGTGGAAGAATGTTGAGAATTTGAAGCAATAAGATATACAGGCAATTTAGAGATTGCGGGGCTGAGTGCATCAGACTAAGATTTAAGTCCTTTGGATATGTACTTCTAAAATGAATCTAATTATGAGAGCCAACTTCTGCAACCCAGGGTATTTCTTTTTATCTGCCAAGATTTTAAGCATTTGATGGGTTCTGTGCCCTTTCTTCAGCTGATTGCACTGCCCCATTACTGCTGACTTTAAAATATTCAAACCCTAATGTAATATATAGCACTGGCAAATATTGTGAAATATTAGTGGGATGGTAATGAAAATTGACTGCAAGTGTAATGACAACAGGTGAAATTATTCATAGCCTGCTTGTGTAGCAACCTT
This sequence comes from Dasypus novemcinctus, assembly GCF_030445035.2. Lineage (NCBI taxonomy): Eukaryota > Metazoa > Chordata > Mammalia > Cingulata > Dasypodidae > Dasypus > Dasypus novemcinctus. The sequence continues at coordinate 190,216,870 of NC_080673.1, read as the reverse complement.
AAGATATAAACTCAATGAACATAAATGGAATAAGTTAATGACAAATATGAAAATACCCCAAACTGCTAAAGTAATAAAAGTAAATATAATAAATCCTTCCTCCAAATATAATAAGGTTCCTAACTGCAAATGTAATAAAACCTATCAACAGCTGAAATATATTTGGAACATATTATATAGCTTTACAAAGAATTATACCCCCTGCTGGTTTATAGGCTCAACAATGTCATGCTTTGTCTTTTTCCAGGGAGTTCAAATCTAGTAGACTGTATGTTGCTCAGTATATATTAAGTATGACAGACTGTTAATAGAACCTGATTTGGACTGAAAATGAAATGTTCAATCCAGATGTACTCTTTGGCCATTGTGCAAGCAAAGCAGAGTCAAAGGCTGTGGCTTTCCCACCAGGGCTGAAATACTGCCAGAAAAGCTAAGCATGGAAGGTTCGGAATTGATGAATTGCTGGATAACCTTTTTGTTGCCTGGGTATGGTATCTGAATCAGGAAAGTGAGCAGCACACAGGACCACGCAAGTGGGGGCAAGGCAATGGGAGCAAGAAAGAGTTTTGGGGATGATGATGTTCTGTAAAGAGCAGTATGGGCCAGTCAACATGCTAGATATTTTGTATACATTTCCCCCTCCTATCACCTCCCCTCCCTTCGTCTATTATTTCTTTTCTTTCTACAATTAAGGAAGCTTCTGTTGAATATCTCCTGGGATACAGCTACTCATATTTTCTGGGGAGAATAGAATAAATAATAAAGTCATGGTCCCTGACCCTATGTGGGTAGAATCGGAAAGTAACAAGGTAATCGTAATACAATTAAATTCATTACCAGGCAAGAGAAGAGTCTGGGACAGAATGCTGAGGTATAGCAACATTTAAGTGATGGGTGAATTTTTCCCTTCACATCACCTCTCATATTCAGCTAGTTTTGTTTTTATTTTTTGAGCTATTTATTGAATAAGTGAACAGAAATGGATTTCTAGCTTAACAACAGGACACATTGGCTGTAACTCCAAGCCTTGCAAATCTACAGACTCAATAGCTTCTTCTAAACTAAATGTATATTTCCTTCTTAAATATATTATTAGACTTCTCTCAAATAAAAAACAAAACAAAACAAAATATGAGTTCATTGCAAACATTCAGGAAATTCAAAATCACCTCTTACAGTCTACCATAAAGTAACCAATGCCAACAGTCTGATTTGTATGGTATTAATTCATGCAAATTTAGATAACTCACATATATTAGATTTTTGCGGTTTTTTTAAAATATAGATTACTTTGCAGCTTATTTGAGCCATTTAATAATATAATATGGACACCTCTTTAGGTGAATAATTACAAAGCTAACTCACCATTTTTAAAAGATAAATAGCATTTCAGCATTGAATTTCCCCAATTAATCAACATTAAATTTTGTTTTGTTTTTCTTTTTCTTAATTTTATGTTATTTGCTACTACAAAAAATTACTACTACATATATCTTTGTATATATTGCTTTGTATACTTGGTCTTTTATTTCTATAATACAGAAGACCAAATGTGAAACTTTAAAGGCTATGGGATATTATTTTTAACAGATATTGCCAGATTACTTTCCATCATGCAATAACAATTCACATTATTATCAGCAATTATTATTTAAATCTATAAGATAGTGTTTCCTATTTGTTTGGGTGTTGTTTCCTCCCTCTTTCCTGTTTTTCTTAGAAATTTTCATTAAAAATACCTGGTGAATTTGACCAAATACATTTTTAATCTATTGTTATAGTCTGCTTTTTTACTTTAATACGCCAGTTTACTCTATTATGAGTTTTCTTGAACCATTTTTGCATTGTTTGAATAATTCTATTGATTTTATTTATGCTGTATTATTGTTTTGTTATAAATGATTTCCAATTTTTAATTTAGTAATTGTGTCTTTGTTTAAATTTATTTGCACAGTTTTTTAAAAATCTTTTTCATTTTGCTAAATTTGGATATTAATGTTTCACTAATTTCTAAAAATGGCCTGAGGGACTTACTATCTTTTGCGATCTGTGAAATTTTTAAGTAGCACTGGAGTAAACTGCTATTTAAAGATTATATAGAACTTATCTGTAAAGTACTCTAGGCCTAATATCTTTTAAAATTGTAGATATTTGATTCATTGAACTATCTTTTCTGAGTTAATGTGAAACATTTTCTGAGTTAATGAACATCAGTGTGAAAATACGTGTTCAAGTCCCTGCTTTCAATTCTTTTGAGTATATACCTAGAAGTGGGATTGCTGGGTCATATAATAATGTTATCCTTAATTTTCTAAGAAACCACCAAACTATTTCCACAGTAGGTGCAACATTGTACATTCCCATGTTATGAACAAGTGTTTCTAATTCTCCTTATCTTCTCCAACTCTTGTTTTCCAATTTCAAAATAGTAGCCATTCTAATGGGTGCAAAATGGTATCTCATTATGGTTTTTATTTGCCTTTCCCTTGTGGCTAATGATGTTAAGCATTTTTTTATCTTCTTATTGGCCATTTTATATCTTCTTTGGAGAAATGTCTATTCAAGTCTTTTGCCCATTTTTAATTGGGTTGTATATCTTTTTGTTGCTCAGTTGTGGGATTTCTTTATATATTCTGCATATTAAACCCTTTTTAGACATGTGATTTCCAAATATCTGCTCTCATTTTAAACATTTGTCTTTTTACTTTCATAATAATGTCCTTTGATGCACAAAAGTTTTTAATGTTGATGAAGTCCCATTTATCTATTTTTGTTATTGCTGCTTTTTGGTCTAAAGTCTAAGAAATCATTGCCTGACATCAGGCCCTAAAGACGTCTCCCTGTGTTCTCTTATAGGAGTTTTATAGTATTGGCTGTTATCTTTGGATCTTTAGTCCATTTCAAGTTAATTTTTGTATATGGTGTGAGGTAGGGGCCCACCTTCATTCTTTTGCATATGGAAATCCAGTTTTCCCAGCACATGTTGATGAGACTATTCCTCCCCTATTGGGTGGACTTGGCAACCTTGTCAAAAATCAGTTAGCCGTAGATATAAGGTTTTATTTTTGATCACTCAGTTTCATTCCATTAGTCTATATATCTATCCTTATGTCAGTAGCACACTGTATAATTATTTTAGTTTTGTAAAAAGGTTTAAAATCAAGAAGTATGAGTTCTCCAACCAACATCATTTCTTTGGGATACAATCCTGGATGTGATTGTAGCAGCCAGACTCTGAAACCCACAATCCAAACCTTCTGGTATTCACAATGTCATTTAATGCCCTTCACTTGAGTGTCCTGTGATCAATGATTTGTTTTTTTTTTTTAAGGAGGTACTGGTGATTGAACCCAGGGCCTCATACATGTGAAGCAGGCATTCTGCCAGCCACTGAGCTCTACCTACTCCACAGTGACTTGCTTTTAAACAATAGAATATGGTGAAGGTGATGGGATATATGTGTATTGTGTGTGATTATTTGTATGTGATTACATTGTATAAGATTGCAGTGAGTGACCTCTTGCTGAATTCTTTCTCTCCCCCTTGCTTGCTTTGAGGAAGCAAGCAATGATATTGGAGAACCTCAAAGGGAAAGAATCTACAAACAATTGCATATTATTGTTGCTCAGTAATTGTTATTGGATGAAAAAAAGACTAATATTTAATTGATTCATTGAATAAGTGTAGTCAGAAAATAACCAACTTGAAAGTGGGAGATGGGAATTCCTGTAGACACAGGAATTATAGGTGTCTACCAAAATTTCATTCACTGAATGGAGGCCTTCTCTTGTATTATACTTCTGTGTACTCTTTTGTAGTATAAAGTAGTTTAATTTGATACTTTGCAAAAGCCTATGAACTTGGCATAACAGGTATATTTATTTAAACTCAAAGGCCAGAGAGTTTAAATAATGTTTTCTATGACAAAAACATCCTCTATATAGGATTTGAAGCATGAATCCAAACTTTTGGCAGTAAATACAATGCTCCTTCATTTACATAAGCTATTTTAAGCTGTTTGCATTAATGTCATGTTTTGTCTAATGAAGTCTCTGTAGTGCAGTTTTACATGGTATTTATAGTCCATATATTATGTTCTGTCCTTCTGGCAAGATCAAGAATTTTACTAGAGTGAGCACTTAGTCTCACATCTCTATTCTATGTGTGACAGTTTGAAACTGTATGTACCCCCAAAACCCCACATTCTTAAGTTAATACATTCCTGTGGGTATAAACCCATTGTAAGAAGGCCTTTTGATGAGGCTACTTCAGTTAAGTGGGACCCACTGCAATCAGGATGGATCTTAATCCTATTAGTGAAATCCTTTGTAAAAGGAATTAATACATAGAGAGGGAGAAAAGGCATGGAAGCAAGATGCTAAAAGCAACAAAACCTAGAAGAGAAGGGAGAGACCAGCATTCTCCTCCATGTGCATTGCCATGTGGAAGAGGACATGAGGATCACCAGCATTGCCTTGATTTGGAATTTTTCTGGCCTCAAACTAACCTAATAAATTCCCACTGTTTAAGCCAACCCATTTCATGGTATCTGCTTTAAACAGTCTAGGAACTAAAACACTATGTAGCACAGAACTTTGTAGGTCCTCAGTAAATAGCTATTGTATGATAGATTGAATGACTTTACAACTGTGCTTCAGCTATTCATATACTCACGTCTTTGAACATCTCAACTCCCTTGTCTACCTCCAGGCACAGACATTATGCAGCTGAATCTGCTGTTAGGTCATGCTAATGATGTGGAACACGAAAAGTACACCCCTTTACAATTTCCATATGACAGAACAGAAATGGATATGTCATGCTTTAATTTGTAGAGTGCCTTTAGCTAGACCATACATGCTATGTTTCTAAGTACCTAGATTATGAATCACAGACACAGATAATTCTGAGACAGCATTATGTCAATGGAGATGACTAGCTTCTTCTATGTGACTAGTTTAAAAAGAATATATGTATATATATTTATATATATATATGTAGTATATTCTCTTATAGAGTTAGCTGTCTGACTTTATGGAATATTACATTTCTTATATCATGATTTATTAAAATATTACATTTCAATGTTTTCATAGTCATTCTTACATGTTGTAAAAGTGAATCCTCCTCTTCTGAGAATGTGTGTCTTTGTGAAGGAAATTAATGTGTAATTTTGGCTCCCTCTGTGTGACGAGAGAATAAACATAATTTCTAGTGATGGAGGACAATGTGGGGAATGGGTGATAGGAAAGGGCATTCATAGAAGCTGAAACACAGCATGTTTAGTGAAAGAGAGGTATGTGTAGGGAAATTCAAGAAGTTAAGTGTTTCTAGGGTATTCTAGATTGAATTGTTTCCTTCCAAAAAGATATGCTCATGTCTGAACCACCGGTCCCATGAATATAATGCTATTTACTATTTACTACTTGTTTAAGTGTGGAAAATTTGTATCCACTGAGCCTCAGTTTCTTCTTCCCTCAGTAAGATGGGGAAAATACTATGCCTTCTCCAGGTTGCTCTAGGATTGTATAATTTGAATGTATTGCATATTGTAGTATTTGGCAAAAGCAGTTCAAAAAATATCATTTTCTTCATGAATGTGATAAAGTACTAATTTAACTTTTGGTATGTGTGTATTTGCGAGTAGTTTTTCTTTAACTGTAGAATCACTATAAGTTTGGGGATTTAAGCTCTAGGATATTTGAAGATGCTAAAGATGAGGCCAAACTGGATTAGGATGGGTCCAAACCAGTATCCTCATGAGGAGAGAAAATTTGAACACAGTCAGTAAGAGAGAGACAGAGAGACCTGTGACAGCCATGTAGTGCAGAAAGAGATTGAGTTACACTGCCACAAACTAAGGAACATTCCAGATTGCAGGCCACCCACTGAAGTGGAATGGAGTCTCCCCTTTTAAAGGAACATGGAGGAACAGATGTAACTCATGTGGATGAGGGCCTGCTTCCCATGTAGGAGTTCCTAGGTTCGCTTCCCAGTACCTCTTAAAAAAACAAAACAAAACAGAAAGGAACCTGGCCCTGCTAATCCTTAGATTGCAGACATCTAGCTTTCAGATGTATAAAACAATAAATTCCTGTCATTTAAGCCAAGCAGTCAGTGGTACTTTGTTACAGCAGCTTGGGTAAACTAAGACACAGAGTGTTGGATGAGTGTGGAAAAATTGAGGTGAGGGTGGAGGAAAAATAAACAATCTTAAAAGCTACACTATGAAGTTTGAACCTTAAACAGAAGACAAAGGAGAACTTTAAAAAAACCATCAGAATTACATAGTCCACTCTGAACAGGGAAGAATGCAGAAATATGAAATTAGAAGCAGAGATATCTGTTAATAAATTAAAGAGGCTTTTGGGCGAGGCAGAATGGAATTAATAAGTAAGAGAACTAATATGGTTGTGGATCATAGCTGAATTTGAATCAGAGTTCATTAGTAACTTAACTTACATCAGGGGCTTATTTTTTAGGTCTGTAAGATGGAAATAATGCCTATTTAAAAATATGATTTTGATGAAATATAAAAGTGTATATTATATATCAGAATACACTAAACATTCAATAATTGATATTAATACGGTTTTTATTACTATTGGCACACAAGATTCTGCATGAGTTGGCCCCACTTGCCTCTCTGACTATTCCTCTCATTGTTTCCTACCCCAGAGTGAATGTTTCAGCAACGTTGAATATAGCCTGTTGTATCTTATAAGCATGCCTTTGTGAATTCTGTTTTCTGTAGAGTATTCTCCCTTGAAGAATGTTTCATTATCATCCTTAAATCTTGCTACAGGTTTTTAATCCACATGGAAGTCGCTCCAGTCTTCCCCTCTGCTTCTAATATTGGATGTGTGTGAATCCCTTATATTTCTTGTATAAGCTCATTGCAGACAATGACCATGTTATATTCATTACTGCATCCCCAGCATTTAGTACATAGCTAACCAGAAATGCAATAATCAATGAATTAAAAGAGGCAATTCATTAATTAATGTAACTAGCTGTAACAGTTGTCAAGATTAAAGAGGACATGGCATTTAACTAAATTCGTGGTAGTGGAGATGGAGAAGAAGAAAAAGCTGAAATCTGCACCTAGCAGATGGACTAGAGAACATGTGGATTTTCCTTTCATATTGTTGTTAAAAAAGAAGGAGGAGTTTAGCTCTGTGGTTTCTGGTGTGAAGAAATAGGTTCATGTGGTGCCATTGACCGAGATGGGGAATCCAGATGGAGGTGCACATGTGCAGGGCTGCTGACTGGAGATGTCTGTGAGACATCTGAGAAGGTACTGGGTTTAGATGGAAATGCATCATAATCAGATTTAAGTAATGTTATTTGCATTCGCTGCTCATTCTGCCTGCAAAGCCCTTTCTCCCATACTTCATCCTGGTAATTGCTGCCTGTTTTTAAAATCCGACCTCAGTCCCCCTTCTCTGGGGAGCCTTGGCTAACCTTCTGCAGGTTGTATTAAGATTCTCTCCTGTGTTCACATCTTGCTCCTCCCTGGTATAGGACTTATCCCACTGTCTCAGAGGAGATGCTCAACATTTACTTACTCATTTATTTAATGAAGACTTATATAATCAATAAGACTGATCTCTTTTAAAGGAAAATAAATTGTTTAGTGGAACAAAAGCAAAATTAGCTCTCACTGTAAAAATGTAAAAGAAACAATATACTCCAAATAACCGGGAAAGCACATATCTTTATTAAGGCCAGATGGCTTTATTCTTTTCTCTCAAATTAAGGCCTTCCTTAGCACAATATTACGGAATATATCATTTTACTTTTAATTTGTTTTCCCCATTTCAGAATTACGAGAGTTAAGTCTTCTTTAGATTATGTTAAACCAAATTTGTTCTGCTTTTTTTTTTTTTTTTTTTTTTAAGGTAAGTTCTTAGGGGATTCTGTGCGTCGGTTTTGGAAGAAACTTCAGGGCTCCAAACCAACATAGACCTTCCACCACTGAGGAAATGGTTGTACTGCTAGAAAATCTAAAAAATAACAAAGCTGCAACAGTTGTGTCAGGTGTTTTTCACTTTATGAGTTTATGTTTGTAGAAAGAAAATGTCAGAAATAAAACTCTTGAAGTGTATTTCAATGAAAGATATTGGCAACTCTATCTGGGACTTTGCTGTCACAGTGTTTGGCACATCTTTATAGTTTCATCTCTTTCCATAATGGTCAGGAAGACATTGTCCAATGGGGCTTTAGGAAGATAAAGGAATACTTAGGAATGACTGAGTGCACTCCCAAACCATATACTGTTTACTCTTCACCTAGCTAGAGGTATTTATATATACAAAATCTAAGCAACACAGAGTTTTGAGGAAAACATCTATTTTAACAGTTTTTCATTATTTATAGCTGGGTAATTGACTTTTGTAATGGTTCAGTTTCTTTCTTTGATTTTGTTTTCCTGTGTCTTATTGAAGCTGATGCAGGCTTTCCCCAGCCTACGCTCATTTGCTCTATGATCATCCCTATTTGTATCTTTTAGTCATTGAACAACTTCTAGTTGAAGAACTCCAGGTATGGTGCTAGGTGATGGAATATGAAGGTAAATGAGACAAACACTGATGTTTAAATTTTGGTGAATGAGACAAATAATAATCTGACACAAAGTAATTATAACTCATGAGATAGGATATAAAGGAAATAAACAGGAAGCAGCAAGAGAGTCTTTTTTACTAATAGCAAAACTAGTCTAACTTTCCATAAGCTGAAGTTTCACATTCACATTTTGCTGAACAGAAATATTCTCAGCAGTACTGTCAATAAGGGTGGTATCCTCTGCAAAATGCATGCCTCTAGGTCCCAGATTAACATGTGGAATTTTCTCACTTCAATCTTCTGCCTTTATTCCTGAGCCTGTATGGTTCTTATCATGTCTGAAGTTCTGCCTTCAAGTCTAAGCTCGGGAATGAAGGTGTATCAAGGGCCCCCAGCCCAAAAAGTAACCATTCATTCATTCCTTCATTCACTCATAAAAAATAAATTGGCAAACTGCAGTGAATCTCGTATTTTATTTACCCCTTGTTAAAATTCTCCATTTATATATTTATGTGCATGTTTATTGCTTGATGTCCCTGTTTGTTTTGTCCTTTTTCTATTTTGCATACAAGGACATAGCCAACAGTCAAAATAATATTAGTTGAATAAATGATTATATGAAGAAATGAATGAATGAAAATACAAATATGAGTGATATACAATTCTTGTCCCAAAGGGCCTATAGTTATTTGCTGTGTCTTTCCCCAAAACGGACAATCATGAATTGGCCTTTCAGAAATTTTCCATACAGCAATCTAGAAATAAGGGCTTTTCTTCTGGGAGGTAAAATAAGGAATGATCTAAGATGAATCAACCACTATGGAGAAACTTCTTGGAAGAGTCAGCATGGATCCCAAGTATAGAGGATAGGACTATAACCTGATTCAAGTTCCTAATATATAAAGAAATAACGTACCATTTGGAGGGATGGGAAGTTGATCTACCTTGAATTGGAGAAAATGAAGTTCCATAAAACAAATACATTGTTCATCCAGGCTAATATGAGTAACCAATTACTGGAGAAAATATAGTACCCTGTCAGAGATGGACATACCAGACTATCAGAGGACAGTGTTTTGCAACATCCAGATGATGCAAATCACTCTCTTGATTGAAATTTCTTGAAAAACTAAGAAAGCTTGATCTCTAACACAGTTGCTGGTTTTGCAGTCAGATCATTAAGCATTTGAATTCCTCCTATGTACTACCTATCTGAGTTTGGGCAAGTTATTGCATCCACTGAGCCTCAATTTCTTCTTTGGATAAGAGGGGAAAATAATATCTCCTCTCTAGATTGTTCTGAGAATTATACCATATAATTTTAATATATCACATATAGCGTGTTTGGCGAAAAGTAGGTGTTCAACAAATATTTCCTTCCCTTTCTGCATAAGACCCCTATGACACAATAATGCCTGCTTTGTGACTATGACAAAGTACAAATTTAGCTTTTGGTATTTATGTATTCACACAGTAGTTTTTTTCTTTAATTGTCATTTCACTGTAAAGTGTAAATTAGGGGATTTAAGCTCTAACCATCAAGAAGATCTATATACCTACTAGCTATTGATCCAGTTTATAGAAAGACACAAAGAGCCTAAATTGTGCTGAGCAAGTAGATTTTCTAAACACAATTGGATGTCTTTGACTAGAGGCTCTGATACAGTAATTACTTTTCTTCAAAAGAAACTTCTTAGTCCATCACAGTGGCAACAGACCTAATAAAGCCAAATGGATCCTTGAAGTTATTGGACCTGACCTTCTAGCTGATAGAAGCAATTTCTTTGGTGTGAAAAAGCACACATCTCTGATCTTTATTTCTTTTTTTGTAAAATTTAAATGGGGTAGCATTTTGCTACCAAAGCCTGCAGGCTCTTTCTCCTTTGAACATTGTTTAGTGTACTTACAAGTGCTTTGACTTTATAGAAAATTGCCCATCGGACTTTAATTTGTCATTATTATTGTTGGGTAAAAATGTCTTAGACTATCTTATAGCTTGAATAGGATTGAATACAAGGCATATGGGAATCTTGCCACCAAAGGTTGGCAGAATCAGTTTTGAACCTACTATCTTGAGAATGAACATATCCCTGAGTTAGCAGGCTACTGGTTCCAGAATTTTACTTGCTACAGAGACTTGATACTGAGCAGGAGAGCCGGGCCAGTTGAGGCACAAAAGTTTGAAAGGTTTATCAGGATTGTCAGGGTTATCAAGACCAGCACTAGGGTGAAGCAAGCAAGGCATCTTAAATGAAAAGCATGGGGAGGCACCCATTCTCAGGTTTGTGCAAGTGCCTCACTTGTCTCACCGCAGTCCCAATGGATTTATCAAGGTTTTATATGATTTGGGCAATTCCTGGCAGTAGGCACTCAAAGCTAGAAGTTACAATCATGAAGATTATTTACTTGGGTGTTCACTAAAGTCAAGCTCTTGTCTAAGTGTTTTGTTTTGTTTTTTTTCTTTATCATTGTCTCATTTTCTCCTTTCTGCAATATTATGAGGTAGGTACTAATATTATCCCCATAGTAAAGATGAAGAAACTGAGCTTTGGAGAAATACAGTACCTTGACCATGATCTCACAATAAGTTTAAGAAAGAGGTAGGATTGAAATCCTGAGATTCAAACAGAGGTTGTAGGACTCAAAACTTTTAGGGGAAACTCTAAAGCAATATTCCCATACAAGTGGGTGCCTCAGGGTGATGGTATGGTATCCCAGGTTTGTGCAAGATCAGTACAGGTCTGGTCTATGATTTCTGAGGATGTGACTAAAGTGCATTGAAACGACTATTCTGAAGAAGGTGGAGCTGGGTCTTAGCAGCAATTTAACTCATGTACTCTAAAGGGGGATTTTAGGCAGTATCAGTCAGAATAGGCTAACTTCTGATGTAGTAACAAACAACCCTAAGATCTGAATGAGTTAATACAATAAAAGTTCATTTCTTGTTCATGGTGCATGTATAGTGTGGCCTGGGCAGTGTTTCTGCTCATTGTGTTCCCTCAGGAACCCAGGATGTCAGAGCCTTATTTTGACATAGGCTTCCATCATTGTAGAGAATAGAAAAAGAAAAGTTGGAGAATTGTGCACTAGCATTTACAGCTTCCACCAGGAGGTGATAGAGACCACATGCTTTCACACTGCAAGGGCCAAAACAAATCACATAGCAATGTTCAAAATCAAAGGGAGTAGAAGTGCATAGTCCTCCTATGATATGCCTGAAAGGAATACAAGGTGGTAGGTAGAAAAGAAAGAATCAGATCTGAAACGAAGTGTTGATTACTCTCTAGGTAGAGAGGCAGCTTTAAGGGTCCAGGCTATTTTACGTTTTTCTCTTGGTTGGATTTGTTTGGTTTTTATTTTGCTTTAGAGGGACGGTTAATTCTTTACCTCGTACTGCAAGATAGTTGGCATTTTTGACCATGGCCACTAAAAGCCAGTAACTCCTCCCTAGGTCATTATAATAATTAAAACACCTTTACAAATGTTTGAACTTCCCCTCCGCTACCGGTGGGTGGAGTTGTAGAAATCCATCCTTGTGGAGGTGTGAACCACCTACTGAAACACAGTGTGATCTAATTTAGGAAGTTTCTCTGGCACCCAAATCCCACTCTTCAATACCGGACCCCAGGTCTAACTGTCAGCCAAAGAAAAACAACACAAAATTCACTCATGAAACATAGGGGTGTCTACCATGGGTCAGGTACTAGGACATAAATAAGTCTGTAAGAGTCGTGATGTCAGGGAAATCGATGGGAAGGAGAGAAAATATAAACCAAAGGAATCAAAGCAAGAGCTGGTGTAGCCCTGACATTAGCAGAATTTGCAGGGAGATTTTTGCCTAAATGCCTATAACATTTGGACTTAAGAGGCAGACCTAAATATTAATTGTCATAAATCATAAATTCCACAATTTGAAGAAACCATGTGGAAACACTCAGCTTGTATAATGACCTGCATACATATTAGGGAAACATACTGGTCTCGCTGACTATGGCCAGCATCAAAACTAGTGAAACGCACAGATTTTAATACCTCATTTCACTGTTGTTTTGCGGTAGTGAAATACTTTTGTAATTTTATAGCTCAAGCGTTTCTTATGGAAAATTACATTTTTAAAAAAGATAATGACCTTTTAACTTGTGGTAATACTTCATGATGATTTCAGAGCTATTTATAGCACTTACAGTTCATACCATATGATTTAGAACTTTTATTTTTTGGCTCCTTCTTTGATCTTTTGGTGTGTAACTATTTCCCACTTAATATTGTTATATTACTTTTAAAATGATGCTGGTATAGATACAGCAAAGAAGGAGGCAAATTAATTATTTTGTGCTTCTATACATTATGAAATCAACAACAAAACAAATAGAAAAAACAGGAAATATTAGAAAAATTAGGGGAATTCATTATGTGGTTACAAATATACAAAATATCAACATCTTTTCATTATAAAAATAATGACCAGGCAGAATTGTAAAAAAAAAGGATAAAAAGTCCCATATACAATACATAAAGAAATGAAAACAATGAACTACCTTGAAGTAGGTTTTAAGATATGTGGAGACAGATAAAGCAAAAAAAAAAAAAGACTTGTGCAGAATTTATATAAGGATAAGTTTTTCAAATTTCTATTGTGGGGCATGAATGAAGTTGTAAGCAATTGAATATTTTATATTGGAAGACCAAGTCTTGCAAAAGTTTACATCCTCAAAAAATTCAACTATACGTTCAGTGCAATCTCAATTAAAATACAAACATATTTCATTAAAAAAATATATGAGACACATTGAAACCTGGGGTGAACGATGGGCTGTGGTTAACAGTACAAATATAAGAACATTCTCTCATGAACTATAACAAATGTACATTGTAATACAATGGTGTTAATAATAGGATGGTTTGTGGGAAAAATAAACCAAATATAATAAATAAATATGACCTAATAGCTAAGAAAATAATGAAAAAGAAGATAGACAGATATAGGTTTATAGATAACCTGCTAACCAGCTATTGAAACATGTTATAAAACTACAATAATTAAAACGGTTTTCTACGGACAAGGGTATCAATCAGGATTAGCTAAGAAATGACAAGCTAAAACATCTCAGAGGCCTTTAACAACAAAGAGTTTAATTGTTTGTTATAAGGTCAATGCAGATAACCTGGGGCTTTTTCCACAACACCTGACTCTAAGATTCAGGTTGACAAAACAGTTATCATCTTGAGAATTATAGATTAACATAGCACATAGCATTTCCAATGAAATGCTTCAGTACGTTATCATTTCTGTGCACAACTTATTAATCAGAAATATTCCCATCGAACCACAAGATGCCCAAGGAATGGGATCCTGTCCTTGTGCTTGGACTACAGGGAGCCAGAAATATTTGGTGGACAGCGGTATGGCTAATACGTTTAAAAGAACAGAAAAATAAGAGAGGCAGAAGCATCCAAGAATAGACCAAGAATTTATGAGAACTAAGTTTCAAATAAAATTTGATCTATAATATTGAAATTGTGAGTGTGTATATATATTCCTTACTAAGCAGCGTACCATTCATTAACTATTTACTTTGTGCCCATAAAATTCCAGGCACTGTTACCATTTTTGGGACTATACTAATGAGCAAAACAAAGAAAAATCTGTGCTTTATTTATTTATTGGAGACACAGATCTAAGGAATACATGATCCATGCTCTCACATGTAACTTTATACATGAAAACCTTATATGTTACTGAGAATATATGGGGTTTTGTATGAATATATATATATATATATATATATATATATATATATATGTACACACATATTTTTATCACAGGTGTATTATATGATGCATAATCTATGCAAGTAGATACTCTGGATACTTGTTTTAATTCTCCATTTCCCCTCAGGCCTCCATATGTAATTCTAAGATTACTCTAGAAGGGGAATAAGGAAAAAAGTATAAGGACAATATAATGATACTAATGCTTACATAAATATCAAAAGCTAAACACAGTTATGGATGATGAATTTCAGAGGAAATATCAAGATATTAGATTATTTGTGAGAGAAAGAAAATGTCAAAGATTATTCTGACATGCTGGGCTGAATTGTTGGTTCATAGAAAACAATAAAATTGGCAAGAATTTGGCTAGCCTGACAACCTAAAAAAAAGACACAGATGTCTAAAATAAGAAATGGAAAGGATAACCTTACTACTGACCCCAATGAAATAAAGAGGACTTCAAGAGGATTCTATGAAAAACTGCATGTCATCAAATTAAGTAATCTAGAGGAAATGGACAAATTCCTAGAAACACACAAACTACTTCCACTAACTAAATAAGAAATAGAAGATCTCAACAAACCAATAAGTAATATAGAGATTGAATCAGTATCCATAAACCTCTCAGCAAAGAAACACTCAGGACCAGATGGCGTCACATGGAAATTTTACTAACTGTTCTAAGCAGAATTAACTCCCATCTTACCCAAACGCTTCCAAGAAATTGAAGAGGAAGGAACACTCCCTAACTCATTCTATGAGGCCAACATCATACTCATACCAAAGGCAGGTAAAAATACCACAAGAAAATAAAATTACAGATCAATTTCTCTTAAGGGTACTCATGCAAAAATCCTCAACAAATTACTAGCCAACAATCTCCAACAGTACATTAAAAGAATTATACACAATAATTAAGTGAGATTTACCCCAGGTATGCAAGGGTGGTAGGGTGGTTCAACATAGAAACCTCAATTAATGCATCATATTAACAGAATGAAGTTTAAAAATACAAATACATGATCATCTCAATTGATGCAGAAAAGGCGCTTAAAAAAATCCAGCATCTTTCTTTTTTTTTTCTATTTTACACTTTATTCATTTATTTACTTTATTTATTTATTTTTTTATTCTTGTATTTTTTAAGTAAAAGCTAATAGATCACAAGGGATGTTACATTAAAAACATAAGAAAAAATTAAAAACATAAGAAAAAAATTAAAAACATAAGAGGTTCCCATATAACCCACTCCCCAACCCCCCATCACATCATTTTTGTAAATTATATTTTTTGAAGATATATACATCATAAAAAAAATTACATTAAAAATATGAGGTTCCTGTATACTCCTACCCCCACCTCATGCCTCCCACACCAAAACAACCTCCCCCATCACTGTTGCACAATCATCGCACTCGGTGAACACATTTTGGGGCACTGCTGCCCTTCATAGATAATAGTTTACCCTGTAGTTCACACTCTCCCCCAGTACATTCACTGGGATTTGGCAGTATATATAAAGTCCAGCATCTGACCCTGCAATATCATTTAGGACAACTCAAAATCCCAAAAATACTCCACATTACATCTCTTCTTCTTCTCCCTGCCCTCAGCAACTACTGTGGCCACTTTCTCCACCTCGATGCTAAAATTTCTTCTATTACTCATTACAGTAGTTTTATAGTAGATATCAATAAGTCCACTCTAGGTCTTATTTTATTCCTCAATTCTGTGGACCCTGGGATGGTGATGTCCTCTCCACCTCTAGATCAAGAGGGGGCTTAGATTCCACATGGATGATAGATGCAATCCCTCTGCTTGCAGTTGTAGGTGTTCTTGATTCCCTGGTGTGGTGTTTGACCATCTTCACCTCCCTGTTAGCTGACCTGGGTAAGACCAATGAACCAGAGAGCAGGAGTTGCCACTCCTGTTGGCACATAGGCTGTCCAGAGATTCAAGTCTCCTGAGTACGGACCATCCCTAGCGCCAACCACAGGTTCAGTAAAAGTGACAGAAGAGGCATGTGTAGAAAAGTCACATCTGAGTCCAGCTCCATCACACTCAGGAGCATAAATTCCAAAGTAGGGCCCTCTGACATGGCACAGAGTTCCAAATCCATCTGCCATGACCATATACCCTGTGTATCTCCATAGCCTTCAGGAGAACCAGTACCTAGGGTTGTATCTACTTTGGCTTTTTCTGGGGTCCTGCTGAGGTGTGCATAAGCATGACCCCTCTGATGACCTCCCGACTCTTTTTGGAAGCCTCATAGCCATATAAACTCATTTGTCTTTGCCATTTCCCCCTTTTATTCAAGTTCAAAAAGCAGTTTTTAACACTTGATCCAACATGTAGGCTGAGATATTCTGCTGGTCTGAGCTGACCCTTTTATTTGAGGTCTCTTTCTAGTTGCTTCTCCAGTTAGTGATTGGTAGTAATCCCTCAGCACCAGGGAACCTCATCCCCAGAAGTCATGTTCCACATTGGGGGGAAGGTAATACATTTACATACTAAGTTTGGCTTAGAGAGGGCCACATTTGAGCAACAGGGAGGCTCTCAGGAGGTAACTCTTAGGCAACCTACAGCTCTAGGCCTAGTTCATATTTCAGGCACACAGGCTCCTAAGCACAGTCATCAATATCAAGGGCTCATTATTGGACCATCCTTCCTTGTTGATCTTTGCCGTTGCACTTGGGGGATTATTGTTGTTCCATTGGGGAATGTGACAGAGCTCCCCTGGGTGGGAACTCAGCACTCCCTCAGTTAACATTTGTAACTGTAACTACTATAAAAGTACCCAACATATATCATAACATATTTATGTCCCCTAAGTACATGCCCGGGAGAACTCACCCATGTGCTCCCCATCAATAACACTCCACACCAGAGTTGCTCCCTGCCATATTTGAACCTCTCTGTGGTCCAAAACGTCTTCAACAATGAATCCTAATATATTGCCAAATTCAATTAATAGGAAATTGAAATATAGTGATGGGTTTAAAGTTTAGAAATAGAATACATAGTAATATAGAAATACTAAAATAAAGTAAAAATAAATTGGTGTATTAATAAAATGAAAAATATTATAAAGCTTTGTTTCTGACATTTTGCCTTTCATCACTATAATAGGTATTTCCTTGTATGTACAGTAGCAAGGCACTTTCATTTCTTCCTCAGTGTCTACATCCTTTCTTTTTTTTTTCTAATTTTTAAATCTGTCTTCAAAAGAGTTTCAGATCACAGTAATTCACATGCACAATATAGGGGACTCCCAGATAGCCAACATCAAACCATTTACTCCTTTCCCCAGGAATGATCTTTTTACATGTTTGTGTTATATTTGCTGCAGCTGATGTACAGATTTTGAAACATAGCTATCAAACATGGTTCCATTTTGTTTACATTATTGTTTATATTTTAGACTGTACAAATTTCTAAATTTTTAGTTTCCTTATGTTTTTCCCTATGGTTTACATATTAATTTATAGACTTATATACTTTAGAAGTAAGGTAACATGCCCATCATTGCATGATCTTGTGGAGCACTTCCATTGCCTCACAGGTGCCCCGCTTCCGTCCATGCTATACCTCTCTCCCCCTCCCCCAGGGCACACTGTGGTAATCAATATTCACTACTTGAGGGACCAGATTTACAGATACTGCAACGATGCTGAGGGCTTGACATACTAGACTGCCCTAACTAATTGGGGATCAGTGATTCTCTCGAGAGACACAATTCCCTCTGTTTGAGAACATCAGGTCTCCCCAGGATATGGGTACACCTTCACACTCATTGTATGGGTCTCCACCCAATGATAGAAAACACTATGACAAAATGTACACTCACATACTCCCTAGAAGCTTACCCCTGTACCAGATGCACCCTCCCCCCACTAAGCACCTTAAACATGTGATCCTTCCTTATTATATTTTCCAAAGAGTTTTCTCAACAGTATAGTTTCAACCATATATCTGACATCCTCCCATATTCAACGGCTTCCCCCAGCCCTCCCCTCAATTTCTTGGGTCAGGTGACCCATTCTCCCAACCCTAGACCCACTCAAGCCCACAAAACTCTACCCAAAGGTATTCCTATGACCCCATCTTATCCCTTCCTTGTACAAATACTTACCTCCAGCTTATCATAGACTTCACTCATGTAGGTGTCAGCTCACAACTTTCTTCTCCCCCCTAATTCCTTTAAGCCTATATTCCAGTCTTTAGCTCTCTGAGACAGTTTGGTTTGCTTGTTTCATATCAGAGAGGTCATGTAGTATTTGTCCTTCAATACCTGGCTTGCTTCACTCAATATAAGGTCCTCAAGATTCATTCATATTATCACATGTGTTTGTACTGTATTCCTTCTTATAGCTGAGTAGTATTTCATTATATGTATATACCACATTCTATTAACCATTCATCCATTGATGGGCATTTGGGTTGATTTTAACTTTTGGCAATAGTGTATAATGCTGCCATAAACATTGGTGTGCATATATTGGTTTGTGTCCTTATTTTCAGATCTTCTGGATGTATACCCAGCAGTGGAATTGCTGGGTCATATTGCAAATCTATAGCTAACTTTTTGAGAAACCACCAAACAGTCCTCCAGAATGGCTTGATGCTTCTTCATTCCCACCAGCAGTGGATGAGTGTTCCCATTCCTCCACATCCTCTCCAGCACTTGAAGTCTTCTGTTTTTTTGATAGTTGCCTGTCTTATGGGAGTAAGATGGTATCTCATTGTAGTTTTGATTTGCACTTCCCTATAGCTAATGATTTTGAGCATTTTTTCATGTGCTTTTTAGCCATTAGTATTTCTTCTTTGGAGAAGCATCTGTTCAAATCTTTTTCACATTTTATAAAAGGGGTTGTTTGTCTTTTTATTTTCAAGATATAGGAGTTCTTTATATATGCAGGATATAAGTCTCCTCTTGGATAGATGGTCACCAAATATTTTTTCACATTGGATAGGCTCTGTTTTCATTTTCATGACAAACTCCTTTGAGGTGTAAAAGGCTTAATTTTGAGGAAGCCCATTTATCTATTCGTTCTTTTGCTGTTTGTGCTTTGGGTATGAAGTTCATGAAGCCATTGACTATTACAAGGTCCTGTAGATGCTTCCCTACATTGTTTTCCAAGGTCTTTATGGTCTTGGATCTTACATTTAGGTTTTTGATCCATCTTGAGTTGATTTTTGTATAAGGTGTGAGATGGTAATTCTCTTTCCTTCTTTTGCATATGGATATCCAATTCTCTAGGCACCATTTGTTGAAGAGGCCATTCTCTCCCAGTTGAGTGGGCTTTGTGGCCTTGTCAAATATCAGATGACTGTACATGTGAGAATCTGTATTAAAACTCTCAATTCAGTTCCATTGGTCGGTGTGTCCATCCTTGTGCCAATACCATGCCATTTTCATTACTGTAGCTTTGTAGTATGTTTTGAAGTCTGGTAGTGTGATTCTTACAGTTTCATTTTTCTTTTTCAATATGTCTTTGGCTATTCAGGGCCTCTTTCCTTTCCAAATAAATTTCATAATTAGTTTTTCTAGTTCATTGAAAAATGCTGTGTTGATTTTTATTGGGACTGCATTGAATCTGTAGATCAGTTTTGGTAGGATAGACATCTTAATAATATTTAGTCTTCCTATTCATGAACAGGGAATATTCTTCCATTTATTTAGGTCTTCTTTGATTTCCTTGAACAGTGTTGTGTAGTTTTCTGTGTATAAGTCTATTATATCTTTGGTTAAATTTATTCCTAGGTATTTGATTTTTTAAATTTACTATTGTAAATGTATTTGTTTCTTGATTTCCTCCTCAGATTGCTCATCATTGGTGTACAGAAAAGCTACTGATTTTTGTGCATTGATCTTATACCCTGTTACTTTACTGAACTCATTTATAAGTTCTAGAAACTTTGTTGTAGACTTCTCAGGGCTTTCTATGTATAGGATCATGTCATCTGAAAATAGTGAAATTTTGACTTCTTCCTTTCCTAATTGGATCCCTTTTATATCTGGGTCTTGCCTCAGTTCTCGAGCAAGTACTTCTAACACAATGTTAAATAGAAGGGGTGATAGTGGGCATCCTTGTCTTGTTCCTGATCTTAGAGGAAAGATTTAAGGATTTCACCATTGTAAATGATGTTAGCTGTGGTTTTTCATATATACCCTTTATCCTGTTCAGAAAGTTTCCTTCTATTCTGACCTTTTGCAGTGTTTTTATCAAGAAAGGGTGCTATATTTTGTCAAAATGCTTTCTCTGCATCTATAGAAATGATCATGTGATTTTTTTTTTCCTTCAATCTGTTTATGTGGTGTATTACATTAATTGATTTTCTTATGTGGAAACATCCTTGCATACCAGGAATGAAGCCCACTTGGTCGTGGTGTATAATTTGTTTAATGTGTTGCTGAATATGATTAGCAAGTATTTTGTTGATGATTTGAACGTTTAGGTTCATTAGAGAGATTGTTCTGTAATTTTCCTTTCTTGTGGTGTCTTTGTTTGGCTTTCGTAGTTGGGTAATGTTGGCATCATAAAATGAATTAGGCAATGTTCCTTCTATTTCAATTTTTTGGAAGATTTTAAGCAAAATTGGTGTTATTTCTGTCCAGAATGTTTGGTAGAATTCACCTGTGAAGCCACCTGGCCCAGGGCTCTTCTTAGCTGTGAGATTTTTAATGACTGATTCCATCTCTTTACTTTTGATTGGTTTGTTGAAATCATTGATTTCTTGTTTTGTCAATGTAGGTTGCTTATGTGTTCCTAGGAATTTGTCCATATTCTTTCAATTGTCTTTCTTGTTGGAATACAGTTTCTCAAAGTATCCTCTTATGATAGTCTTTATTTCAGTGGGGTCAGTGGTGATATCACTCTTCTCATTTCTTAGTTTGTGTATTTGCATCTTCTCTCTTTTTTCTTTGTTAGTCTAGCTAAGGGTTTGTCAATTTTATTGATCTTCTCAAATAACCAGCTCTTTGTTTTGTTTATTTTTTTTAGTGCTTTCCTATTTTCTATTTCATTTAGTTCTGCTCTGATCTTTGTTATTTCTTTCTTTCTCTTTCTTTGGGTTTTTTTTTTTTTTTTTTTTTTACTAATTCCGCCAATTTTTTCAGTTAGTTTTTCAATTTTAGCTCTTTCTTCTTTTTTGATATATGAATTTCCCTCTCAGTACAGCTTTTGCTGCATCCCACAGGTTTTGATATGTTGTGTTATCATTTTCATTAGTTCCATTAGTTTCATTGAATTACCTTCATTTAAGGTAGTTACTGATTTCTGTTAAGATTTTCTTATTGACCCATTGTTTTTCTAAGCATATGTTGCTTAATTTCCATATCTTGATGCCAAATCTGGGCCTCTGGCCCTTGCAGATTTCCAGCTTCACTCCACTGTGGTCAGATAAATTATTTTGTATAATTTCAATCTTTCTGAATTCATTGAGACTTTCTCTGTGGCCTAGCATGTGGTCTATCTTGGAGAATGATCCATGTGCACTTGAGAAAAATATATATCCTTCTGTATTTGGGTGTAATGTTCTGTTTATGTCTATTAGGTCCAGATCCTCTAAAATATTGTTCAAAGTCTGTTTCTTTATTGATTCTCTTTTGAGATGTTCTGCCCAATGGTGATAGTGGTGTGTTAAACTCCCCCACTATAATTGTAGAGGCATCTATTCTTTCACTTATTTTCTCCAGTATTTGCCTCATGTATTTGGAGGCACCCTTGTTAGGGGCATAAATATTTATGAATGTTCTTTCTTCTTGAAAGATTATCCCTTTCACTAATAGGTAGTGTCCATCTTTGTCTCTCACAACAGTTTTGCATTTAAAGTCTATTTTGTCTGATATTAATATAGCTACACTTGCCCTTTTTTTGGTTATTGTTTACCTGTAAGATTGTTTTCCAGCCATTCACTTTCAATCTTCTTGAATCCCTGGGTCTAAGATGAGTTTCTGGTAGACAACATATAGATGGGTCACATTTCCTTATCCAATCTTCCAATCTGTGTCTCTTTACAGGTGAGTTTAATCCATTGACATTCAGTGTTATTATTTTCAAGGAATTACTTATATTAGCCACATTTTATGTGGATTTGTGTTTGTTGTATATTGTTTGATTTTTTTCCTCTTTTTGTACTTTTAGTTGTTCTTACACTCTCCTCCAACTCTGTCTCTCCTGTTTTTTCTTTCCTCCTGCAGAACTCCCTTTAGTATTTCTTGAAGGGCAGGTTTCTTATAGGCATACTTTCTTAGTTTTTGTTTATCTGTGAATATTTTGAACTCTTTATCATTTCTGAATGCTAGCTTTGCTGGATAGAGTATTTGTGGTTGGAAATTTTTCTCTTTTATTACCTTGACTATGTCATATTACTGCCTTCTTGCCTCTATGGTTTCAGATGAGAGATCAGCATTTAATCTTATGGAGCCTCCCTTGCATGTGGTGGTTCTCTTTCCTCTTGCTGTTTTTCATATTTTCTCTTTGTCTTGTGCATTGGATAATTTGACAAGTATATATCAAGTATATAATTTGATAGGTAGGCCTGTTGGGATTTATGCTGTTTGGAGTGCATTGTGCTTCCTGGACATGTACATGCATCTCCCTCAATAGGTTTGGGAAGTTTTCAGCCATTATTTCCTCCAACACCCCTTCTGTCCCCTTTCCCTTCTCTTCTCCTTCTGGGATACCTATAATGCATATGTTTGTGTGTTTTGCATTGTCATTCAGGTTCCTAATTCCCTGCTAGATTTTTTCTATCTTTTTATCGATTAATTCTACTATCTGTCTGATTTCAGATGTACTGTCTTCCACATCACTAATTCTTTCCTCTGTCTCTTCAAATCTGTTGTTATTTGCTGAGAGTGTATTTTTGATTTCTTGGATTGTGCTATTGGTCCCCATGATGTCTGTGATCTTTTTGTGCATGATCACAATTTCTTCTGTACGCTCTCCAAATGTTTTCTTAATATGCTTAATCTTTTCCTTTACTTCATTGAATTGGTCCATGATACATGTTTTGAGAGGTTTAATTACTCATTCAATGTCCCACTTCTCTTCCTGGTTTTTAGTTTGTTCACTGGATTGGGCCAGGTTTTCCTGATTATTGGTATGGTATGTAGTTTTTTGTTGCTGTCTGGTCATCATTTTATCTTGTTGGGTTTATTCTGTTAATTATCTTCTTTGTCAAGTCTTGGGGTTTAATTAGTTGTTGAATTTGTGTGCCTGTTAGGTCATCTCTTTGCCACTTTTTTCTTCTTATTCTATTTCCTTGTTGTTGGCTAAGTTCCCTTGAAGGAAAATATTAGATCCAGAGAAAGCAAAAGGGATAAGAAAAGAAAAATATAATATTAGTATTGATAATGAATGTTAGCAGAAGAACCATGTGAGATCTAGGAGAATGTATATTGAACTCATGTAAGCTGTGTATAGTTATAACCATAAAAAAGTTGAGTACCTACAATGAGATAGTAAACTGAATATGGGGAGGAATATAATATGAATTAAAAGGTCAGTGTGGTCAGGAGAGTGGGAAAAAGAAAAGAAAGGACAATAATATAAAGAGTGAATAAACAATAGAAAACAGATTAGAGGTATTAGAGATAAAAACATCAGAAATATTGGGGACTAAACAGAGAGAAGTGGAATAGAAGTAAAACAAATAATGAAGGAGAGAATGATGTAAAGGAAAGGGGATAGTGTTTATAGCCAAAATCAGTACACACAGAGAAAAGAAAATTGAGGATGAGGAAGCACAGTAAATAAGAAATGTTAACTGCAGCACTAATATAAAAAAAGAACAAGAAAAAAAGGAAAAAGAAAGAGAGAAGAAAAAACGCAGAGCAAGAAAAAGAGAAGGGAGAAAAAAGAAGAAGAAAAGAAAAAAAAAAGGCAGTGGGAAAGACCAGACAACGCCTCAGGCAAAGAATCCTCTTTGCAACTGAATAAATTACTTAGGAGTCTGATCTTCTCCCTTTCTCCTTTCCTCACTTCCCTCTCTCCCAAGGCAGCAGGAAGGCTGCCTGAGGTTTCCTGTAAGAAATTCAAATAGGTCCCTGGGGACCAACTCACCTGAGAAAATAATGTCTCGATTTCTTGAGAGAGCACCTACCCCTTGCCAGAAACCCTAAATACGCTTTTGGAAGCCTATAAAGCACGTCCTATGGTCCTTCTCCCTTAGGTGTGCTACAGGGGTCTAGATAAATTTCTGACTCCACCTTCTCCCAGACCAAGTTTCCTATCCCAGGGTGTTTACATAAATTGGGCTCTCTCAGCAGATTCACCTCTCCTCTCTTCCTAGGCTCTCCCCAAGTCAGCTGATATGCTCCCCCAAACTCAATAAAAGGGGGGAACCAGAAAATTGAACTTGCACTCCTTGGGCCCCTTTGCACCTCCCACATAAACTCTCCCACTCCTGGAGTTAGTCTGAGACTGGAGGGGTAGGGCAATGCCAGATTTCCAGGAGTTCTGGGCTCAGGAAACAGAGACCCAGGAGAATGTGGACTCAGGGTATGTAGGTCTGTGAAACATGGGCCGCAGGGGTTCAGGGGACATGAGTTTGGGGAACACGGGACTTGGAAACTCTGCCCCATGACTGGCAGTTCTCAATGAATGCCATTGCTCTTAGCCCTAGGGGGAAGGGATTTACCTTCCCACGGCTTCCAAGTTCAGGGTTAGAAACCCACAGTTCTACCTTGAGTAAGTTCCAATTCTGCTGCCGTCTTACCAGACTGATGTCCAGACATCTCTCACCCTGCAGGTTCCTGAAACAGCCTGCTCCAGCAGGACTCCATCACCACACAGCCAGTCCTTGCAAGAGAGATGACGACGGTGTACTTACTCAGTTGCCATCTTGCCCTGCCTCCCCCCAGCATCTTTCTTGATAACAACCCTTAGAAAACCAGGAATAGAAGGAAACTTCCTCAGCATTGTAAAGGGCACATGTGAAAAACCCATGAGTAATGTCATACTTAATGGTGGAAGAAATATTTCCCTTCAGATCATGAACAAAATAAGGATTCCTACTATCACCACTGTTATTCAACATAGTGCTGGAAGTTCTTACTGGAGCAATTAGGCAAGAAAAAGGAATAAAAGTCATCCAAATTTACATGGAGCTATGCTTTATTAATATATACCAATATAATTACTTTGTTAGAAACAACAACAACAACAAAGTCATCCAAATTGGAAAGGAAGAAGTAAAACTTTCCTTTTTTCACACATGGCATGTTCTTAAGAAATGAAAATTCTGAAAATTCCAGAAGAAAGCTCCTAGAACTAATAAAGGAATTCTTCAAAGTGATGAAGTAGGTACAATATCAACAATTAGAAATCAGTCTGTACACTAATAATGAATATTTAGAAGAGATCAGTAAAAAATCCATTTACATTAGCAATTAAAGAATAAAATATCTAGGAAAAAATCTCACCAAGAATGTAAAGGACTTATACACAGAAAACCATAAAACATTGCTAAAAGAAATCAAAGAAGACCTAAATAAATGGAAAAACATTCCATGTTCATGGATTGGAAGATTAAATATTGTTAAGATGTCAAATCTACCAAAAGCTATTTATAGAGTCAACACATTCCCATCCAAATTCCATCAGTCTTCTTTGCAGAAATGGAAAAGCTGATCATCAAATGTATATGGAAAACAAGGGACCCTGAAAACCAAAGCCATCATGAAAGAGAAGAACAAAGTTGGAGTACTGACACTTTATGATCTTAAAACTTATAACAAAGACACAGTAATCAAAACAGCATGCCACTGGCACAAAGACAGACATATAGACCAATAGGACTGAACTGAGAGCCTAGAAATCAACCTTGACATTTATAGCCAACTGATTTTTGACAAGGGGGCAAAGATGACTCACTTGCAGAAGAAGAATCTCTTCAATAAATTATTCTGGGAAAACTGGATTTTCATAGGCAAAAGAATGATTGGACATCCCTACAAAAATCAGTTTAAACTGATCAAAGACCTAAATATAAGAGCCAGATGATGAAACCTCTAGAAGAAAACAAAGGGAAGCATGCTCAGGACCTTGTATACAGCAATGAGGTCTTAGACTTTACACCCACAGCACAATCATCAAAAGAAAAATATAGATGAATGGGACCTCATCAAAATTAAAAACTCCTGTTCATCAAAGGACTTTATTATGAAAGTAAAATGGCAAGCTACACAATGGGAAAAATATTTGGAAACCATAAATCTGATCATAAAGGTTTAATATCCAAGGTATAAAAAGGAATCCTTGAACTCAACAACAAAAAGACAAACAATTGAAAAGGGGCCAAAGATTTGAATAGACATTTCTCCAAAGAAGATATACAAATGGCAAAACTTTAACCTGAAAGATGCTCAACCTCATTAACCATTAAGGAAATGCAAATCAAACCATAAGATATCATTCACTACTAGAATGGGTACTACTTAACAAAATGGAAAATTACAAATATTGGAGAAGATTTGGAGAAAGCGGAACATTCATTTCATGACCATGGGGATGTAAAATGGTGTAGCCACAGTGAAAGACAGTATGGCAGTTCCTCAAAATATTAAGTATAGAATTAACATATCACCCAGTAATCCCACTTCTAGGTAATTATTCCAAAGAATGCAATGCAAGGACTTGAACAGATATTGCAAATTGATGTTCATAGAGACATTATTCAAAATTGCTAAAAGATGGAAGGAACCCAAGTGTCCATCAACCAATGAATGGATAAACAAAATGTGGTATGTATACAATGGAATACCATTCAGCATTAAAAAGGAATGGAGTTCTGATCCATGTGACAGCAGATATGAACCTTGAAGATATCAAGTTGAGTGATTAAGACAGACACAAAAGGATAAATATTGTATGACCTTAGTAATATGAAATAATAGAATAAAAAAACTCACAGAGTCAGACTCTAGAATATAGGTAACCAGAGGATGGAGCATGTGTAGGGACTGAGGAATTTAGTCTTAAAATGTACAGAGTTCCTATTTGGGAAGATGGAAAGATTTTGGTAATGGATGGTGGTGATGGTAGTACAATATTATGAATGTTATTAACAGTCATGTATTATACATTTGAATGTTAATGAAAGGGAATATTTTAGGTTGTATATACGTTACTAGAATACTTTTTGTTAAATTCATGAAACTGAATAACAAAGAGTGAATCTTAAATTGTGGACTATTGTTAATAGTACAATTATAAAATAATGCTTTTATCAATTTTAACAAATATGCCATACCAATGCAAGGTGTTAATAATTGGGTGGTGTTTGGGAACGCTGTATTTTATACATGATTTTTCTGTAAATCTGCAACTTCTCTAATAAAAAAAAATATGAGTTTCTACCATAAAGCTTTAAAATCTTAAATTCAAACATGACATTTTCTGACTATCACCTCTTAATCTTTTAACTGTCATTCTTTATCAATTCCACTTAATCTGTTTTTTCAGACTTGTCAAATCATGTCGTCTCTTGACTTCCCAATTTTATTTAATAGGGAAATAAATAAATAAAATCTTACTTATTTTATTTAATTTCTTCCAAGCCTGGATTTTCTTCTTCTCAATAACTTTCAAAATTCTTGTGGTGGTTTGAAGTTGTGTGTACCCCAGAAATGCTTGTTCTTAAATTTAATCCATTCCTGTGGGGGTGAATCCAAAAGTAGTAACTTTTGATGAGACTACTTCAGTTTAGGTATGGCTCACCTGAACCAGAGAAAGGAAAGAAATGCCAACAAGTGTCTTGCCCTATGACAAAATATTAATAAGAACCAAGCATCACAGATAGCCAGCTTCAGAACACCACAGTCTTTGGGAAGAAATTATCACCTTGATGACGCCTTGATTTGGACTTTTTCCAAGCCTCAAACTGTGAGGAGATAAATTTTCATTGTTTAACCTGACCCATTCTTGGTATTTGCTTGTGCCACCTGTGAAATAAAACACTTTTCCTGTTAATACTCTCCTCCCTCAGACTTGCTCATGATTTCATCCCACAGAAGATCCAGCTACTAGCCTTGGTAACTACAAAGGTATCCTCTCTGGAACTCTGAACCTGGCTTGGGAAAAACCTAGAACAGTGCCAACTGAGGCTATCAATAAATGCATATTTTTATCTCTTTTAGCAGAGTCCTCAATATCCCTGTAGTCAAATTACATACTCCAGGAAACAAACAAACAAACAAACAAGCAAACAAAAAGCATGTTCTAAATTTTAATCCCATTT
This sequence comes from Dasypus novemcinctus, assembly GCF_030445035.2. Lineage (NCBI taxonomy): Eukaryota > Metazoa > Chordata > Mammalia > Cingulata > Dasypodidae > Dasypus > Dasypus novemcinctus. Next base: position 190,188,283 of record NC_080673.1, on the reverse strand, counting down.
TTATGGGTGCAAACCCTTTGTAAACAGGGCTTTGTGAAGATGTTATTTTTAGCTAAGGTGTGGACAGCTGAATCAGGATGGGACTTAATTCTCCTACTGGAGGCCTGATCAAGAGAAAACCATAGGAAGGAGCTGGAAGTAGGAAGTCAGCAGTCAAGGAAACCAGGTAGAGAAGGGAATGGCCATCACCATTTGGCACAGGCAGGAATGCAAGTCAAGGAACCCCAACGATTGCCAGCAGCCAACATGAAAATGTTACACAATTCTAGGAAAAAAGCATCACCTTGCTGGCAACTCAATTTTCCATTTCTCCTTGTCTCCAATAAATTTCTGTTGATTAAGCCAACCCCTTGTATGGTATTTGTCATGGTAGCCTAGAAACTAAAACAATTGCCAAGGCTTCCTTCTGTGTATACTGAACCATAAGAGAATCCCATTCTTTATGGAAACGATTCAAATTTTATCTTTTACTCCCTTTAAAAATGAATTGGCCTTTTTTCCTCTGAGAAAATATAAAAGGTTTACTTGGAAACTCTCTCAAATCCTTGTCTTCTCTCCGCTTCAATTGTGCCTGTGTTAATATCTATCTTTCCCTTTACTGCATGTCATTACCAATATTATTCCTCTCAGCCTTCTACATGTGGCTTTATTCATCTACCTGTTTTTGACATCTTATGGCCTCTCACTTTCTGAGTGGCCTTTCTGAATCAATCTTCACTCTCTATATCTCCTTCTCCACTTGTTTTTGGCTTGAGTTCAAAACTGCCACATTACTTAATCTCTCTCTACTTCAAGTTCATCATTATTAAATTGGATATAACAATATCTCTGATCCCATGGGGCATCTATGAAGATTAATTGCATTAAATTAATATGTAAACTGCTTAGATTAGTTCCATACATAGGGCAAGCATTATGTGAGTGATAGTTATTATCATTATAACTGCATGAATACCTCCACAATATACCCAATTATGCTGATGCGTTTTAATAATTCAAAGATAAAACATCTTCTATTCTAAAATGAAAAATACCAAACACAAATATTGGTACAGGTAAGAGTGGCCTGATACACCAATTTTGCAATTCTGCGAGGGAGAACCACTGGACTCTACGTTTTATTTCAAGACTAGCTTTTTTCTATAAGCAAAAAGATGCAGTTGACATTTTGATTTTTAGAGGTCACCTCAAGTCCCTCCAAAAGTGAGCACTTTCCCAATTAGGTGACCAATGTTTATGACTTGTCCTTTTGTCCCCAACAATGCTGATTTTAGACTATCACCAGTGTGGTATTTCCACTTATTTCAAGGGACTGAAACATGTTTTTTTAAAAAATGGTCAAGCGAGAATTTATTTGAAATAACTTTCATTTACAAAATAAATATATGGAATTCTAGGAGGCCCTGGGATTCAACATTGACTTAAACAAACAGAAATCAAATAACCACAAAGAGTCAAGAAACATGAACTCAAAGAACAATAGTCTTTACTGGAGGAAAAATATCACTTCTTGTAATGTACTCAATCACTCTATTCAAAGTCAGAGCACTGATTATTTCTGATTATTTTGGCACACAATCCTATCCAGTCTTGTAATTATTGTATTATTGTTGTCTTGAAGTCTAACTCCTGGATTATTAACTATTGATTAGTAAAATCTTGTTTTAAGAACTCAATTCAGACTCCTTGAGGCAAAGAGTAAAGCTTTTTATATGCACACATTCTCTAGCTATGTAATGTGATAAAAAACAAAATAGATATGAGAAGACCTGATAATCATTCTAGATACTACTTTCAAGCCCTTTGCCTGCTTGATTCATTTGATCGTTATGCGTAAGTTTCTTCAAGTGACAGAGATATCAATGAAAAAGAAATCTTTCCTCCTTCATGGAACTTATATTCAAGTAAAGAAATTAGATAATATACAAGTATACAAATAGCCAAGTATTATGGGTTGAATTGTGTCCCCCCAAACTATATTTTGAAGTCCTAATCCCCAGTATCTCAGACTGTAATCTTATTTGGAAGTAGAATTGTGACAGATGGAAATAGGCAAGTGAAAATCCCATCCTACTCCAAAATGACAGATGTCCTTATAAGAAGGGAAGAGAGGCACAAGCAGATGAGGGGAGAATTCCGTGTGATGATTAAGGAAGGGGATGCCATGGATTGGCAGCAAGCCATTGCCAGAGGTATGACTCAGAAGAAGCATAGTCCTGCTGTCCCCTTGGTTTTGGACTTCTTGCCTTCATAACTGGGAGAAAATGAATTTTTGCTCTAAGCCACCTGATTTGTGGTACTTTGTTATAGCATCCCTAGGTAACAAAGAAAACAACATTTTCATGAGTAATACTAAAGAGCTACGGAAAGCAAAACCAGAAACCTATAGTGAGATGATGGTGGGCAGAGAGGGCAACTTCAGATAGGGTGTTCGAGAAGGCTGAGATCCAATTCGTGAAAAAGGGCCAGCTTCAAGAAGATGAGAGGAAAGGGTGTTTCAGACATGAGGAAGAGCAAGTGTGAAGTCCCTGAGACAAGAGCAATCTCTGCCAGTTCTAGAAACAGAATTTGGCTGTGACATGAGCATGGATAGCAAGTGAAAGGAGCAATTCTTGGATATAACATTGGGAAGGTATAAAAGGACAAAAGAAGGTCCCAAGCCAGGTGGTAAAATAATCTCATCTTTATTTAAAAGGATACTTTATCTTCATCGTAAACAATGGATTTTAGAATGCGAAGAGTGAAAATATGGAGACCAGTTGAGAGGCTCTTAGTGTCCCTGCTAGAAACAAAGGCAGGTCAGGGGTCAGTGATTTTAGCAGGTTTGCAACTAAGTGGGTGGGCCCAGGACAGGCTTTGAAAAAATGAGTTTTGAAAATCTTACTCCACTGTCAAAATCTAATGAACTATTATGTTTACTCATGATATGTTTTTATTAAGTTAATCTCAACAATTAATTTCTTATATCCTGCCACTTTTTTGTCTCAGCTCACCATTGAGAATATTTATTATACTATAGCAATCTTTGTTTATGTGGTATTCTTTCAATGCAAAAAAAATCTAGTTTCTGATAAAATATGAGCTGGACACATAGTCGCTACTCGAGAAATAATTGGCAAATTAATGACTACATGAATAAAATATGACAGACCTGCTACAAGGCTACTGGGTCAAGGAGATATTTGAATGAATGAAGCATGGATTGAGGGAGTTTATTGCTGCCAGTTAAAACCAACTTACAGTCTCTTTATTTTAGAATGGGAATTTTACAATGTCACTGACCCTGGGGTATATTTTTACATGCAATTCCTTGGCAGCATATACTTAATCTGATAGCACAGAATAATGTATATAAATGAACTTTGAAATGAACAAAGCTCTGCGTCAATAATTTTAAGAATTGCTATCATTGGTTTTTTTGACCTATGTGTCAGGTCTCATGCTAAACATTCTCACATACATTATCTTATATAATTCTCACAAAAATAATGGAAGGAAGACATTATCTCTTTGCTTTAGTTGAGGAAACTGTTAAACAGAAATATTACTGAACAGCTGGAAAAAGGCCATGATTTTCAAACCTTGGTCTGACTTATTCCATTGTTTCAGCTGGGAGGAAGTTATTACTGTCTTGATTTAAAAATAAATATTAACATAATAATACCCTAGAAAATTGCAGATTTATTTGGTTAGCATGTCTTAGAAATTATGTTGCATATGCTTGTAGAACAATCATAGACTTGTAGATCTAGCAGAGATCAGACAGTTCTTATATATAATTCCTTGCCTGACTTTCTCATGCCCAAGGTCATCAGACAGCAAAGCTAGGATTCAAATCCAATTTGGTGCTCTTCAGACCATGGCATACTGACTCAGAATTTGACATTTTGTTCATCTCTATGTTTATAAGAAGACTAAGATAAAAGACCCAGAGAAATCTATGAAAGGTCACATTTTGCCATTGGTTAAAGGAATTTGTAGTTTACATGAAAGAAAAAGATGATATGATGGAAATAACAAATAGTTTTGACTTAAAAAAATAGTATACACTGCAAAATACCTGTGTATAATAAAATAAGACTGCTTAGCATTATCTTTATAGTGTGAGAGTGTACTGTTTCAATGTAAAGAAATATAAAGACGAAATGAAGCTGTGGGATGTCAATGCCAACCTTTGCCAATGTCAGCTTTGTCAGTAGCAGAGACCTCTGGAATGCATGGCAGGGGAAGGAGGAGGATGTGGTAAGCAATAGAAATCATTGCATTAAGCATTTATTCTAGAAATTGCTCAACTGAAGAAAGGGTTTTTTTTTTTTTTGTTTTTTTTTTTTTTTTATCTCTGATCCCTTCAGCTCAAAATGGTCCCCAAATGACAATACTTGGGATACTTGCTTTTTCCACTTCCCCTTCAACACTGAGAAATTTGAGTCTAAAGGAACACCTACAGGGAAATATGAGCCTGGGGATGGCGGGCCACCCACTCGGGACTAATTCCACTTGAAAAAACACTCTTCCAATGTTTTCTCTGAAGCGTTTAAGAGCAACAAACTCAGAATATCTGCCCACCCTCACAAAATTCTTCAGAAGTTACTATATTGTATAGCATATAATTAAGATGTAACTGATTTCTCAGAAACTGGAGGTTACATTGAGCCCATCAATTACAGTTTCCTTTAAATGAGGGTTAGTTCTAATCTCTATAGGATATGCAGAGCCCCAGTTTTGTTATGGGTTCCAGAGAGTACTCACTGAGATCATTGAAAGCTCTAGATTTTTAGAGATAAAAGAATAGCATAGAGAAATATGAGAACATCATTTAGATAACCTATAATTTATTACAGACCACAGCATTAGGAGTAAACCAAAAACATATATTGAAATGTCATTTTTGGATTTTCCATGCTATTTGCCAGGGCTATGACATATCGACAGTTAAATGTGAAGGCGCTTTCTAGGTTGGAATTGGGATAGGGTGCCATGGGGAGGTGTACAGATTAGTGTTTGGGAGGTTTGGATTTTAAAGACAATAGTAGTTAACATGTTTATACCGACTTCGCTCCTTCTACATTGTATTGAGGTTAGTGTTTACCTTGTTTTGCTAATTGTAGTGACCTCAACTCAGTGTGGAAAGAAATATAAAAATGTGTGTAAATAAGTGAATTTAATGTAGAAAAACTTAAGATCTTAGAAATTAGAACTGGAAGAAAATAACAAAGATCCAAAGCAATGATTTTCAATGGAAGATATATTTGAATCACCTGAAGGAGCTGTACCCCCAAACTATTCTATGTACCCCTAGTCCATGGTAGATATACCCTGTTATTTTTATATGTAGCAACCATCCCATTGTAAGTAATTATTTGTATAATTTCTCTGTATCTGAGACAACTTAAAGTATGAGAAGCTTTAGAGAAGAAACTGTCTATTTTTTTTCCTGTGCCTAAACTTGACAAGGTCAAAGCTTATATTAATACATTCTTTAATTCACTTCTTCATATCTCCTTTCAAAAGAATTTTTACTGACATTATGTCTGGCAATGATGATGAAAGATAGATGACCTTGGCCTTTCCAACAACAGACAGTCTATAGTTAACACTAAAACCAGTGGAGACAGTCTATAGTTAACACTAAAACCAGTGGAGAAAGATATGGAAACCTCTGGGAGCACAGAGGTGAGCATCCAGCCCAGCCCTGCCATTCATACTCCTGTGGTAGGTCTTGAGATGGATCGCAGTAAAAGAGACTCTCCTGACACAAGCCTGAGTCTTATATGCCCGTGCTCTTCTTCTACTTCCCTCCCACCCCAAGTCTAAGTTATGAACTGTACCAGTTTGTATTAGTCAGCCAAAGGGGTGCTGATGCACAGTACCAGAAACCTGTTTGCTTTCATAAAGGGTATTTATTTGGGGTAAAAGCTTACAGTTATAAGGCCCTAAAGAGTCCAATTCAAGTTTGCTTATTGAAGCAAGATGGTCACTGATCTCTGCCAAGGTTCAGCCTTCCCCTCTGGACTTCCTTTCTCTCAGCTGCAGACTGGCACAAGGCTTGTCTCTCAGGGCTTCCCTCTCTCCTGGCATAGGTCTTGTTTCTTTCTAGGCCTTCTATATCATTCTTGGTTCTCTTCCCTAAGTCAGCTGCAAACTATCAAGCGAATGGCTCATCTCTTCCCAGGGCCCCAGGATAAAAAAAAAAAAATGACAGCACTCACTCTCTTTCTTCTTGTGGGTTTTCTTGAGTGTCCTTTTATATCAGCCCACCAAGGGGGCACACACTCAACCTGAGTCACGCCTTACTGACATGGTCCAGTCAAAGCCCTAGAATCTTAACAGGTAATTTAATCAAAGCCCTATCAGCTGAACCTAATGCAATCAATGGGCATCAGACCCGAGAGAACAGTTTATAAGTATAATCTTTCTCTTTTTGAGAGTCATAAATGATCTCAAACTGTCCCAGAGTATCCTTTTTGAAAGGATTTCTATGCACCTCATCGCATAACAGAGACCAGTCTTTAGTAATCTTTAGTGCCCCAAACTAAACTCCATCTACTTGGCTAGTATTCCAAAGCACACTGACTTGCCGAAGTAAGTGCTTAATAAAAATGTACTGGCTCAGAACACTGACTTCCGAGTGCATAGCTGCCTGGATTCCTTGTGGAATTCATGAAAGCCAAACTCCCATATCCTGCTAATCTTTGGAACTTTAAACTCAATCTATCAAAAAGTTATCTAATGATTTTGGGTCATGCAGATTTTCATTTGATTTTAACTTTAAAATTTACACAGGCTACATGAGTCTTTCCACCTAGTACCGGTATTTCTCTCAAAATAAATTTTAAAAATCTTAGTCAAAATTTCCACCAATAACTCTCTCCAATGCTCTCCCTCCAAAAACTTAATAAGTGCTATGTCGGTATTTCCAAATGACCGGAAAATATAGCAGCTTTGTGAATGACAAAGACAAGGAGGGAACTTACCTTTGGACTTCTGCCCTGTTCTTAACATACAATCTTGTGAAGTCCTTACTTCTTTCCTGTAAATTAGCTGTTCTGATTATTGTCATTATTCTCAGATGAGGAAATTAAGTTTAACAAAATTTCAATGATTTGTCCCAGTTAATATAGCTAGGAAAGTAACAGAGTAGGAAATTTTATCTCAGGTCTGACTTTCCCTAAAGCTGCTACTCAAATGGTGAAACAAGGACGGGCTTGGGATCCACTCGAACCACGACCATAATCCTAGTTCTTCCGCATGACCATCAACACCTGTTGGGTAATCAATGAAACAGGAATAAAAATATCTCAATTAGCTGTCGAATGTGTTAAATAACTCATAATAAAGCTAATGTTTTTCCAGTTCTAGGCATTGTTAGAAGCATTTGATATAGACTAAAATTTAATAATATTTAATAACAATGTCTATGGCCAGGGGTTAATATTACACATACTTGATAGCTCTAGAAACTGAAACTCAGAGAGTTTAAGTGAATTATTTGCCTCAAGTCTCACAGAAAGAAGTGGAGGAATCAGAACAGAAATACAGGCAGGCTGGCTCCACAATCTGATTTAGTCTTACACTACATATAATATACCCTAGTATACCTTTGGTATATTTTAGGCCATAATAGGTCCTCAAAAACTGTCAGTCTCATTTCCTTTTGCGGTATTGAGCATATTTTGGTAATGGATGGTAGTGATAACAAAACATTGTAAATGTTTTTGTACCACTGAAATGTATACTTTAAAGCAATTAAAATTGGAAATTTTATGTTGTATATATGTTACCACAATAAAAATTAAAAAAAAAAAAAACAAGCAGTTTCCTTTGCTCTGCCTGTTCATTGTCTATAAAGATGTCAAGCAATAAATATAGGCCACATTCACACCAAATTTCTGGCACCAGTACAATACAGTTTTTAAAACTACAGCAAATGATGAGTAAAATGAAAATATTCAAATCAATACTGATGGGTTAGAAACCTGTAAAACATTTTAACTCCTGGAGATATAGGCACTCCCAATTAGTTCTTATTTTGATTTTTTTTCAAAGTGCCTGATAGTGTGCAGAAGTAAAAATCATTCAGAGTTTGTCTCAGCAAAGTCCTGCTGCAAAATGTCCATACCCCTTCCCATATCAATGTTGAGGATATTCATACTTTAAATTACGTAGGTTTTACCTAGTCCTCAGTTCATGTATTTTAAAAGCTGTTGGTGAGTTCTGCTGTATGGAGGATCCTAAAGAGCCGTTACTGAGATGCCTCCATGGCTAAGAGTGATGACCCAGCGATCCATTCGATGGTTGGTCTCCAAGGAGTGACAGCTTGAGATATAGCATATGTGCTTGGAGAGCTTTCGAGAGACAGCAGACTGCATTTTTGGCCTTATTGTTTCAGAATGCCAAGGCATCATAGGGACAGGACTATTAACAATAGAGGCTGCCATTGTCTTGCTGTTATTTTTTCTCAAGGCTCCCTGACTGACAGTCCCTGGGGAGAGTGAATTATTGTCCCTAACTTGTAGCTTAACTGCTTCTTTTGTCATTCTGCATAATTGCTGTCACCCAGGTAAAACAAAATTGTTTTTTCCCCTTGGTAAATTCTCTCACACTCAACTTGGAGCCCTTCGGGCAAGACAGTGGGGAACCTGGGCAGATAATCTGGCTATCAAATATAATTCCTTGAAGGGGAAAGTATTTGAAAGGTTTTGTCTCTGAAAACAAATGCCAAACACAGTGAAGGCACCCTTTTAAATAAAGTGGTCATTCATTTAGGAGTTGCCAAAATAGGAATTACAAGAGCATATCACAGAGGGGATTGTGGAGATTAAAATTTAAATTGTGAAGATTAAATTAGTTAATACATGATAAGTGCTTAGCCCAGGAGATGGCACACAGTAAGAGCCTGGTATCTGTTAGCTTTTATTCCTATGTGACATTATGCCATTTAACCATTACAAAGATCTTTCAAGATAGGTATTGTCAATTCCATTTTACAGACAAGAAAACTGAACTTTATTTTAGCTGGGATTTAGAACTGAGTGGGTTTGACTCTAAAGCAGATGTGCTTAACATCTAAAATGATTCTCTAGATTGACCCAGTGACTTTTGTCAAGTGAGATATCCAGAGACCTGGTCACCCAGTGGACATGAACTATCCCAGGACTGATTTATAGACTGTAAACTATATCAGATACCTCTATTATTTGAGTGAATTTTTCTATTTTAAATGAATTGCAGTCATGAAGAGAAAACTTGCAAATACTGACTTTGATGCCATATTTGCTCTTCTGAGATGTGCAAGTGGCCTGATATGCTTCTGACAGTAGAAATAAGTTATATTTTCATAAAGCCAAACTAATCATTTAAACACAAAAATCACTCTGTCAAAACTGTTTTGATCCTTTCTTTGTTTTGATGAAGGGCCTGCAGTGATAATAGATATTGATAATAATATCTATCACAATAGTAATAGGAACCACAATAACAACAAAAGTAAAAATAATAATAGTGGCTACCATTTTTTGAGCACTTACAACATGCTGATCATTACCCTGAGAACTTTCCATAAATTATCCCCTTTACTACTCATTAAACAGGTGTTATTATTATGCCTTATTTTTATATCATAAAACTGAGACTCAGAGAGGTTAAGTAAGATGCTTAAAATCATAGTTATTAAATCTGATGAGATGTGATTTGAATCCAGGCTGTCAGGTTCCTGAGTTGGCTCTTCATCACAGGTATTAATAGATACATTAGGATAAGCCAGGATTCAAATACAGCACTACCTTTCTCCCATACTTAGGCTCTTTTCTTCTTGTTGCATGCATGGTAATCACGGATGAGGCGCAAGATCTCACTTCGACTCTGCTCACTCTGAATTTACTATAAAGCTAGGCAGTTCACATCCACTAGAGTTTAAAAAGCAGCATTTTCCTAGACTTTAGTAGGATACATATTGGCCACACCCAAATAAATAAATCAGAGTAAGTACAATGTAAGGACTGAGCTATTGTGTCAGTGATTCTCAGCTGGGTATGAAAGGGCAGACGGAGGTGGCACAAAGCGAGGCAGGATTTGGGGCTGGAGCCTGGGAACCAGAGGAAGTCTCCTTGGGGCCATGGCAGTATTTCTCAAAAAGGAATGTATGTGGAAAATGCACATTCATCTGACATTATTTCCATTATATATAAATGATAAAAAGGGAAGTTCAGCAAAGTCTTTTAAAGAAAGAGACTGAACAACACTTAGCTACCTAAATGTATATCTACTTTTCACTCCAGTTTAAAAGCTTTGCTCTTACTGCAACCTTAGATAGTGGAAAACGTGGGGGAAATCCATTGCTTAGGTTCAAATAGAGCTATACTCAAAGACTGGCTGTGTTTGGAGGCAAGTTACTTCAACTCTGCCTCAACTTGCTCATCCTTTAATACGGGGATTCTAATAATTTTTTGCAAGTATAGTGTCTAGCACCTAGTAGGAACTCTGTCAGTGCTATTATTGTTATTGCTATCATCATGATCATCTATTCTAAAAATGATTTTAAAATAATATTCACTCAATAACAAAAAGGATAGTTATTTTGATAAATTCAGATGCGTCTTAATTTTATTCTTGATTCCTCATAATCCACCCAATATCTCTTTCCATGAGTGTCAGAATTATAAATGTACTCCACTTGACTCCTTTTCTCTCTCTCTCTCTCTCTTTAGGATCTCTCTATTTTCCATTTTCAAAACAGCTTATCCTTTCAGTGAATGCTTCATGTCTCTATCTCCTTAAGGTACTTAAAACAAGAGATTGCAGTTTTCACAGCAGAAAACATGTATTTTGTGAAAAACAAACCCGTTTTTCATTTCTGACTTTGGTCACTGGGAGAAAGCAGGTCCTATGATCTATCCATTTCTTGATGAAATTCCCCAAGAGTAGTTTTAAAATGCACAAAGTCTTAATTCTGTATTCATGGGCTTTTTAAAGTAATCTTAAGACCAGCCTATCTCCCTCGAGATCCACTGAGTTGCACGTCCCAGCCACATTGTTTGAGGGCTAAAGCCCCGTGAGAAGTGCCCAAGTACAATTCACCCCAGGGATCTGTTGTGGGTGATAGAGGATTTTCTCATGGTCTAGATCTCAGATGCAAGGATCCAATATTTTGCAACTGTCTTGGCAGTAGTAGGGAAGAGTTCATGCTATTTAATATAGGACATAAGCCAAGAATTATTTATCTGTCAAAACTTTTCAAATACAATTAAGTCAGTGTTATTGGTTCCTGCTGAGCCCAAAGCATCCTGCCTATCTGACTTTCATGAGGAAGATCTTCAGATAATTTCTCTAAAGGCAGGAAAAGCCCCTCCCACTGCCAAAACTAAGTGGCAAGAAGAGAAGGAAGACACTGTTTTGAATCCTCTTTCATTAAACGCACATAAACGTCCTTTGACTTCTGACTACATCCTTTCTACAAGAAGCAACACTGCATTTTGAGTAAGGAAAAACACATCCTATCCTATGCTGCAACCCTTCTTGAGACCTCTGGATTTTTAAGACTGGTTTTGAAGCACCTGGTTTTCCAAGAGTTTGAAATGTGTCAGACTGACTTAACTCATACTTGCCTGGGCGCTGCCTTTCAAATGTGAGAACCGTAACCTCTTCCAGGCCACTCTCCATCCTTTCATTCATGTAATAAACCCCTGAGCTGCAACCCAGACAGGGTCTGCTGTTCCCCTCACAGTCCTTGAACACCCCAATTAAACCGGCCCAATGGCTGGCGTTTGGGTGGCAGAAGATTACAGCATAATACTTGGTTTCTATTAAAACTTTCTCTGAGAAAAAGCTTGTTGGGGAGCAGGAACGGAGAAAGGTAAAGGAAACCCTTCACGTGTGTGGTAGTGGAGGGAACACCTTTAAAAACCTGCTGATAAAGAGGAGAGGAGGTTGGGGAGGGCAATATGGTGTTAGTTTTCAACCAAACCACACTGCTTGGGGGCTTGACTGCTGGGAGAAAAAGAGAGGGCACATTTGTCAGACTTTTCCCTCCAACGTGTGCTTGTAGAATTGGTAAATAAAATATCTGAGCGATTATGAATTGCTCTGGTGTCCAGTGGCTTTAGGGCCAAGGGTTTACCTTACAGTTTTGCAAGCCCTCCTCTGGCTTACAAACAGCTTTGTGTTGAGTGAAGATATTTGAGACCCAATCCCCAGAGAAAAACAGCTGAAAACTCAATTCACCTACTGAAAAGAGCTCACAGGTGTCAACGGGCAGGCAAAAATTCAGTTAATGTCAAGAAATATGTTTCAGAGAAATTTGGTGTTTCTCTCTACTGTGTGAGCTCATTGCAAATTCTAGGATATAATGAGCTTGATAAATGACTATTACTGGAATGCACTCACTATTTATACAGCACAATTTACTCTTCTGCTCTTGATCTTACTAAGGAGTTAGTAATGGATCTATGTGCTGTAAGAAAACCTAGCTAGAAAGCAAGTTATAGAGAAAACCAGCTCACCCTCAGTGTTCAATATGTGCTTGTTGGATAAATTAAAAATTCAGTACTAAAAATTTTGCCTGTGAACTCATTTTATGCTGCTTGCCTTTCCCCACCCCCCCAAGAAACAAGCAGAACATACACTAAATCTATATATATATATATATGTGGTAAACTACTGCCACTCCCTTTAGGGAAAAGAGTTTCAATGGGAATCTAGTTCTGAGTTTGTCTAAAACAGTTGTTTAAGTCATAATTAAAACATTTTCCTTGGTTTGGTTTGAGAGGAGAGAAGAATTGAGCCTGTAGTGTCCAGCTGTGAGGAACAGCCCTTTGGAAAGGAGGTGACATTCTTTCTGTCCATAAATCAGTGACTTAATCCTTAGCAACAGACCCTAATCATTGCCGCAGGATTTCCAACTGAGCTGAACCAACATGGTGACTTGGAGATTGTAAAGGAAATGTCTTGTTGTTCAAATATTGCCTTACATATCGTTACCCCATTTTTAAGGTCAAAATGAACAGAAGTTAGGGAGTCTCCCAGCATCCTAAAATGACTAATGTTTAATTATTGGGAGAAAGATTAGTCTAAGTCTGCCACTAAACATGCAGTGTCTGTCAACAGCCCTTCATCTCATCTGTATGGCAGCATATTTTATGATGAAGTTCTTTTAGAAAAGAGTTCCTGGGGCATATTTGCATCCTTGTGACTAATATCACTAGATTTCCTTTTGTTAGGCCATCATATCTATTCACTTAACAAGGTTTTCTGCTTGTTTTTGTTTAGAAGGAGCTCAGAACCAAATTCCTTACTCCATCACAGACTTCATAAAGACAAAGGATTTTTTTCATGCTATTTATTCCCTTTTGCTTACTGAAGACTTTATATGTATAATATTAAAAATTATTTTCCCATTTCTATTTTAATAGTTTTATTTGTATGTGGTGGTGGTGGTGGTAATTTATAAGTCATCAGACACTTCTTTTTGTATTACATGATCTATAAATACCACATTTTGAATTATAAGCAATCCTGAAATCATTACTAGCTATAGGACATTTGGCAAGGTTCAGAACTTCTGTGTGCTTTTGTTTACTCATCTGTAAAATTGGGATAATAATATTATCTTACACTGTTGTGATGAAAATTCAATGAATTAATTCATTGCTATGTGTTACCAGTATAGTGCATCTTTACCATTGACTCTGAGTTCCTTGATACCACAGTAAATAATTTAGCCAGCATTAGATCCCCAGGGCTTCAGGCATACCGCTGGCACATAAGAGGCACAGGAGGCACTCATTTCAATGTCTTTGTGGGAACTTCTAGGCCTGGGTTGCCCTCGTGGAATTTTCTTCAAACACCCTTTACCTCCACCTTTACAAAGCTCTTCTGCCTCCTACCAACTCAGATAGAACTGATTCCTTCGCCCCTGGTGCTACCATTGTATCCTATACGCACAAACATTTTTCAGCCTCTACACTATTGACATTTAGGGCTGGATAATTCCTTTTCTTGGGGTGGTGGTGGGGAGCTGTCCTATTCATTGTAAGGTATTTATCCATATCCCTGGCCTCTACACAGATGCCAATAGCATCCTCCCAGTCTGCCAGACATTGCCAAGAGTCCCTGGCAGACAAAATTACCCCCGTTGAGAAACACTGGTAGAAGTCTCTATTATATCACATATAGCACTTTATTGCACTTACTTAATTTATAAATAATTATATAGCACATACAGATACTTTTCTAAAAGTAGTTTGTGTGTATACTAATATTAATACCTGTGAGGTAGGAGCTAGTGTGATACTCAGTTTACAGCTGAGGTTAGTGAGGCACAGAGAGTTTAGAACTGAGGAAAGTGAGGCACAGAGAAGCTAAGTGACTTATCCCAGCTAATGAGCTACAGAGTGGGGATACACACTAGGGCAGTTTGTTTCCAGGGTCCCTGCTCCAAACCACTAAGCTAAGCTCCTTCTTTTGTAAATGGATTTGTCCTTGCCCTGAATTGCTCAAACCTTGGGCAGTGGGGATGGGACTCAGAGACTGCAATTATCTTTGATTCCAGAGCCTCCAGCACAGTATAAATGTCAAACATGGAATGTTTTATATCACTGAATTTAAATGTACAGAAGGAGCGTAGAGATTTCAAGTTCAATGTTTTAATTCATCTCTAGCTGAGGAAACTGAGACACCGGTTGATTAAATGACTTCCCATGATCACAAGAATAGTAAACAGAGGCAGGATGGGATTCAAGGTCTTCTGACTTAAGAGTTCAATGTCACTTACTATTTTCCATGCCTTTTTCTTTTCTTTGGCTATTCTAATTTCACTATCAAAAAAAAATCCATGTTTCATTGCTCTTTTATTTTTTCCTAAAATTATTTTAGATATTCATTAAAAATCCATACCATATTGCTTATTTTCTGTACTCTTTTTCATCCTTGACAGAAAAATTCAGAGCTCAAAATTTTTTAACACCACTAATAAGAAATTCCTGGCCATCAACACCAATTCTTCAGATTATTTTGCGTTTTTCAACTCTGATCACTAGATTTTGTTTCTTTCACAGCCCAGTTTCTTGAAGTTTTACATAAATCATATTTGGTTTACACACATGAGAAATATTCAGTGACTGGCTTTTAAGAAGTCACATACAGTGGTAGAATTATTGTAGAATAAGAAGAACATTCTAAGTTTCCAAACTACGCACTCTTTTATATGATGGTTCTTTGGTCTGTCAATGATGATAATAGCAAAAGGTATATGTACAACTGCTATTATGATTCGTGATTACTAAAGCCAGAAAAAATCATAAAACATTCAAGAAATTAAATACGCATAATATTGCTAATACGGTTGGGTCATAACTGAATGGTATCATCAAAATTAATCTTACAAGAAAGCAGGTATTTTTCACCTAAATTTTATGTGATTTGTGGGATACCCAGAAGGTCATTTTTGCTTCCTCTAAATATCTACCTACTCAACAGCTATAGTCTCTTAAATTCCAACATTAATGAATGAGTCCTTTTGCTTCCTATGTTCTTTTAAAAGTCAGTAGCTCTGGGAATGAGGTGCTAATTAAAATTAATTCACACCAAGGTATTAACAGCAGGGCATATTGGAAAAAAAAAATTCTACGCTTAAAGTTAAAAAGATTTACTAACTTGCCTCATTACTGTGAAGGAGTCGCTTAACCTCTCTCTGCTTGAGTTTCTTCATCAGGAAAACAGAAATGATGAAACTGACCTACAATGATTTAATGTGAGCATTAAATAAGGTAAAGTAAGTGAAAACACCTTTTAAAGACTAATATTGCTATTTTTTCCAGCTTTTGTGACATTCTTCACACCAAAAGTCCAGAATATGAGATCATTGAATACTGGGGATAGAGACATTTAAAATAAATTTTCTGTACTTCAAAGTTTTAGCCACAGTAATCCCTACATGTACTTCTTCCCCCTCAAATAATGAGCTTGCAGTATGGTGTAGTATTTGAGAGAAAACTGAAAGCCAACTGACTAATAATGGAACGGCAAAAAGATTTCTTAAATGATCAGCTGCCTTCAAGTTATTTCACTCCCGACCAATTACCCATGACCCTTCCAGACTTCTGGCATTCCCCTTTGTATGTGAGAAAATAAGGAGATACTATTCAGCTCCTGATTTGACTTTTTTGATCCAAAAAATGGTTATTATATTACTGTATCAACTCACGGAAGTGATCCTTTAAACCATCTATTGCATGGGTAACAGTACTATACCAACCAGCTTAGTTGCCGAGATGGGGATCTATGCTTTTGGAGATGACCATGTGAGTGCCCAGGTGGCAGGCTATCTAAGTACCAAAAGTAAAGAAAAATGGCTTATTGCATTCAACAATGGTTACCTACACACCCTGCTTGTCAAGTGTCAATGAATTTCTCCCTTTATCAAATCACCTCACCACACATTGCTAAGCACCTGTGTTATCTTATGGAGCGATCATTTCCCACCAATGCCTGCCCATCTGGATTAGGAATAATGAACCATTGATGAATTTTCTCCATCTAGATTCATAGTCACTTGTCATTACTAGATACTCTGCTCCGCCATGCATTTTACAGGCTTGTCTCATTTACCTATCCCAGCAAAGTAGTGAGAGGTGTGGATTATGATACTCCCTATGTTATTGATGGAGTTTCTGAAGCTATAGGAATTAAGTGGGTAGGGTCAGTATGGAGCTGAAATTCAAACTGTGATGTTCCTGCTTTAAGTAAGCATTTTGTCCATATTAAGCACAATCAAGAATAAATGAACCTTCTCTCATTCACTCACTCTTGCTTTCTTTCTTTTTTCTCCTTCCTTCCTTCCTTCCTTCCTTCCTTCCTTCCTTCCTTCCTTCCTTCCTTCCTTCCTTCCTTCCTTCCTTCCTTCCTTCCTTCCTTCCTTCCTTCCTTCCTTCCTTCCTTCCTTCCTTCCTTCCTTCCTTCCTTCCTTCCTTCCTTCCTTCCTTCCTTCCTTCCTTCCTTCCTTCCTTCCTTCCTTCCTTCCTTCCTTTTTTTCTTTCTTTCATCTCCCCTATTTTGATCACCAGAAATACAGAAATAAATGGTATGGGCATAGTTCAGTGGCTCTCACACCAACTTTTGTTAAATTAATGAAATGCAGCCCTCCCTGACATTTTTAGTTACCATCCCAATCCCTAGAGATATAAATTACCCTTTCATAGTTCTTCATGCCCACATGTTTTTTATTTTAGGATTTTTTTTCCCCACCAAATATGTACTTCCAGCAAGTGATACTCCAGGACTGGGAAATAAGTTCTCACATGGTAAAACCCCTTGCCACCTATTTCAAAGACAATATCCATGTTCCTCCTTCATCTCACTTTTGTTTTTACAGCCATGGACATGTCGCTATTCATTATAATTTTAGTTAATGACACAGATAATCAGCTCAGTATGTGAAAGGAGTTTTCTGAATTTTTACCAGGCTGTAAAGGAGTTCACTGGGTGAAATTTATCCTGAGTTCATATAAAATTATGGTGCTAGCACCTAGTAAATTTTCAAGTTTTTCCTTTCTTAATTATTCACTCTTACAAGGAGCACTCTCTCCACCTCGGTTTTTATTTATTTTGTTTTATTAATATTTTCTGTCACTACTTCAAAAAAAATACATTCCTTTTGTAATACTTTTAGATTTGAAGAAAAGATGCAAAGATAATAGAGTTACCATATACCCCTTACCTAGTTTTTCCCCTAGTTAACAACTTACATGTCCAGTGTACATTTGTCAAAACTAAGAAACTGACATTGGTACATGATTGTTAACTAAAATTCAGACTTAATTTTGATTTCAGAAGTTTTCCATTAACATCCACTTTCTATTCCAGTATGTAATCCAAGGTACCACACTGCATTTAGTTGTCTTATTTCCCCAGGCTTCTCTGGTTTAGGAGAGTTTTCTTGTTTATGTTTTTGTTTTCCTTGTTTTTCATATTCTTGACAGTCTTGAGGAGTGCTGAGCAGGTATCTTGCAGAATGGCCCCCAATCTGGATATGTCTGATGTGCTTCTCACAATTGAACTGGGGTTTTGGGTTTAGGGAAAGAATACCAGGAGGTGAGGTGCCTTTTCTCATAACATCATAACAGGCAGTACATGTTATTCACATGATATTGCTGGTGATGTTAACCTTTAGCAGTTGGTCATTGCGGTACTTGCCAGGTTACTGCTTTGACCTTACTCTGCTTTTCTATGGGGGAGAGTCACTCAAGATGGAAGGGGAGAATTGGAATTAGAATTCTTCTTTAAGGAAGAGTGTCTCTTCACTCCCATTTATATATTTATTCAGTGATTTATTTATATCATTAGCAAGTCATGCATTTATTTTATACTTTGTGTTTTAAAACAATACTACGTTATTTATCTAGTTGCTCAAATTGTTAGAGATTTTGACATTGAAATCTCTTTCAGGTTCTGTCACTTCTTTTTATTTCATATACTAACAGAAGTAAATTTGCTAACCACTGTCTAGTTTGAGAATTACTACAGACAATAGTTGACTAGCTAGCTGTAAAACAACATTAAAAAGGCATAAAAAATAATACAAGTAAAACCATCTGCTAGAATCAGAGTACTGCCTGGGCAGGGACTTTTTTCCTTTGGTTGGGTGCTGGATCCCCATACCCATTGCAGTGTATGGCACTGAGTAATTACTCCATAACTGCTTGTGAATGCTTTGTTGAGAAGCCCTACATTTCCTTCAATTTAAAAAAACTACTTCATCTTACATTTGCCTTATCTTTGGATGTCCTTTTTTACTAAATTTGGTCATGCAAATGTGCACCCATGTACACACATTCACAAACACACACATGTAATCCCAGTGGGGCAGAAGCACAATCATTGCCTCCTGCTTCCTCCTTCGCTCTTCCACCACTTAACCTTGCCAACCTCATTATTCTCATTCGAGTCTTTTCCAGTCTCTTTTCTTAGTTTTATTCTGTTGCAACCATAGTTACACTTACTACTCATGGAGGGGACTGTATTCATCAGAGTTCTCTAGGGAAACAGAATCAACAAGGGATATCTGTCAATAGTAAGAGATTTATCAGTCTCTCAATGCAGCCGTGGGGATGCACAAGTCCAGGTTCCTCAGGCAAGTTGCAACCAGGAGCTCCAATGAAAGTCCAATGAAGATTCTTCAAGAGTTCTGGGAGACATTGGCTAAAAGTTGGAAAATTCTCTCTCAGTGCTGGAATCACTTCCCTTTTAAGGCATTCAACTGATTGGGTTAAGCGTCACTCATTGCTGATGGCAGTCTCTCTGATTGGTGTAATTATAACCAGCTGTCTCTGATTTACCACTGCGGTAAAGCCAATGGTGCCCTTGCATTACAGTTAGCCCAGTGCTTGCTTGACCAAACAATTGGGCACAATTACCTGGTCGACTTGACACAATAGATTAACCATCACAGGACTATTACCAAATTTCAGGCAGTATCTTCTAGAAAGCTATAAGCTTGATGGTAAGAAAAGGATAATCCATATAGCAGGAGACATAAAGTATATGTTGCCAAAGAGTTGAAAATAAAACATATATTTAAATGCCTATCATGTGCTTTGAACTGTTAATATGAAAATAAGGGCTCTGCATTCCACCTCTCCCCAAGAATTCTGTAGGAGTTAGTTTTGGTTGTGGTTGTCCAAAGAAGGGACAGCAAGTGTTTAGGACAGAAATTTATACCAGTGGAGAGAGCGTGAACTCTGGAGTCAGGACGATCCAGGAGTGAATCCTGTCTCTACAGTTCATTCATGCTAACAGTATACTGTCAGGCTTCTCCAGCTTCCCATTTGTTATCAGGTACAAATAGTATTTGGGAGGATTAAACCAGGTCATATGCTCAAAGCTGCTGGTGTTTATTTTTAGAAAAAGACAATCAATAAAATAAAAAGTAGTACTTTTAATACTTAAGAAAAGTGAAACAGGATTTTTTTGTCTCATTATAGATGCTGTTTTCATTATAAATGTCTGAAACTATAACTAGATAAGCCTCATCCTTGAACACAGGATTTGAACAATAATTCATTGAAAGGCCCTAGGTGATAATGAAATTTTGCCCTTTTGTGGATTTATTAACCCATCATTCACTCATTCTACTAATATTGACTGAGCATCTATGATGTGCCAGAGTCTGTTCTGGCTGCTCTTTGTTCTGGGCTCTTTGAAAGCCTTATTGACAATACACGTGAAATTTATGTCAACAAAAAAATCATCAAGATAATTATAAATATTTAGTAGACCATTAATTCACAAGTCATTTGTTTTATATAAAAATGAAACAACAACAACAACAAAAAAACAATATTTGGGCACAGTTAAAAGTTATACTTTCAAGGATACTAATGAAAGGTTATTCAGCTTTTCAGTGAGCAAAAGGATGATTCTCCACAGATGACAATACAATTTGCCTTTGACAAGCACTGAAAATTTATCTGAAACACATATGGGAAGAACCTGAATTTTCTGTAAACTTTATGAATCTTTCTCCTGAGTTTGGAAAAAAAGTAGGTCCCAATTCTGGAGCAAAAAAATTATAGTAAAAACATGGATACAAGCCCATATTTTCAGTATTGGTCAAAATAGTCTTTCTCATGCCCTTCTGTTACTCTGAGGTTATGTCTTTACTCCAAAGGACCCTTAATTGTGCACTTCCAGTAACATGTTCATATTTCAACAATAATTGCTTTGGAAAATAATATCTAAAGTGGGCTTGATGTTTGAGAATTAGCAGCCTTTTGAATTTTCATCTGCTATTATTCATCTGCTAATGAAACAAGAACAAAACAATAAACTTGAATGTGTGTGTAGAATAAAAAGACATGAATTATATGATAAGGTATTTAGATTAGTGGCATGTGATGTATAAGTTTTATTAGTAAAAGTGGGATCTTAGTGCAGAGCTTTGTGCAAACCAAGTCCTCAATGAATGTTCAATATTTTCCTTATTATTATTATGTATGATAATGATGAAAATGGAAAGCCGTTATTAGGTTGGTGCAAAAGTAATTGCGGTTTTGTATTGTTGAAATTTGCAGTTTGTTATTGGTGTGCATTCTTAAATAAATGTGGTTATGTTATACATCATTTTAATGTGCATTTCTCACTTTATTATTTTTTACTAATGACTTATTACTTGATGTTTATTTTATATTTATTTTAGACTATGGAAATGATGTTAGATAAAAAACAAATTCGACTGATTTTCTTATTTAAGTTCAAATGGGTCATAAAGCAGCAGAGAAAAGTCACAACATCAACAATGCATTTGACCCAGGAACTGCTAATGAACATACACTGCAGTGGTGGTTCAAGAAGTTTTGCAAAGGAGATAAGAGCCTTGAAGATGAGGAGCGTAGTGTCGGCCATGGGAAACTGACAACAACCAATTGAGAGCAATCATCAAAGCTGATCCTCTTACAACTACATAAGAAGTTGCTGAAGAACTCAACGTCAACTGTTCTACAGTCATTTGGCATTTGAGACAAATTGGAAAGGAGAAAAAGCTCAATAAGTGGGTGCCTCATGAGCTAACTGAAAATTTTAAAAAATCGTCGTTTTGAAGTGTTGTCTTCACTTATTCTACTCAACAATAATGAATCATTTCCTGATCACATTGTGACGTATGATGAAAAGTGGATTTTATACAACTGGCAATGACCGCTCAGTGGTTTGACTGAGAAGAAGCTCCAAAGCACTTCCCAAAGACAAACTTGCACAAAAGAAGGTCATGGTCACTGTTTTGGTGGTCCGCTGCTTGTCTGATCTGCTGCAGTTTTCTGAATCCCAGTGACACAATTACATCTGAGAAGTATGCTCAGCAAATCGATGACATGCACCAAAAACTGCAACACCTACAGCTGGCATTGGTCAGCCTGAAGGGTCCAATTCTCCATGACAATGCCACACAGCATGTTACACAACCAATGCTTCAAAAGTTGAACAAATTGGGCTACAAAGTTTTGTCTTATCTGCCATATTCACCTGACCTCTTGCCAACCAGCTACCACTTCTTCAAGCATCTGGACAGCTTTTTGCAGGGAGAACACTTCCACAACCAGCAGGATGCAGAAAATGCTTTCCAAAAGTTTGTTGAGTCCAGAAATATAGATTTTTATGGTAAGGAGTAAACCCACTTATCTCTCATTGGCAAAATGTGTTGATTGTAATGTTCCTATTTTGATTAATAAAGATGTATTTGAGCCTAGTTATGATGATTTAAAATTCACAACCTGAAACCACAATTCCTTTTGCACCAATCTAAAGAGCATGATCTCCCCCAAATCCTCCATTTCTTCCATTTTGTAGCTGGTTTATTCTCTAGCTTTTTCCAAAATACACTTCTTTCGATCATTTCCTTCCCCTTTTATTGTCATGTGACTCACACAGAAATTGTTCTTTTCAGAGAATCTAGAGGGAGATGGTGGTACAGAATAAGAAAGCATGCACAAAGGTAGACTTGTTTGGTGGAAGCTACATGAGCTTTGAAGTTAAATGGAGCTGGGTTGGTATTCCCCTCTATGATTTGCTCTTCTTGCAACCCTGCTCATGCCTCTTAGTCTGTTAATCCTCAGATTCCTCATATGTAAAGGAGAAAAACCACATCCACTTCTCAGGACCAATTTGAAAGTTCAGTAAGTTACAGAACTTAGAAGAATCGAGAAAATGAAAGTAAACAACTCAAATAGAAAAATGAACAAAAGACATTAACAGATATTTCCCCAAAGAAGAACAAATGACTTAAATATATGACAGGATTTCTCAGCTTCATTAGCAATCTAGAAAATGCAAATAAAACCATAATGAGGTATGACTTAATACCTACTGGACTGGTTTTTTCTTCTTCTTCTTCTTTTTTTAAGTCTGATAGTATTCAATGATGAGGTTGTAAAGGAAATAGGGGCTTCCGTCCATTGGTGAAGGGAGAATGAACTGGTACAAATATTTTGGAAATCAATTTGTTATTAACTAATAGAGAAGATTTGCATATCCTAGGACCTAACAATTTTGATATCCAGTCTTTAACTGGAGGAAATATTTTGGAAAAATAGAGGATAGGAAGAAGATGACTGAATTTTCTTTTTTATCACCATCCATATGCCAAGGGATTTACAGTGTCTTTTATGCTCTCAGAGATTCTTTATTCTCAGAGATAAAGTATGCATGTGGTATAATCTTTGCAGTTCATACTCTAGAGTGACATTTATAACATGGTGATTTAATTAAGCCCTGGCCCCACTATAGACATATGTACAATGTATCAGCTGTTCATCCAGGGACTGATTGAATGCCATTTCAGGAAGGTGGGGGGAAATCAGTGGAGATATCTACTTTATATCCTATCTGAGGTCTAAATGAAACTTTACTTTTAGCCTCAGCTATAACTTAGCTAGTGGTAATCCTCTCCAACAATGTTCATAAATTGCTTTTCAAATAAAATTTATTGATACATCACTAGTTTCTAATTATATGTTTTGGGAATTTGACTTCAGATCCAAGACTTTTTTCTGGCCTCTCTTTGCAAAATACTATTTTAATTGGTGATATGGATGGATACACATGAAATTATGAATACTATGTCACCATATAGCTCCACAAAAAGTACTTCTAAAGAAGCTTTGTTAATCAAGATCCATTTTGAACTTCAACTAGCCTGAAAACTGTGAGTCAATAAATTCCCATCGTTTAAACCAAACCATTGTCTGGCATTTGTTTTAGCAGAAGGGAAACTAAGACATAACCTTTCTGTGTTTTAAGTTGAAATGTTGTTTCCCTACTGTATCCAGCCTTTACAATTAATTGGTCAATTGTCCACCATGATCAAGTTGGTTACAGGGGATTCTACAATACTGATTAAGTTTTAGTGTTTAATACAAACAACTAGAACAAAAGGGAACAGTATTAGGCAGTACTGTAGGTGCAGAAAGTATGCAAACACTGTTTTCTCAGCTAATTTTAAAATAACAGGCACCCATAGTAATGCAGACACCCATCCCTAGAAGTATTTTGAACAGATTCAGAGGTCCAGGGTGGAGTTCAAGAACTTGCATGGCTAACAAACTACTAGGTGACCTAGTAGGTGATAATGCTGGTCTAGTGACCTCATGCTGAGTTTCTCTGCAAATGATTCTAAAGTTAACTGCAATTATCTTGATTTCACAAATAAGAAAACTGAGGAACAGATAAAAAGGATCAGTAATTTTCCCAAGATCAAGACAGGATAAAAAGTGGAGCTTTTTGAATCCAGGTCTATTTGATAACAAAAATCTCTATCTTCACCACTACCTACATTTCATCCTGACCATGTGCTCTATCCCTTTTGAATTTGATTTGCGAATTTGATCATCAGTATGCCTGGGCCATTTTTATGTACGACCTAGAGACTCCTGTTTTTATTTCACCAAAAGAAGCAGAGTGGTTGTTAGACTGGATCAATGAAACCCTGGTTACATCTCACAGTCATGTGTGATCTAGCACCTAAAAGTATAGAGTTTCAGACTCAGGCTGCTGCCAGGGTTTGTGAGCTACTGGCAAGAACCCAGGGCCTCAGCAGGACTGAGAAGGCTGAATGGACAATATTTCTTTGTTGAATTCCTCAAACTAAAATTAATCATGACTGGACATTGTTTAGAAATTGTTGGGGTGTGTAGTTTCCAGTAATTGATTTGTTTTCACATGGACGCTCTTTTTTCACTGTGAATGGCTTTCCTTGATGGGTTGGTTTTATTCCTCTTTGCATGTGCTAGGGGGCAGTGTGGTTTAATCATAAAGATAAGGTGTTTCTTGACACCAGGATACTTTATTCTTCCTTTCTGGTACCTATTCTTGTGGCCTGTAGGAGGGTGGGGTTGGGGTGTCCTATCTCCTATCTCCCTTAGTGAACCCCAGCTTCTAAATCCAGTTCATCTTGTGCTGTTTATTTTTTTCTTGCTTCCAAATATTATATTTCTCTGAGATAGGAACGCTAGACAAAACTGATTTTTGGAAGGTAGCTTTATTAAGGTAGCCCAACGGAATGAAGAAGAAATTGAACAAAATTAGTGCTATTTAAAAATGAGAATGAAATATAGGAAATGCAAAGTGGAGTCCAGCATTAATTAAGTGTGCTCCATTAGCAGAGTGCTGAGCTGAGAAAGGCTGTAGGGGCTGATTTATAGGGAACTTACTGACCTGTCAGGCCGTTGGCATAATCACATAAGATAATATGTTGTATCTGTTTTGGACATGCTAAGGAGCCAATCCTTGAAATTCAAAGGGCACCTAAGGAAAGGAGATGATTATCTCATGGATTCAGAGCTCCATGCTCAGCTGTGTTTTATCATGATTGTAATCATTTTACTGTAAGCCCTCAAGGGTAAATACAGGAGGCAAGTCAATTCATTGTTACTGATATTTGGCCTTGGTTGTCCCTTGGACTATAGGCTGAAATTTGTGTGAGCACAAAGGGCTTCTTTTATATAAGTCAGTAACATAGTGCGATGGTTGACTGTACAGACTTCTGGAATAACACTGCCTGGATTTGAGCATGATCTCCAACTATTATTAGCTATGTCACCTTGGGTAAGCAAGTTAAATTCTTGGTCTCAGTTTTCTTGTCTGTAAAATGGAGTTCATAGGGTTGATAAAAGCATTAAATTGGTAAAGCTGTCTAAAACATTTAGAAATGCGTCTGGCATCTAGTAAGCACTACATAAAATATGTGTTAATTGTTGTCATTGGTGTCCACAGTCAGTACTAAAAAGAAGCTTGATGAGCCATCATGGCCTCTTTTCCTAGGTCTTTACCCTGATGTTTGCCTTTGTAATCTCATTCTAATCTGAGAAGAAGCATAAATGAAAGGATCCTAAGGAAAGGCAGCAACTGTTCTAAGCTCTCTATTCTAGGCTTCCTTTGCTCTGGCTCCACACTAGCTTCTGTCTGTCTTCCAAGGAAAGTGGTTCCTCTGAAGGGAAATCAGCTCCAGACCTTGATGCAGCAACTCTAAACGGAAGTGTGTTTAGTAGAACTTTAGTCCGTGGAAGGAGGAGCTTTTAAAACTTTCTCTTTCTAAAGGTTTTGCCTCCTAGTGGTCCAATTTAGTTCTCTCTGTAACTGGTATCTTCTTTATCTCCTCTTGGATGGTGACTAGGGCTCTGGAGAAGCCTTGTTTGAGTTCCATCTTTATGTTAAAGTAGGTAGTCCCTAAAAGGTACAGCCCAGAGCTGTGTTCAACAGCTGTGTTTTTGTGGTAGCTTCACTGTCAACTCTGTGATGTCCCTACTTCAAATTTAGCAGAAGAATGCCCTTTGCCAGCAACTTTCAGAGCTCTAGGTTTACAAAGAAGGTATGGAGCCCTTTGGACTCTCCTCATGCACGTAAGAGGAAGAAACAGTGGAATGCACAGATAGCATTAGAAGAGCAGTTGATTGACGCTGTATATAGTATGCAAGGTTTGTGGTTTTAGTGTCCTCTAGCCTACTTCTTAATCAATTCAAGGACAGGATACCATAGTTAAAGGACTATGATAAAGGTAACATTGCCTATGACTAACCAATCCATGCTACTGTAGATAATCGTGCTACTCACATTATATTAAGGCAATTCAAGCTAACTAAATGCTTTGGAATCCAATACAGTGATCAAATTGCTCTTGAAACCATCCAGGGCACTCCCTTTTAATAAACCAGAGCGCTCTCTTTTCATGTGATGGAAAGAAGAGTTCTGCAAACATATAAGATGGAAAGCATTTCTTCAAAAGCCCACAATGTTTTTCTTTTTTTTTTTTTTTTTTTTAAAGATTTATTTATTTATTTAATTTCCCCCCCTCCCCTGGTTGTCTGTTCTTGGTGTCTATTTGCTGCGTCTTGTTTCTTTGTCCGCTTCTGTTGTCGTCAGCGGCACGGGAAGTGTGGGCGGCGCCATCAGGCTGCACTTTCTTTTCACACTGGGTGGCTTTCCTCACGGGCGCACTCCTTGCACGTGGGGCTCCCCCACGCGGGGACACCCTTGCGTGGCACGGCACTCCTTGCGTGCATCAGCGCTGCGTATGGCCAGCTCCACACGGGTCAAGGAGGCCCGGGGTTTGAACCGCGGACCTCCCATATGGTAGACGGATGCCCTAACCACTGGGCCAAAGTCCGTTTCCCACAATGTTTTTCAAATTCACTTTATTTATTAAACTCATTCTGATCAGTCAGAAGTCCTGCACAATTATAATTTTTCTGTTCTCCCCTAAAATTAAGTTGACTATTGATGGGATCAAATAATTCTGCAACTACAACAACCGTTGCCATGAGTGGAGGATCTACCACAACGATTTCTCCTTCTCAAATTATTGTTCAAGTTGTGTGAGTGTATGAGTATGTGTTGGTGTAGCATCAGGTGTAGGGAAAGGATGACTGGGTCTTCTATTTCACAGACATTCTGAACAAGCTCAAGACAATGTCTCCATTCCACATAGGATAGCTCTCTCTTAGGACTGGACTGCTTTGTTTTGCTTGCCTGCCATAAGCTTTAGGTACAACTACATCGGTAAGGTAATAAAAACTGAGTCTTATTGAAATGGTAGAATGAAGGGGATTGAAGGATGGTTTAAAGCAATCTTTCTAAGGCACTCCTCTAGCAACTTGATGTTTTCCACACTTATCTATCTTTCTATTTCATAAATTTGTGGTTCAGAAGTTTGCCAAGGTATTCAAGTTAAAAATTGTTTTCCAAGTATCATGGTTTTTGTTAACAGTACCCAAGTCCATGCCCAATAAACACATTACCTCCCATCACATGAAAAAAAGTGTATTAATATATTTTCTGCCAAATAGGTTTCCCAATGTAGCCACAGCCTTTTCCAATGAAATCAACTAATATCCTAAAATATCGATATAAATAAATTACTAATAACAAACTTTTTGCTTATCTTTAATCTTCTGCCAAAGACCAATTTGATCAGAATGATATTTAGCAGAAAGAAAGGGGATATCTTGAGAAAGAATCAGACTAACACAGGGAGTATGGTAGAGTATTTCTGTGTCAAATTCCATCCAAACAATCCTGTTTTTTTAAAGGTCGGAAGCCCATACATACTTGGAATTTTTGTGCTCTGCCTTTGATTTAAAGCGCAAAATCAAAAGCCTGTTCTATGAAAAGAAGTGCACTTGAGCAACCCAGGAATGTGCTGAAGCCTTTCTACAAATTAATCTCTTTTTTAGTGAAGTGAAACATCGGGACCATTCAGGGACAGTGGGAGGGACCCGGGGGACTTGAATTTGAGCCAAGCTTAACGAGGACTTGGCGGCAAAGCAGAATTGAACTGTACCTTGTTAACTGGTGAAAGCTGTGAACAAGGTGGATTTATTGGCGAAGAATCCTCTTATTTTTGCTGTTGTAACTAACCATGAGGGGTACTTTTGAGATAGTTTTCATGAGCTTTAAAGGAAGAGAAAATGTATTTTGTATCTAAATTTTATAAGTAGACATTTTAGTTTTGAGGTGATTTCATCTTTTCCTCTTCTAAATTTTCTGCTGTCTTGAAGACACATGATTTGATGTTTCAGTAGAGTCAAGATTTATTCATGGGGCCATTTACCGTGCATCTATAGTGCCAGCCACTATATCAGGCAACAGGGGGAAGCCATGCTAATCACAGTCCTGGGCACAGAGAGTCTCATCTCCCAGTGAGCGATGCTGGATTTTCTCAGGCCCAGCAGGAAAAGCAGTCACCAAGAGGCAGAGCATGCAGCAGGTTTCAACTGATTTTCTCTGAGCAAATCATTTCTCCTAGGAACCATGACATCCTTTTCCCAGAGAGATCCTTCCTGTTGAAATGCTGGTCTATTCTATAAATTTCTTCCATAGAAAATGTGCTGGGTGGGAAGCATGGCAATCTTGAAAGTCACTGTTCAACAAGGACCAGAAAACAGCATTTTATGATGCAGAAAATCGTCTTCAGGAGGTTGCTAAAATCATCTTGAGCAAGTTCCTAAAATAATCTTGAACAACTTACTAGAACTTTCTATGCCTCAGTTTCCTACTTTGGTAAAATGAAGATGTAATCTGTTGCATAGGATTATTGTGAAGGGTGTATTTCTCAAATGCAAGCTATCTGTTTGGTGCTTTTCTGATCATTCAGGAGGTCCGCCTAATTTTGTTGTCTATATTTTCTCTTAAGAGTCTGATTGCGAAAATGTTTATAGGATAGAATAATTCCATATTCTCTCTTTAGAGTTATTGCTAAAAGACTTATGGGGTAGAATAATCCTATGCCTAAAATGGTCATTAGGTTGAGTGTCAAATCACAGATGTCTTTAAAGGGGTCTCCATAGTGAATGAGGCTCCAAAGCCATGAGTAACTGGGTATGTGAGATGTGTACGGGGATGTGGGAAGACAATGATAATCTCTGTTTATGTTTATAAGTCTCACCGTCATTAGCTTTAGTTGTTATTTTTTCACATAATATATAATACATATAATATATTAGAAGAGTGGCACATACATGTCTATGTGTGTGTATATATATATATTCATTTATAAATTCACATATATTGGGAAGGCAAGCTATTTTTTTTTTTAATTGGCAGAGTCTTACTTTATCAGGACTCAAATAACAAAGCATCACAGACTAGTTGGCTTAAACAGCAGGAATTTTTCATCTCACAGATTTGAAGGCTGAAAGTCCAAAATCAAGGTTATCAGCAGGCCATGCTTTCACTTACATCTGTAGAATCCTGGTGGTGATTCAATCCCTGTCTTATCACCTGGCAATCTGTCTCATTCTTTCTCCTTCTCTGACTTATACTTATGTGCCTAGATTTCTTCTGCCTATGAGGATTCAAGTCAAAATAGATTAAAGCTTACTCTTATTCACTTTGGCCAAGTCTTAATAGGATCTTTGTAGATCCCGTTTACAACTGAATTAGGATTTGAACATGTCTTGTGAGGGGCATGATTCAATCCCCAACACAGAGTTTTATAGTCAAAAGAGTTAGGAGACTACTGCTTTGGAGGAAGGGCAAGTAAGCCATTGAGAATAGATTTCTCTTCCATGAGATGTGAGTGCCCGGAACCATCCAGAATCAAAATGTTCCAGTTTACTTCAAATTATCTTTAATAAGAATATAGAAAACCCCTCTTTAATTATACAGAACAACTAGTGCTGTTGTTGTTTGTTTCAAAATGCCCCAAATCTGAAACTCTGATTTTGTTGGGATTCTCAGAAAGCCAGAAACCTGCTTTTAAAACCAGCTTTCAGAATTCCTTTGTAGCATGGGAAGACTACAAAACTGAAACAAACCAATGAATTATCTAGAATGTTTCTTGGCTGTGCAGAATATTCTCCATTTTCACCTCCAGGTCCACTTTCCAAGCTTTTGAGCTTAGCATGAAATGTGGGGAACCTCACTTCAGGGACTTGGTCATCTGGGCTTCTTTGGCTTTTGGCTTCTGTTTGGGTTTGACCAATGAGAAGTGCTGGCAGTGTATGGAGAATGAAGAAGAGGAAGTGTGAGGTATTTATTGTTTCAGCACCCCCACCTTCCCCTGTGGCAGTGACAGGCTTAATTCTGTCTGGGTTCCTGACACAGCTCCCCCTCTTTGCCTCTTCAGGCTGAGAGGAGGTTAGGGGTTTACTAACCCCTGCCCATGGCTTGTAGGCAGACGTACTATTAAACTCTCCTAAATAGCTCATATTGGGGATACATCTATTCCCTTTCAGGATCCTGATTGAGTCTCCAATTTAATTCAACACACATCCATTACCAAAGTGTAGAAGATGTAGAGGTGGATAACATACAGGTCCAAGTTGGCTATATCCCAAGTTTATTTAGTCTTCTATTCAAAAAAGTGTTTTGATGCTGTTCTTGTTAAAGGAGAGTTTCTTGCAATATATGTAAAAGTCATCTTTTAGCAGAAAAATATGCCCAGGATTTTCTTACCTGATACAAATATATTCTTGGGAAAGGAAGAAGGGTCTTCAGGCAATGGTCTTTTTAAGAGATCACATTTCAAGCAAGAAGACTGTCATACAAGCAAAATATACACCATACAATGATAAAGTGCTTGGAGGAAGAGGGTGGGTATAATTGGAAACCATATGACAGAACTGTCCTGGTGGTAAAGAGCTCACTCCCAAGGAAATGCACATATTCCAGAAAGATATGGCCAAGTAGTTGTAAGGTACATAGAGATACAACTTTTGGAGGAAAATATGACTTGTGTCTAATCCAGGTTTCAAAAGGACCTAATACTGCTACTACTAACAATAATAGCTAACATTTACGGAGTGCTTACTATGTGCTTTACATGCATTAACATATTTAATTATCAGAACAGCCCATAAGACAGGGTCAATTATTATCCTCATTTTATTGATAAAGAAACTGAGGAACAGAAGAACTTTGCCTAAGATAAGAATCTATATAATCTGGCTCCACATATAATATTCTTTACTGTATCCACAGGAAAATTAATGTTCAGTTAAGGAAAAATATTTTCTTGATAAAAATAAAAATTGTTTCCATCCTCTCCTCCATGTCACACATTTTTCTCATTGTTAGAATAACTCAAAATGGTTTTACAGGTAGACTTCCTCTTTCATTCTAGGCAGTCCCTTTTAGCAATTACATATGGATTATTCCTGAGAGGAAGTAAAAGGAACTCTGTGCTTCTTGAGATAAATGTTAAAGAGGTGTATTTTTTTTTAAGTTTCTGACTTTTCAATTGTTAGGCGATTACCATGAAAGTCACTTTTAAAGCCAATAAAAGTACTCTTTTAAAGTAGAGACCTACTTGTCCGAGGCCTCTTCCAGGCTGGTCACTTTCCATTGTGAGAAATGCCAAGCAATAGTCAGGGCTGCTTAGGGGGAAAAGACAAATATTTCAACCTAAGTTTACAATGTGAAATCAGCTTGAAAATCTACCCCCTTTGAGAAGCTGTGAAATCTCCTGGATGCTTAAAATAGGTCCCATTAGTTGTTATTTATTGCATTCAACTGCGAGTTTGCCTAGGAGGAAACATATTGTCGGCAAATTGTGGCCCCAATGGTGCTTGGTGTCCGTGATTTATCCAGCATGGTGTAAACGGAAAGGGCCAGAAGCTCTGCATTTTGTTCTTCTCTGATGCTGAGCAGGCCCTGGCTTTGCTCCTGAAATCTGGCTGTGGCATGTCTTTTGGCCAGGCTATATTGTAGATCAAATGCATTCCATCAGAAGATCTCTTGCTAACCTCCTCGGATTATCCTGCATTTCTGAGACTGAAGTTCAGCCTCTGTAGAAACAGCCTTTCCCATAGAATGGAGAGTGTAAGATCCTTCAAAAGGGTAAAAGAAAAAAAATAAATAAATAAAAAGAAAGGAAAAGGAATGCATGTCATGTGAGATCATTATTAAGAACAAGAATGATTTCTGATGGAAAATTCCAAATTCCCTTTGAACAACTGCCTTGGGGAATATCTTTTAGGAAACACAAGAATTGCATAGACTATGTCATTAACTGTGCTTATGATTTCCTTAGAATGTTTATAGGTGGGAGTCAGGGTGTGGAATGTATAAATATTATGCAAAAATTACAGTACAGTGATTGCTTCCTTTGCCAATTCACTCCCCGGAAAGTCATAAAACACTGCAGTGGCATCTGTGGTATGCATGAAAATTTAAGCTTTTACCTTTATTTAACCTTACAAGCTAGGTCTGACCCAGAGCCTATAGCTTATGAATATTAAAACAATTATTTCTAGAGAATTTGAAAATGTGGGGCAATCATATTGCAGATCAACTTAAAATCTCTCTTAACCTGAGAAATCTTCTTTTATCCTACCCATGCTTGACAGTAAAGAAGATTTATTACCTCTGGAAAAGAAGCCAAAAATTATGTTGACTTGGTCCCCTAGGCCGTGCTTCACAGTAGGCATCTCCCATTTGTCACAGTTCCGAGGACCGTAACTGTGGACCAATTGTGTGCTGAAGTGGGTGAAAGTCTAGCGCTAATGGGTCCAAAGTTCACCAGCCTGGTTTGTCTCCTGGAGACTGTCATAACTCTAACCCCTGTCCGGACCAGTTATGCCCTTTCCCATCAGGGTTATAGGGTTCTCGGAGTCCACATGGGGGCCAGAGAACTGGGTTTCATGCTGCAATCAGGTGACTGAATTTTGGTGTCAGCTCAGCTGTAATTTGTTCTGGGATCTTGAGCAATGTATTTAGACTCTATCTAGGCTTCAGTTTCCTTTCCGAAAGGCATTTGTAAACATTTATTGTAATTTCACCCACTAATGGTAGGAAATACAGATTACAATTCTTCTCTTTCCCACACAGTGCCTAACATATTGCCAGATATGAAGGCAGAATTCTAGAAATCCTTACTGAATGATAGTGGACCACCAAGTCCAGTTCTCTGACTATGGCAGACTATAGACCTAAGGTAGTACATTTCCTCTATAATATCAAGTAATCATCATAATAGTAGTAGTAGCAGGACAGCAGCTAACAGTCGTTAACTGCATGACAATTCTTTAAAAATTAGTATCTACAAAATAATAAAAAACAGAACAAATGAAAAACAAGAAAAACAAACAAAACATTTGTTACTACTGAATCTTCATAACCGTCTGAATCATGTTCTATTATTGTAGTCAATTCATGGCTGATGAAACTGAGAGTGAGAACATTCAAGTCACTTGGCCAAGGTCAATAGCAATTAAGTGCCAGAGCCAGGAATTGCTCAAAGTGGTTCCCAAGTTAATGCCTTTTAACCACTGCCCAAATTGCCTGGATTCAGACACTGGGACTTTTCTAAAAGATCCAACTCTTTCTTTCTTTAATCTGCTTGGCTAGTGTGGTGTATTTGACATAGGCAGATTTCCCTAGCTTAGAAAATTAGGGGTTAAATAACTGAAGGAAAAATAAAGTAGAACTGGAGTATGATTCCACTAGGCTTATTTTTTCTAATTGCTTTGGCCTCCTACCACAAAAGAGTTTCAGATCTTGAGGAAAATGTAAAACTTTCCAGTACTGATTTCCTTGGTCTCGTTTTCAAACAAAGTAAACCAGATTGCCCTGGGTTTATTTATGCTCTTAGGGAAAAGATATAATTTGCTCCTGTTCAGATTTTTGTTTAAAGCTGGTTTCTTTCTAAAGGTAGCTTGGTTAATCAACAAGCTGGCACTGCAAGAAGTCCTCAGACTAACTAACGCGTTCTTGAGCAAAAGCATGAACACTTCCGGCTCCTCTCATTTGGTGAAGATCAATTTCACCAGAGGTTCTTTACACCTGTGGGGCATTATTGATCTGACTTCTTGTTCCAACCAGGTCTTTATTCAAAGTTTTGGAAACAAAACATCCATCAGTCGCTACAACTGGAACACCAGGAAGGAGGCAATCTATTGGGAATGTTTAGTACTATTTTAGGTATCTTTTAAATCAGCAATATTGCATATATATGTTTTCAATTCAACATTCTTTCCCTCCCCTCCCCTCCCTTCTGTTCCTTATCTCTTTTTCTTTTCTTTACAAATGAGGATACTGAGTGAGGCCTAAATAGGGGAAGTAACTTGACCAAGGCCTCACCTTAGTAACAGTCTAGACTAGAATTCAAATACTCAGACTTCTAGTTTTCTGTTCCTTCTACCATAAAAAAATGTTTTATCTTGTTTTTTGGGTTTTTACCATCAAATCAGTTATCTATGCTTGTTTCCCACCCTTTGGAGTACCTTTGTTTGTCTTTTAAAAGCATATTGTTTTTCTTTTAGGTAGTAATTTTGGAGAGTATTTTCTCTACCTGGTTTTACTATCTTATAAACAATGATTTTCAGGAAACAAACTAATGAGATTTTCCATTTTATGGATCCTTGACTCAGTTAATAAATTACAGTGGTTTTCACTTAAGCGTCTCAGATCTGATAAAAGGTTGGTTTTGCCAAGATGAACACATATATTTTTCTTTATTAAGTATACAGAATTTGTAATTACAGGCCTTAATTAGATTATGGTCACTGTCCTTGAATTTTTTTCATTTCTGTATCACTAGTGGGATTATTTTCCTCCCTTCCACATAAAAGAAGGTCTCTGACTGTTTCCATTTTTAATTCTGCTTTTCTGAGCAACAAAAGAGCTTTTGTTATTCCCTCACAGGGAGTCTTGATGCCTTGTGAAGTCTAAGGATGGCTTTGTCAGATAGAGTCTTGGCACTGCCTCAAATAAATACTCAATCTTCATATGCTGATGCTATGTATAGATGAGTGTGGTGCTTTGTAGGCATTTTGGAGACCATCTCTGATCTTTTTTAAAAAAAGGTGATTTAATCTCAACATCAATTTGAAATGCTGCAGAATTCCCTTTTCAATGGTTAAAAGCAAATTTTAATCAAAGGGTGTCATGATGATGGGAACGAGTGTTGTTGGGGGGGGAGAAGGGGGGTGGGGGGGTGGGGTTGAATGGGACCTCACATATATATTTTTAATGTAATATTATTACAAAGTCAATAAAAAAAAATAAAATAAAATTAAAAAAAAGGGTTATCATAATGATGAGAGCGAATATTTCTGGGGGACCTAAAAGTTTTCAAAGCAATTTCACATGCATGATTCTACAAACTTCTGTATTAAGCATGTGAGATGTTTACAGTACAGATTATGTTACTACTATCTTGGAAATGATAAAATGGATAATCAAAAAATTTAAATGACTGACCCAAGCATAAATGACCATTGAGAATTAAAATCTATAATTTTGGCCTCCAGCCTCTTTTTCTCCACCCTCCTTTATTTCGTCTTTGCCTACCGTATTATTATATCAGTTATGATGCTGTTTTATATACCAGTTATTTAGCTCAGTTTCTCCTGGGGTAGGGGAGAAGGAAAAATATGCTTGAGTTAAATAATATGTAGCTTTAGTTCCAGTTACTAACCAGACATTTTAAAATCACTAATTGCTTAACTCAGTTGAGTCTTCAAAGTATTTTCTATTTTCAGTTATAGCTTTAGTTTGTCATAATAGAGATATTTTTAGCCCAATTCTGATCAACACAGCACTGCTGGCTCAGAAATGTGGATGGGGGTGATAGTGGTACAGTGATGTGATTGGGTTGAATGTTGAGGGGGAGCTGGGTGGGAGTGTTGGGTTGGACTATCCATTGAATGGGGCCGGAGGGAGGAAGGAACAAGTGAGCTCCGGGGATCTGCAGGTCTGTGATTAAAGCTACCATGGTGGAAAAGTTCCTGTTGCAAATTCAGCAGGACGGTTACTGGTACAGGGTGTCAGGGTTGGGGGAAAATGCAGGATAGGGCACACCTGGAGCAGGCTTCTATGGAGTATGAAAATGTTCATCTTGTCATGTGTGTTATCTCAGTGGGCGAAGACCCACACAATAATGAGAAAATATTAAATTCCCATTTGGGGGAGTCCTGCTATGTTCTCAATTAGAGGGACAAGATTCTCTCAAGAACATAGGCAGTAACAAATAAAAGATAACAGGCCAATATTCAAGTTCTCAAGTAACTATGAACCTTATTCTTCAAAAATTGAAACTTAGTTTTTACCATAGGTTCTGAGAGGAGGGAGAGGGAAGAACAGCATAGATGGAATATAGGACATTCTTAGGAATTTGGAATTGTTCTGTACAATCTTGCAATAACAGACACAGGCCATTTTAAATTTTGTCAAAACCTATGAAAGCGTATGGTACAAAATGTAAACCATAATGTAAACTATAGACCATGATCAGTAGCAATGCTTCAATATTTGTACATTAATTGTAACAAATGTACCATACACATGTAAAATGTTGTTAATAGGGGAGAGTGGGAGAGAGGGAGGGGGTTGGATATATTGGAATCCCCTGTATTTTCTACGTGAGTTTCCTGTAACCTAAAGCTTCTTTGAAGATAAAGCAGAAAAAAAAAAAAAATACAACACAGGGGAAACATATGCAGGAAATTGTCACGGTATGTAAAAGATAGATTTTACAGAGATGAAAGACACAATGAAAATTTTTTATTTTATTTTACACTATTCTTATTTTTGGAATTTATTTGCTATTTATTATTTTTATTTGCTGTTTTTTGGTTTGGTTTTGGGGGGTGTTTGGATTGCAGAAGGGTCACAACTGTGACAGGGTAGGCTCACTGGTGTGGGGTGTCTGTGATGGGGGGATGTGTGAGGAGGGGTACACTTGAGGCATGCCTCTGTGGCATATGAATATGTTCCAGTGGTCTCAGTGGGTGGAGACCTACACAATAACTGAAAGAATATTGAATTCCCATCCTGGGGATTCCTACTACATTCTCTAATAGAGTGGTAAGAATCCCCTAGTACATGGACAGTGCCTAGCAAAGGACAGACCATTACATGATATTGATGGTTGTACTTATGAACCTTGTTGTGAAATTGGAACTTTGCCTAGTATTATATATTGCCTAAGAACTATCTCCTTATAGCTTCCTTGTGGGTCAAATGTGGCCTCTCTCTAAGCCAAATTCAGCATATAAA
Organism: Dasypus novemcinctus; assembly: GCF_030445035.2. NCBI lineage: Eukaryota > Metazoa > Chordata > Mammalia > Cingulata > Dasypodidae > Dasypus > Dasypus novemcinctus. The sequence continues at coordinate 190,150,810 of NC_080673.1, read as the reverse complement.
TGCTCTACCTTCCCCCTGGCATGGGCATGACTCCTGGGGATGAGCCTCCCTGTCATTGAGGGATTATTACCAAGTGCCAAATAGCAATGCATTTGGAAAAAGACCTTGACCAAAAGGGGGAAATATGAAATACAAATGAGTTTTTATGGCTAAGAGATTTCAAAGTGAGTCAGGCGGTCATTCCAGAGGTGACACTTATGGATGTCTCAGCAGTATCTCATTGACTGCCACAGTAAACAGTGCCTCAATCAGCAGGGCTCTTGAGGGCTCTAGATACTATTTAGGCATGGTAGACAATCTCAGGAATTCTGCACCCTGTCAATGAGCTTTACTTTGGAATATATACTCCCCAATGTAACTGAGTTAGACTCATTTATATCCCTACACTTGTCTCTTCTGCCCCTTTTATTTGAAACTATAATTAGCACGATACTCATAAAATATTTGTCCTAGAAACTTAAATCTTCAGTCTTTTCATATGTCAGTTGACCCCTGAATGGCAGCAGAGTTTCAATAGCTACTCTTAATTTTCTTGGACTTGCCCAGGACAACTAACAACCGGAAGATGATGGACTATGCCCATCCCAAAAATAGAGTATCTAAAACTGCAAGCAAGACAGTTCCACCCATCTGCCCCATGGGATCTGAGCCTCCTCTCAATCAGAAACAGAGTGGACATCACCATCCCCAAACCCTTAAGATTGAAGAATGAACAAAAACAAAGGCGGGGGGTGGGGGGTGGGAAGTAATTCTGGACTAAAGTAGACTTATTTTCATTATAGCAGTGGAGGACCTTGTATCATTGATATAAAGGCAGTGGCCACCAGAGGTTCTGAGGGGAGCTAAAAGAAAGAATATGTGCAAAATGTAGTATTTTGGGGATATTAATGATGGATACAGGCCATTCTACATTTTATCATAACCTACAAAATTGTGTGGTCAAAGTGTAAACTGTAATGTAAACTGTAGACTATGGTTAGTAGCAATGCTTCAATATGTGTTCATCAGTTATAACAAAGATACCACACTACTGAAAGATGTTGTTAATAGGGGAAAGTGTGGGAGGTGCAGGGGTGGGATATATGGTAATCGCGTATATTTTTAATGTAACATTTATATAATCTAAAGCTTCTTAAAAATGAAAAAATGAAAAGGAAATGTGGTACTCACAGAGTATCTAAGCCTCTCTTTCTGGGCTCCAGGGTCCATTTGGCCATATATTCCAGATTAGAAATTTGGAAAGGGGTTGATACCACTTTTCCAATATGACTTGGGAGATAGGCAAGATATGTAACTTTGGTAAGACTCTTTTTTTTTTCATTATGAAAATGGAAATGATAATAGCATCTCTATCACAGATTGTAAGGAGCATTAATTAAATTGCCTAGCACAGTTCATGACTCCTTGCTTCTAGTTTACCTTCCTAAAACAAAGTTAACAAAAACTCGAAGTATGAAATGTTTCCTTCCTCCATTATGAAGTCCAGATTCTTTATTCAAAAAACTTGGAATCTTTCACAATATCAATCAATCTTTCCATTCCAGGATCGCCCCCTCCATTTCTATCTAACTTTTATTCCAGCCAAATTACCATCATCCTTTACTATCTAATCTGCCCTTCCCTATCTGTTTCACCAAATGTTCCTGTTTTCTTTATCTTGCTGCCATTTGGTGGAAAGTCTTCTCTTCTTCTTGGAAAAGTCTCAAATTTCCTTCAATATGAAGCACAACAAGAGTTTAGTGCTTGCTGCCTGTGTTTCCAAGTTCTTTTTGCCCTGTATGTACCAAAATGCTATCCACACTTAATTGTACCTATTGAGCCCCACATCTGCCTATTTGATTCATCTTTGCATTCACAGTATCAGGCACAGTGCCAAGCATACCACAGATACTCGATAACTGATGGTTAGATTAACTTGAATTGATCTCTTCCCAGGTGACTTCGAGAATGCCTTTGACAAGAAAGCTTCATCCAGGAAGTATTTAAAGTTCATTGAGTTAAATCTTGAAAAAGGAAGCACTTAGTGAATTTTAGCTTATTTAATTGAGATGAACACTAAGATGTTGTATTAGTCAGCCAAGGGGGTGCTGATGGAAAACACCAGATATCTGCTGGGCATTATAAAGGGTATTTATTTGTGGTAGGAGCTTACATTTACCAGGCCATGAAGCATAAGTTACTTCACTCATCAAAGTCTATTTGAAGTAAGATGGCTGCCAATGTCTGTGAGGGTTCAGGCTTCCTGGGTTCCTATGTTCCTGGGGCTTGCTTTTCTCTGGGTTCAAGGTTCCTTTCTTCCTGGGGCTGGCTTCTCTTTCCTCTGTGTGCTGACTTCCTGGGGCTCCAGCTTAAGTCTTCAGCATCAAACTCCAACATCAGAAACCTGTAACTCTGTCCTTTGCCATGCCTTTTATCTGTGAATCCCCATCCACTAAGTGGGGTCTAATGACATGGCCCAATAAAAGCCCTAATCATAACTTAATCATGCCCAGGTACAGATCAGATTACAAACATAATCCAATATTTATTTTTGGAATTCATAACCATTTCAAAATGCCACAGATGTACCAAATATGGTGCCTGGCCACCATAGGTGCTCATGAAATTCAAGTATCTCACTCAACAAATGAAGTAATTTCAAATCCAAAATGATCAGAGAAGGCTTTATTTTTATGAGAATTATCTTAAAATGGTTGAAAGGTTGTTTGTATGAACCTGTTATAATCATATATAGATAACTAACTTGATCAACTTTTTTCTTCTGGTAATTTTAATGTTCTCAGAGAATACTTGGAAATTGATCTTGAGTTAGACGATTCCAAGGCAATCTATATTGCAATTAGCTTTTGGTTATCCAACTTGAACTAGTCCAAGAAACTAAAAAACAGAGGAAAGACAAGTTTCATAAAATAAATTAAAATATGTTTATATAGGTGGATTAAATTTCTATTTGTACATTTTCCTTTTCTCTAATTTGGGGATGCAATTTGAGTCTTACAAAAGAAAATGTATAAAATCAAATAGTTTCTTAGAGCCTATTTATCCATCACTCTTAAGTAACTGCAGATGCAATGAACTGGTAATAAATCTTCATTGGTTCTTTATTTTCCTAACATTCTTTGTTCTGGGATTCAGAATAACACATCCAACCCTCTGCTTTGGTGTTGGAACTAAAGATGAGACCATTTGGGGAAATCCATCGTAGTTATTAGTAAAATTGCTCAGGGGAAGGACAGAACTTTTTGGTTGACCAGGTTATAAAGACCAGCTTTAGGGAAAAGTAAATCTTATCTCAATTACCCTGAAAAAAAAAAAAAAAAGACTGAATATTTGTTCTTTAGAAAAAATAATGTAAACAATTCCCTTGTGTTCCTTATATTTCTATAATGAAAATTATGAGAGAACAAGAAAGAGATAAATGTCTGGGATCAGGATTTCTAAACCATTTTGCCTTTTTCTTTGTACCTAGCCACCAACCTTCCCCTTACCCCACATCATCCTTGCCAGATGTCCCTGATTCACTGACGACTAGGCAAAGAAATATTTCATTATTTGTCCACTCCACACTTCATTTTCCATATGTAAAAAGGGGATAATATTAATTCCTACCTCATAAATTGTTGTGAGAATTAAATCAGATCATCTATGTGACCAAGCAAATACTTGGTAATGACTATTAAGATTAAAGCTAGACTTTCAATTGCAAACTTTGAATCAATCTCCTTTTAAAATTTAATCTTCATTTGGGCTGATTCTAATAATAATCATATGTTGTTTCAATAAAATACATATGATTTGAATCAGTGATAAGGCTTTTACAAAGAATACAGGCAGATACATGGCCTTTGGGAGGAATGCAGAGACCAGTGCTTTTATTTATTCATATATCTACTTGCCCATCCATCAAACTGCCCCAGATTCCCATTCATTTATCCAATCCCTATTAAGATTAGTAACTCTGTCATGCCAAGCAGACGGTGGTGACTTCAAAATGTGTCAATTTGCTTAAGCCAAACTTCATTTACTAAAATTACTGTTCCTGTATATTTTCCTTCAGTGTGCATCACAAGAGATTATACTGTGAGATGTGAAGGGCAAAAAGTAAAGCAGCAGCTATCTTGTACCTCACACATGTTGTCTTTTATCTGTTGGTGCACATCATAGGTGTGAAGCAGATGCTGGATCTGCAATTTCCCCACATTCCCCAGAACCATCTTTAGCATCTGTGCCCCCTGAACCAGGTACGTGTATTTAGTTCTGGGACGAAGGTCGTTGGCTTCTGCATGTTTCCCATGTCATATAGATCAGAATCAGCAAGAACTGAAATGCCTCTCAGTCCATCCCCCTGAACTCCATCTTCTGCTTATGGTTGCCAGGTTATTCTTATTCTCCCCATTTTATACCCATTTTCCTTTCCTGATGATATGCCTTGCAGATTTCAAGTTCCAGCATGAGCCTTGAATTCAGAAGTCTTACAGAAACTTCTTATCCAGCTTCCACAATTGTAAATGGTCAAAGTCTTGCAGCAAATACTTTTACACAAATATACATCTTAGAGTTACTGCTTCTCTGATTTAACCTTAACAGATACACAGACCTAATCTTGGGTCTTCCCTCATTAATTTTGCATCTTGAATCATATATATATATATTTTTATGGGTAGAAAAAAATACTAGAATTCATTCTAGATTAGCCTACTTAAACATTTCATTCTCTTAATCAGAGAGGATATATTTCTTGCTTGAAGTACTTTACTTAATTTGTTTTTACCCCATAGACACTTTAACTTTTTTTGAATGAGGATCCCTTCTTTGAACTCACTTTTAAAAAGTATATTCCAAATTTTCTTCATCTTTTGAACTCACTTTGGACTTATTAATATTTAACAGATTTTATCTTGTTTAACAAACTTTAAATTAGATCTCCTCTGATCTTTATCTTCTTCAGCCTCCTATATTACTTATGTCTGTTTCCTACATTAAATTCATTTGGGGGGGAAAATGAAGTCTACAAAGCAATAAATATGAATGATAAATAATTTCTTCACTTTACTATTTGTTTCAGTCAGAGGACTCATATAGATAAAACATTTTAGTTAACTATTGAGAAGGAGGGAGAAGTTTTCTAGGTTCTTATAAGCACAGAATTATAGACTCTCAAAGGCAGAACCCAAACTAGTAAAGTAAAATCAGTATTCTATTATATTCAATAATGTATTGATATTTGACTAAACCTGTGTGATGTTCAACCATTTCTCTATTTCTTTTAGTCATTTTTTTATCCATTTACACATTCACTCATATCTCAAATGATTTGTGCGACAAACAGAATTGGACATCAAATAATAGCAAGAATAGTGTTCAATTCTAGAAATACAATTTTCTTGCACATAGAATAATGAGGAAAACAAATGAATGAGAAAATACAATACAAGATGTGTTAAACATTATATTAGTGAGAAGTACAGAAAAGAAGACAGGTGGATTTTCCACCCGGGATGAGGTGAACTTATCCCAAGATATTGTGTCAAAGATAAATCCAGAACTAAACTTGGAAAAAAGAATGCAAATGAATAAGAAATAATAGAAAGGATAGTCCAGGGAAGCATGTAGAGGGATCAAGATAGTATGACATTCTGAGAACTGCAAACAGATATCAGCAGGGCTGAAGATTAAATTATTTATCTGGATAAAAGGGAAGGATTGGTGAAAATGTAAGGTATGTAGCCAATGAGTTCGGATTTTGCCCTGAGGGCAAGTAGAGAACTAGAATTTTTAAGTGGGAGAAAAATAATTCATGTTTAAGTTTGATATTTCCACATGTCTACCTAATAATCATGTCAATTTTAATATGGGTCAAAAGGGAACTTTTTGTTTCCTCCCTGTCCTGGTTTGAGTCTTTTGTAGGATCCCAGAAAATTATGTTTTTAAGCTAAACCATTCCTGTGCATGGAAGCCTATTGTAAGCGGGGCCTTTTGATTAGATTAAATTAAGAGATCCTTTGATTGCATTTAAAGTAGGTTAAGGGAACTTGATTAGATCATTTGATTAGATCAATTGTAATGGACTACTCAGTGAGGCAGATTGGGTCTCTGCCCTCTTACTGGAGCCTTATGTAAATGGAGAAACAGAGAAAGACACACAGAAAAGGAACTTTGCCATTTTGACCTGGCCATGTGAGAGAGAGGACTCCAGATTTTACTACAGCTGCAGAAAGACAGGGAAGTCCCAAGAAATAGGCTCAAGGAGTGGAGCCCAGGAAGAGATGCCTGATAGCTCACAACTGAGCTCCAGGATAAAGTAGATAGAGAGGTACATCCAACATCTTGCCTCACTACGTGGCAGGACTCCAGGATCTGCTGGAAGCCAACTTCTTCTTTTTTTAAGTTTTATTTTTTAAAATTTGAAAAAAAATTATCTTTTAAAAAAAAGATACATAGATGATGCAAAATGTTACATTAAAAAATATAAGAGGTTCTCATATACCCCATTCCCCACACCCCCACTCATCCACATCAACAACTTCTTTCATTAGTGTGGTATATTCATTGCATTTGATGAATACATTTTGGAGCACTGCTACACAGCATGGTATATAGTTTATGTTGAAGTTTACACTCTCTCCCAGTTTATTCAGTGGGATATTGCAGGATACATAACGTTCTGAATCTGTCCCTGCAATATCATTCAGGACAACAAAATGCCTCCATATCACACCTCTTCTTCCCTCTTCCTGCCTCAGCAAATCCCGTGACCACTGTCTCCATATCAATGATATAATTTCTTCCATTGTTAGAGTCACAGTAGTTTTATAGTAGAATTCCAGTAAGTCCACTCTAATCCATATTTTATTCCTCCATCTTGAGGATCCTGGAATGGTGATGCCCACTCCATTTCTGAATTGAGAGGGGGTTTAGATCCCACATGGTTGATGGATGGGATTCTCCTGCTTGCTGTTGTAGACTCTCTCAGTTTCTTGGTGCGGTGGTTGGCCATCATCACCTCTTTGTTAGCTGACCTGGGTAAGTGCAATGAACTGGAGAGGCTCAGGGCCCAGCTGGCACATGGACAGTTCAGAGATTCAAGTCTCCTGGGCATATACCAACCCCAGCACCAACCACAGGTTCAGTAAGTGATAGAAGAGGCATGTGTTGAGAAGTCACATCTGAGTCCACCTCCATCACACTCAGGAGCACAAATTCCAAAGTAGGGCCCACTGGCAAGGCCCTGAACTCCAGAGCTATCTGCCATGACCATAAGACTTTGGTGTTTCCATAGCCCTCAGGAACACCACTACTTGGGGTTGTATCTACTTTGGCTGTCTCTGAGTTCCTGCTGAGACATGTGTAAGCACAACCCCTCTAAATTTTACCAAAAATTTGTAGAACTGTATGGTCTAAAATATAAACCATAATGTAACCATGGTTGGTAGCTATGTTTCAATATTTGTACATTAGTTGTAGCAAATGTAACATCCACATGTTAAAAGATTATTACTGGGGAGGGGGGAGGAGAGGGAGAATGTTGGGTATGTGGGAGCTCCCTATGCTCTATATGTGACTTTACTGTGACCTAAAACTTTTTTTGAAGACATAATAAAAAAAAAAAGATGTAAGACTAAGGAAGAAATGGAAAAGATTGCCTTGCCACTGCAGGGCAATATCTATTATGGCAATGAAAGGCAAAACATCAAAAAAATTTTTATGATATTTTTCATTTTTTAATACCCCAATTTAGTTTTTACTTTATTTTAATTTTTCTAAATTATTATCTATTCTGTTTCTAATCTTTAAAACTGTCATTACTATTTCATTTTCCTAGTAATTCAATTTGGCAATATATTAGGCTTCATTTTTGAAGAAGTTTTTGATCACAGAGGAGTTCAACTATCGCAGGGGAGGAACATTACTGTGGGGTGTCATTGATGGGGGAGTGTATGGGTGGGAGGAAGTTTTCCAAAACATGCATATAGGGTATATAGATATGTTCAGATGTTCTTTGGGTATTTACAGTGGGTAAAGTTTCACATGACAACTGAGGGAGTGCTGCATTCCCATCCTGGAGAGCTCTGTCACATTCCCCAAAGGAGCAGCAACAATCCCCAAGTGCAAGGGCTAAGACCAGTGAAGAGTGATGGTTCAATGATGGACCCTTGATACTGATGACCATGCTTATGATCCTGTGTGCTTAAAATTTCAACTTGGCCTGGACCTGCAGGGTGCTTAAAAGTTACCTCCTGAAAGCCTTCATGTTGCTCAAATGTGGCCATTCTCAAAGCCAAACTCAGCATGTAAATGCATTACCTTCCCCCCAGCATGGGACATGAGTCCTGGGATGAGCCTCCCTGGAGGAGAGGGATTACAACCAAGCACTGGCTGGTGATGCAACAAGAAAAAGATCTTGAATGAAAGGGAGAAATGGTAAAGAAAATTGAGTTTATATGGCTAAGAGACTTCAAAATGAGTTGGGAACAGCAAACTTTTGATGAGAAAGCATCTCCAAGGATGCATTGATTTGGACATTTTCACAACCTTGAAAATGTAATATTTTCCCCTAATAAAATTCCCATTATAAAAGCCAACACATTTCTGGCATATTGCATTGGCAGTCTTTTGGCAAACTAAGGCACTCCCCAAATTTGCTCTTCCCCCAAGGTACCCCATCTCAATAACTGCCAACACCAACTACTGAGTTGCTTAAGCCAAAAATTCAGGCACCTTCCCTTATCATTTTTCCCTGACCTTTCATATCCAATTCATCAGTCAATCTAACTGACTAACTTTTAATCATTGCCAGAATCCATCCATCCCTCTCTGCAACCAGTCCTAGTAAACTAAACTAAATCATTCTCTTTTATTTCATTTTTTTTTTCTGTAATAAACTTCTAAGTAATTTAGTACCTTTGCCCGGTCTTTTTCCACATACATATTTTAATTATTTGCATGAGATCTATCAATCCCTAGACTGTACTTTTTTTTCCCATTTTATTTGCTTGTTTGTATCTGTTTCTCTGTCCTAGAATGTAAATTTCCTGACATTAAAACTGTTCTTGTTCACCCTTTTTATACCATAACATAGAACATTGTTTGGCAAATGGAATGCTCTATTATGTCAATGGGATGAAAGCATAAGAATTCTGGAGACAGTGCACAAATGGTTTAGAGAGGAGCAAGGCTAGAAACAAGGTGGTGCAAAGGTTTTTTGCAGATGATGCTTGTGCTTTTCACTCTCATTTCACCTGCCACTCTACCTGGAAGTTCCAGGACATATCTCAGCATGCCACCTCGAAAGCCTCATTTCCCTCAGCTTTTATCCTTTGTGCATTTTTTCTTATTAGCACAGAAGTACAGGAGAGTTGATGCTCCTGTGCCACCTCAAATGATGGGGCAAGGGAGACAGGATAAATGGCCTGCTTCTCATCCATGAGAGGAACAATTCTGAAGCATATTCTGCATGGCTCTGCAGAGCTTTCCCAGACATCTGAGCTCCATCGCTGTACCACACCTTTAATGGGCTTTCCTTCCTTGCCTGTCTCCCTCTTCCTGCTCCCTTATGTCCCCATTAACTACCTGTACCCAAGTCTCTGTCTCAGATTTTACTGTCAGAGGAAATTCAAACTAAAATGTGTCAGATGTTTACTGTCAGAGGAAACTGAAACTAAAACAAACTTTGCATACTAATCCATATGAGTGGAGATTAAGATTTTCAAGCTATTTGGGTGGTGAAATTGACAAAGTTTCAATGTGACAATGAAGAGAAAACATAGGAGAGAGGATTTAAGGATGTCTTAGGTGTATGTTGATATAATCCATTTTGGTGGGAGATAAGAGGAAGGCATTGGGTGATGAGTGCAATATTCTGGTACTACAAATGAGCACCAAGTCAAGAAAGCAGTTAAATATACAAGTATCACACTCAGGAAAAAAAAGTTGGGAAAACAAAGTTTTTGGAGTCAGCTTCAGCTTGGTGTGGAAAATAGTTGAAGTAAAGGAGAAGAGGAAACCCTACAGGGGAAATTGGTAAAATGAGAAAACTAGAGGAAAGCAAACATATCTCTATATTGATGACCTCTTCATATCCTCAAATGAAATAAATAGCCATACCTGATTAGTTTCAACTGTTCAGTGGAACAGTAGTTTCTTAGTTATTAATTGATGTTTTGCACATAATGTGTTCTATGGCCAAAAGGTGCCTTAGGCCTTCATAAACATAGTTCTCACTGCAGAAGAGGTCTGACACTTTAAGATGCTAATGTGCTGACATGGATTGAATCATGTACCCCCAACAAATTTAACCCATCTTCCTATGGGTGTGACCCATTTATAGATGTTATAGACCCATATATAGATGTAATAGAACCATTTGAAGATGTTATTATTATTTAAGGTGTTGCCAAATTGAATCAGGATGCAGTTGAATTCATATTACTGGAGGCCTTACAAGGAGAGACAATTCAGACAGAAAGCCTGAGAGGAGACAATGTAACAGGAGGCAGAAGTACAAGCCAAGGAACTCCAAGGATTGCGGTAAGCCAACACCAGAATGCTATAGACTTGATGGAGAATGCATGTATTTGACAATGCCTTGATTTTGGACTCCTAGCCTCCCAAACCATGGGCCAATAAATTCCTGTTGCTAAACAAATCAGTGTGTGTTAATTGTCATAGCAGCTTGGGCAAACTAAGACACATGCTTTGAGAATTTTCATGAGGGAGATATAACATGCAGCATTTTCCCTTATTTGATTTTTTTCTCTTGAAGATTCACAACAAATAGTCATTGGCAAATATTAGTTTATCTAATATTTATGTTCTTTCTAGTTATAGGAGTCAATGATTTACAATACATAAATGTTGAAATGGTGTGTTTTCTGACTGTAAACATAAACAATTCTGTCCCCCCACTCCCCTCCCAAATCTCAGAGATCCTCTAAATTGCAGCACATAGTAAAAGAAATAGAAATCCATTTTATCAGACCAAATCACTAAGGTGTTAAGACATTCTTAGTGAAGATGAAAGCATTTGGGAAAATATATGCAGAGAGTCAAAGATTTGGGAGGTAAATTTAAAAATAAACTATCAGTTCCTGGATGTTCCTGCCAGATTATATGGTATATACATGGTGGTGGTCTTATCTGGGCATTCACAAGTAGAAGAACCCACATCTCTGCCTTTCCCAGCTGCAGGGAGATTCCGGTAGTCAGGTATCCGGGCCTGCAGACTCAATCCCATCCAGTGCCTAGACCTCTGTGGTCAATATGGTCATATAGAAGTAACCATAGTCCAGCAAGCAGTCTTCCAACCCCTAATGCTGCTAAGCTCGACCAAGCTGTGACCTGACTCTCTCTTCCTGCCTGATTGCCTTCTCTGGTTGATTGCCCCATTCTGTGCTTGGCAGCTCAGATTTTATTCAGGTGAGAAGCATTGCCCTGAAGTCTACCTTGTTTGCTTGTGGCTCTAACACTTGACAAACCCTTTTTCATCCTCTATTGGGGATAGTAATTGAGCAGAAGTAGTATGTGAAAGCTGTCCCTATTCTTTAGTTTCTGATTTGGTTAAAACCAATGGAATTTAGTGTAATCAAGACTCAAGCTCTCCCCTGAGTTATGAATATACCACTACCTTGAGCCACCTACCACTGTGGTCATCCACTCTAACAGCTACTCTAAAAGAAGCATAAAATGAGACTGATTGACTATGCTTTCAAGGATATTTTGATGATGTTATTGCTGAGCAGGCAAAATAACTATATATACTTATAAACAGACACACTACTGAATATTTGAATGTCCTATCTAGATTTTACTAATTGAAAAAGAGAAAAAGGAAGAGGGAGAGAGAATAAAATTTGAGAACATGTTATCCAGAACCTGAGACTGAGAGAGGGCAAACAGACCAAAGACACATGTTCATGCACTGATTCATTCAACAGATAATCACTGAAAACTACTCCATGCCAGACATTGTTCTATACACTGGAAAGATACTAATGAAAAGAGACATAAAAATTCCCTCCCTTCGTAGACCGTTCAGTGAGTACATTCATAGCACATCTGTGATTAAAGTAAATTCAGCATATCTGGAAAAATCTAATTAAGGACAGCCCATTTGTTCAAGCATGAGATTTAAACTTGTTTACGTATAGTATGTAAAAAGGCCAAATAAGCCAAGGATAGTTTCTGTTTAGGAACAAGAATTATGAACAATTGATCAGTTTCTTCTTTCTCTATGCATATATAGTCAGAATTAGATTGAGTTTTTGCAGTGGGGATTTTATAGAATGTTTTAAAAAGAATAAAGTTTTCTAAAGAAGTAATGTTTTCACAAGCATTATTTATATATATATATATTATATAAACCCAAAGATTACTTTTTTTAATCATTGATCTGGGTCCACTAGAAATTAAAATAAAGTAAATTATCAGTTCAAGTGGATATAGCCAAGATTTTAAGCCCCACTTTGGTGCCTGTGTCCATTTTCCTCTCCTTGAACTACAATTCAGCATTTTTTTGGAGGGCTTTTTTATTCTTTGATTGTTTATTCTCTTTAAAAACTCTCAGAATCTCTTGTGGCTCAGGGGGAAAATCCACTCACCATGGATCTGCTAATACTTATCTAATCTATCCAATATCTCTCATTGTTGACCACTGCCTCTGTCATATAATTCTCATCTTATTTTACTTTAAAAACATTTTCCCCATTTTCCTTCTACTCATACTTCTTTTAATTCTATTTCTTTACCTATACTTTAAACAAAAAATGCTATCCATGGTCTTCATTTAATTCTTTGTTTCTCATCGAAGAAACATTCAAGATGGTTAGTTGGGTTAAGGTAGCATCGTGTAGCTTTGAAATTAATTCATTAATTCACTAAATCTTTAATGAAATTTTCCTTTACTGTACATGATATTTTCTGGTCCAACATGGACTAGAGCTCATTATTATACAACTATAATGTTGATTGAATCATGTCCTTAAGAAAGACATGGTCATTTCCTAACCTCCAGTCCTGAGGGTTCTGACCTCCTTTATAAATGGGATCTTCAAAGATCCTGTTTTGATGAGGCCAAACTGAATCGGGTTGGACTGTAATCTAATATAACTGGAGTCCTTATAAGCAAAGGAAATTTGGACATGGAATAGCAGCCGCAGGAGGAGACAGATCATCATATGACATAGGTAGAAATTGAACTATGCATCATGGGCAAGCTAAGACCCGAATGCTATATAGACTTTGGAGAAAGCAGTTTCTGCTCATACCTTGATTTTGGACACCTAGTCTCCAAAATAATGAGTTCCTATTGTTTAAGCCAATCGGTCTGAGGTATTTTATTATAGCAACCCTTATACACCAAGACAGATTCTGGAAATATAATTAAGATTAAAAGTACCACAGCAGAACTGTAAGTGTACTAGAATTCAATGGGTGACAAATAACAGAAACAATTTTACTCAGTTTAAGAAAATAAGTAGAAAAAAGAGAGTAATTGGAATAACACTGGTGCAGTTCAGAGAACACAAATGTGTCGGGTGTAATTGGGCCTTGGGTGCAATCTAGAACCAAGTATTCAAATGTTGCTATCTCTGCCACTGTGAATTCATGGACCATTGACACAATAATGTTGTGTTCAATAGGGTTTATAACAACAATAATTTATTAATCTTATTTATTTATTTTTATTTTTTTAAAGATTTACTTTTCATTTTTTTCTTTCCCCTTCCCTATCCTCCTACCCATTGTCTGCTCTCTGTGTCCATTCACTGTGTGTTCTTCTGTGTCCACTTGTGTTCTTGTCAGGTGGCACCAGGAATCTGTCTCTTTTTGTTGCATCATCTTGCTGTGTCACCTCTCCATGTGTATGGCACCACTCCTGAGTGGGCTGCACTTTTTTCATGTGGGGCAGCTTCCCTTGTGGGGTGTACTCCTTGCACATGGGGCACCCTTACATAGGGGCACCCTGTGTGGCATGGCACTCCTTGTGCGCAGCAGCACTACGCATGGGCCAGCTCACCACATGGACCAGGAGGCCCTGGGTACTGAACCCTGGACCTCTTACATGGTAGGTGGGCTCTCTATCAGTTGAGCCACATCCGCTTCCCTATTGATCTTATTTATAGGTCTGCAGGTTAGCTGGGGAATTTTGCTATGGGCTGTGACTTGACTGGACTTGTCTGGATTTAACTGGGTTTCTTTCTAGGCTGTGGATCAGGGTTAGCTATACTCCATATGCTTTCTCAGTCCCCTGAGATCTGGAACATATCTTTCTCATGGTAGATAACTGGGTACCATGAATCTGAACAGAAATAAAGGAAACCTATGAAGGCCTCAGATTGCATCTGGACCCAGCCATCCACATCTCTTTGGCTAAAGTCGGTCACATGGGCAAGTACAACATTGATGAGACAAGGACATATACCTTATCTCTGGTGAGAAGCACTATGAAATCCCATTGCAAAGAGTGAAAGTGTATATGCGTAGCCACTGAGAATTAGGAAGTCATGATGCAATTCACCACACTCCCTCATTCTGGCTACTCATCCTGAAAATATATAATTATTAGGAACATCAAAAATCCACTCACTTTCTCAGATTAAACACTTCAGAAATGCCTTTGACATATACAGCTCTGTAATTCCCTATATCCAATCAATTACTAAATTTCCTGTATTCTTTTTCAAAGTATCTCTTACCTCTTTTTTTACTTTTTTAAATTTTTGTTGTCATTGCTTAAGTTTAGGTTTTATCATGTCTTTCAGAGCCATTTATTAATCCTCAGAGGAACTGGGTTTCCTGACTCCAGCCTTTTCCTGCTGTTATCCACCATCTACAGAGCACGTATAGTTCCAGAGTTTACGATTACCTTCCAAAAGGCAATTCTTGTATATTATACCTATTCTGAAAGATATTTAATTATTTTACATTTTCAGAAATTAAAATTACTTAGCATGAAAAAGAAGCCCTTTCATAGTCTTCTCTCCACTTATTTTTCAAGGTTCATTTCCTTTTATCACCTAGTATGAACTCACACCCCAATCACAAGTAACTGCTTGTCATTCCTGCATAATTCTGTATACTTGTACATGAATTTATCCTTTAAGACTACTTATTCCTTCCCTCTCAAATCTCTCCCTGTGTCTCTTTCTTTAAACCCTATCTAAAATCTTATTTCCTGGGGTGCCTTAGCTTAGTCCTTCCTTCTATCCTACCATACAGTTATTTATTTAGTATATTGTTTGCCACATTATTTGAAAGTTTACTGTTAAGCATTTTACATTTCATATGTATTTTAATTCTTGCTTTGAATCTTATGAGGTGTGCATTATTTTACAGATGAGCAAGTCAGAGTTCTGGAAACCATAAGTAACTTATCCAAGATCAACAAACTTATTAAGTGAAAGGGACGTGTTCAAAGTCAGGTGCATCTGAACCCATGGACTGCATGCTCACACATTATATAACAGTACTTGATAATGTATAATTATATTGATATATCTATTTATTTTTCCAGTGAAAACTAGGGACCTGGTTTTATTCATCTTTGCATTAGTACCAGCCAATATTGTTGTCCATACATCTCTGTCAAACAAACAATAGTGGGAATAAATATAAACATTAAAGGTAAGTAAAGTAAAATAGCTGATTGTCTACTGACATACCTGACAATATGGTTATAAACTAGGAGGAACTATAAAGAAAAGACATGGCTGTAGGAAGAGCAGAATTGAGAAAAAATACAAAGAGGGAAAAATTGTAACTTTTTACTAAGGTGCACCCAGGGAAATTGCCTTGGGGATCCAATCATGTGCCCTCCAGATTTCCCAACAAGCTAAAGAAGGAAATCTCTGATGCATTATAGTGCATGTTTTATTTCAGTTTCTTCCTGTTTTAAAAATGACTTTGTTCTGCTTTGACAAAGAAAGTGTTTATTTTTGCTTTTTGAATAAATTTCTGGGGAAAACTGCTATGTTTATGGAAGGGGGGGGTTTGGAAACATCAAAATTGGCTTTGTTATGCAGAACATTTTGAAAGTGCTGTAAATACATCATAAAGTGCCTTTCTTCCTCGTGTCTCCTTCCAACTCCTAAAGCTGTAATTATTAACATAAACCCTCTAAGGCACTCCCTTGTCATCTGCACCTGAATGTCCTATCTTGTTTTATATGTGATCTTTCCCTGCTTTATTAGTTTAAAGAGCCCTCGGCTACTCTCTAATGAGAGGAAGCCTGGTTTCTGTAGCCTAAGTCACCCTCTATTGCTTGAAGGTAGAAAGAAGAAAGTTCACTGAGAGGTAGGAGGAGGAGGGACCAAAAAAAAAAAAAAAGCAACCAACAACAAAAACTAGTGGAATGAATCTCCTTAACATCCTTTTGCAGCCAGCCTGATTCTGAACTTTTGTTTATATTTGACCAACATTAAAATAGAGAAAAATAATGCCATTACCACCTTACAACATTTTCCCTTGGGGGTAGCAGTTTTATCTTTGTGTTCCCTCTCTCATGTGATCTCTAAACTTCAACAAATCTGCTAAACAAGCCCTGGTGTTTCCTTCTGGACCCCCAAGTTCTCTACTTAAGGCAGTTGGCCTGGGGTGAGGTTTTCCAATCAGTGTCAGCTTCAGGCCAGCAGTCTGCATCCTACTGCAAAATTTATGAAGCATGCTGATGAGAACAATGTGGCTCCCCAGGAAGATGACTGGGAATTGGCAGAGGAGGTTTTGTAGGTCTGAGCTCTTGGCAGCTGGGCCATCGATTGTTTCTTCATCTGGTTGGACTTCAAAGGATTGCATGGCTTGTTATCTGTTTAGCACCCCTAACCAAAAACTACTTTGGGAGCAGGAATCACCTCTTACAATATGTTATTTTCCACAACCTCATCTCCGCTTCTGCTGAGAGCATTCCTTATCCAAGCATCACATCTCTAGGATGGTACTGGAGAGAAGAAGGGAATGATGTGTTTGATTGGCAGTTGCTTGGTCTGTCTCCAATGCAAGTAGCCAGGAGGCAAAAAAATTAAGGGAGTGTATTAAATGGGGGCAAAACCATCTGGCATAGTGCCGACTCTATAGGATACAAACCAAATGAGTGCTTGGAGAGGAAATCAAGTGTAGACTCTGAAGCCAGATTGCCTGGATTTAAATCTTGGCTCTATTCCTTATCAGCTGCATGAACACAAGCAGTTACTTAACCTGTTACTGTCTCAGTTTTCTCAACTACCACATAGGGATGAGAGCATAACAGTGTCTCCTAGAGGTGATTGAAGGATTGTCCAGAAAAAGACTTGCAAATTCTTAGAAGTATATATTTGGCACGTAGCCGATGCTTAACGAATACTGCTTACTCATCTGTTGAATAAAATCAATAAATAGAACAAAAGGATAATTCTTCAAAGACAGTCTGGGATATGGCTGAAAATAATCACACTTTTTCATTTCTGAAAGTGACTAATGAAGAAAAAATCTGGCTGATTTTATATATATATAAATTTATATATATTGTAATCATATATGTTTTGTGTATTATAATGTATTATATATGTTTAGGTATATTTATATAAATCTTTATTTTTTATATATAACACATATAAAACTGATTTGGATATATGATATGTCATTTTATATTTTATGTATTTTATATATTTTGAAGTCCATTCTTGAGAATAATACTAAATTTGAAATCAAGTATGTTTATGTTTTTCAAGGGGAAAATGACCATTTTGAAATCTGAGTGTCTTGATTGTGGTTGTATTTGTGTTAAGCTGTCTGAGACTGACGTTCTGCTATTTCCTGGTATTGAAAGAATTTGTGTTATCAGCTTTTCTGGACACCATTTAATTTGAGTCAAAATAGTCTCCCCAGAGAAGCCCCTTCTGACATACAGATCCAGCATGGAGGTGGTAACCATCAGAGTCTAAATGTAAGATGGAATGGAATGAAGTTGAAGGGTTTTACTTTGTAATTTGCCTGGTTCATACTGTCACTCAGTGTGAGCTCAAACTCATTTTCTGGTTGGTTGATTTGAATAAAGTTCTTCCTAAAAGAAGCTGATGAAAAATCTCGAGAGTTATTGATCATCTTCAGTGATATCTACAAGAAAGCTGCCCAAGGGATAGTTAGATGTGTCTAGATGCAGTCAGTTCCAATTAAGGTCAGCCCTCGGTAAAATTATAAACGAAAAGTGGCATCCAGGTGTGTTAGAAAAGACATGGAGCTTTGGAGTCAGGTAGATCTGGGTTTGATTCTTAATGCCATCACTTGCTAGCTGGTGATCTCTAAGTGGTTAAATGTCTGAGTTTTCTCACTTATGCTTCAAGACCTCAGTCCTACACTTTCTATATAGGAATAACAATACCTCTGTCGTGCTGAGTATTAAATGAAATACTGCAGGTGAGACTATACTGGAGGGTGCTTGGCCTGATGGTAGGGGCATAGTAATTGCTAATTCTCTTTTCATCATTTACCCTTCTTATTTCTGTGCTTCCTTTTATAATCCCTCCTCCTTTGGGGACTCGTGCTTGCAACCTTTGTTCCCCCATCATTACATAATCCTCCTCTTAGAAACTTTTCTCACTCAGAGTCATATAATGGATCCCTACATAATGTACAACCCAAATTTAAAAATAGAGAAATAGAATTCTGATCATGATAGTAGCCTAGAGATAAGCAAGGATTCTCTTTAGACAACACCCTCTTGTCCTTAAATTTTTAAAATCATTTATCATATTTGACTTCAGGGTGTGGTGCTCCAGCTTCCCAAGGTCTATGCCTAGAGAGGGTGCAAGTCATTCTTGCAAAGGGAAATGCTGGCTGTTAGATGCCAACACTGTGCCATTGCCTTTGAAAAGATTCCAAGGATACACTATGGCCAAATTTTAGCATGTTTATCATGGAGCCTTGTACCATTTCTGCTACATGAGTATTATTATACAATTGTGGAAAATGAGGATGTCAAGTCTCAATTTCATTGTAAGCAATACTGACACATGAGGAGTGCTGGAGAAGTCACTGATGAATGGAAATGAGGTGAAGATGTGTAGTGTATACTGGATTAAATGGAAAGGGAGGGGCAAGGCAGAAAAGGGATTTTAGGAGACATGTACCTGAATGGATGGACAAGATTCATAATGAAAATCATTACTAAGTAAGCTTCTTTACTTTGAGACCTTAGTTTCTTTGCAGTAACAATATTTTGAAATCATGCACTTACCCCAAAAGGTCATTGGACTGAATTGAATTATTTTTTTTTTTAAACTAAATCCAGGCAGGAGGTTTGCAGATAATAATTCAATAGTACTACTGAACAGGTTCTCAACACTGGGGATTAAAATTTTAAAAATAAAAAGAACTACAGACCTGTCCCCTGTACTCATGAATGTTAATATCTGGTCAGGGGTTAAAGGTGGGGGAAAGGTGCTGACACATAAGGGGCCAATATATAGATGTACATTAATTATGTAGCCAGGTAATTTAGCCAAATAATTAATTTGATTGAGAATTTGATATTGATTTTATATTTTTGGGTGAGATGAATTATATCACTGATAGAATATCAGTTAGAATTGTGAACGCATAACCCAGGTCTTAATGAGCTGAAAATAGCATGGCTACTAGAAGTATGATTAAGTGGATCTGAATTTTGATCTTTAGTTATTATTCTGATAATCCAGATCAAGTAGTAGGTCAGAATTCTAACCCACATTTATACAACCCTAAAGTCTCAAGCAAATTTGTTTTATTTCTTCTTTCTTTCTCTTTTCCCTGAGGCACTTTGTGCTCATCTTTCATGTAGCAGTTATGAAAATTCAGCAGAATTATTTTCAGCTGTCTTCTCCATTAAATGATGAAAATATCCATCTGTGTGCCCGAAGTATTCTTTGGCAGATATTAGATATTTAGTCAGGGTTTGGGTTAACATATGCAGCAAACATTGACATCCAGTTCCCATCTAATCAATTTATCAGACAACAGGTTTTTTAATTTTTTTTATTTTTATTTTTTTCAGAATGGTTACTTACTAGTTGTATGACCTTGGACAACTTCTTTTTTTTTTTTTTTTTTTGTCCCATATGAGGTCCCATATATCCCCCACTCCCCTCACCTCACTTCTCCCCCATAACAGCAACCTCCTCCATCATCATGAGACATTCATTGCATTTGGTGACTACATCTCTGAGCACTGCTGCACCTCATGGTCAATGGTCCACATCATAGCCCTCACTCTCCCATAGTTCACCCCGTGGGCCATGGAAGGACATACAATGTCCAGTAACTGTCCCTGCAGCACCATCCAGGACAACACCAACCCCCCAGAATGCCCCCACATCACATCTCTTCCTCCCACTCCCTACCCCCAGCTGCCAGCATTCTATTATTCGAAGATTCAACAGGACAAAGAAGTGCTTCAAAGGAAATGTACCATAATGAATTTCAGTTATCAGTAGCCAGTAGGTATAAAATATGTGTTTTTTAAAAAATAGTGTCTTTACTGTAACTGTCTGTAAGTTTCCAAATAACTAGTGATAGTCACATTTTTGACACTTGTCAGTATTTAAAATCTAAGCCTGGAACACACAGGCTTATATACATTATTCATGAGTCTCCCCAATGTAGTATCATGGAGAGATAGACAAAAAGATGATGTGGTATTTACATAAATAATCTTAAGTTTAAAAAGATTTTACTTATTCTAGTATTCCACAAAAAAGTGATAAAATCAAACTAATAAAGAAGCTGGATTTCCCCCTTACTGTTAGAAACTAAAATATTTAAAATACCATCGTGTTGAACCAGATATAGAAGGAGCAAAATTAACTGACCTCATTTGATTGGTTACCTATTTTTATAAGTCCCCAAAGTAGCAAACAATTACTCTTGTCACTTTTTGTTACAGTCTTAGAAAGATCTAGGGCAACACTTTTTCATTTCTTCTTTCTTCATCACATTTAAATGCAGACAAGGACACATTACATGCTTATACCAAAGACATCAATCGTTTTTTAATGAGGCCATAACCCTGCATAGGTCATGGAATATTAAAAATAAATGAACATATTGGTGTCACTGGGGATTGTACTGTCTTGGCTGAAGGGTATCAGTGAGGAAACACATTATCAAGACACAATACACGGAACTGTCTACATTTGAAAAGATAGTTAATTAGCAGACACTATATGAATGGTCTTTGCCCATGTACTGGTGCACTCAAACTATGTGTCAATGAGGGAACCATGAACTGCTTTTCTTAACAGAAAGACAATTGGTTGACCAGGCTTTATCTACACCATCAATTGGGGGAATGAAAAGGTCAGTCATTCAGCAGGAAAGATTTCCCTTTTCGTGGCCCTGTCTAGCAGGGACATTATTCCCATGAATGAACAAGAATGAGAACAATAGTTTTTGGACTTAGACCCAATCAATGAGAATTTTGAGTGAAAGGAGGAGTTGAAAGAGAAGTTAAGGGCTTGCTATAATGATATTTAAGGCTCATCATCTTTCTCCATTATCTACCCCTCTAACCTCTTCCTCCACTGCTTGATACTTCATAATTAATTTAGAGGAAAGATGGTAATCCCTTATTTTCCTGTTTACATATTCTCTAAGTTTCAGGCCATTGCACATGTTGTTCACATGTTCATTGC
Source organism: Dasypus novemcinctus (assembly GCF_030445035.2). Classification (NCBI taxonomy): domain Eukaryota; kingdom Metazoa; phylum Chordata; class Mammalia; order Cingulata; family Dasypodidae; genus Dasypus; species Dasypus novemcinctus. Next base: position 190,129,175 of record NC_080673.1, on the reverse strand, counting down.
ACACATTAAGAAGATAAGCATGTTTTTCTTGTTTATCTTCCTAGATAACATGTATTCATTATTCAAGTGTCAATTCCCATATCTGCGAAGCCTTCTGACTTCGTTAACTAAACATTGCTTGGCCCACTGTGGAAACCTGTTGCAAGGAAAGCTTTAGCAGGTCACCAGACTTCTATTGTAAGGAGCTGTCTCTGGGAAGCAGCTTTTCAGCTAGGGACTACATTGCCCAAGATTTCCTATTACCTAAGGAGAATCCTGTGACTAGTTCTTGTCCTGGCCTTTGAAAAGAGCTATGTGCCAAGATGTTTAAGAAGTGGGTATGTCTTCTTCCTGCTCTTTTCCCACCACCTTCAGTTAAATACAGAGACTGAAAGACCCTAGAAGGTGGCTGAGGAATAAAATGGTCAGTTAACATATGGAGGAAAACCATGTTTCTAGTGTCTACATTCATCTGCATTTAAGCCATTGAAATCTGGAAATCATTTGCATTGTCCTTAATAATGTAATACCAAGAACTAGTTGTAATAAATAGACTCTGTGTCATAGTACCTAGATTTAAACTTTAATTGGATAATTATAATATAATGTAATCAGATTCTTGCCCTTCCCCTTTTTTAATAGACTTGGGAAAAATGTCTTGTCAATTCTGTAGCTCTGTTGCCTATCAAAGTGTTCACACCATAACAAGGGCGCAATAAAATGTTAAAACTAGTCTATTATGAGCACCTTCTCTGAATAATGACATATGCCAATAACTCATTTAATTAAAAAGAAAAACCCTGTGGAATGATATGATTGTCCATATTGTTCCAGAAAAGTTATAATAGTTTACCTGTTCAATGAGTTGTGACTAAGTTTTGAGACCTGATTCTGTACCATGCATTTTGCAAGGGACTGTAGACAAAACTGTGAAAAGACAGACATGGTTTCTATAGTCAGCATAGTCAGTTCATTTCCAAACCAGATCTTCAATGTCAGTGGGGAAATTTTATAAAAATATGGGTCCTCATTGGTCTATAAGTTCAGTCACACAGCATAAGAGGCCTGGAAGTTAATTATACAGCATAAGGGGCCTGGAATGTCAATCAGTTTGTTCTACACCAAAATTAATGTTTAGTACTGAACGTATAAATTAAGTGAATTTGGCTTGCTGGCTGTGATATTTTGGTTGATTATTAGGAAACACAAAATAATATTACCTTTTAGTCTACTGAGATTTGGCAAGAGATTGAATCATAATTGTCCTGGTGGGTTGGCTACTCTGAAAGACCCAACGAGTTGCTCCTTACCATTGATCTAACTTTCATGCCATAGTCAGTTCTGAAGATCATTTAAAGTTCATAAACAGTGCTAGAGTTGGAATGGAAACTGAATGTTGAAGCTAAGCACCTTCCCCAAGGATGAAGCAGAGGTTTGTACTCCATTCCCTTGAGTCTTAGTCTGTGACAGAAGCAACTCATTCCCATCTCTAAGCTTCTTATTTTCCAGTAAGCCCAATAAGCATGATCAAGCTTACTTTAAGAAAAGAGTTAACTTCTTCAGTCCAATTTTAAGAATACCACACTATCAGATGTCTTATGACTAGGGAGAGACTTCTGGTCAATGAGACAGAAAAAGTGAAAGGATAGTTGCTAACACAGTAGTATTGAATGATATTGGTAAGGATGACAGAGGCAGGGGTCTGTTTCATGAAGTCTACTAAATGAACATGGCAATTTTTTTCTTAAAAAGAAGTTCAAGTAAAAATAAACATCACCTTTTTTGGGGGGTAGGAGGGGGTGAGGAGGTACCAGGGATCAAACCCACCAGGACCTCATACATGGGAAGTAGGCACTCAAATCACTGAGCTACACCTGCTCCCCAATAAACATCACTTTTTACATAATTCCTCACATAAAAATATAAGTTATATCTACAATGATACCTTAATATCACCATCATTATAATGAACTAATTCATTGTTCTGCTAGTGGTTTCAAAAATGTGTAAAGTCATCTCAGTACACTGATATTTTGAGAAGAGTGCTCAGTGTATTTGTCTTGCTGTCTGATGAACCAATTCATCATCTAAATTTTAATTGCATTCTTTCCACGTAAGATAAACTTCCGGAGATGACCTTTATAGCTACATATCTAACAAATGGTGTGATAGCTGATTTCTTCCTTGCCCAGGCACATGCAAACTCATAATGTTATCCCTGGTTGCAAGTAGGAATTTTCCTTTTGCTTGGAGTCTGAAATTCAATAGCTCAACAGTTAAAATTCAAGGTACAAGGTCAACCATTATGAATGACACTATCTCAGAGCTGAGCCCCTCCTCGCCTTGTCAGCTGGATTTCTGTGCCTGAGTAACTCCCATCAAGAATTAGCTTGAAGAATATTCGAGATTTCAGCAGCTAAATGAAAGTGTTTAAACAATAGGGGAGACTACAGAAAAGGGCTCTTTAGTCACATGACAGTGAAGATAGTTCCAGTACCTGCTGTTTCCCAGGAGAAGCAATAGATTATAGTGGTTGTGAGAACTGGTAGCTCAGCAGATGCTGTTCCTCAGGTAAAGCAATGGCTTCTCTCACAATCCTGCCTCTGCAATTTCCTAGTCTGGAAAGGTTCTTAAACTCTTTATGACTCAGGTTTTCCACCTCTGCTGAATGAAAATAGTGAAAATCATCCTTGATTATCATGAGACTTAAATATGATAATGGATTGGAAGTACTTGACCACAGTAACTTGTGTATATTGAATGCTCAGAAATGGTTACATTTATAAATTATTCTATGATACACTGTAAAGATATAATTTTTTAACTTATCTGCGCTATATTAGTGAAGTAAAGCCATATGCAGTACGCTAATGAACACCGTGATGGTTAGGCTAGTGTGTCAATTCAGCCAGGTAATTGTGTCCAGTTGTTTGGTTAAGTAAGCCCTGAGCTAACTGTAATACGAGGGCATTTATGGACTTTAGTCACCATTGACTTTACTGCAGTGGTAAATCATAGATAGTTGATTCCAATTACATCAGTCAGGGAGATTTCCAGCAGCAATAAGTGAAGCATTATCCAATTAGTTGAATGCCTTAAAAGGAGAAGTGATTCCAGCATTGAGAGAGAATTTCCCAGCTAATCTTCGGACAGCCAACATCTCCCAGAACTCATCAAAAACCTTCACTGGACTTTCATTGGAGCTTCTGGTTACAGCCTGCCTGCGGAACCTGGACTTGTGCATCCCCACGGCTGCTTGAGAGACTCTTATAAAATTGCATACTATTGACAGATATCTTTTGTTGATTCTGTTTACCTACAGAACCCTGACTAATAACAAACACCAAGCTTCAAGTTTTCCTAACTCTTATCACTAGGGTCCCTGAGTTTTTCTTGATGCGTATGCTATTTCTATGAATAAAAATCTACCCTAGAGGTATCATGGCTGGGCAAGGCTTGAGATTTTGCTGCAGAGCAAAACAAGGGAGATCAGATTTTCTACAGATCACATTCCATTCATAGATCTTATTCCAATATTATCTGGGATAGTGTTTTCTTTAATCATTTTTGTCAACTTACATATATAGCCAATTGCTTTCAGAACAATAATAAAAAATAGTTCCTATTATTTGTTTTTGAATTATTCAAGATATGCTTAGTACTATCCACAATATTTTAATAGTGTCTTAGGAAGTAGCACTTTTCAAGTTTAAAGAAAATATGGTGCTCAACTAATTTAAAAATAATAATAAATGAGAGACGGACAGGCAAGCCCAAGTAAAAATGATGTGATGAATAGAAAATTCTTTGAAAACTACCTGCACATAGCACCAAAAAATATTAGCAAACTCTATGCATCTATACTTGGCACACTGAAACTAATATACCAACACAGTTTAAAATATGGATTTTTTAATGTTTCTTCACATGGGAAATTAATAACTTCAAGATGAATTTCCAATACAAAATAAAACAGTTTTGAGTGAATACAAAGATAAAATACTTGTGGGGCAGATCTAGTGTAGGGAATTTCAACACCACTTACATCTCTCAGAGGAAATGTTTATATTTGCTTTCTTCCTAATTCAGAAAAGCAAAGGTTGGCTTGAGATTTGGTCTAAAGAGAAAATTAACTTCTTGTTAACTTCTTGACCAATGTTTCCAAAGCTTATGTCAGTCTATTTAGATCATTAATATATTGGGATTACCCTGAAAATCTATGAAAGTTCAATGCCTCTGGGTTACAAATGAAGTCACATTTAACCTGAAATCTTTTGGAATAGAATGAAAAATAACAATTTTACCCTCCTCAAAAAAAAAAACCACAAAAAAACAAATAAATAAAATCAATACTCTCTTCTGTTTTCTCCAGAAAGAAATAAAATAAATACAGACACAAAATTCACTGACACATACACAACACAAAAACATATCCCATGAATCTTTTCTTCAAAGGGAAATGTATACATGCTCCTTTCTACTTCATGCATTTATTACTGGCAAAAGTCAGTCAGAATCTAAACCATTCTCACCCATCCACTGCTATCCCTTATGAGTTAATCAATAGTTTGTGCCACACTTATATATAGCTGCAAAACAATCTATTACAAAATTTTTTGACTTAAAACATTAATTTACTTTTTCTTCCTTCATGCTCTGGGTTAACTGGGCTTAGCTGAGCCTTTCTCATTTGAGCCTCTCACGCAATTGCAATCAGATGGTGCATGTTACTGGATGTCCAAGAAGGCTCACTCACTTAGCAGGTAGTTAATGCTTGCTGTTTACTGGAGTTCAACTGGGCCTGTCAGGTAGAGCACCTACATATGGACTTTCCATGTGGTTTGGGTTTCTTAAAACATGGTAGATGGGTTCTAAATGAAAGCTTTCCAAGAGGGAGCTTTCAAGACCCCTAGGACATCTTATGTCTTAACTTTTGAGGTATAAGAATACTCCTCCCATCTCATTCCATTTGTCAAGATAATAACCAAGCCTTGCCCAGATTCAAGACGGGGTCAAGGGGAGGATGAGACTCTACTTCTTAATGGCAAGGAGCAACATTTGTATAATACAGGGAGGGGAAGAATTCATGGAGGTCACTTTGGGAACTCTTAGCCAGACCTCTTACTTGTCTCCTTCTTTCCATCTTTGTCTTCCTTCAGTCTTAATGAGGCATTAAGAGTAATCTTTTGTAAATATATGTCAGATTACATTTCTCCTTGCTACCCTGTGGTGACTCCCCATCTTAGAGTAAAAACCAGAGTCCTTATAGTAATCTACAAAGTGATTTCACAGTCTAGCCCTCTGTTACCTCTCTAAACTTATTTTCTACAACTGTTTCCATTGTTGCTCTGTTTTAGCCACACTGGCCTGCTTATACTTTTTCTTAAATGCTCCAGGCATTTTTCTCACTGTCTTAGTTTCCTGATGTGCTGTATGCAAATATCATGAAATGGGTTAGTTTAAACATGGGAATTTATTAGCTTAGAGTTTAAGGCTGACAAAATGTTCAAATCAAGGCATCATCAGAGCAATGCTTTCTTCCCAAACACTGGTTGCCAGCAATCCTTTGCTCCTCTGCCACATGGCAAGGCAAACAGTGGCACCTGCTGCCCTCTCTCTTCTCTTCTAGGTTTTGTTGATTTCTGTTTCTTGTTTCCTTGGCTTTCTTCCTCTCCTTCTGTATTTATTCCATTTTTAAAAGATTCTAGTAATAGGATTAAGTCCCATCCTGAATGAAGTGGGTTGCACCTTAACTGAAGTAATCTCACCGAAAGAGCCAATTTACAATTTGTGTTTAAATCTAAAGGAATGGATTAGATTTCAGAAATTTTTCTTTTTTTTTTTTGGTACATCAAGCTTCAAACCACCACACTCACACAGGGCATTTGCTCTGGTTGTTCTCTTTCCCTGTAATGCTCTTTGCACAAATACCTACATGGTTAGAGCTCTTATCTGTTTTTATATTTAAATGCCAGCTTCTCAATGAGGTCTAACTGAACATCCAATTAAAAATTACAACCTCAATCTACTTTAGAGCTCTCCAGTCTAAGATAAGGATCTTGACTTGTTGAATGGTGTGGTGCACTCTTGCTCCTCTACAATCCACTAGAGGTGGATTTTGGAGAACAAAAATTTTGGTGTTGGAGAATATTTATATTTTTAAAGGTGTATATGCTTTTTATATAGCCTCAAGCATTCCTTCCTCTGTTGATTTGCACATTCTTTTTCTAGAAATATCCTCCATGTTTTTAACATTTTATCCATTTTGAAACTTTTTTGAAAGGCTTTTAATCTGCTTCACCTCCTCCATATATCAATGGCCCAAAATCTTTTCTGTAAATATAGTCAATTCTATGAGAATATACTTTAGTGCAGTGTTCTCAAAATGTGGTCCCTGGCAATTTCTGAAGATGTTCAAGAGGTCTATTAGGTCTAAACCCTTTTCAAATTAATATGAACAACTTGTTTGCCTTTTTCTCTCTCTTGACCTGCAAAAAGGCAGAATTAAATCTAGATACCTGTTGATGAATTAGATTTTGCAATGCAGCTCAGGATATTATATCTCATGGTGCCCAAATAGTGTGGAAAAAAAAGGGGGGTGGAAACAAAGTATACTCAGGTTTTACAAATAGGACAAGTAAAAAAGAAAAAGGTATAACTGCAAAGGCAGGTAAAAAAAAATCTAGTGGGAAATTCTGAGAAACACATTGCCAAAGTATTTGTTTCATTCAAAAGAATTCCAGCCTTAATTATTAGCAGCTAATCATGATACATCAGCCATTTGGTGTGATTCCTGATTGGCCTATTGTCAATGATATATGAGGTGTTAGACTGAGAACAAAGTTAACACAGGGTGTCAACTACCACATCTGGAATGGATTGAACCTTCCCTCCCAGCCCTATTGTTAACACCCTCTTAACACCTTTCTTTTTATACTGCATAGTGTAGGAATAGGGTTAATTGGAGGCCAGGTAAGACAGCACAGCTGGAAGTACTTGTCTACTGTATACATAACCTTCTTCACAGGAAGAGTTATTCCATACCCTGGATACACTTAATTCTGATGGTGTGGACAGTTTTATCTGCTTAATTGACAGCCTGCTCTCCTTCTGAAGCTCTCCCTTACCTCCCTCTATAATAATTCAAGAAAATATTTGAATCAAATCAACATACAGTGAGTTCCTATTACATAGATATACTGAAAGACCCTGTCTTCACTATGGGCATCCATATAATTTGAGGGTGTAAAAATTTATTATTCCAGCTGGCCTATTGCAGTGAAATGGACCGTAGAAAGTTGGAGAGAAGTAAGGAGAGAAAGAGTAAATATTTTTGAGTACTTTTGAGTCCAGGTAGCTGTCTCATATTATTTACTACCTAACTCTAACTTTCATGGTAGAACCATTACTTTTTTTTTTTTTTAAGATTTATTTATTTATTTCTCCCCACCCCCTCATTGTTTGCACTTGCTGTGTCTGTTTTTCTTCTTAGTTTATTAAGAAGGCACCAGGAACTGAATCTGGGACCTCTGATATGTGATATGTATCTAATCATTTGAGTCACCTCTACTTGCTGCTTTGTTGTGTCTCTCATTGTGTTTTTCTTCTTACATCTCTTGTTGCATCATCTTGTTATGTTAGCTTGCTGTGCCTGCCTGTCATGCCAGCTTGCTGTCTTGCTTTCCCTCTTTAGGAGGTACTGGGAATCTCCACTCCCTGCTTTTTGTATCTCTCATTATGCTTTTTTTCTTCTTGTGTCTCTTGTTGTGTCAGCTTGCTATGACTGCCTGTCATGCCAGTTCACTATCTTATTTAGGAGGCACCAGGAACTGAACCAGGGACCTCCCATGTGGTAGGTGGGAGCCCAATTACTTGAGCCACATCCGCTTCCTACTTTCTTTCTTTTTATTCCTGAGGAATTTGAAGCTTAACAGAGTTCAGTAACATGCACAAAGCCACTGAGCCAATCAGTAGTTGAGGCAGAAATCATTCCTGCATCTTTTTGATTCCCAGACATTTTTCACATCAAGTACAGAATATTTATCCATTAATAACCCAGTGAAGAATTCTAGGTTCACAAATCAAATGGCCTAATAATATTACATCACCAAGCTACAAATCACAAATTACAGAATCACCTGAATGCTTTACAATTATTATGTCAAGTAAAGTGATGAACTATATTAGTTTACGTGGGGTTCAGGGAGTTTCTGGGGTGTGAAACTTTCAACTTTAAAACCATGTAGACACAGGAAAAATGGGGTGAGTTCATTATCCTAAAGCCAAATGAAGCCCAGATGGCCAATAGCTGAGGAAAAAAAAAAAAGCAATACCAATGATTTTTGCCTTGAGGTTGCAAATTGCATCTAATTTAAGATCAATTATTAACACAGACAAAGCTTCTGAGATCCAAGGCAGATTTGATATGGGAAAGGAAAATAACTTATTGTATTTTATTTCATCTGGGCCATTCAGCTACTAGGGATTACAAGCTAGAAAGAGAGGGAGCGAGAGGGGAGAGAGAGATGAAATTGGGTTCATCAGTGAATATACATAATCTTTGTCTTTAAAAGCCTACGGAGGAAAATCATAAAACAAAACAAAGTTAATTAGTCTGTTGCCCACTGGGAAAAGGTCTTGAAAATGAAATTTGCTCATTTATGTACAGTGGTCACCATTGTTTTATAATAGCTTCCTAAATATAGGGATCCCAGGAATATTTTTCTATGACCTGTGTAAGGATTATGACCCTGGGGTCCACATATGGCCTCTTGGGAAGTTTAAGGTACACCATACTCTGAAATATATTTAAAGGGGATGGTTCAACTTGGTTGGGTGTTAGCAGGGTGCTAATGGCTACAGACAAAGAATGGTGATTATAACAACTTTGAAATTTTTTGACTTCTTTGTAATTTCCCCATTTGCTGTTTATTATATGCCCTCTAGTGATTATCCTGGAAACGGGATTGAGAGTTAATCTTTGGAGCTAGTAAAAAAGGAGAAGCTGGGAAGATTAGCTCCGTTCTGTAGTCAGGCTTGGGTCAATAGGAATGCATGGTATAGGATTGTAGTTTGTGAACAATGATCTGGAGGAAAACAAGAGCATGTTGGACCCCTCGTATCTATGATTAAGAGCACAGAATATAAAGTCACTTAATGAAGGAGCCAATCACTGAATATAGTTTTAGTCTCAGTTGCCTTATCTGTAAAGTGGGGATAATATAGGTACCTTCCTCAAGGGGTGTTATGAAAACTAAATAAGATAATCCATGTAGAGGATCAGAAATGATGCCTGGTTCTTAATTAGTGTTTAATAAATGCCATTAGAACAGCTCCTTGAGTGTCAAGAAATGGGAAGGATTTGAAATTTTACCCCAGAAACAAGTTTCTTTCTACAGCCTTTAATGCTGTGCAACTCTCAGGGACCTAAACCAGTTCAGGTGGGGCATTGAGCATAGTCATAGTCTTGGTATGACTGGAGTTCTTCCCTGTTACATGGTCACAGCCACTCTTGTGCCACTGAAGTCACCTTGTAAATATATATAAAGTTGATTCACATGGGATCCTTTAAATGGAAATATAGCCATTCAGTATGTTTATTATCCTTCTTGGGGAGCCATTCAACAGGTCTAGGTTCTGTTGATATTGGATCATATGTGCCACATTTGTTTTGGGATATCCTGTTTGGATGTTATAAGGTGGCCTGTAACTGTTTCATGGTTGCAGTAGGAGACACAAGACCTTTGGGTCAGAGACAAAGGATTTTATTATAGCACAACCATATTTGCACTGGTTCCCCTTACCCTCCACCCCCTGTGGGTTTATACTGCACTTTAAGAACTCAAAGCATAAAGTATCCAAATTCTTCATAATGATCTGCAAACAAACCTGTCCTTTACTCCGTAGTGCAACATTATTTTTATAAACTAGGCAGTAAGCAAACCTGCCCTTTACTTCAAAGGGGTACTACCTTCATCTGCCAAGACTATTTGTGAAACAAATATCCCTGAAAATATTTCTGGGGACAAAAGGAAAGTTAGTGCCTCATAAGCAAAATGTACAGAAATGGGAGAGAACAATGAAGAATTGTTTCATTACAAAGCATTCCAGAAAAAGGGTGATATAATGATGAAATATCAGTAGGACCTAGGCTTTAAAGTTTTCCCAGGAAAAAATGATGGACGTATACTGAGTAAACCATATTTCCATTTAAAGGCTTTCTTGTAAATCACCCATTCATATTTGCAAGGTGGTTTTAGTGGTACAAGAGCAAGACAAATCGTAGAACAGAGAAAAACAATGCTCACACCAAGAATGCACATACAGCCTAATTGTACTGGTATGGGCCCTGAAAAAATGGGATAATATCAAGGGACTGTGGAAATAGCCTTGTTTCTGGGTGTACTGAGAACCAGCAGACCTAGGTTCAAGCCATAGCTCTGACATTTACAAGATGAATGAGTTCCTTCACTTCTTTAGGCACCATTTTCTTCAACTATAAAATAAGGAGGACCCTTAGTTTCTGTGCTGATCTGAAAATCTTATGGCTTTAAGTGAATGCATGCTTTTTATTTCAATTATAGAAGGTGTGTGCTTACAAAACAATCATGCATAACATATAGGATTCCCATATATCACCCCCCCCACCAACACTTTGCGCTGTTGCCAAACATTTGTTACAAAGATGAAAGAACATTATCAAAATATTATTTGGGAGAGAGGATGTGGCTCAAGCAGCTGAGTGCCCGAGAGTTCAGTTCTCAGTGTCTTCCAAAGAAGAGAAACAAACAACGAGCAGACACAGAGCAAAAACAATGAGCAGACAACATGCAAAAGCAATGAGCAGAAAATGAGAAAATAAAATGTGCAATGAGCAAAAACAAATGAGCAGGGAGTGGACGTGGCTCAAGTATTTGTGTGCCTGGGTTTGCTTCTTGGTGCCTCCTAAAGGAAAAAAAAAAAAACCAGATGAGCAGATCACAAGTAAAATCAAAGCAACAATGCACAAAAACAATGAGCAGACAATGAGTACAAACAATAAGCAAAAAAAAACACACAAGCAACAGACAAGGGGGCCATCTTGGGGGGGTGGGGGCATGGATAATATTGCTAACTGTAGTCCATAGCTTACATTTGGTGTATTTGTCCTATAAAACACCCTATTGTTAACACTAGGTATTAACTCTTTGTTATAGTTCATGAGAGAATGTTCTCATATTTGTACTGTTAACCGTAGTCCATCATCCACCACAGGGTTCACTGTGTTATATCGTCCCCTGTCTTGTACAAGCCATCCACAGTGTACACTCAGTGGTTCTCAATTTCCTCACTGAGTTGTGTTGTTATCACCTCAGTTAATTTTCTAACATTTTCATTATTCCAAAAGGAAAAATCCTATACTCCTCTTTACCCTGAATGTTGACCCATAACATTGATGTAGTACCTTCTTTGCCATTGATGCAAAAACATTACAATATTGCTGCTAACTATATAGTCCATAACTTACATTAGTTGTATTTTCCTGTGTATCATCAAACTCTGGACACCTTGTAATAGAGATGCACATAGAAGAACATTCTTGTATTTGTTCGATTAGCCACAGTCCTCATCCACTATGGAGTTCACTGTGCTATAGTCCCTAGACTATCTTCTACAGTACCCTTTTCAGCCACAAATATTGCATGGTCTCACCAATATGAGCTAAATACAATGAGTAAACTCATGGAGTTAAACTCTAGAGTACAGGTTACTGGGTAATAGAATGAAGGCTGATAAGGGGGAGCTGAAGCTTAACATATGTAGAATTTTTAATAAGGGTGATTGTCAATGTGTGGGAATGGACAGAGTTGATAGGAACATATTACATTGAGTATGACTAACACTGCTGATTTATAAATGTGATTGTGACTGAATGGAGTAGTTTAGGGACACAAATTTCAACTGAAAGTAAGTATACACCTTAAAGCCCTATATATGTGATGAAAATGCCAGCTGCAGGCACTTGTCCTCTGAAGCACATCAGTTTATGAGGAGGAAGTTGGTTTTGAGCTAAGTTGTCATTCTGATTTCTGATTGTCTCCCAGGCTCTGAAGTCACTCAAAGACAGACCCACTCAACTGCAACACAAACCAAAGAGAAGTGACAGGCATGCAGAGTTCTTGGTCACCAGCACATGCCCTCACAGGAGCACTGCCATAGCAGTCCATTCTTGGACCAACAAGGGTGACAAACTAAGTCAAAAGAGGCAGATGTACCTACTTAATCCAGAAATGCGGTCATCTAAAATTGTGACAGAGTGGATAATTAATGAAGTATATATTTCATGGACACTTCTGATTCCAAAACGGGAGAGTAATATTTCAAAAGTAGGTGGAAAATAATTGGTACGTACTTTCTTTGTTATCGGATTAATCAAATGCCTTCTTTAGAATGCATTTTGACGTAACCTGACCCCTTAGAAACTTTATTGCAATTTAGCCTTAGTTTAAATGTTCGCATGCAATACATTACTGATATTTTTAATCAAAACCACACACATTTGTGTATTCTAAATCCCCTACAGCCCTCATTAAAAATGAAAAGTCTTCTGTCTAATAACTCTTGAGGTTTTTGAATTTCACAAACTAACTACTACCCCTTCCTGAATTTTATTTTACTACTTGGTCAACAGGAACCATTTGCTGCATTTAGAGATTTCAAGTCTTATTTGTCTAGTATAAAATTGGCAATGAATTCTGAGCCAGATTTGCCACATGGGCTTTATGGGGAGGTTCTGACTAAACTAAAACTCTCTGCTAAGATAATACTACTATAATAATATCCACTTATTATATTAAGTGTAGTGACGGTCTTTATTAGCATTTGCTCTGCTTACTTTGTTCTAAAAACCAGCAGCAATATTACCTTTCTTCCCCCCTCCACACACGCATATAAGTTGATGATTATTTCTATTTCTGGTGAGAGGAATTCATTTTACTAACACACAACTAAAGCATTTTTTTTTCTCGGTGTGTATATACTAGGCATAAGAGAAACTTTCACCATGTGTGATGGTATAAATTGATTGACCTCTTTCCTTATAATTTGCTGTGCTTTTCAAACAATTTTCTTTTAATATACATTATTTACAATGTTTCCTTTAGAGAAGTTTCCTCAGAAATCTTTCATAATTTACTCATGTCTATTGCTGAAAATTTCTTGAAATAGCAATGGAAGAGGTAAGGTATTTTTGGTAGTAGGCAGAGATCTTCACACAAAGCTGAGCATGCGTGACGGCTCTTGGAATTTAGCGGTGAAAGCATTGGCAGCTAAAAGCAGCTTGAAAGACACTTATTAGATGCCTATGATCAGGAACATCTCTTTCTCCTTCCTTTGCCTTCCAACTCATAGCAGGCTAATGGCTTTGCCTCCACGGGGAAGCATACGCCTGCCATCTCAACAGTTGGAAGAGTTAACTTGACTTCCAAGGGCAGCTGCACACAAGCACCATGCAATAAGGAGTCTGGAAGCCCGGAAATGAGAAACAATTAGGGATTACTTCATTAATGCTTAATGATGCAGAGCAGGCCTAGAGTGAAGTTGATTGTGTTTCTGTTTTGGCCGATGATGCTCACACAATGCCAGGGTGGCAAAATAAATACCTCTGCTCTATAGGACATGGATCAAAGAAGGAAAGAGATGAAATTATCTGGGGGACCTTAGTATGACAGATTGGAGAGGAACCAGAAAATGACCAGTGTAGGTCTCAATGTCAATCTCAGTGTCGGTTGGGGAAATGCCACATATATATATCTGGTTCCCTAAGCCTAATTCCTAATGGGTTTGTTTTCATCCCACTGAGGATTTCTGTTCCTAATAATGCATTAAAAATCTCAGTTGGAAGGTCTCAGAAAGCATTCTTTCCCCTGCTTTCCTCTCTATCACACAGCAATGAAAAGGGATTAAAAAAAAATACTGCACAGGTGCAAGACGCAGCTGTTGAGAGTAAACTCTGTTTTACTATATTAATGCATATCCCACCAGGGGAATTAGAGAATAGTTGAGTTCCCATAAAAAGAAAAAAAAATGTCTTCATTGAAGAAGAAATGTTTCCTATCCAGAGGACAACATTGTTTCTGGCCAAAGGAGATTTTATAAATGCAATTTCCTGATATAGTCAAAACACTACAGAAATAAAGAGGGAATTCTTTAGTTATAGTTTAATATTATTTCATTTACAAAGATAATGTTTATTAATACATATATACAAAACCCTCAAGAATCAACATTTTAATGTCAAGGTTAAACAAGCTAGACCCACATAATAAGAATCCTTTATTCTGCTTAACACCTTGAGCAAAAGAAAAAAATCAATGATAATATTTTAAATAATAAATATAATATATTAAACATTTAATATTAAAATATTAAAATCTGACTTCATCGTGTTTACTTCCTGTACCCTCATCTACAATTATGTATAACTATCACCTGTGTTCAAAATAATGACCCCCTATGTACAAGGATCTTTAACTATCAAATGAAGATTTACATATGTTCAACTTGATAAAGTGACAGTAATACTAAAGAAAAAAAAAAGAGAGAAGGAGAGAAAGACAGGGAATTGGGGAGAAGAGAGAGGAGAATGTGGGGTAGGGGGTGGGGAAGAGAGAGGGAGACAGAGAGAGAGAGAAAGAGGAAACAGAGACTTACTGGCACACTGTTCCTATTTTCCCTCATTTATTGGCTCCAGGGAAAATTTTAAGTTTTGGGAGTCTCTTATTCTCATCCAAAAGGACAATAGTTCCTGGCCTAGTTATCTCCCAGAATCTTTGTAAGAATCCAATTAAATTATGATCGAAGACCTATTGTAATCTGTAAAGAACTGGCTGATCGTATTATGTTCTTTGTAACCCAGATCACTCTGTCCTTTGATATTTTCACAAAATCATCTTGCCTTTCACATATCACTTACTATGAGAAGCTGGACGCCTTTCCAAGATTTGTGCAACTTTTATGGTTACCCTTAGCTCTGGTGAATTCATGCTTACAGGTATGTGGCACTTGTGTCCCTGTAATCTCCTTCTAAATCCATAGCAGACATCGCTAAATAAACCTGACTGTCTCCTGGAACCTAGAAACCATATTAGAATCCTTGTCAGCACAGTGCTCCTGACAACCCCTGGTAGACTGAAGTTGGTGCAGCAGACTGCTTCTCTTTACCATTAATGCCTTAGAATACATGTACTAAGGTTGGAATGAAAAGCGTTGCATTAATTCTTGCAAAAGTATTTACCAATAATTGAGATACTTTGATGATATACAGCTGGAGCTACATAGATATTGGTTTTCATAAAGCTGACAATCTAGTGGGAAAAAGACATATGCCCATAAATAAATGAAAGATAGTTTAACAGGTTATATGATAGAATATGTTTGAGGCTTTGTGAAGACGCAAAAGAAGGAGTGTTCCACTACACGTACTAAGCTTAGGAAAGACCTCACCAAGGGGGGGACTCTAGTTCTGTCTGGAGAATTAATAGAAATTTGAAAGATGAATAAGCAGAAGGCTAGAAAAGACATTATATGAAGATGGACTAGCACATGTGTTTCGGTAGATAAGTAGAAAGAAGGAAAGAAAAAAGAAAGAAAGAAAGAGATGAATGCAGTGACAGTGATTTCGGAAATAACAATTTACAAATAAAATTCACATTGCATTTTTCTGTTTAAAATTTTAAATCAAGTTTTATGGCTAAATCAGATTTAATGATGGATATGCTCACGCCATAAACTCTACAAGGACAATGATTTTTCAGCATTGTTTATGAAAGTATTCTCAATATCAATAGTATCTGGCATAGAAAAGGTGCTCAATAAATATCTGATTAATTGAATGGAGAAGTAGGTGAAGAAATGTCTCTTTCCATCGCTCCCATGTCCACCCTTTTTTTTTTTAAACATCATCAGTTTACTCAAGAGATAATCCAATACTATTCAGGGCTGATACTCATAAACAGCTGTGCATAAAACTTAAAAATCTGCTACATTTTCCAAAAGAGATCCAGTCATTGTAAATAAGAAAGAGAAACCAAGAGAGTGCCCAAATGACTGCAGTATTTTAAGCAAGTATTCCCATACTCCTATGTAGTGATGGCGATCCTAGGGGTTCTTTTATCAGGAAGGGAAGGAGGCATGGGTTCTGAGGAAGGCATGCTTCCTGGCTGCCAGGGCACAGCAGTAGGCCTTGTTGAACTCCTGGAAGGCCCAGGGATTGTTCTTAATTGCCTACATGCGTTGAGTGTACTTTTCTACCAACCTGTCAAACTCCTCCCCAATGGCCTCATAGGTGTTTAGGGCCTGTTGGGATTTTTCCATGCCCTGTTCTTGAAGGCAAATGGCCCCCTCCAAATGGTCCCCAATGAGAAGATGGACTTTCACTTTCTTGGAAGTGTGTCAGAAAAAATCTTCTGTTCCTCCTCCTCAGCTTAAGGATCATAGCACTGCACTTGATCTCCAGGTCTAGCTCAGACTGAATGAATCTTCAGCCAGTGCTTCTGGAGAAGGCTCTGGGAATAGGTGGCACTGTTTCTCCAGCAATACCATCTACTCCTTCTTCTGGCCTTTGGAGTCTTGTCACTGCTGCTTCTCACCCACCAGGATATCTGTCAATTTCCATACCTTTACTGCCCTCAGGGTTTCATTTGCTGAATATGAATTGGGATGAAGGTAGCAGAGCAGACTGAAGCACTTCTTCTTGAGCTGTTCCTCCACTTCCAGCTGTAGCTGAGCTCTTACCCACACAAAATTCTCCAAGGGTGGCATGAGCTCCAGCAGATGCACTTTCTGGAGCCTGAGTAGCAGACGTATTTCTTTCTCCTGGCTGCGACCTAAGAGCTGTGCCAGGTTAGTCACAAGTAGCTAGTGTTCCAGGGTCTCATGAAACTTTTTCTCCTCAGAAGTTCAATTTGTATCTTGTATCTTCACATAGTAGTCCATAAGCAGCTCTTGGATGACCATAAAATCTCAGTCCTCAACCATACTATCTTATGCAGTCTAGCTTCCTTCCATGCCTGAGCCTGCTCCTTTGCCAGGGTGAGGCTTAAGCCACTTGGGTGCACATGCTGTAAGAGACTCAGCAGGGGCTTGCTGAAGTATGGCTTCTGTAACAGGTTCCATCCACTCAGGTTACAAGGAAGAAGCTGTTGGCTACACACTTAAAGGCATATCCCCCACAGGGTCCAAATCCAAGGAGGTAAGGGCTCCAACTTTATAAAATGGAGCAGAACACTTAATGAATACTCATCTACAAAAAAAACTAAGTGTTTGGCTTTGGAAGATTTCTAAATCTAATGAGTTTTTTTTTTTTTTTAATGCACAAATAAATAGGAAACACTCAAAGTAACAAGTATTTATGTTACATGCAAGGATATTAATCAGATATTACACAATGACACTAATAAAATTAAGATCTTAGAAAATGGAAATGCAGTTGGAAAGTATTAGATAAATGGAATTGAAAATATTACCTTAAGGTATTTAGGAAGAAAAATGAAATGTAAAGTTCCAACCTTGGATGAGATCCCTAATCACAGAAGTAAGATTGAGAGAAGGTGTCAGAGTAAGTAAAAAACTAACTAACCAAATTCTCATGAGTAACCCATGTGCAATAGAAGGCAGCCCATCTATCTAGAAAATAGATGAAAGAAATCGGGGAACCTTTGGTTATTCCTTATGCCAAAGGGGCTTTCTTTCCATCTCTTTTCTTGTACACACTCTGCTGGGGTCTTCTGTTTACTCACACTTACCAAACACTCGAATTTCCATCAGAGACAAATCCTTTGGAGGATAAGACATATGTTTTTTCCTCAGGTATTGATGTATTCACTATGGAAATGGTCAGAACATAGAATTTAAATCTTCAAAGGAATCAAGATATAGAGAGGATCTGCAATACACAAAGAATTGAAGATACATAAGGAATATGAGATTTTTGAGAACAAGGTATGGAAAGACATGTAAAAAGGCAGCCTTCAAAGAATTTTCTGGTCCCCCTTATCTTTAGTATATGCTTGCTGATGCACCAGAGCAGTATCTTGAGTTTTTAGTCCACTACACAAGCAAATACCCAACAGATACACTTGGTACAATCTGTTTTCCAATAAAAGTGCTGAAGAATCTCCACGTTATTCTAGTTTCTCCAGAAACAGAGGCTTCTGTGAGACAAACCCATACTGGTGAACACTATATTATACATTTTTTTAATATATAATGACAAGAACCTGTCTAAGGTCTCTGGATAAGTTATCAAGTCACTTGCTTGCAAATGACTATCCTTACCCTGTTGGGACTATTTCCATGCCTTCTCCAGGTGAGCAGGTATCCCCAGATGCCTTTTGATTTTCTTGGAATTCTATCAAGTGGCAGCTGAAGTTCCTGAAGCAGTGCGGAGGAGGCTGGGGTGGGGGTGGGGGTGGGGGGGCGGCCTTTGGCGTCAACACCCCAGGACACCTGGGCACTGGGGGCCCAGGAACCTCTCACTGGAGCGCAGGGCAGGGGCTGGGGGAAGGGAGAACCGGCAGTACAGCAGTGGAAGGCAGGGTTAGGGGAGAGGATGAAACAGCACAGAGGTTGTGCTCCACCCAACTCTTACACCACTCACTGGGAAATCACAGATACGCACTCAACAGCTCAGACCTTGCCTATCCCTTTCTCGCTTCCTTTCCCTCCTTTTCTGTTGTGCACAGATGTTTCAATCTCTTTCCATTCTACAGCCCAAGGGAGATGTTAGAACTAATGAAAAGACCTGACCAGACTTTAAACTTGGAAATCAGGAACAAGCAGCCCCAGCTGCTTCTGAGGATGGGAACTCTCAGTGGCAGGGTCCCCTCTCCTTAGGTTGTATAACGACGCTGCCCTGGGGCAGTGTAGATTTGCCTCTCTGATGTGACCTGAGTGCTTGGAGCTGCCATCCACTGACCCGACCCAAGCAGTTGGCCTCCCCAGAAGACCAGCTAAAATGGAATCTCTTCCTCAGCTTTTTTAGATCCTTTGTGCGGGGGAAGTAATAAGGTGGTCATTTGCTGGAAGGTTTCTGTTGTGCCTGAGCCTGTGTACCCATGGTGCTCTGTGTAGCAACAGCTCCACACCACTCCACCAGGAAATTAATATTTTCACTTCCATGTGCCTTCTCACAGAGTATTTTTATCCATATCAGTTGAATGTGATATGTAATACCCATTTTTCCCTGTTTGATTTTTTGACAGCTTGATTAAACATGTAATTAGCATGAAACAAATGACATGTTTGAAGTGTACATTTTCATAACTTCTGACATCATTATGAACACATCCATGAAACTATTTTCACAAGCAAGATAGTGAACATACTTATCACCTCCCCCCAAAGTTTCCTCACACTTCATAATATCCCTCAGCCACCTAACTCAACCACCCCACCCCTATCTTCAGGCAACCATGGACCTATTTTCTATAACTGTAGATTTGGTTGTATTTTCTAGAGTTTTTTATAAATGAAATGATGCAATATACACTCTATTCTGGCTGGCTTCTTACACATAACATAAATATTTTGAGATTCATCCATGTCGTTATATGTGCAATAGTTCATTCATTCTCTTTGGTGAGTAGTACTCTGTCACAATGGACTTTTATTTGAGGGTTTTACGCATGAAATTGTCTTCTGATATGTACAAACTCCTTAATGAGCTGATTCTAACTAAATCTCTAGCCTTAATTCTATTTCTTCCCTGCCCTTCTTTACAGGAATATTGGAATATTTTGAGTTTCATGAAGTGACCATGTTGGTTAAAGACTTTCTTCCATATGCCAATCATGGTGCTTACAATACATATCCCTGACTGTTCACCTGATCAGTGTGCATTTATGATTCAGAATGCACCATTTGAGTATCTTCCCAAATGCCTTCTCTATCCGTGATAGGGTTATTCACTTCCTTCTCTGTCCTGCCTCAGAATTTTACTGTCAGCTATTTTAGTGTTTATCACAATCTATATATAAATATTTTTAAAGATTTCTTTATTTATTACTCCAGCCCCCATTGTTTTGGGCTCACTGTCTGCTTTCTGTATCCATCCACTGTGTATTCTACTGTGTCTGTTTGTCTTCGCTTTAGGTGGCACCAGGAACCAATCCTGGGACCTTCTGGAGTGAGAGACAGATGTGCAATCTCTTGTGCCACCTTCCCGGTCTGCTTATTGTCTCTCTTCTGTGTCTCTTTTTCTTTCTTTTATTTTTTTCTTCCCATTTTTAAAAAATTAATTTATTGAAGTGTATCACTCATACATAAACAAACATAAACAACCAGGATGCAATAATAGTTGTGAATTTAAACAACAAATATACATAACATCACACAGGACTCTCACAACTCACCCCACCACCAATAACTTGCATTGTTGTTAAACCTTTTTAACTAATGATTAAAGAGCACTGTCAAAATATTACTACTAACCAAAGTATTTTTCCCCCAACCAACCCTATTAGTATTATCTTTATATCATTTATATATGAACATAGAGAAACAATTAAGCGTATAATAAAAGTTGTGAACTTACAAAGCAAGCATGCATAACATCATACAGGGGTCCCATATATCAACCCTCCACAAACACCTTGCATTGTCATGAAAAGTTTGTTACAAATTTATGAAAGAATATTGTCAAAATCTTACTACTAATCATGGCCTTTATCTTACATTTGGTGTGTTTTCCCCCAACCCAAGCTGTTGTTATTTTATATATATAATTTTTTATGACAGAAGTTGTAAACTTATAAAACAATCATTCACATGTGCAAAATTCCCAAACAACACCCCTCCATCAACCCACACACTGTGGTGGAAATTTGCTACAGATATGATAATATCATCTGATTGTTACCATGTCCATAGTGTACATTTGGCTCACATTTTCCAACTGCCTCATTATCAACACAGTACATCTTTTTAATAGATGAAAGAATATTATATTATTATTGCTAACCACAGTCCATAGGTCACTCCAGCTGTATTTTTCCCATGCTTCTCCAATTTCTAACACCCTGCAGTAGTGATGCGCATTTCCTCTAGCTAACAAAGGACACTCTCGCATCTGTACCATCAACCACAATTCTCATCCACCTCTTGGTTTACTGTGCTATCCAGTTCCTAGATTTTTCTCTAGCATTCTGTCAATTGGCATTTACATACCTAGACTACCATTTTCAGCTATATCTCCATTTATAAACTAGCTTTTACTCATTATGTGTTACCATCCACTCTATATTTCCACACTTTTACAGCAAAGCTAATTAAAACTTCTACATACTTTAAACATCAGTAGTCCATCTCAGTCCTCCTCTTATCTCTTTTAAGAATCCACCACTTACCACCAGGTCTTGAAGATATTTTCCTACCATTTCTTCTAGAAGTTTTATGGTTCTTGCTTTCATATTTAGTATTTTTTAATCCATTTTGAGCTAATTTTTGGATAAGGGGTGAGATAGGGGTCCTCTTTCCTTCTTTTGGCTATGGATATCCAATTCTTTCAGCACCATCTGTTAAATGGACAGTTCTGCCCAAGCTGGGTTGGTTTTACAAGCTAGTCAAAATTACTTGATCATGCATGTAAGGTCTGTTTCTGAACCATCAATTTGCTTCCATTGGTCTATGTGTCTGTCTTTATGCCAGTACCCTGCTGTTTTTGACACTTTAGCTAGGTAACATGATTTAAAGTCTGGAGATGATGGTTTACCTTTCTTTTTTGTGATATTTCTGGCTATTCAGGACCCCTTACCCTTCCAAATAAATTTGATGACCATGCTAGTGGAATTATCAGGATTGCATTGAATCTGCATATCAATTTGAGTAGAATTGACATCTTAATGATATTTAGTCTTCCAATCCATAAATATGGAATGTTCTTCCAGTTGTTTAGGGCATTTTAATTTCTTATAACATTGAGTTGCAGTTTTCTGAATACAAGTGCTTTACATCATTGGTTAAGTTTATTCCTGACTATTTGAGTTTTGCCTCTCATATTTTATTTTCACCACTCTTGACAATTTTAGTTATTTTTATTGATATAATCTTCACTTTTGGACTCTCTTCCAGGCCTCTCTCTCTCCTGTATTTTCTTTTCAGGCTGTAGCACACCCTTTAGTTTTTCTTGAAAATCTGGTCTCTTAGAAATTCTCTCAGTTTCTGTTTATCTGTGAGTATTCTAATCTCACCCTCATTTTTGAAAGACAGTCTTGCTGGATATAAGGTTCTTGACTGGAAATTTTTCTCTTGTAGTATCTTAAATATATTAGACCACTCTCTTCTTGCCTCCATGGTTTCTGGTGAGAAATCAGCACTTAATCTTATTGAGGATCCCTTACATATTACGCATTGCTTTTCTCTTGCTGTTCTCAGAATTCTCTCTTTGTCTTTGGCATTTAACATTCTAATGAGTATGTGTGTTGGAGTTGGTCTATTTGGATTTTTTTTGGTGGGAATATGTTGTGCTTCTTGGACAGGGATATCTATGTCCTTCAGTAGGGTTGGGAAATTTTCTACCATTATTTCTTTAAGTATTCCTTTTGCCCCTTTTCCCTTCTCTTCTCCTTCTGGGACCCCTTTACACATATGTTTACTTGTATTTTACTGTCATTTAGTTCTCTGAGACCTTGTTCAATTTTTTTCATTCTTTTCTTCGTCTGTTCTTTTGTATGTTCACTTTCAGAACCATTTCTTCAAGCTCACCAATCCTTTCTTCTGCCTCCTCAAATCTGCTATTATATGATTCCAATGCTTTTTAATTTCATTTATTGCCCCTTTCATTCCCATAAGATCTGATATTTTTCTATGTATGCTTTCAAATTCATCTTTGTACTCATCCAATGTCTTCTTAATATCTTTAATCTCTTTAGCCATCTCATTGAATTTATTAAGGAGATTTGTTTGAACACGTATGATCAGTTGTCTCAAATCTTTTTTGTCACCTGGAGGCTTATCTTGTTCCTTTAACTGGGCCATAGCTTTCTGTTTCTTGGTGTGGATTGTAATTTTTGATTGGTGTCTTGGCATCTGGATTACGGGAGTATTTATTCTGGGTGCAGTTTTTCTCTTTAGTTTAGGGCTTCCTGCCCTTTCTCCCTTGCTGGTTGTACAGTAGGACCAAGGTTATTCTTGGTGCTATAAGCTGTGGAGGCTCAAGCTGCTCTCATTGCACCAGGGACCAATGAAGCTTCTCCCAACTTTCTCCTTTGCCAGGGTTAGGGACAGAGCCACAGCTGTATGGAATAATCTAAGCTGTGCAAGCCTAGATTGCAGTTGCCCAGAGAGAATGATGAAACTTCATGCCTCATTTCCCCCGCCTGAGGCAGGGATGGAGCTCCAGGTGTGGGCAGCAATCTATGCAGTGTGGGTCCAAGATGACCACAGTTGCCCCAATATACTTCTGATTTAGTCTGTGCCAGCCAAAGGCATCTGTAATTATCTGGATAGGCTGGTGCAGGGCCTGCCAGCCTCCTCCCTGCCAGAGGTGGGGCTAAAGCCTAGGTTAGTGTTGTTGGCCGATCTAGGTGTAAGGAACCAGTTTCTACCATTGCTGTGATGTTCGGTTCTGGCTTCCCCTCAGGATGGGAGTGAAGTCAAAATGGCAGCCACTGGCCTCTTTCTGACTTAGGCAGATTCTCACCCCAGCTGTTTCCAGGGTTATACCTTAGCTGGCAGCCAAGTCTACCAATCAGTAGCTGAAATTGGCAGCTCTTCCCATTTTTGGGAAATGGAGCTTCCAATTGCAGCCACAGAACAGCTCCTAGGGTGGCTTGTGCCACCAGAGTAGTATAATCACTGGCCTCTGTGGCTTGGCCAGTAATTTCTCAGAGAGGCTGAAACAGGTCCCCACAGCTTTCTCCCTGCTGGAGGTGGCACTGGGGCCTAGGCTAGAGCTGCAATCTGAAATGGATGGTAAGAAGCCAGTCTCCACCAGCACTGTGATTTTCAGCTTCCCCTCATGTCAGGCATGGAGTTAAGATGGCAGCTCCCGGCCTCAGTCTGGCTTGGACAGGTTCAAACTTTAGCTGTTCTCAGAAGGGGTACCAGCCTCTGGGGCATGGAGGGCCCTACTTATGAGTTTTCTCTGCAGATGGGCAGTCTCCTCCCTCCATTCATCCAAGGAAGGTGCAGGATGTTCTTCTGGCTCCTGAAGCCCCCAAACAGGTACTTCAGTTAGCTCCAGATAGCTCTGGATGTTTACTAACTGCCCTGTAGCAGGAGCTGACTTTAGGAGCATCTTACTCTGCTGCCATCTTTCTCGTTGTCTGTGCCTCTTTTTCTTGCATCATCTTGCTGCACCAGCTCTCCACATGGGCCAGCACTCTGTGTGAGCCAGCTCTTCACTTGGGCCAGCTCACCATGTGGGCCAGCTTGCCTTCACCAGGAGGTCCTGGGAATTGAACCCTGGACCTTCCCTATGGTAGATGGGGTGTGACTCAATCTCTTGAGCCACATCCACTTCCCTAGATTCCTTGTTTACTTGTGTTTATCCCCTACAAGACTTAGAGTTTTTTGAGGTCTGTACCATGTCTTGGTCATTTTCCATCCAGTATTTAACAGTGTGCTA
Source organism: Dasypus novemcinctus (assembly GCF_030445035.2). Lineage (NCBI taxonomy): Eukaryota > Metazoa > Chordata > Mammalia > Cingulata > Dasypodidae > Dasypus > Dasypus novemcinctus. The sequence goes on along the minus strand of NC_080673.1, from coordinate 190,104,592 downwards.
GAAATATAAATGGTATAAATATAAATTTGCTGAACCTGCATTGTGATAATAACTGGGATACATTGAATGGAAAAGAAATATTGGAAATGCCTCTCTTCAACTCCTGGAATTAAAGGGAGAGGACAATAAAGATGACTTGTAGTGAAACATATCAGGGTAACATCCAAACAGATGTTCTCTCCAGGTTGCCTCTCAGAATGGGAGGGTGGGTTTGAAGCCTGACCTCTCACACCTTTATATCCAATGTCCTCCAGAATCATAACTAAAAATATCGGTGGACTTGTGGGATTCAGGGTTTTCTCTCTAATTATATATGAGTGCTCCTTTTCTTTAGATGCTATTAATTCACATTGTATTTGAGCAAATCTCAAGGGAAGATGGTATAATTTTTAAACAAGTTTTTACCATGCATTAAATCAGTGGCTGCAATACAGATATAATTAATTAATGGTTCCAAATGGGGGGTGGTTCTGTACCATTAAAGAGCATTTAATAGGAATGGGTATTTTTCTTGCCTCATGGTCATCATAATTGCTGTGCAGCACAGGGCACAACTGGTATTTTGAATAGGAGGCAGAGAGGTTAAACATCCTATAATATTGAGGGCAATCCTCTACAAGGAAGAATTTTCCTGTCCCACAATTCATTGTGAAGCAATGATTTAAACAATTTACAAAAATAATTTGGTCCTGATTCTTTTTCATTGCCTGCTTCTTTTTCCAATGCATGTTCTCTTCTGTGCTCCATGCAAATCCCTAAACCAGAGGGATTCTTGCATCAAGAACTTTATATTAAACGCAGAAATTTCTCAAGTTTTCTCCATGCAAATTCTCAAAGTTCATCCTGGTTGACGTAATCTTCCTTAACAGTATTTCCTTTTCTTAAGGGATTTCTGTTTTTATTTTTTACTTCAGAAACTTGTAAAGATTCTGGAACTACCAAAGTCTTCCAATTCTATAAATTTGGCACCTTGGAATTTCTGTAAATTTATTCTTCTCAGGACTGCTGCAATGATAATGGTTTCATAGAGCTCCTCAGCTTTTGTCAGGAAAGAACTATCGATTTTTTTTTTTCAATTTTAAGATACACTTTAAAAAGATATATTTCAATATTACTTTCTGGATTTCAGTTTTACCCAGAATGGTGTAGTGTTTCCTTCTCTGTCAAAAATAAGAAGAGCTGTTAGTAAATTTACATTTGTCATAAAGCAGATTTCATTTGGGCATTAGTGAACTGCATTATATTAGAACTGAGTAGTCTATAAAAGCATTCCCTTTAATATCAAGACTTCAACTGTAATACTTTGTTCATCTAGAGCAGATATAATTCATACTATAAATCTACCTGTATATCTAACCTGTCATCTATTATCTATCATCATCTGTCATTTATTTATATCTTTTTATCTATTCATTTACCAATCATTTATCTAATCTATATCTCTCTATGGCATATCTACCAATCAACCTATACCTATCTATATCTAATCTATCATTTATTTAATCTCTACCTCTGCTATCTATCTCCTATCATCTCTCTCTCTATCTATATCTATCTATCTATCTATCTATCTATCTATCTATCTATCTATCTATCTGTCTGTCTATACCTCAGTTTGCAGCAGTTAGTTCAGTGCGTGGCATATTTAGGCACTCAGTGCAAACAACACAACAACAAACGGCAGTGAGGGATTTATTTATAAAGAGGAGGTAGAATTCAAGCAGGGCCTTTACTATGACGTCTCACTAGTCCCTCTGTGAACTGGTTGATATAATCCCTATGCCACATAAAAGTATGCTATGGACCATGACTGGTAGTAATAGTCTGATGATATTGTCTCATAATCTGTAACCAATGTTCCACCAGGGTGTGGAGCTGTATGGGAAATCTACACATCTGTATGGTTGTTTTGCACGTTCACAATATTTGTAACAAAAATATATTAAAAAACATAGTATGGGTTGGGAGAAAATACACCAAATGTAAGATAAGAACTATAGCTGGTAGTGATATTTTGATGACGCTCTTGCATAGTTTGTAACAAATGTTTCACACCAATGCAAAGAGTTGGTGGAGGGGTGATATATGAGACCCCTGTGTGATGTTATGTATGTTTATTTTGTAAGTTCACAACCTTTACTATACATTTATTGTTTATGCATGTTCATGTATGAATGATATATGTCAATAAAAAATTAAAAAAAAAAAACATGGTGCAAATCTATGCTGAAAAATTGGGAGCCAGAACAGAAATTGAGTTACTATTAGCTATCATTTAAAAATAAGAAGAGCTGACATAAAAATCTGATATTATGGTTTATGTTTACATATCAAGAGATGTGGCACTCACAAGGGTTATTTCTCCTTGACAATCATCACCTTTAGTGTTGTATCTACTGCCTCATTTTAATGAGCTAAAAATTGTGCCTCTTGTTTTATCTGAGGACCGTTTCCCTCATTGCAACATCACCTGCAAACTTGTTTAGATAGAAGGGGGCAGTTTAATAACCTAGACTAAAACCTGTATCTGGAAAGAAAGTATTTCTCAATTAGCAAGCAACTCAATTTTCCCTACTTTCAATGTTCCTACTATTCTCTAGAGTGGCATTTCTCAGGGTATAGTTACAGCACACACTTGCATCAAACTAAATTAATCAACAAAAATACCCGGAGTTATAATTATAATGTTGTCTTCTGGGTTTCACCCTGGCCTACTAAATCAGAAACTTTGATAATAAGGCCTAGGAACTGGAATTTTTAACAAACTCTTAAGGTAATTGTACACTCAAATTTGAAGATTACTGTTATCCAAAACTTTTAAAAAATTGATTCTACTGGGCTGATAATGTTTTTAATATAGACTTTCATTGTTACATCAGAAAAGCTCTGGAGTTAATTCTTTAAATTTCTGGATGCTTTCTCAATGGGAAGCATATTTAAAAGTCTTTTAGCTAAACTATTATAATAAAGTTTTTCTTTCCATCATGATGTTCATTATCATTTTCATTATCATCTTTATGATAAAATAGTGTTGGCATACTTTAGAAGAATTATCCTTTAGAAGAATTTCCTATCCAAAATCAGCCTTGATTTAGTGCTGATACCACTAAGATTATATATATATATGTACGCATATGTGTGTGTATGTGTATATATATAATATGTATGTGTGTATATATATGTATGTATGTGTATGTATATATATATATATATCTATAAAAGAACAATCTCAGAGGAGTCTAACAACTCCCACTTTATACATCTTAGATGGGAAATGCTTTAGTACAGTGGTTCTCAATTGGGACAATTCTGTACCCCCTGAGAACATTTGGCAATGTCTGAGACATTTTTGATGATCTTGCCTTGGGTAGCTGGTGCCACTGGCATTTGGTCATAGAGAACAGGTGGGCTGTTGAACATCCTACAATGCATACAGCAGTCTCCAACCAAGCAAAGAATTGTCCATCCTAAAATCTCAAAGTTGCCAAGATTGAGAAACTGTGCTGTAGAATAATCCTTTAAGACTGGAATGCACTGGGGACCAAGAGTATTTGTTTTGGCTCATAGTTCCACTTCTAAGTGACAGCAGCAGGGAATTATTCTGGGTCCTGTGATATAAGGGCACAGGAATTTAAAGGGGGTTTAGAATTGAGCAACAATAACCTGAGTGGTCATTTATTACGTATAGCTTATAGTCCAAACTCCTTAGCCCTGTGGTTTTCAAGCATTAGCATACATCAGAACTGCCTGGAGGACTTATTATAACACTGATTTCTGGGCTGCACCCCTGGGGATTCTAATTCAGTAGGTCTGGGATATTGCCAAGAATTTGCATGTCTTACAAGTTCCCAGGAGATGCTAATACTGCTCTTCCAGAAAACACTTTGAGCGCCACTGTCTAAGCCTGTTATCCTCAATCTGTCTAGTCCCAGTCTGTTCTTGTAATCCTCATCAACTGTCACCAAGCCTCTGTAGCAAAGTCAGATTGAATTTATCTTTGATTCTTGTTTACATCTAACATTCATTTAGTTATTAATTTTTTTAAATTTTTACATGGCTGACTTCTTTCTGTTCCTTTTGCTCAGAATGGTATTTATTGTCATTTCAAAAACATACATCTAAATGATATTCTCCTTTTAAGATTCCAGTACCAGAAAAAAAAAAAAAAAACACAAGCAAACAAGCAACAAACAAAAAGTCTCTGAGCTTCCCCTTTAAATGGCTTATTAACTGTTAATTTGGTAACTGATAGTATTTTGTCTTCATTTGGTCAGAGGCAAATTAACATCCCACATCCTGAACAAAAATTAACCGAATATATGAATTCCAATTTGCTAATATTATGTCTTTCTTTAAAAAAAAACATTTTTCTAAATCCTGTTTTTTTACACCCTTTTATTTCTTAATTTGATTTCATAAAAATTTCTATAAGTCCCATCAAATTCTTTGAAAAATAGAGTAAATTATAAATAATGAATAATGCATCCTTCAGGGGATACTAAAATTCTACCACATACCAGAATGTCCCTACTCTTAAAATCCTAAAATGATATCACAATACTGTTGTCTCTGAATTCCTTTAGAATATTATTTGTGTTCCTTGCGTGTCATGCTTTTTAAATGTTTTAATGTTCAAAACTACACATTATTTGATAGTTCAGTAGACAATACATCAGTAACAAGAACATAAATGAACACAAGTAGCAATAGAAGAGACATCCCTGAACCCACTGTGGTAGGTTGAATTACATACTCCAATTTAGGTATGTCCTTAATCTTTACCCATTTTCCTAAGAGTGTGAAACCATTACAAATAGGATCTCTTGAAGGTGTTATTTTTAGTCAAGATATGGCCCAATTGAATGAGGTTGGGTCTTAATCCAGGTTACTGGAGTCCTTTATGAGCAGAAGAAATTCAGACATGGTAAGGGAAAGTCATGGGAGGTGCCAAAAGCCAGAAGTCAATGGAACCTGGAAGAGAAAGGACATTGCAACGCGATGAGAGGAAGATACAAACCAAGAAACCCCATGAATCTCCTGCAGCCAGCACCAGAATGTTAGAGACTTTGGGAGAAATCTTCGCCTTGCTGATGCCTCAATTTTGGACTTCTCCTAGCTTCAAAACCCAGAGTCAATCAATTCCCATTGCTTAAGCCATCCTATAATTGTGGTATTTGCTAACACAGTCTGACAAAATTAAGACGCACAAACTTTTCAACTTAATTTGCTGTTGCAAGCATAACTGTAGTCATCCTTAACATGTGTCTTTGTCTAATATGCAAGAGTTTCTCTAGGGCTGAGTCTAGGCTGTATAGCTAAATGGAACTACTAGATTTTAGTGTATGTATGATGAAGTTTATGGGATATTCTGGACTGTTTTCCAAAGTGGTTGTACCACTTCTGTCAGTACCAGGTAAAATGTTATTCCTTTCTTTAAAACTTTACCAACACTTTGGTATTGGCATATTTCTTAAATCTTGCCTACCCAAAAGATATAAAATAGTATTTCATCTTGGTTTGATTTGTATTTCTGTGATTGAAAGTGAACATTAATTTTTTTGACTTTCATTGTTCTTAACTGCTAAATGCTTATTCATATTTTGAAATTTTATATATGTTTTGACAAGACATTTGGGTAGATATATACATTGAAAATTCTTAACGGAATCCTTTGATAAGTAGGTCTTAATATTAATATGATGGTATTTATTAATCTTTACGTTTTTGTTCTTTTTATGAAAAAAGTTTATCGGTCACACATGAATATCTATAAATAATAAGTGCATAGTAAAAGTTGGGAACTTACAAAATAAATATGCATATCATCATACAGGGCCCCCATACATTAACCCACCAACAACACCTTGCGTTGCTGTGAAAAAACTGTTACAAACTATGAAAGACCCATCATCAAAACATTACTACTAACTGCAACCAACACCTTACATTTGCTATATTTTTCCCCCAACCCACCTGATTAATGACACCCTATATTAGTATTACATACTTGTTATGATTCATGAAAAAATGCTCTCATATTTGTTCAGTTAATCACAGTGTATCTTCTACCACAGGATTCATTGTGTTGTACAGTCCCATGTTTTATAAAATCCATTCAAAGTGTACACTCAGTGGCTCTCATATTCATCACAGAGTTGTGCTGTCATCACCTCAGTCTATTTTAAAATGTTTTCATTACTCCAAAAGGAAAAGTCCCATACCCAATTACCCAATTTTTGTCTCTTAAAATTGATATAATATCTTCTTTGCCATTGCTGCACAAATATTACAATATTACTGTTAACTATTTAACTATAATCCATAAATTACTTTAGTTGTAATTTTCTCCTGTATCACATTAACACTTTGTCAAAGAACTTTCTTATACTATTAACCACAATATTCATGTACCCCTGAAATCACTATGCTATGCAGTCCCTATATTATTTTCTAGCTTTCTTGCAATTGAAATATTATATCCACAGACTACCCCTTTCAGCTGTTATCACATTTATAAAATAGCAGTGTTATTTAGAGTTTATATATTATTTTATTTTATCCCTCCCTTCCCCTTTTGGCTTGCTTGCTGTCTGCTCTCTGTGTCTATTCACTGCATTATTCGGTGTGTCTGTATTTATTTTTATTTATTCCCACCCACCCGCCCTTGTGGTTTGCTTGTTGTTTTGCTCTCCATGTCCATTCGCTGTGGGCTCTTCTGTGTTTTTACTTATCTCCCTTTTTGTTGGATCATTTTGCTGAGTTGGCTCTCTGTGGTGCTTGCTGGCCAGCTGCATTCTGCGGTGCTTGCAGGCCAGGCAACACTCCATGGGGCTTGCCGGCCGTGTGGCACTCAACGGCGCTTACAGGCCAGGTGGCACTCTGCAGCGTGTGGGTCAGCCTGCCTTCACAGGGAGGCCCCAGGGTGCAAACCCAGGGCCTCCGATATGGTAGACAGGAGCCCAACTAACTGAGCCACAGCCACTTCCCTAGAGTCTATACTTTTTAACAGCTTTGAACTGTTTCCTTCTACTTTTAATATTTAGCTACTTGAATCTTTTATATATGTATGGGAAGTAGTAAGGATCAATCTATGTTTATTTATTTTCTGAAGAATAAACAATTGTGTTAGCATTACATATTGAATGGTTTCTCCTTTCCTCCCCTATCTGCAATGCCAACTCTAATATAACAGCTTTCCTTGTATTAGTAGTGTTATTTCTGGAATTTCTGGTATAATGCATTGGTCAGTTTGCCCATCTCTGAACAAATAACAGCCTGCCTTATAATGTAGCTTTATAATACCTCTTAATATCTGGGAAAGCATGGTTTACATAGAAATGTTATTCTATTTCTTTAAGCTATTTTGGCCCATATCTCTTTTATTTGTACTTAAGAATCAGTTTGTTTGCTTAATTCTTAAATGAAAGAAAGACATTGGGATTTTCATCAAAATTACATTGAAATTATAGATCAATTTAGAGAAAAGTAGTATCTTTATGAAGTTGAACATTCTTATTCATGCATATGGTATACCTTTCCATTTATTTTGGTATACTTTTATGTTAATAATAAAATTATATAGTTTTCTCATAAATATATTGCATATATTTTATGAAATTTATTCATAGGTACCATAATGTTTGTCACTATTAAAAATAATTTTTGTCTATTTTGTTTTCTATTTCTGTTCTGTAGAAATGCAACTGACTTTTAAATTGACTTTATTTCAATCACCTTACTGAGTCCTTTCTTGAAAAAACTAAATGTATGGTTTTATTTGTAGATTTTTAGTTTTTTTTTTTTAAATGTGAACAGTTACTTATCTATAAATAATGACTGCTTTGTTTCTTTCTTATCCTTGTATGTTTACTTTTTCTTACTATAGTGGCTAGGGTCTTCCAGAGAATTTTAAGTAGGTGCAGTAATAATGACATCCTTATTTTCCTCTTAATGGTGGGAGAGGAATGCTTAAAATCTTTTATCATTGATGTTTCCTGTAGTTTATTTTTTGCAGTGGGGGAGGTATATACCTTTTTTTTTTTTAAGATTAAGTGAATTCCATTCCAATTCTAGTTAGGTAAGAGATTTTATTATAAATAGTTGTTAAATTTCAACAAGTTATTTTCTTTCCTAGTCTTTGAACTTAATGAATTCTATTTCTAGCATAAAACAATCTTTGTGTTGCTGAAATATATGCAAGTTATCCATGATGACTACTTTTTGTGAATATAATTATTTTTAAATGATTAGATTTAGTTTGACATAATTTGATTCATACTTTTACTTTTATGTTAATGAGTGAGACTGCCCTGTGATTTTCCCTTTTGTACCATCTTTGTCTCTCTTACTGTCACACTGGTCTTATAGAAACAGATGGGTGGTGTTTATTTCCTTGGCTGCTCAAGCACATACCATGATATGAGTTGGGTTAAACAATGGGAATTTATTTGCTTATGGCTTTGAGGTAGGGGAAAATATCAATCAAGCATCATCAAGGTGATGCTTTCTCTTCTAAGACTGGGGTGTTCTTGGACTGGCTGCTGGCAATCCTTGATCCTTGGCTTGTCACATGGCAGTTCACATGGTGGTGTCTCCTGGTATCTCAGTTCTCTTCTAGGTCCTGTTGATGTTCAGTTTCTGGCCACTTCCTCTGTGGTTTTCTCTCTGTGTGCCCGAAACTCATTTCACTTCTAAAGGACTCCACTAATAAGATTAAGACTCATTCTGACTGGGCTGGGTCACACCTTAACTGAAGTAACCTCATCAAAATATCCTACTTACCATGGGTTCACCCACAGGAATGGATTAGGTTTAAGCACATGCTTTTCTGGAGTGCATACAGCTTCAAATCATCACAGGCTGTACAGAGATTTTAAGCAAATTAAATGATCTATTCTGTAAAGATTTGGCAGAAGTCATCTGTAAATCATCAGAAACTGGGTTTTCATAGTAATATAAATCGCTGTATTTTATTTTGATGTTTTTTTCAAATAATACATAATTATTTATATAATTATATATAATATATAATTCAAACGATATGTATTTGAATGTTTCCAATTGTTTTTAATCATCCTTTATACTGAAGAGTAGGTATCAACAAAGAAGACTATTTATAGCAGGTGATAGGTATCTTGATTTTTTAAAATAAACTTTACCACTAAAGAAGTGTTAAAGTTGTAGAAAATTGAGCAGAAAGTACAGTTACCATATACCCTGCCCATACACATAGTTTCTCCTTTCATTAAGATTGTGTTAACATGGTACATTTGTTTCATTTGATGAACCAAAGTTGATATATTATTAGTAACTCAAATCCATAGGATAAAAAGTTTTGGTAGGGGAATGACAGAAGTAATTGGTAAGTAACAGGGGATATTAGGAACCCATGATAAGGAGCTTTCTTCTATCTCATGATGACCATAATCTGTAAGACGAAAAATCACTTGAGGGTATTTTAAGCTGGATGTGGAGAATTCAAGACTTCTACTAACAAGGAGGAAATAATTCCCTTGGAGACCCTGCTGTCTGTTTTTACCATTACTACAACAAACTGAACTCTCATAACATAGGTTTCCCTGTGAGGGGTTGGGGGAGAAAGGGCAAAGACAGAAGATTATCCCAGCTTGGGACATTATGTAGATCTATGAATTTAGTAAGCCTTTGCAGGCATGAGAACCTATCATAAAAATTCTAATGTGCATTGGAATAATGAAGGGTTGAGATAAAGAAAATAATGGGATTACTATAATTAACATGGATAAAGGAAATGTTTGTTGTTGTTGTTGTTTTACTTTAAAGTATATAGGGAACAAAGGAGTTAGCAATTTGGAATAATTTCGCTATATGATATTATTAGGCAAACAATCATCAAACAGGAAGTACATGAGAAATAGCAGGTATTAGTGGGTAGGATAATGAGAGTGCTGTGTATGGAATTTTGCTCCTAAAAATGAGCCTGGTAATGGAAATTCAGTCAGAGAGACATTGAAAAGGAATATTTATCTTGACTTTGGTCTGAGTGAAAACACAGGACAGGGATTTCCTTTCTTTAGCTCAAGACCTAGCCAACCACTATAAATTTCAGAGAATGGATAGAATCCACATAATCTATCAAAAGAATTATTCCCTTAAAAATAGGTGCTCAGAAATTTGAAGGCTGTGGAGATCCACAGGGTATATGGTCATGGCAGATGAATTTGGAGCTCTGTGCCATGTCAGAGGGCCCTACTTTGGCATTTGTTCTCCTAAGTGTGGTGGAGCTGGACTCAGATGTGACCTTCCTACACATGCCTCTTCTGTCACTTTTACTGAACCTTTGGTTGGCGCTAGGGATGGTGCATACTCGGGGGACTTGATTCTCTGGACTGCTCATGTGCCAGCTGGGCCCTGAGCCTCAGCAGATTTGCAACTCCTACTCTCTGGTTCATTGGATTTATCCAGGTCAGCTAACAGGGAGGTGAAGATGGTCAGTACCACCACACCAGGGAATCAAGAGTGCAAACAACTGAAAGCAGAGGAATTGCATCTATCATCCATGTGGAATCTAAGCCCCCTCTTGATCCAGAGGTGCAGTGGACATCACTATCCTAGGGTCCACAGAATGGAGGAACAAAATATGGATTAGAGTGGACTTACTAATATTCTACTATAAACGATTGTGACTAGTAATAGAAGAAATTGTAGCATTGTGATGGAGAAAGTGGCCACAGTAGTTGCTGAGGGCAGGGAGAGGGAAGAAGAAATGTGATGTGGGGGCATTTTGGGGACTTTGAGTTGTCCTTAATGATATTGCAGGGTCACATGCTGGACTTTATATATCCTGCCATAACCCACTGAATGTACTGGGGCAGAGTGTGAACTACTGGGTATACTATTATCTATGTGGTGCAGCAGAGCTCCAAAATGCGTTCACTGAGTGCAATGGGTGTGCCACAAAGATGGGGGAGGTTGTTGGTGTCAGAGGAGTGGGGTGGGCGGTTGGAGGGTATACAGGAACATCTTATATTTTTTAGTGTAACATTTTTTTATGATGAATATATCTTAAAAAAATACAATTTGCTAAAATGATGGGTGGTGGGGTAGGGGATGGGATATATGGGAATCTCTTATGTTTTTTATGTTTTTTAATGTAACATTCTTTGTTATCTATTAACTTTAATTTAAAAAGTGTGAAAAAAAAAAAAGAAATAGAGACAAGAAATGGCTGAAATTAGTCTTGCTGCCAGGAAAAAGGGACAATCTGGCCCAAGCCCCATGTCCTCCTTACAGCAGAGGTATTATTCCTGGCCATGTACATGATCAGGTAGATGTCAGACACTAAAGGATCAGCTGAGGAAACTAAAGAAAAGCACCACATTGTCTATGTGACAAGGAAGCCTGGGTTAAAAGTGTAGCACTGGGATACCAGATACAGTGTCCTCAACTACTTGTCAAATTAATTGTTCTCCCTGAGTCTCAGTTATTCCATCTGTAAAATAGACTGAACTGGGTAGATATGATTCCTTCTGGCTGTGGAATTATGTTCTCATAATAAAAATACATCCTCCTTTTTTTTTTTTTGTCTCACCAACATCTATTACCTTTTTTTAGCATTTAAATTTATTTTGGGCATTGGCTGATACCCTTTTCTCCATTTGTTAGAGCAGAAGCAGCATGAGTGCTGACACTGATGCACTACCAACACATGATATATATCTGGCACACAATTGGTACTTACCAGGTAATTTTTAATATTTGTTAAATAATGTTCAGGTGACTCATTTCCACTTCCAAGGGGCAGCCAATATAAACATACTGTGGTATTTTGTTTGTTTATTTTCTTTTAAGGGATAGGTATATGCTTTAGTTTCCAAGCTGCTATGACAAATATCACACAGTAGTTTAGCTTAAACAATGAAAATGTTTTGGTTCATCATTTCCTAGGTTAGAAGACTTGTTTCCTCTGAGTTCATTAGCATTCTGACTGGCCAGTAAAACTTCTGTTCCTTGACTTTTTTCTCCTATGGAGATGACCTATCCTTTCTCTTCCAGAATCTGTGGTCTTCCAGCTTCCAGCTCCCATGGCTTTCACTCTATAAGGCCTCCAGTAATAGGATTAAGACCCATTCTGATTCAGTGTGTCCTGCTTTACCTAAATATAACACGTTCAAAAAGTCCTATTTACAATGCATTCAAATCCACAGGAATGGAATTAAGGTTAAGAACATGTGCTTTTTTGGGGTACAAAATTCAGCCAAATACAGTATGTAACCTAGGCTGACCAAACGAGCTTCAATCTCAGGATTTATTTTGTTGGCATTATTAAAATAGAAAACTATTTCTGCTAATTTGAAAGTAATTTGAAGGATTTCCTGGGGTTCACCCTATGAAATCTGAGAATAGAACTAACTCACAAGAAGGAAAGTCTGAGAGGAAGAGAGAGAAGGAAGAAGGAGGGGAGCAGGGACTAGGAGGAAGCAAGAAAGAGAAAGAGAGACAAACAGAGAGACAGCTGCTAGAAAAAGAGATAACAAGAGATCATGGTACAGAATAATATGAAATACTTTTTTTCTTTATTTTTAAAGGAGCTTTATTTTATTAATTAATTAATTTTTTTATTAAATTGTCTTTTTTAAGGTACATAGGTCACAAAAAATGTTACATTAAAAAATATAAGAGGTTCCCACACCCACCACCATACCTCACCCTCCCATTCTTCCCACATCAACAACCTCTCTTTCATCAGTGTGGCACACTCATTTCATTTGGTGAATACATTTTGGAGCACTGTTGTACTGCATGGATTACAGTTTACACTCTCCCCCAGTCCATTCAGTGGGTTATGGCAGGATATATAATGTCCAGCATCTGTCCCTGCAATATCATTTAGGACAAATCCAAGTCCCGAAAATGCCCCCACATCTCATCCCTTCTTCCCTCTCTCTGCCCTCAGCAACTACCATGGCCACTTTCTTCACATCAATGCTACAATATCTTCCATGACTAGTCACAATAGTTTTATAGTAGAATACCAGTACGTTCTATCTAATCCATATTTTATTCCTCCGTCCTGTGGACCCTGGGTTGTTGATGTCCACTCCACCTCCATATCAAGAGTGTGCCTGTAATACATTTTAGTACCTAGCTTCACTCATCCCAAAGGATGATGTATTTCCTGGGCTTTTCAGTTACAAATTGCAATGAATTTTCTATTATCTTTAACCTTATTGGGTTTTCTGTGATTTGGAGTCAAAGGGATCTCAATTTCATGGAGAAAACTAGGAAACTATTATAAAGGTAGAAGGTATTCATTTGAGAGAGATAAATATTCCAAGCTGAACTAGGTAATAACTAATATGAAAATGCAATTCCAGAAGTGTTCTTACACTGAAACCATTACATTTTGGGGTTTTGGGTCAAACAAAATTGAGTGCAAATCTCTGTTCTGCTACTTACAAGCAGAAGGTGCCTAGCAAGTGCTTAGTAGCACATAGAAGGTACTCAATTAAATATGCTGAATGATTAAATAAATAAATGAATGAATAACTTTGACAGGATTACTAATTGTCCTACATTCCAATGTCTCACCTGTGGTAACGGGAATATAAGACTATCATACTGCATTGCAACCCAAATGCTAACCCCCAAACAACCACACAATTCCTGGAACAAAGTAGATCATCAGTAATAGTTTCTCTGTTTCTTAGAGAAAAACTTGAGTGAAAACTAATATATCCTGGGCATGTTCAAAGAGAGGGATAGAGAGAGAAGAAAAGGCAGGCAAACAAGGAGGCAGGAAGAAAGGTAGGAGGGAGGGAAGGAAGGAAGGGAGAAAGCCCAATACCTCTTAGTTATATTGCCACACCCACAGCAATATAATTAAGCTCAGGCTTTGTGAAAAGGAGCTTGCATATACCTCTTCTATTGAACAAAAGTATATGTCTACAAATACCTTCATCCTTTTCCACCCATTTCCCCCTGAGTCTGATTCCATAGTGTGGGATTCAGAACAGAGACCATATTATCATAAAAGAGTAGGACTTAGATCTTCTTCCATGAGAGATTTGCTATTTGTTTAGAGAAGTCATCTGTATGACCCCATTCTCCAAGGGTGAGTTATAAGGTGGCTTATGCTGTGTTGCTTAGCAAATTACACAGTCACAGACTAACAAGATGAAAAGGAAGATGCTAACATGGAAATTGTTACTACGGGTGTAAAAATACGTCACCCTAATTAATATATACACATGCTGGTAATAAGTTTATACAAGAATATTACATGTGAGGGGGTTTCTTTGTGTGAAAATTTCTGCAACAGCTTGATTTCATCTTTTTCTGATCGAAACCCATGCTGATGAATTATTTTTAACATAACAACACCTGTAATATTGCAAAGTATAGATGTTTTAATAATGTTTCATAACAAAAAGTCTTAAAATTGGAAATGCATGAATAAGTAAGCAATCTTAATTATGATTAAGAAAATAAAAGAGGGATTTAATAAGATGAGGTTGATTGAGAAGACTTTATCAAGCAGACTGAGAAAAAGAAGAATAAGCCACTCTTGGCTCTTCATAAATGACATTCAGAAGGAATGAGGACCTTCCTTCCTGACATGGGAGAGCAAGGATTCATTTCCCTGCCATCTAGAAGCTTATATAGGCATACCTTGGAGATACTGCAGGTTCCATTCCAGAGCAACACAATAAAGCAAATATCATAATAAAGTGAGTCATGTGATTTTTTGGTTTCCCAGGGCATATAAAAGTTATGTTTATATTATACTGTGATCTATTAATTGTGCAATAACATTCTGTCTGAATAAACAATGCACAGACCTTAATTAAAAGGTTTTTTATTGCTAAATAATGCTAGCCAGCATCTGTGCCTTCATCATTGTAATCTTTTTGCTGGTGGAGGGGCTTGACTCAGTGTCAAAGACTGTTGAATGATTGAGGGTAGTTGCTGAAGGTTGGGATGGGTGTGGCAATTTCTTAAAATAACAATGATGTTTCCTACACTGACTGACCCTTTTTTTCATGAAAAATTTCTCTGTAGCATGCAGCGATATTTTATAGAATTTTTACCCACAACAGAACTCCTTTTAAAATAGGAGTCAGTCCTCTCAAACACTGCTGCTGATTTATCAACTAATTTCATGTAATATACTAAATCTTTAGTAATCATTTCAACAATGCTTACCAGGAATAGATTCAATTTCAAGAAACCACTTTCTTAGCTCATCCATAAGAAGAAATTATTTAACTGTTAATGTTTTATTATGAGATTGCAGCAATTCAATCACATTTCCAGGCTTCATTTATTAATATAACTCTAGGTGTCTTGATATTTCCACCACTTTGCCATTACCTCCTCCACTGAAGTCATGAACCCCTCCAAGTCATCTGTGAGGGTTGGGATCAACTTCTCCAAACTCCTGTAATGTCGACATGTTGACCTCCTCCCATGAATCACAGACTTCTTTAATAGCCTCTAGAATGATGACGTTTCCAAGAGGTTTCCAGTTTAATTTGCCTAGATCCAACAGAGGAATCACTATCTTTGACAGCCATAGCCTTACTAAATATATTTCTTAAATAATATGACTTGAAAATCAAGATTACTCCTTGACCTATGTGCTGAGGATTTGTGTTAGCAGACAGGAAAACAATATCAATGTCATTGTACATCAACATTAGAGCTCTTGGCTAACCATGTGCTTTGTTAATGAGCAATATTTCAAAAGGAATCTTTTCTTCTGAGGAATAAGTTTCAACCATGGGCTTAAACTATTCAATGAAACATGTAAACAGATGCACAATCATGCAGGCTTTGTTGTTCCATTTGTAGAGCACAGGCATAGTAGATTTAGCATAATTCTTAAGAACCCAAGGATTTTTGGAATGGTACATGAGTGTTGGCTTCAACTTAAAGTCATCAGCTGCATTAGCCCCTAACAAGAGGGTCAGCCTCTCCTTTAAAGTTTAAAGTCAGGCATTGATTTCTTCTCTCTAGATGCGAAAATCCTACATGGCATTATCTTTCAATAGAAGTCTGTTTCATCTACATTGAAAATGTGTTGTTTTGAGTAATGACCTTCATCAATGATCTTAGCTAGATATTTTGGATAACTTGCTGCAACTTCTGCATCAGCCTTTGCTGCTTCAGCTTGCAAAAATTGAAGAGTAGGCTTCTTTCTTTAAACCCCAATGAACCAATTTCTGCTAGTTTCAAACTTTTTTTTTACAGCTTCCTCACCTCTCTCAGCTTTCATAGGATTGAAGAGTTAGGGCCTTGCTCTGGATTAGGCTTTGGTTTAAGGGAATGTTGTGGCTGGTTTGATCTTCTATCCAGGCCACTAAAACTTTCTCCATATCAGCTGTAAATCTGTTTCGCTTTCTTATCATTCATATATTCACTGAAATAATAATTATAATTTCCTTAAAAACCTTTTCATTTGCACTCACAACTTGGCTAACTACTTGGCACCAGACAGTTAGCTTTTGGCCTATCTTGGCTTTTGACATGCCTTCCTCACTAAGCTTTTAATTTCCAGCTTTTGTTTTAAAGTGAGAAAGTCCAATTTTTCCTTTCACTTGAACTCTTAGAGACCATTGTAGTGTTATTAATTGTCTTAATTTAAATATTGTTGTGCCTCGGAGAATAGGGAAACCCAGTGAGAGGGACACAGTAGGGGAATAGCCTGCTGTCAGAGCAGTCAGAATACACACAACATTATTGATTGAGTTTGCCATCTTATATGGGCATGGTTTATAGCACCCCCAAACAATTACAAGAGTAACATCAAAAATCAGTGATCACAGATCACCCTAAGAGATACAATAATAATGAAAAAGTTTGAAGTATAGTGGAAGTTACTAAATTGTGGCACAGAGACATGAAATGGGCACATGCTATTGGAAAAGTGGTGCCAATAGATTTGCTCTTTGTAGGTTGCCACAAACCTTCTCTTTATAAAACCTTAGATTTTTATTTGCAAAGTGCAATAAAGTGAGGCTTATTAAGATGATATATTCTCATATAAGAGCATAAATGCCTTGTCTGAGTTAAGGAGTGGTCAGGAAGCAGACGACCTTGCAGAACCTCAGGTTCAGTGTTCATATCTACACCAACGATTCTTCCTGCAATATGAGTGAGTGTCATTATTATCTACAATGGTAGCCTTCTACTCTTGGAAGAGGCCCATCCATATGCTAGAGGGGTGTTTCTTAAAGGATCGCTCAGGAACAACCTGCTTCACAATCACCTGGCATGTCTGTTTAATCACAGATTCCTGAGCCCCATACGAAACCTACATCATCTCTGTGTAGGACAGTAGGAAAGTCACAATTTGAAAACCTCTACCTGAGGCAATATGACCAAATTGTCTGAGTTTGCATTCTGGTTCCAGGTTACTGCATTTAGTTCAGTTGTGAAACAGTGAGCAAGTTACTAACTTCCCTATGCCTCAGTTTCCTATGTCATATACATGTTGTGAAAATTAAATAATTTAATAGGTGTAAGAGGCTTAGAGCAGGGCTGTTCTAATCTGTAAGGTTGCCAAAAGCAATAAACTTGAAATGGGCTGGCTTTTACAATGGCAATTTATTAGCTTATAATAGTACAATTTTGAGACTTAAATCAAGGCATCATAAGAAGCTGCTTTCTTCCCCAAAACCACCTGCCTATGTTCCTGGAATCCTCTATCATATGACAAGGCACTTGATAACATCTGCTGGTCTTTCCCTTCTCTTCCATGTTTTGTTGCTTTTAGCTTCTTGCTTCTGTGGTTTTTTTTCTCTCTCTCTCCTTCCATATTCATCTCATTTACAAAGGACTCCAGTAAAAGGTTAAGACTCACCCTGGACCATGCCTTAACTAAAGTAACCTAATCTAAAGCTACTACTTAGAATAGAATTATACCCACAGGAATGGGTTAACTTTATGAACATACTTTTTTGGGATTCACACAGCTTCATAACCATCACATATCACCCTCAGGGCCCAAGAAGATGTGTTCTTTCCAAATGAATAATATAGTCATCCCATCACAATATTCCAAAATCTTTAAACCATTTCAGTCACAATATTAAGTACTAAGCCTCATCAAAATCAGTTACACAAAATGACACATACACACAAAAAATAAAAAAGACAAAACAAAACAAAAAACTAAAAGAAGGCAAAGGAGAAAAGAAAAAAAGAAAATGGAAAAAAAGAAAGAAAAAAAGGAAAAGAAATAATAATTTAAAAAATCAGTTACAGGGGTTTTCTGTCCAGGGGCACAATTTCCCTTTGGCTGTGTACATGTGAGACTTAGAGAACAAGTTATCTGCTTCTAATATGCCAAAGAGGAGCAGTCATAGGGTAAACATTTCCATTCCCATAGGGAGAAATTGGAAAGAAAACAGGTTATGGATCCCAAACAATTCTGAAACCCTGTAGGTCCTACTCCATTAGATTTCAAAATCTGAGACTCATCTATTGAATTATCCTTTGTCTTCCAGTCTCCATGATGTGGTAGCTCCATTTTTTCCAAGAGTTTTAACATGGTTATTCTCTCACAAAACACTGAGGTGAGGGCTCCAACATCTTCAAACATTGGGTGACAGCCAGCATCTTGGTTTCATCCTCCTCAAGCATTGGGGTGGCAGCTAGCCTCTCCAAAATATCCCAGACATCTGAGAAATAGGTGTGGTAACACTTCATGAGCAATTGATCAGAAGGTCCACCCTTTCCAAGCAAGGTCCATCTTCTCCAAGGGTATAATCAGCCTTTCCACATATATGTGTGGACCTGCACTCTTGGCTCAAGAAGGTCTTCAGTCCAGATCTCAGCATCCATGGTTCTTCATTTGAAGTCATTTTTCTTTCAACCTATCTCTTTTCTGTCCCTTTTAGTACAGGCTAGTAGTGGTTCTGTTCATATAGGTCTTGCAAAAAAACTTGGTTTTGCATGTAGTACATAGAGGGCCAAACCTTTAGATAGGAAGACTTTCCACTGGTCTTTACTGAATAACTTCACCTCCAATCCTGACATGCACTGAAGACTGACTGGTTCTAAGTTCAGTTAAATCCTCCTATGGGGGCCTATTCTCTGAGGACTCATTTTCCAGAAGCTCAGAATTTTCCAAACTATCAATTCCATCAATTTCTGTTTTTTTTCCCCCCAGGAATTCAGTTCTTACCTTATTCCTTTCATGTCTCATTTTACTATAAGCTACAAGGAGAAGCCAGGCCACATTTTCCAGAATTATTTTGGAAATTTCCTCAGCTAGATATCCAAGTGTATCACTTTCAAATTCTGTCTTCCATCCAACATCAGGACTCCATTTCACCAAATCTCTGCCACTTAAAAATAAGGATCACTTTTCTTCTAGTTTGTAATGGCACATTCATCATTTCTGCCTATGTCCTCATCAGAAGTGCCTTTAGCATCCATATTTCTACCAATTGTCTCTTCAAGCATTCTAGGCTTTTTCTACCAAGCATGTAACAATTCTCCCAGAATCTACCCCTTACCCATTTTGAAAGTTGTTTCCACAATTTTTGGTATTTGCAATAGCAACACCTGACTTTACTGGTACCAAAATTGCTTCTAGTTCACTAGGCTGCAAAAATCAACATACCAGAAATGGGTTCACTTCTGCAATGGGGATTTATTAGCTTACAAGCTTACAATTTTGAGGCTGAGAAAAATGTCCAAATCAAGGCATCATCAGGAGATGCTTTCTTCCCAAAGACTGCTTGCTTGTGATCCTGGATTACTCTGTCACATGGCAAAGCAGATGGCAGCAACTGCTGGTCTCTTCCTTCTCTTCTAGATTTCACTGCATTCAGCTTCTTGCTTCTTTGCTCTCTCTCTCCTTCTCTCTCTCTCTCTCTCTCTCTCTCTCTCTCTCTCTCTCTCTCTCTCTCTCTCTCCGTATTCATTCCATTTATAAATTACTCCAGTAAGAGGATTAAGAACTCTGCTGGGCCATGCCTTAACTGAAGTAACCTAATCAAAAGTCCCTACTTAGAATAGGTTTACAAGCACAGGAATGGATTAATTTTAAGAATGTAACTTTCTGGGATCCATATAGTTTCAAACCACCACAGGGTCTAAGCTTTAAAGAAACGTTAGCTAATGTTATTTTAAAGGATATCATATTTGGAAATTCTTTTAACACATGGTTCTCCCAAACTACCTCCATGTTTCATATTATTTCCTGATATTTTTTCATGAGGGTAGGGGCTATATTGGTTTTCTTATCTCCTTGCACAATTACTGGGAATATTGGACTCTTAATAATTTTTAAAAAGTCTATTTAATTTAACACTGCCCTTTCCTTCCTTTTTAAATTCAAAAGCAAACTATATGTTAACAACTTTCAGTCACACAAGAAATTAACTTTAGTATCTTTGAATGGGGAAAGGTGTTGTGGGCACTTCAATTTAGTGTCTGAACTTTATCAGAGCCTTTCCTTGTCAAATAGAAACTTGTGTTCCTTTATCTTGTTGCTTTTCTTTTTTTGCAGAGGGGGTCCCCATATTTTCCTTCTGCTTATCTCCTAGACTCATGTATCATTATTTCTCTCCCTTCTCACCCTAAGCTTTGGGTCCAGGCTTCTTAAACTACTTA
Organism: Dasypus novemcinctus; assembly: GCF_030445035.2. Taxonomy (NCBI): domain Eukaryota; kingdom Metazoa; phylum Chordata; class Mammalia; order Cingulata; family Dasypodidae; genus Dasypus; species Dasypus novemcinctus. The sequence continues at coordinate 190,083,988 of NC_080673.1, read as the reverse complement.
TGTTTTCTGCTAAGTGGCACACACTCTCTCAGTTAGGAGTTACCACATGCTCCCTTTTGACCTGAAAATTGTTTCACTTAATTTTTCTCATCTCCATTCAAAATTGTTTGTTAATGGGTATGGCTCTCCCATATGTTGACAGACATGAAAAGGTCAGGGACCTTGCCTCATTCATCTCTGTATCACCAGAACTCAATGGAGGAAGTGGCCCAAAAAACTGTAGCCTAGAATCCTTCCCATTTGCTTGTGTTAAACTGTGGAGCAGCACAGACAAGGCAGTGGGCCCCTTAGGGGCTAAGTCAGCCAGCCTCAAAGAGGATGAGCAGATCTGAGGAACATTCCTCTAGACTGAACATTTCAAGAACCGCTTGTAGAAACTGCATGACTTATAACCTAGCTTCAGAAATCACTCAGTCACAACCCTATTGTTTTCCCTTAATTACAGGCAAATATCAGGGCCAGCCCAGATCAGGAGGAGAACAGGGAGGAAGAGAGCGTGAGGGTTAACAAGAGCATGGATTTAGCAGTTTTGATTCATTGGTGGGGGAGGGGAAAGATTTTCCAGGTGAAGCCACCAGACTCTCTCTCATCTTTTCCTGCCTCTTCAGATAAATTGCTGAGGTGAGAAATATTGTATCAGGAATGCTGCAGAAACTTTCAGGTCAGCTACAAATGGGTTCAAAACCTGAATCCACCGTTTACCTTCCTTATGACATTATCTTTTTTACTTCACATTATCTATAAAATGGGAGCTAATAATACCTACATTGTAGGATGGTTGTGTGAATTAAAGAGTTAAAGATAATATGATTACAACTTCTGCTGTCAAGTAGGCACTTAGTAAATGGCATCTATTATCAATATTATTTTCATAATTTAAGAAATTACTTATTTAACAGGAGATAGAGATGACACATGCGATGGTGTTTTTGTTCTTTTATCTTTAAAAAAATCTCGAAATCAACTCTGAATGCCATTAAATAGCATAAAATGATATGTTATTTTCAGCTTAGTTTAAATTTATTTTATACACAGATGACCCTTAAATCTGAGATGCAATCAATAAAGTTTAAATGCTCTATTGATTTCAATCTAGAAACAACAGTGTGTAGCCAGAAGCTTATATATATCTTTTATCTGTATGGATTGTTGATGAAACATTGTGCCAAAAAGACGTGGCCGTTAAATCATTAAAATAAATGCCTTTTACTAACTAATAAAAATGATTTGCATTTCTAAAACATGTCAGCCTTCATAATATTGGTGTTAGAAAACATTACTAATTTTTCTTTTCCACTATTTATTTGAGAAACTTATACCAGAGAGGATAAAGGAATAGACCACGTTCATCCCACAGTTTAACAGTAGAGATGGGATTGTACTTGTTTCTCTAACTCTGAGTTTATGTTGGTATTTATGTTGGTGAGTTTAAGCTGCTATATTGGCTTTTACATGATATTACCAAAAGTTATAGAGTGCTTTGTAAGACATCATTCTACTTTAGCCATCAATGAATTATCTTTTGATTAAAAAAGCAAGTAAAACCCTTGAGAAAACAAAAGGCAAGAGAATGTTCCAATGGCATTTCTGAGGAAAGTGAGAATCAAAGCACTGACACCTGAAGATTTGTTTTGAGTCTTGTGGCAAAATGGCTTTCAGATAATTCAATATTTCTCACAATTTTAGAACTGGCAAAGATATTCAGAGGACAATTAATAGAATCTCTTGCACCTAAGTAAGACCCAAATACACTTCTCTATAGCAATAAAAGTCCTTTCTCTGTAAAATTGCTAGCAAAAAAAGTTTATCTTAATTCTGTTCATAACATAGATAATAAAGCACCATATTTTGTATCCAGGAAATATTTCTTTAGTCATCTTTCCCAATTTTCTTCTTTTGATTATGGAAAAATAGAAATTCAGGGACCTAGCCAGTTTATTTTTCCAGTGCAAGCTCTGCACTACGTGATATAATTAGTAATCTTTTGACTATGGTGTAAAAAATGTAAGACTCTTCCCACAACATCTGTAATTTATATTAATAATATGAATTTAAATTTTCTATAATCAATATTAAATATGAATCTAAATTTACTTTATAGTAAACACAGCTTAATGTGAACCTGGAACTGTGCTAAAAACTTTATACTAATTTTTAAAATTCTTACCAAAAAAACAAGAATAGATTTTCAGAACTGTTTCAGTGACTCATCTAATATGACATCTTTGCTTATTGATGGGATTAGAAATTGAATCTATGTTTTCTGGTTCCAGAACCTATGTCCTTAAACATGATAAAATTTTGTCACAAGTGAATACTCCTCCCTCCCTCCCTCCCTCCTTCCCTCTCTTCCTCCCCCCTCCTTCCTTTCTTCCTTCCTTCCTTCCATGTAATCAAGAACTTTTTTTTTTTTTAAAGATTTATTTATTTATTTAATTCCCCCCCCTCCCCTGGTTGTCTGTTCTTGGTGTCTATTTGCTGCGTCTTGTTTCTTTGTCCGCTTCTGTTGTCGTCAGCGGCACGGGAAGTGTGGGCGGCGCCATTCCTGGGCAGGCTGCACTTTCTTTTCACGCTGGGCGGCTTTCCTCACGGGCGCACTCCTTGCGCGTGGGACTCCCCCACGCGGGGGACACCCTTGCGTGGTACGGCACTCCTTGCGCGCATCAGCACTGCGCATGGCCAGCTCCACACGGGTCAAGGAGGCCGGGGCTTGAACCGCGGACCTCCCATATGGTAGACGGACGCCCTAACCACTGGGCCAAAGTCCGTTTCCCACAAGAACTATTTTTGAGCACATCCTTTATCTCAGATTTAAGCCAAGTATTATTGAAAGGTGCTTTCCCCATCCCTAAGTTGCTAAGCTGAGTCTCTCTATATTCCATTACCAACTCTTCCCCACGGGAGGCAGTTTTAGTGAGCTGGTTCATCAGAATCTGCAACATTTGTTGGAACCCACTTTATAAATGGGCTGGGTGTCTTAAAGACAGTAGAGCAGTGGGAAGAGCATTCATTTATTCGTTCTGTGTGGAAGTATGTGTCTCATCTTCTCTGTTTCTTTTAGACATGCTCAGGGCTTGGTGGTCTGTTTATTTTGCTTTTAACCTGGCTTTGTTCTACCTGGGCTTACTCCATCTTGCTCTGTTCCTTTAGGTATTGTTAGGAATGTTTTACCCAAATTACAAAAAGATAACACCCTGAGATCAGAAAGGGGAAAGGCCAAGGTTTAAGATCAGTAAGGAAGGAGTCTCACTTATCCACTCTGACCTGAGCCATAGAGGAAATGACCCTAATTGCAGTGCAGTGTGCCCAACTGAACATAAAAACTACTGGAGCAAGGCAATGATGATGGCCACTCTAATCTCACTTGGATAAGATATAGACAAGACTCCATGAGCCTCCAAAATCATGAAGCATCCTCATTTTCTCACTCCATTGCCTTTCTACGAGTGATTGTTTCTCCTATAGTATTGACAATTCTAGCTCCACTTTACTCCTTTTGCCCACTAGAGAAAAGTCATTCTAATAGCCGGTCATCAAATTGTTTTCACTTTTTAAAATATCTAAACCCAAACTAGTCCTCCTTTCCTAAACTCTGCTTAGAATCCTCTAACATAAGCCAAAATACTATAAGAAGCTCTTTCCAATTCTCTCTTGCTTCCTAGCATCCTCTGGACATATACTTCCTTGGTACATCAAGCTAAATAGTCTAAACTATTCTTTTGAATACAGATAAATTTCTGGTGGCCGTTAGGGGTGGACTTTCATACCATGTTCTTCAAACCAAATATTATAGCAGCCCTGTGTTTGAAAGTTTGGAATCTTGCCTAGCTATTAATAAAATTTATAAAAATTTTTCCATAGGATTATTGTGCTTGATGATACAGCTCCCTCAAATAAGAACACGATAAGAAAAAGATGTAGATAATATTACTCAGGGGAAAAAACCTTACTGCGAACAATAAAAGTATATATTTTCTTTCTTTCCATCTGCCTTGATTTTTTTCTTCTGGTTTTGGTGGCAAAACCAGATTATGGTTTTTAGATGTGGAAAGCACCAAAAATATTACAGTGCCACAGTACGTTATTGAACATGCATTATCAGTGAAAAGTCATATGCTTGAAAATATTCCAGACTGTTTGACTGAGATATTTTGGTCAACTCCTTCAAACATGAACACTTTTCTGCCTTTATTTTGTTTCCTTTTATTTACTTTTGCTGGTACTTGACTCTTTCCACAAGCACTTCCTTAGTCTGAGTACTGGTAAACTAGCTCATGGCACTGTATAAAATTGAGAGTGATCTTTGCAAGGACTGCTGTGGAGGGTCACACCCTCCAAATCCAGTGAAGAAATGGCAGAGAAGGGAGGAATAAACAAGAGACTCCAGTTGACCTTAAGCCTGCACTTCTGCTCTGAAGAGGTAATGTTTGGAGGTAAGGGTAAGTATTTGTGTTTGTGTGTGGGTGGGTGGAGTCTGTGTATCTGTGTGGTGGAGAGGGATTATTTGATCTGTTCAGCCACTAATGAAACAATTACATTGTAGACAGAAGGAAAAGAGAGAGTAAGCAAAATTTCAGATTGAAAACCTGTGATCACCAGCTAGATGCTGAAAAACACTTCTGAGAGGGCTTTTTGTGCATCCGCAAAGGCAAATGTGAACACAGCACTTAGAGTAACACATTATTGGTGCTTCGGTGGGGAAATGCAAGAGGCTTCGGTGACTCAGAGCAAGAGGACTTTCTTTAGGGCCCCCGAGGGATATTAGAACTTAGATCACAAAAATGGGTAGGATCTCCTGGTGCAAGCAGATATGGGAAAGCAGGTTGGGGGTGTACACAGCCTATGTGATAGCAGAAAGCAAGGGAGAACTACGAGTGGAGAATCAGAAACAAGCTTAGCTGCATAAAAAATGAGAGGGAGTGATGTGGGAATGGGTGGGATCACCATGTCAAGGGGGCATGCAGCCAGTTGTCAACCTCCTTGGTCCAGTCTAAAAATGAGTACTTTGCAGACAAGTGAAGGAAACTGCTTGTTCCTTCTCACTTTTCAGTCTATCAGGAAAACCTGTTTTGCCTTAGGCCTCTCTCTACCCATGTTAGTTGACTTTCAGATAATTACTTTTCTTACCCTGAGTGTTACTATTTCCTAGTTTTATGCTGGACCTGTTTTTGGCTGCTTAACAGCCAGTTAACCTGGGTAACAGGTTAGGGTTCTCATCTGGTAATATCTCTGGTCTCAACTTGCTGGGCCTTAGCATTCCGTGTACCATTTCCTGAGCTACTTCTTCTGCTGCCACCTGTGCTGCTACTGCCACACCATTCGTGTCACTCTTGTCAAGTGCTTCTGGAGGTCATGGAGACCACATTTAAAATGTGGTAGACAGGGCATGAAGTAACCCTGTGCACACACCCTCTACTCCTTTCTCTATTTCTTTCAAGGCTAAAAGGACCGAAGTTTGCTTCTCCCTGGCATGCTTCCACTGCTCCTGTAGACAGCAGCCTGCTCATCTCTATTGATGATGTAGGGAGAACAGTTGTAAATTCACCTAGGACACTTTAGTTATAAACTGCAGGGCTTTTGGTCAATGTTGATAATCTTGGGCTATGGGATGTGGGTTAAGGCTATAGATCACCTCTCCTACAACGCTCTTAACAGGAAGCCTGAAAGCAAGCAAGTCTCTCTGGAATTCTGGCCAGCACAAACATTTACTAACAAACAAACACAAAAGCAGACATACAATTTCCACCTGGAAAGTTCAGTGAAATGGCCTCTCTCCATCCCCACTGCCTCTCTGAGGCAATGAAATTCTGACCTCACCCCTCTCCATTCTCCCTTGGTCAGGTGTAAAATCTTGCCAATGAAACACAGGACCAAAATGTGTTCTCAAGTCACCAAGGTCCTCCTCAAGGATGTTAGGCTGTTGGCTTCATAGAGTCTTATATCTCATGTGTGAGAGAGTAGAAGGACTTATAATAACCTGTTTAGTCAAACACACTACTCATTTCACCAATGAAATATATTTTTTATATCATCCCTTTTGCTGTTTACTCAAATCCTTCATGAAAATGTAAATAATCCTGTTTGAAGCACCTTCCGTAGTTACTTCTGGAATGAAGATCCAACTTAGGGTCCTCCAAATGGTAGACAATTGCCCACAGTTTTTTCTGAAAGTTAATTTAAATATACACATAAACCCAACATTCAGTGTATTTTAAAATAGATCATTTCTAAAACATTGTACTGTAAAACACTCACAACATTGTAGTGATTAAGAATATCGCTTTGGAGCCTGACTGCATAGTTTTGAATCTTGATCACTAACATTCACCAACTGTGTGAAATTGGACAGGTTAACTTCTCTGGACTCTCAGTTTACTTATCTGCAATATGGTGATAATAATAGTCCGTTTATGTAAGTTGTTTGTAAAGAACTAGTAATTGTACCTGAGAAGCAATTATAACATTAACAATTATTATCTGAAATTATCTGTAGATCATATTCATTGTTTTGTGCCTGTGCAACATCCACTCCTACTTCTTCAAGTAATGGCACTGAAATTTACCTTAGAGGCTTACTTTAAGTGGATGGTCTGCCCCAGCTTCAGGTGTGGCCACAGGTCTAAGATCTGGCCAATTAATTTTGGTGATTTACTCACGAATAGATTGCTAGCACTCTAAGTGCACGAAACTCAATTCCACTGCTTTTTGCCAGAATGGTTGGGAAAAATAATCTCTCTTTACACTGGGATTACTAAATGGAGTATAATATAAGCCTAGATTGCTTACAGAGGGAATTCCCTTCATGAAAATAGATTCAATTTCCTTCTTGAAATTATCTGAGCACCTGGATCCAGCTGTGTCTAAAGCAAAGAACTCATTTACATTTTTTTTTTTTCAGTAAATTAGTAAAAAGCCTGTATCTCAAGGGGTTGTCAGTTTGAGGGAGGCGCCTTATGTTCGAGACTTCCCTGACCCACTGACATCAGCCAAGGTTTCTGATGTGGAGGCTGCTCAAGGGATGGTGGCAGAGGGGCGTAGTGTATTGCAAGTTGGCCCAGTTGACACTGACAGGTATAATTATTACCAATGCATATCTTTCACATTCCTTAGTAAAAAATCTCTCTTTCTGTACTCAAATCGGCTTTGACCTATGGCCCCAACCTACCAGAGGCTTTGATTATAGTCCTCCACGCCCTGGGCCCTTTTGTACTCCTAGGTTATGTCAGCCTGTTTGTTAGAACTGTTATTGCTGTTGTTTCCATCAGTATAACAAATTTACACCATTTATATCTATTTTCTTTGGCATTGTTCTTGCTTTTTCCCTTTTCTTCCAATATTTCTCAGATCAAAGGGGAGAAAGGTTTTACCCAAATTTTAACTAAGATACCAAGGCGATAATTTTGACCACTTCAGAAGTTCAAATGGACTCAACGGGAGGAATATTGAAGGAACAATCAGAGTTAGTGAAAAATAACCACTGAGGTAAGTGACATGGGGGCTTGATTTGAGAGGGAGTTCAGTGCCTCACTGAAGATGAATTGAAAAATTCACCCCTTATTTTTCTGGTATATATCAAAGGCAGAAGGAAATATAGTCAGCATTTGAATCTAAGTGTGAGGAAACTTGGAGATCCAGAAGGTAGAAATACCAAAGTTAGATTCAGTTAAATTTTTTTGGTCAGCTCTGTTCACAAGCTACGGAAAAGAAAGGTGCTGCTTTGTTTATATAATTGCTAAAGACTTAAGGCAGAAGTTATCTGGTTTTTCCTTCTTTTAAAATTTAGAGTTCTTCTCACCTGAGTGTTAGTCCCAGATCTTCTGCCTACTAATTGTGTGACCTTGGGGAAATATTCTATACCACTCTGACCATCTAACATCTATAATACAGAAATTATTATCATAAGTTTCCTGACTCAGAGGACAGTCAGAACTAAATGAGAAATTGGATATAAAGACATTTTCTAAGTAATGAGGTACCACAAAATAATAATTATACATACTATTATTATTATTTACTATTATTTTGTGGTAAAAAATTGAAGTAGAGACTCAAAAGAGAACAATGAATCTGTATCATGCAGATTGTTTTATAACTCGCTGTATCAATGGGCACATTCTTTTAAAAATGACAAAAGTAATGTATTGGGGATTTGGGCCATTCATTTTCCAAGAGGTACATACTGAGTTTATGATGATTGATTGTGACTTTGAGAATATAATTATTTCCATGGTACTAAAAATGGGGTTTATTCTTTTCTACACCTAGGACAGGTGGAGAAATTTTACATTGACCTGCTGAAATGGTTGGAGGGCACTTGCCATAAAAAATATAAAGGCTATAAAATCAAAAGAGAGCGCTGCGAATCTGTGGAGTCAATCCTTGAACTGAGGTTTGCAAACGGATTCAAATATGTGTCACTAAAGTGCTGTGTTTTTGTCCATAGAGATTATTTATTATTTCTTCTTGTCAATGAACAAAGGGAAAGAAAAATCAAAGGAGTCAGTTATGCCTAAGCATTTCCAACTAGATTTAGTTTGACTCCACAATAGATCTTCTATATTTCAGACTCTACCGGAGTGAGGGAGCAGATGAAAGTTCCCAATATTTACTCTGACTATACAGTGTAAATACATTATTTCAGACATTTCTGTAGAAACCTGAGGTATGATATTTACTCTTTTTGTTTTCTCAAACTTAAAAAAACACCCTATATTTTTGATATAACATTTATGTAATCTAAAGCTTTTTTAAAAATTAAAAAAATATATATTTAAAAAGACTCAGTTTTCTCATCTATCAACTGAGAACACAAAATGTCTTTGCAGACTGAGTTCTGCCACAGGCTCTACACAGAATTGGTGCATAGGAAATAGTAGCTATTATTATTAGCTCTTACAAATTAGAAAATCAAAAGGACAAATTATTGTACATTTCAGCTTCTGGCTTCTGTTCTTTCCCTAAATTAGAACCAGATTCATTATTGCAAACTTGAAAAAAAAAGTACATTTTTCTTTGTATTTTAAGGTCCTATTTAATACGATTCTATCCAATAGATAAACTCCCCAGAGTCTTTGTGTGTTTTTCATACAAGCCCTTTCTGAAGATCTTTGAACTCTCATCCATTCCATTCCCCATTCATTCTTGACTCAGTGACCTTTCCTTACAATTTTCCCAAATAGTTTCCCTACTGTTCTACATCCTTTTTACCCATCCATATCTTACCTTCCTTTCAAAGTCAGTTTTTCTAACTACTGCAAAGTCTTATCTTGCCTTTAGGGATAGAAGGTAATGGATTGAAAAGACTAGATTGTTCAGAGTATAGAGCAGGAGTCACTATACTCTGATTATCTCAGGATAATTGGCTCTCATAGATGTTCATGTCCTAATCCTAGAATCTGTGAATATTTTAGGCTACATGGCAAAAGGGATTTAAGGTTGCAGATGATGCCAATCAGCTGACCTTAGGAGAGAAGGATTATACTGGATTATCTGGGTGGGTCTAATGAAATCACAAGGGTCCTTAAAAAATGAAGAGGGAGGCAGAAGAGTTAGTTTCAGAGTGACACAGCATGAGAAACACTAGACAAGCCATTGCTGGCTTTGAAGATGGAAGGGGTTACTGGTCAAGGAATGTAGGTTACCCCTAGATGCTGAAATAGACAAGGAAACATTATCCTCTAGAGCCTTCAGTAAGGAATCAGCCCTGCTGATATATTGATTTTAGTCAGTTGAGACCAATTTCAGAGTGCTGAATTTCTAGAACTATAAGATAAATTTGTGCTGTTTTAAGCCCTCTACTTTATGATAATTTTATTATAGTAGCAAAAGAGAACTAATAGAGTTGGCAATCTTTTTTTTGTAATGCACAAGAAGTGAATATTTTAGGCTTTAAAAACCATATAGTCTCTGCTGCAACTACTCAGTTCTGCCACTGTAGTGAAAAAGCAGTAACAGACAAAATATAAATAAGTGGATATGGCTGTTTTCCAATAAAACCTTCTTTCTATACAGAGGTGGCAAGCCAAATTTGGCTTTTGGGCTATAGTTTATTGAGTGCCAATGATATGCCTATGAATATTAAATTCTTGACAAGTTACTTTGTGCCTTTGAGCGTTGGTTTCCTTATGTGAACAATGGAGTCTCTTATATTCATGTGTGTCAAAGATGGCAGAGATGACAGCTGTCTCCAAAAATTAATGTTCCCCTTTCCATAATGGCAGTTGTACCTTGGGAGTGGCTGCCCTGCCAAGAATACATTTCCCACGCTCCTTGTAGTTAGGTACAGCCATGATTTTCTAGCCATGGGATGTGAGCCTATGTGCTGGCTACCACTTTTCATGCTTGCCCATAAAACCCTCCCCATTCCTCCAGGGTATATCCTCTGCTGGCTGACTTTAATGAAGATGACCCTGAGAATGATATTGAATGTAATGTGTTGAAGATGGAAAGCCTACATTAATTTAGGTCCCTGAATAACTGCATGAGAAAGAGCTGCCCTGTATAATAACTGTTTGCCAATTCCGTAATATTGTGTGAGCAGAAATAAACTTCCAGTGCTTTTGAGCAATTGTAACTTCTGGAGACCATTTGTATGTAAGTTAGTCTACCTTAAATAATATACCATGTTGAAGATTGTGGTGAGGATGAAATAAAATATTATGTAAAATTCTATACACTCAACAAATATTAGTTACACACTGCATTTCTTAATTCTTCTAACATTATTCTGCACTGCACAATACCAGTAAAAATTGGGGTGCTAGCCTTTTCTTTATTATTTGTCAGAGACATTATTTTCTATATTTGAAGCAGCATAATATAGTATTATAAGAATGTGCTTTAAAATTTGCTATACCAGCATTAACTCCCCAACTCTCCCCTCTACCCTCATCTATGTATTTTCTCGCTTAAATCTCTCTTAACTTCTATTTCATTATGTGTAAAAAAATAACAAATGACAGACAGCTATTATCCTTAAGTTCTCCATTTGTATTAATATATATCAGATTTTAGTACCTGCCAATAAATAATCATTGAATCATCTATTAATTTATTATTCAACACTATGAAAATTTTATGTGATATCTAGATAAAGCTGCCATATTTCTTTAATTCTTTTGTGATACACTGACATTCCACCAAGAAATGTGAGCTTTAAAGACAGACAAAAATGAGACCAATATATATTCTTTGCTAACCCTTCTTTTGTTTCTTCGTGGAGGAAAATAATAATCTTTCAAGAGAAAAAACATAGGGTAGAGATTTTTGTTCCTACATATACCAGCCCACTTCCATATAGTCATTCTCATATAGTCTCCTAACTTCAGGTTTTTATATCTGCAGAGAAACCTAGCTGGGTATCAGAGAAAGTTAAATTAAATGTATGCATTTCTTAATATAAGATCTGGCTTATAGTAAGCATTCAAGAAACACATATATTTTTTTCTGTCATTGTCATTATTCTGCTTGAGTTACAAAAACTTAGGAATAATCATTCTTTTTTAATATTGGTCATCAGATTATCATTACCACTATCAACAAAATTATATTTAGTTTCTGATAATTTCTAAATACTGAATACAAAACTCAAAGTCCTTGTAATCCCTTTACAACATGCTGAATCTTACAAGAGAGTAACAGGCTTGACTTGTACATGTATTGGCTAAGCCTGAAGATGATAAATGATTTTCATTAAAATTCACCACACTCTATGTAAACTCAAATACTGTACACAGTTAAATCTTCTGATAAATCAAAAGAGTCTATGTGAAAACTGAATACAAAACAGAGGTCATTTGAAAAGTGAGACTGCCTAATCAATTCATTTGCATTTATATTTAGACATTCTGTTTACTTATCTATCAAGCAATCATGGAAATATAAATCACCGCTTCATGTTGGTTTTATAAAATCAGACACTACATGCCCTTGGCACTAGAAAAGCAATAGATCATCACCAATGATATTTATTGAACTGTCACATTCAGAATAGGAAAATAAAGAGCCCACCATGCCAATAACATCAGGTTCCCCAAGAGGGTCCTTTCCTTCTTTCTGGATAAACAAGGCCACAGTTTTTACCCTCAGTTTCTGCAGAGACAGATGGTTATCTAATCCATGGCCTCAGTTTTTCTTGTCCCTGCACCAAGGGTGTAAGTATGCATTTGCTTCCCTGACATCTGTATCTGGAAGATCTAGGAAGTTGAACCAGCATTCTTATCTTCTGCTTTCAATTTTCAGCACTGTCATTCCTCCACATCCAAAATTTAACTTCACAGAAATCTGACTACAGTTTTCTCCTTGGCTTCCTAAAATTAGTTGCCACCCTCAGTGCTTCCCTCTCCTAAACACATTGTAAAAGTTTTAATATTTAAACGCGATCATTTCTGAGGTAGCCACTTAATTCCTAGCTAAAAACTACATATTCGTTTCAAAAAATATGTACACTAGTGGCAGATTCAAATGCCTCCAGGTCCAGGCAGATAATGGAAAGAGTAAAGCCAATTAGGAATACAAGTACATTTTACACGTAATACTAGAGAAGATATTATTCATTTGCACACATATATATTCTATTTTTCTTAAAAACCTGTGCATTTGTCAATGATCTGTTTATCACTAACAATTATTTTTTAATTTTTATTAAATTACATATGCATTGTATAAAAAGCCAAATAGTACTAGATTATCATAAAGGATTCCATACTTATTCTATACTCTTCACTCCTAATTCTTGCTTCCCCCCCAAAAAAATTATCAGTAAATTTACCTGTTCCATTTGGTGTTTATATCTCTGTTTCTCAGGAACATGCTCATATAACAAAGTTTTGATTATTCTATTTTCCATTAGTATTCTACTCTAGAAAATCAGTGTTTATCATTCATACCCTTCTCCTCCAAGATCCACATTCATGCCCTTTAAATAATATGGGGCTGTTGATGACAAAATACTGCCAGTAACCTTTAGGATGGGTGAAGTGTCGAACCAGGCTGGTTGTCACAGCAGCATAATCTTACTGTCCACCAGATCTCGAGATGAACACATGACCCAACAAGACCAGTCACAATCTTTCTAGAATTAAAGCATGGCAGCTGAGAAACAAATAGGTCACCTTTCTAAAGGGCTTACTGTGCTGAGAGAATATAGCATCCACTGCCAATGGAGGCCTTTATGCTTACTAAGCGGAAAGATACATCCTGAGAAAAAAGCCAAAGAGAGACAAACAAAACTGAAAAAAAGAAACTCACATCTGATGATATATTTGAGCTTGAAAATGTGTCCTGTTCTTCCTTGATACTTGAGACACTTGGTTTCCTTTTTGCTTAGAGTTACAGTTCATTTTCTGACATTTGGAATAAAGCCCAAATGCCTTCCATCCACCCTGATGGCTGAGCCCTTTATGTCATTAAACAGAATATTTAATATTATACATAGGCTTAATACTTGCAGAAAAAGTAAATTTTAAAAGGATCGCAGGTTTTACTTTTCAGTAGCATGTTCTCAAATGCCTATTTATAGTTCAAAAAAAGGGTTTTTTTTTAACAAACATATAAACTCAAAGATGAAATGATAAAAAAGTTATATATTATATGTGTTTGGTAAACTGTAGAACTATTCATGTTGTAGTCATTATTATAATTTTTATTAATATTCCCACTATTGTTTTGCCACAAATTTATTACTTTTAATGCAGTCTACAGGTTAGAGCTGATGACATATTGATCAGTGTGTCTACTATCACTAATATTTCATTGTACCATTTTGTCAATGTGAATGATATCATCATGTAGGGTGAAATATATGACCGATGATTATGCTTCTGCTAAGTTTTATTATAACCAGTCACAATGTCACATTCCCCCTTTTTACTGCTATTTTTCCACTGAACATTTTAGTGTCTCTACTTTGTATGCCATTCCTCTTATCCCCTTCAATCATAATCTCAATTTAATAGCCTCTTCTCTGGCAAATACAAACATTATCTTCCCTACTCCTGGAATTAATAACTTCTGTGATGGTGTATCATCTTTTTGTTCTCCAGTGAACCTATTCCAATTAAAATGGAAATTAAATGGAACAGAATACAACAACCAAAATCATGTGTACAGCATTTGGTGGGTTTGGATTCCAATGATTGCTAAACACAACACTTTATTTTTGAGTCTTTTCCTATTTATTGTTTTCCACAAACCACTAGGCAAAGTTAAATATATGTTGATTGGGTAGATTTGTTCTGATATATATGTATATATATATAGATAGATATAGATATAATGGAAGGCTTATTATTCATTGACATTTTCATTTCTCAAGCCTGAGATTCTTAATTCATTTTAAGTGAAAACTCCATTTTTCTTCTTTATTTATCCATATTTGTTTTCATTTGTCTCAACCTCTTTCTTGTTTAAGTGGATTCTTTGCAATTTTTCAACTCCATTCAAGTGAACTTGAAATGTGCCTGGTCACATGTGTAACCTTGCTCTGCCAGTGTCTTTTTCAGTGCTCCAACTATTCCACTCCTCATAGACAAGTCCTCATTGCCTAATCCTCTGATAACCCCATATCCATAGGCTCAGAGTGGTTTTGGCTGCTGAGAAGATATTGATAAAGCCAAAATGTACATAAAATGCTTCTGGACACTGCATTCCTTCCCCCCAAATGTCCTTCTCTATAGGAAGAGAACTTTGATATTGCCTTGTTTGTATTTCAAGAATTCTTTCATCCTCTTCCACGCATCTTCAACTATCTTTATTATTATTTTCATTTGTTATTATTTGACAAAAAGTGACTCGTAGTTGTTAATAATAAAATGAAAATATAGCACAGGGGAAGAAGAAGAAATTAAAATCACCAATAATCCTACCACAAGAGAGAAGCACTTTTTAATATTTGCAATCTAATATCAGTCTCTTTTTCATTCCATGCCATAGAAACATACTTACCTTTCAAAATTCAGTTTATATTGCATATCATTTTAATTACCTGCTTTTGTTGTCTTAACAATACATCATGGCTATTTATTTGAATCAATGAATGATCTCTTTAAGGTAATTTTTATCATTTCAACGTTCTAAATTATATAGTTGTACCATGATTTGTTGGGGAAATCCACTTTTTATATACTTGGACTGTGTTCAGTTCTTTCTCTCAGTTTTATTTTGAAACTGTAAATAATGCTGCCATGAACAGTTTTTCTCCTATATAACATTTTACATTGTTTATTAATTATTCCCTTGGGAAAGAACATTCATAAAAATAAAATTACTTGGCCAAAGTATTTTTAAGTTTGAAAATTCATACTACCAAATACTTTCTCAAAAGCCTGTATCAATTTACCCTTAAAAGATTTATGATGACCATCCCATTTCTCCTCTACTTGTCAGCATTGGGTTTCAACATTTTCCTTAAATATATGCCATTTTGATACCATAAAAACAGTACAGTATAGTTCTTTTCTCTTACTTTATTTGATTGGCAATGGAGCTCATCACATGTTACCTTTGCTTCCTCTGTCAAGTGACTGGAGCTATTTACCTCAAACCTGTTTAAATGATAGAGGTTTGACCACTCATGATTGAACCGTCCTGACAACAATCACTTACCTTCCTGGTCCGCTAGCATTCATCAATACTGTGCTTCATCTCCATCCAACACTCACTACTTCTTTCCTACCTACCTCATGCTGCTGACTGGACTATTTTCCTAAATTAATTCTATGTTTTTGAATAAAATATTGTCACTGTCAGAAATGGCCACCTATGGCTTAACTCAGTAAATTCCATAAATCCTTGAAAAATGAAACTCAAAATCACTTTATCCTGGAAATCTTCCCTGATTTTCCAATTTCTATTAAATATTTAATTTCTCAATCTCCCAATACATAAATATAACTGCACAAAGAGGATGCCCAATAAACAGTAAATTATACTATTATTGTTATTGCCTTGTTCACTTTGTACTTATAGTAGAATTGTCTTGCCATAATTTAATAATTGTTTCTTCTTCTGTGTTTTACCCATTTGACTCCCTTCTTGATCCTTGAAGGCAAGGTGTGTACCTTTTTTAACACTCAACTTATTGGGCATAACAATAAGTTATAAGAGTCTTATCTTGGCTTAAAATTATAGTATAAACTGTAACTCTACACTCATATTCCTATCACTATTGGGGCCAATTTTAACTCCTACTCTGCTTGATGGAGAACAAGATATACATTTTAAAAATTTTAGAGTAGTTTTAGATTTACAGAAAAGTTGCAAAGTACATATCATGTCTACTTACCCTCTTCTGGTCTTTTCAGCTTCTCTGACTTTACTTGGTTTTAATGACCTTGGCAGTTTTGACTATTACTGGCCAGGTAATTCATAGAATGTCCCTCAAACCTGGGACATATTTGTCTGATATTTTTCTTATGGTTAGACTGGAGTTTGGGTTTTGGGGAGGAAGACCAAAGAGGTGAAGTATCATTCTCATCACATCATAGCAAGGGTACATATTATCAACATTACTTATCACTAATGATTTTCATTTTTAACATCATTAATTTGTCTGAGATAATGTTTGTAGGGTTGCTCACCTGTGATGATACCTTTTCACACTTTCCATATTTTACTTTTGGGAAGTACATCATTAAGTGCAGTCCACAGTCAAGGGGTAGGATTTAAACTCCACCTCCTTGAGGGGGGCGGCAAGCTACATAAATTGTAATTCTTCTATCTGTTATATTTGTCCAGTCTCCTCCATATATTTTTTATTCACTTATTTATTTATATAATTATGGCTCATGGGTATTTGTTTTATAATTTAGATTATAATGCAGTTATACATTATTTATTGTGGTGCTCAAATTCTTCCAGTATTTCTCACTTAGGGCTCTTTTAGGTTAGTTCCTGTGTCCCTTTGACGTGTCCTATTCTTTGGGATCTATTTTTTTTTCCTTAGCATTTCCTAACTTTTTGGCACTATTAGATAATCCAGGCTTATTTTACATGTTCCTTGTTTGATTTCCCTAGAATCATGCTTTTTTTTTTTTACTAAATGGCCTAGAATCATGCTTCCTTTTTTTTTTTTTTTTTTTAATGAAGTCCTGGTTCCTTTTCTTGAGAATGGTGCAGGCATATCTTGTTTTCTTGCACTTCACTTTATTTTGCTTTTCAGATATTTCACTTAAAAAAAAAATTGAAGGTCTGTTGCAACCTTACATCAAGCTAGTCCCTTGGTGCCATTTTTCTAACATCGTGTGTCCCTTCATGTCTCTGTGTCACATTTTGGTAATTCTCACAATACTTAAAACATTTTCATTATGCTTTTATCTGTTATGGTGATCTGTGATCAGACATCTTTTTTTTTTAAACTTTTCATGGATATATTTATTGCTTTGTGGAGCAAATGCAATGCTGCAAGAGTGGCTCAAAAGATGCTAAGTGTATGGCAAGAAAGGAATGGCATTTAGAGCTTCTAGTTTCTCCACCTTAGGAGCAAGTAATTTAACCCTTAAGATTTAATTTCTTTATTTCTTTTTTTAAATATATTTTAATTTGTTTTTAAAAGATTTTTATATTACATAAAATGTTACATAAAAAAATATAAGGGATTCCCATATGCCTCACTCCCTATACCTCCCACCCTTCTCCACTTCTTTCATTAATATGGTACATTCTTTGCAATTGATGAACACATTTTGCAATATCACCACCAATCATGGATTATAGTTTACATTGTAGTTTATACTCTCTCCCACTCAATTCTGTAGGTTATGGTCATATATGTAATGAATGACCTGTATCTGCCATTGCAATGTCACTCAGGACAATTCTGAGTCCTGAAATTATACCTCTTTGTCCCTCTCCCTGACTTCAGCACCTCCAGTGGCCACTGAATCCACATCAGTGACATAATTTCCTCCATTGCTAGAATCACAATAAATCTACAGTAAAATACCAGTAAGTTCACTCTAGTTCATATTTTATTCTGCAAACCTGAGGATTCTAGGATAGTGATGTGCACTCAACCTTCAGTTGAGGGGGGGATTCAGTTCCATATGGCTGATTGATGGCAGTCTCCTGCTTGCAGTTGTAGACTCTCAGTTCTTGGTGTGGTGGTTGTCCATTCTCACCTCCATGTTAGTTGTCCTGGGTGAGTCCAATTTGAACCGGAAAGTAGGTGTTGCAACACTGCTGAGGCTCAGGGCCCAGCTGGCACTTGGACTGCCCAGAGATTCAAGTCTCTTGGATGTATACCTACCAACTTGTGACCAGGAATCTTTGCTGTTACTATTGTAATGGTTTTGAGGCACCATGAATAGCATCCATATAGAATACTGAACTTATTAAATATTGTGTGTTCTGACTGCTTCACCTATTGGCCATTCCCCTCCACCTCCTTGGACATCCCTATTCCCTGAAAAACAACAGTATTGTAATTGGGACCATTCATAAGCTTACAGTAGCTTCTACAGTGTTCATTTGAGGAAGAGTTTCATGTCTCTTGCTTTAAATCAAAAGCTAGAAATGATTAATATTAGTGAAGGAGTCATATCAAAATTCCAGATAAGACAAAAGCTAGCCCTTGCACTAAATAGTTAGCCAAGTTGTGAATGCAAAGGAAAAGTTCTTAAATGAAATTAAAAGTGCTACTTGAGTGAATACATGAATGATAAGAGAGTGAAACCACCTTATTGCTGATAAAATTTAGTGGCCTGGATAGAAGATCAAAACAGTCACAAAATTTCCATAAGCCAAAGCTTAATCCAGATCAAGGTCCCAACGCTCTTCAATTCTATGAAGACTGAATGAGGTACGGAAGCTGCATAAGAAGTTTGAAGATAGTAGAGCTTGGTTCATGAGATTTAAGGAAAGAAGCCATTTCTATGAAATAAAAGTGCAAGGTGAAGCAACAAGTGCTAATGTGGAAACTGCGGCAATTTATGCAAAAGATCTAGCTAAGATAATTGATGAAGGTGGCTACAGTAGACAATAGATTTTCCATGTGGACAAAACAGCCTTCTACTATAAGATGTCATCTAGGACTTTCATAGCTAAAGAGAAGAAGTCAATGCCTAGCTTCAAAGTTTCTAAGGACAGGCTAACTGTCTTGTTAGGGGTTAATGTAGCTGGTGACTTTAGGTTGAAGCCATTGCACTTGTACAATTCCAAAAATCCTAAGGTCCTTAAGAATTATGCTAAACCTACTCCTCCTGTGCTCTATAAATGCAAAACAAAGTCTAGATGATAACACACCTGTTTACAACATGTTTTACTGCATAGTTTAAGCACACTGTTGATACCTACTATAAAGAAAAAGATTCCTTTCAAAATATTACTGCTCATTGACAATGCATCTGGTCATCTAAGATCTGTAATGGTGATGTACAACAAGATTAATGTTGTTTTCATGCCTGTTAACATAACATCCATTCTGTAGCCCATGGCTCAAGGAGTCATTTGATCCATTAGAACTAATTATTTAAGAAATACATTTCTTAAGACTATTGTTGCCATAGATAGTGAGTCCTCTGATGGATTTGGGCAAAGTAAGTTGAAAACCTCTGGAAAGTATTCACCATTCTAAGTGCCATTAAGATCAGGTGTGATTTCATAGAAGGAAATCAAAATAGTAACATTAATAGGAGTTTAGAAGAAGTTGCATTTTCAACCCTCACGTATGACTTTGAGAAGTTCAAGACTCCAGTGGAGGAGGTAGTTGCATATGTGGTGGAAACAGCAAGAGAACTAGAATTAGAGGTGAATCCTGAATATGTGACTGGATTACTGCAATCTCATGGTAAAAATTTAATGGATGAGGAATTATTTCTTATGGGTGAGCAAAGAAAGTGGTTTTTTTTGTGATGGAATCCTTCCCAGCGAATATTCTGTGAACATTATTGAAATGACAACAAAAGATTTAGAACATTACATGAAGTAAGCTGATAAAGGAGTGGCAAATTTTGAGATGTTTGGGTACAATTTGGGAAGAAGTTTTAATGTAGGTAACTACAATGCTATCAAACAGCATCACATGCCACAGAAAAATCTTTCATAAAAGGAAGAGTTGATTGGTGATGTCTCGTCTTATGAATTTGCCACAGCCAGCCCAATCTTTGGCAACTTCCCTGATCAGTCAGCAGCCACCAATATTGAGTTAAGACCCTCTACCATCAAAAGGATTATGACTCACTGAAGGCTCAGATGGTGTTTAACATAGTTTTAGCAATAAAGTATTTTTTTAAAGCAAGTTATATATATATATTGCTTTTTAGAAATCATGCTACTGCATACTTAATAGACTACAGTTACTGTAAACATAACTTTCATATGCACTAGGAAGCCAAAAAATTTGTGTGACTCACTTTATTGCAACATTCAATGGTCTGAAACTGAGCTCAGTATATCTCCAATGTATACCTGTATAAGAAACCCAAGATCTGGGAGCTGGGGTTCCTATAGCTTTTGACTGGTTTCCTGAATTAGGTAGTCAGCCATCTCACTAACATGTTAAAGGTCGATACAGGGCCCACATTTCTTACCCTACCTGGAGTCACCCCTATTCTCTGGCCATTAGTTTGATCTAAGGGCACTAACATAACAAAAATCTGAGCTAGCTATAGCCTCGGGGTCCTATATTTTAGCCTATGTCTTAGATAAGGATCTACAAAGCTAGTCTAAGCTCTTGTTCCTGCCCAGATCTTGTTGAATTGGATTCTGTTTATTCTCACTTTATCCCTTTAACTATAAATCCAAATTATAATTGAGTCCCAACAGTTTCATCTTAGAATCCACTTGTGTAGTAATAGATAGAGATGTCAGTTTTGTGGAGCCTGGCTACAAAGTGGAGATTTTTGGAAAGGATACATAAACTCTAAGAACTATTTCAATGATTGCATTGATGGAATTATGGGAATTATAGAATTAAACATTTCTGTGACTTTCTAGGCATGAAAAGGTCTTGTATAATATTGTTTTTAAAGGTAGGAGCATAACATTTGAAATAGTAACATGAAATAATAGTTCAATTGGTAGTGCTCTTAAAATTTTTGCTTTGCTTTATTTTTAGTCATACTTTCATATGAGTTATGTTCTCCAGATTGAAATAACTAAATAGCATGATGAAAAGTGGTACTGTCCAATAGAAACTTAATGATTGTTTGGTGAATGAATAAATGACAATCGGAATATGATAGCCTGAAGAAAAGATGGGAAAGAGGTGACAGGTTTTGATTTTTATTTTTCAAAGACACCAAAGGAATAATGAGCAGATATTCCAAGTTATCTCTGGGAATTGGGAGAAGATGAAATAAATGTAACAGCATATGAATTTTCTATTTCCACTGATGACAATGATTATGACTTAAATTCTGAAAATAGGATGGACTGAAAATTAAACAGTGTATATTTTTTAAAAATTAGATTCGATAATACTTCATAATCAATGACTCAGGTAGTAGCAGTGACAATTTCTTTGTTTTTCTCAAACCATATTTGTGGGAATTAATGTGATCTTTAGCAATACTTTTAAATATATCATCATCTGGGATCAGCATGTGTAGATGTGAATCCCGATTTCACTACACACTACTGAGTCTTAAACAATTTAATTACCTTCCATAAGCAACAGTATCAGCATCTGTAAAACAAGGACAATTGTCTTCATTTGCCACAGGGCCTTCAATACAAAAATACCACAGATGAGTTGGCTTTTATAAAGGGGATTTATTGGGGTAAAAACTTGCAGTTTTGAGGCATGAAATGTCCAAATCAAGACACCATCAGAGATGCTTTGTCACCATAGTTGGCTACTGGTGATCCTGGCATCCTGCCATGTGGTAATCAGGCAAGATGGTTTCTCTTTCAGAGTCTCATCTTCTTGAGTCATTTAAGGCTTGTTTCCTTGAGTTCAGCTGTGGGTGATCAGGTATCTCTCCCTAGGTTTCTCTCCTTGAGCCTCTCAGGGCTTCTCTTTCTTTCTGCAGGTCTAGGTAAACCTGGAGTCTTCTCTGTTCTACTTTCTCCTTTCTCTCATGTGGCAGGATCAAAATGGTGGCTTCCTTTCTCTGTGTCTCTCTGTGTGTTCTCAGTTTATATAAGACCCAACATGAGGGTGGAGACATGTCACCTCCAACCTTAGTTATGTCTACTGACACAATCCAATCACAAGCAATCTAATTAAGTGATCTAATCAATTCCCTTAACTGAATCTAATGCATTCAAAAGGTCTCACACCCACAGGAAGAGATAAATTCAAAGACATACTCTTTTCTGGGATTCACAGATGAACTTCAAATGTCACAATAATAAAGGTAGCAGGCTCATTGGATTGTTGAGCAATAAGTTTTTAGGAATATTTAGCAAATTGCCTAGTCATAGTAAATGCACAATAAATTTCAGCAATTACTGTTAACATATTAATAATACATTTAAATGATCATTTGGTAAATGAATTGAATTTACAATGAAAATGGATACTTTCTGACAAATAAGATATTACTCATATAAGGAAGTGGTTATTCCATCACCAACCAAAATGAAGCAAGAAAGGCAAAAGCTACTCAGGCATAGAATATCTGGATATATTGGAGAATGTGAACTGTGAAATCTGGGACAATTCTTAATTATATTTTGCTGAGGATTTTCATCAGTCCCATATAGAGGAAGAACTTTTATGCTGATATCAGATTTCCATTCAATACATTTATATTTTATAGCATATAATCATGTTTAAATTGTCTCTATGAAAAATGGCATGCAGTTCTCTTTCAATAATGTGCATGTAAGCTTTCAATTATTCTCAACAAGTCCTTTCAGAATTTTCCTGAAGCACAAGTTAAAGGGCACCTCTCAATGTTTTTGTGAGTGGCTGTCAGAACCAGGTGGCTCCTAGTAGTCTATTTTGACCCACACACTGAGGAAACGATTTATATTCTATCCCATACAAAATGATGATTTAACTGGAGTTCTTTAGTCTATGTTTTGGGAGCTTCACATTACAGTCACATTTAATTAACTTAATATTTTCCAAAAATTATTTATGGCATCCTTAATGAAAACTTTTATTAGATATTGGCTTCCAAAATTTGTGTTTTTTTTTCCAAAAGGGGGTGTGTAGATTTTACCTAACCAACTTCCATAAAAAGAAAGACAGCCATACAAAGTCAATATGTACAGTGGTTGCCTTACAGAAGAGTATTTACTTAGGTTAAGCGCTCGTTATTGACATTGGATCGAAACATCAAAATTTCACAATATATACTTAAGTGTTCTTTATTTAACAGAATGGACCTAGTTCAAATAATAGTCATGACTAAATTTCAAGAGAGCGGCTTTATTTTTATCTTCTGGAGCCATGATATTTTCTCTTTCCTCCTGGGTAACCGCAATGATGAATTTTTGTCACATCTGAACAGATATTTTCCTCAGTCATTGAAATGCCCCATAGGAAGAATGTTCAGATGCAGAAAAAAATGTGATTATGAAATGAAGATCTCTACTTTTAAAATATTACATAGAAGTTTCTCACTCAGTTGTTTGAATAGAAATAAACTCTCTCCAGAAAAAATATCTTTCTATATTTTGAAAGTTTAGCATCAAGGATTGACCCAAAACCCAGGATCAGATCCAGGCTCCTTTACTTACCAGGTCTGTGACCTTGGACAAGTTACTTAATCTCTCACCTCTAAAGTGGTCCAATACAAATGCTAATCACTTCCTAGGGTAGTGGTATCCCCAATGGAGTTAATATGTAAAGCTTTAGCAAAGCACCCTATGCAAAGGGAGTTTTAATAATAGCTAGATACATCTATTTACTCCCACAAGAATTCAGATGTGGGTAAATTAGAGAAAAAGGAAGCAATCTTAAAAATTCCAGAGTACTAATTTCTGTGACACTCTCTTCATTTGTCATCTTTCTACCCTATGTTAACCTGACAGCGTCACACCGTCATTAAATTGCAGCCAGTGTCGGTGTAAATTTATAATTGGCGTAATCCTTATTGCTGACATGTCAATATTTAACTTGCATTAACCTTTCCTTTGAGGCTGACGAATAGTGCATCTGTGACTTGTTCAATCTAATTTTTCATGTCATTGCCTTGCAAAGCGTACAGATTTATAATGTCACCGTGTGATGGATGCAGACCCCTTCTTTGCCTCAGAGACGGGTTTCAACCCACTTAGATTATCTATTGGTTTATTTATTTATTTTCAGTTCCACCCACCATCTATTTTCAAAGGCCTTTGGTGAATTTACCTCCCTGAGGCCCATATTTTGAGGATGAATGCAAGGTACCCCTGTCAGGAATCATTAACACTCGGCTGTTGAGGAGCCCACACATTGTTCTGGACCAGCTCACACAGAGCAGCCTTCATTTATGTGTGTGTGCTGTCGCTAAGAATTTGTTGACAGAAAATGAAGACTGGTGAAGGAAACTAGGTCAGAGTAGTGTGGGGGAAGCTGAGTGACATTCTTGTCAGTTTCACCTACTCTCCAAGAACATAGCTGCCAGAGTTGTAATTTCCTTTGGCCATGGACAGCTGAGACTTAAACCCAATTATTTAAATGTGCTTTTTTTTGTTGTTAAATTTAAAATTGCTCTCCTCTCCTTCTCTCCCCAAAGCTTTGGATACAGAAAATTAGTCTAAGAGTTCTTATTTGATACTTGTAGACCCAAATGCTAAGGATTTGGGGCCAAAGGAGATTTAGGAGGGTGAAGTCATCCTATAGGTGTTTGCAGTTTGTTTCTAAGATGGGTTTATATAAAGATCAAAAGGGGTGACCTGCTAACAATTATTTTCTCCCAAAATAACACACAAACTCCCAGTTATTCTCTCTGCACTTCCGTGGAGTGTTTTAAAAGTGTGACATTACGCAATCTCCCTCCAGCAAGTCCAGTAAATTCATTAAAGTCATCATATATTGAGGGATGGGATGTTTTAATTTACATTTTCTAGAAAACTTGAGGAAAACTCAAAGGGACTGACACTGAAATTTTCATCTCATGTCAGCAAATAATTATTTACACATGGGCCATTAAAATGCAGAAATCACTGGTCTATTTCCTGGAATCCTATATTAATCTCCAACATATTTAGAATGTCCTGAGTGATTTATGGAAATTAAAAATGCTTAATATGTGTGTTTCAAATAATATTCCATCTAATTCATCACTTTATTTGGCTCCCTACTGTTTCTAAGAACTTCAAATCAAAAAGCATGTTATGTCTTCAATTCTTGTTTAAAGTGATTTTTTTTTTTTTGGTTCTCAATTTTGAAGCAACATATTTATCATAAATAAAATTCATAAATTCCAAGACTCAAAATAAAAAAGTGAAATAGACTATACATAGATCTCAGATTAATTTGTGTATATACCAATAATATATTAACAATCATATTTACAGTTAGATTTTGTTTTGTCATAATTAGTCAAGATAAATATGTTGACCAAACAGAGTCATTCCAAACATATAAGAAATAAATAAACAAACACATTAGGGCTATTTCATTTCCCCCAAAACTTTTTAGTCATGGAATCTACTCTTCAAATAGTAGCTCTTATACAGAAAACAGATACAAACAGAAAACTCTAGTTGTATTCTACAGCCCATCTCACAAACATCCCTTTTGTCTATTCTACATTCCTCCATAGAGGAATCTTATTTTAAAAATGGGAAAATTGAAGCTGGAGAATATCTTTTGACTAGCCCAATATTCATACTTTAACTGACAGAACCAGGGCTAAAAATGCAAAGCTCTTAACTCTTAAATTCAATGTTCTTTTCATTTTAACAGTCAGGAAACTTCCATGTTGTCACAAGGTCATTTGTTTATTCAATCCAATATTTACTAAGCATGCTTTACATGTCAGGCACTGTTCTAAGTATTCAGGATACAACACTTTTCAAGAAAATTTATCTACATAAGGTTTACTTTTTTTGTCTTTATTTATTTTTTAATGTTACATTAAAAAAAATATGAGGTCCCCATATACCCCCCACCCCCTCACCCTACTCCTTGCCCCATAAAAACAACCTCCTCAATCATCATGTGACATTCATTGTATTTGGTGAATACATCTCTGATCACCGCTGCACCTCATGGTCAATGGTCCACATCATATCCCACACTCTCCCACAGTCCACCCAGTGGGCGATGGGAGGACATACAATGTCTGGTAACTGTCCCTGTAGCACCACCCGGGACAACTCCAAGTCCCGAAAACACCCCCACATCACATCTCTTCCTCCTACTCCCTACCCCCAGCAGCCATCATGACCACTTTCTCCACACCAATGCCACATTTTCTTCGATTACTAATCACAATAGTTCATGAATAGAATATCAGTACATTTTACTGGGGGAGACAGGCAATAAACCCATATTGTGATGCAATATGATGTCAGGTAAATGACAAATGATGTGAAAAATAAAAAATGTGAGATAAGTGTAATGGGTAACAGGGGTTATAATATTCAACAAGATTGCCAGGAAAGGACTTTCAAAAGCAGTAATATTTGCACAAACATGGGAAGGGAATAAGGAACAAGTTATGGCATAGAGTATTCAAGGCATCAGAAGAACATTTGCAAATGCCCTGAGTTAAGAGTGTGCTTGGCACACCTAAGAGGAGCCAGAAGACAGAAGGGGCTAGAACACTGTGGGGAGCACAGTGGGTAGGAGACTATGTGGGAGGGGGAGTTAGAGGCCAAGGGAAGTACTTTGGGTCTATAGAGTTTGCAGAGAAGCCATGAGATGGTTCGATCTGAGTGAATAACGTGACTTACTTTCATTTTGAAAAGAATTGTGAAAGGGCAAGCATAGAGCGGCACTGTGAGAAACACTTACAAGTACCAACAAAGAAGAGTGCCAATTTTTTATATCTCTATAATATCTTTACCCTAAAGTCCTTCTATACCGTTAATTTATTTCCTATTATCATTTTGAGACATAGGTGAGTCATATGCTATTAATTCCATTTAACTAATTGGAAATCAAGCTAGTAAAGTAGATCAACCACTCATATTTCAATACCAATACTTTTTTTGCTATATAACAATGACTATTTTCCACTGGTGGATTAGTGGGATGAGTATAGGCAGGAGAGAGGGATAGTTTTTTATTTAGAAAGGAAAATGAAGATGAGTGGCTTTTTAAATGTAAACAATGCTCATTCAATACATATCATATGTCAGGTACTGTATTAGACTAAAACTCTATCCTAGGGTATGATGATAGCAATTTAATACTATTGTATGTTTTAATCTCTCTAATAATCAAGTGATTTAGAAACAGTTATAATCAACCTTTCACAGATGATGAAATTAAAGAACAGAAAAAATAAACAACTTATGTGTGGTCAATTAGTGAGTAATTTCTGAGCTTGGAATTACAGCTCACGTTTAAGCCCAAAGGCTTAACTTTATGGTATTTTAACTGCCTGTTAACATTTTACATTCTTAAAAGCTGCTTTTATTTCTCATTCTTTGTATCTCTTTCCAAAAATCTTTTTAAAAAATTTTATTTATTTACTTATTTTTTGCTTATCTTAGCATATGAACTTATGATTCCCATCAAAGAAGTTGGTGGAGATGGGTACTTCAAAGGGAGTGAGCTAAGTGGGTGAACAGGATTCAGGAAAAACAGAAAGCAGAACACTGCACTGTAGTGAGCCATCATTAAAAATGAAATAAAACACACATGACACTGACGACAACACAACCCCATCCAAATCATCAGCTTTTCCTCACTTTACTAGGAGCTTCCTATTTTACAATCTCCTGTTCTTACTTCTCCAACACTTTTAGACAACCTGAAAGGAAAGTCAGCTTCCTAGTTTTCTTGTTTTCCTAAGTAAACACTGGACCAACCAGGCACTGACAGAACAAAATAAAGTTTTTGACTTAAAGACCCACTACTCAAATGTATATGTCTTCTCTGATAACCTGGATGTAAATATTGTACACTTCAGAACTTTACATGCCTTATTTAAGAGACAAATAATTAAGAGCATTGTTACTGAGCCTGGGTTTATATATAAGCTCCACTTCTTAATAATTTTTTCTATTGAGAACAAATCATTTAACATTTCTGTGCTTTCATTTACTCATGGCAAAATGGGGATAATAGTAGTGCTTACCTCAAAAGGTTGTTTTAAGAACTCAAAGAGTTAATGAGGTAAAATAGTATAAGCTGATTTGTTGTGTTTTTTAATTAGAATATCAAAGGTCTCTCTTAAAAGTCAAAAGTTTCCTTGGTCACAGAAGATTTTATTTTTAATGAAAGTAGCCACTACTTTAAGGCTTCATCAGTCTTTTCTATAAAGGCCCAGAAAGTAACTATTTTAGATTCTGAAGGCCATATTCTACTCTAATTTTGCAGCAAATGCAGCCACAGGCTATATGTAAGAAAATGAGCATGACTATGTCCTAATAAAACTTGACTTACAAAAAGAATTGGGCCATAGTTTGCCCATGATCGGTGTGGATAAATCTGCTGGGTGTTCTGCCAGGTGCACTGAATGATTTGTATCAGTTAATTTTGAAAACAACATTAAAAAAAAAGATGGCCTTATTAGCTTCATATTTATATATAAAAAACATAGCTTCAGAGAAATTGGGTGATATTAGCCAAGGTATTAGTATATTCTTGGGCCAGCTTCAAACATGGATCTGTGTGACTACAAAGCTCAAATTTTAAATTATTTAGTTAATTAGTTAGTCTCCTCAGATGGCAAAATATTATCCAAGCTTACTATCTTAGCTGGAGTTGATTTTCATTTTAGCCCTAAGAAAGCAGAGTTAGCAGGAGGAAGGAAGCAATAGGGCAGTATGTATTGATGGGGAGAGCAATGGACCATAGAATGGAAATCTATGTGATTGGTGTCTTTGTTAATACTATTTATACAATTGTCCAGCTATCTCACTGCCATAACTATTGATTATCCCTGTAATTACCTAAGCATAACATCTTCATTAAAAATTTCCCCTTTTTTCTCTATCAGTAAAATGGGCCAGTATAAAGTAGATAAGTAGACATCTTCATTACAGGTTTAGCTCTAAATGCTGAGGAACTAGCAAGGATTAAGTTGCTGTACCCCAAAAGTTTACATTCCAATGAGAGGATAGAGGCATTGAAAATATATCCAAATTAATATATACTTTGCCTCATGTTGACACATCCTCTGAAGGAAAATAAAGCAGAGTAAGAGTGATAGAGAGTGAAGGATGGGTGCTATTTTATAAAGGATGACTAGGGAAGTCCTATCTAAAAGATGGCACTGTGGAGAAATCTGGGAGAAAAGAAGCAGCAAGCCATACAGATATTTTGGGCAGGACTATTCTAAGCAAAGGGAAGAGCAAGTACAAAGTCTCCGAGTAGAAGTGTGGTTGATGAGTTCTCATTATAGAAATGTGGCTCAAGTTGTGGGAGCAGTGAACTGAGAGGGTGGTGGAAAAGTCAGAGAGTATCAAGGACCAGAATAAAGAGTTTGAAAAATATTGTGAGCAGGGGGGTGTCATGTTCTGATGGAAGGAAGGAAGGAAGGAAGGAAGGAAGGAAGGAAGGAAGGAAGGAAGGAAGGAAGGAAGGAAGGAAGGAAGGAAGGAAGGAAAGAAGGAAGGAAGGAAGGAAGGAAGGAAGGAAGGAAGGAAGGGTAAGAAAACTGTTGTGTAGATAGTACATGGGAGAGTGGAAATATGTGAAAACAGAAAGTAGAGGAATCAGAGATAACTCCAAGAATTTTAGCCTAAATAATCAGAAGAATTGAATTTCTTCTTTTCTTATGGGAAGATTGGTGAAGAAGGTGGTGTGAGGTGAAATAAACAAGTTAATTTTGAGATACCCCTTAAATATCCAAATGGAGGTATAGAATATGCAGCTAGACATAAAATTCTGAAATTTAGAAGAATGACCTGGGCTGGAGATACCTGTTTGAGAAACAAGAGCATATAGATGTCATTTGGAGTCATTAGATATGCTGAGATTACCATGTATGTAAGTGCAGATAGCAACAAGAAGGGATCCAAGGACCAAACCTAGAGTTGTGCTAATGTTTAGAGGTCAGTAGGAAGAGAGAAAACCAGATAAGAAGACTAAAAAGAGGCCATGGAACTGTACAATTAGAATTGTTACAGAAAGATTCCCTAAAAGCCAAGTGTGCGAAGAATTTCAAAGAGGACTGAATTTTCAGAGATGTCAAATATCACTGCTAAGTCAAGTGATATATAAATTGAGGAGCAGTCATTTAATATAGCAAATGTAGGTCGTTAGTAATTGATGAATGCGATTTTAGTGGAATGCAGTGGGGGAAAGCCTACCTAGAGTGGGTTTCAGAGAGAATGGGAGGAGTGTACATGAAGGAAGGAGAAATATGAAGGATATTTTTTAAAAGATGAGATATTAAAGATGTTATGTACAGATATGAGTGACCCAGTAGATGGGGAGATATTATCATGCAGGGAAGGGAAGGGTACTTTCAGGGAGTGAATTCTCAAGTAAGGAAATGGGAAAGGGATGCAGTGTGCAGGTGGATGAATTGTCCTTAGAAATAGGAGGGAGGTCAGGTGCAAGCAGGGTGGTAGATTCGATGACAAGAGTCTGTACATGTCCTCTTGAGATATCTACCTTCTGTTCTCTGTGAGTTAAGGGAAAGATCATCAGTCAAACCTAAGAAGAAGAGAGCATGTGTTATAGGACTGAGAAGATTGACGATTTCTCACTTATTGACACCCAGGAGAATGAAGGAGAGGGAAATTAATCAGTAGTAAAGGGCCATGTCCTGAGAGCAGTCATGGATGTAAAATGACACACCCTAGTAGGCCTATGTGTTTTTCTCCAGTCACATTCAGTTGTTCCTGTGCAGATGCTGAATAGGGATGGGGTGGCAGAGTGGGGGAGTTGGATTTCAACTAGGTTAGGGTTTTACCAGGTAAAGGAATGAGAGGAAATGGAGTATAGGTCTATTCAAGGGATTACTTTTAATGATGAATTATGAATCCAGGTAAAGGGAAAGTAAAGGGGATGAGGGAGAAGTGGGACAGTGAGAAAGCAGATCAAAAGTCTCAGGTGGTGTGACAGTTTGAGATTATTTATGAATTCCAAAAAGAAAGATTGTGTTTGTAAACTAATCTATTCCTCTGGATGTGACAGCCTTTCATTTTATTAGACTCAGCTGAGATGTCTTTGATTAAATTAAGATTAGGGCTTTGACTTGACCACAGCAGTAGGACTTGACTCAGAGTTAAGTCCCTGCGCCCTTGGTGGGCTATATAAAAGGACCCATACTCGGGAAGTGGACTTGGCCCAGTGGTTAGGGCGTCCGTCTACCACATGGGAAGTCCGCGGTTCAAACCCCGGGCCTCCTTGATCCGTGTGGGGCTGGCCCATGCGCAGTGCTGATGCGCGCAAGGAGTGCCCTGCAACACAGGGGTGTCCCCATGTAGGGGAGCCCCACGCACAAGGAGTGCACCCCGTAAGGAGAGTCGCCCAGTGCGAAAGAAAGTGAAGCCTGCCCAGGAATGGCACTGCACACACAGAGAGCTGACACAATAAGATGATGCAACAGAAAGAAACACAGATTCCCATGCTGCTGACAACAACAGAAGCGGACAAAGAAGAATGCACAGCAAATAGACACAGAGAACAGACAACTGGGGCAGGGGAGAAGGGGAGAGAAATAAATTTTAAAAATTAAAAAATAAATAAATAAAAGGATACTCACTCAAGAAGACACATGGGAGGAAAGAGAGCTCCAAAGACAAGAGACACAGCAGAGAAGAAAAATTTGACCTTGCAACCTAGGAGGAGCGAAGAGCCATTTGTCTGATAGTTAGAGGTGGTGAGAAAGGCCAAAAGAAATAAGCCCTTTGCTAGTTAACCTGGAGCTGAGAGAGAAGAGGGCTGAACACTCACAGAGATAGGCAACCATCTTGCTTCAACACCTATCTTTTATGTTGCCTTTTAATATTGAATTACTTCTCATTAGTTCATATTATGTGATGCAGTAAACATAGCAATTATCTGCCTATTTCATACATGCCATAAAACATATAGCATCTGGGGATTGGTAGTGCCATTATACTTGCCAGATAATTTCTAACGGATCAGGTTTTAATCTGAAATTAATTTCTGATTTTTGCCATAGAGTCTTGAAACTTGGATGAGACATGACGCAAAACTCCAGAGTAGCACTGCACAATAGAACAATAGAAACTTTCTGTGACAGTGGAAATGTTTCATATCTTCATTGTACAACTAGCTACATGTGGCTCTGGAGAATATGATTAGTAGGACTGAGGAAATGAATTTTATACAGAAAATTGAAGGTTTCTGCAAAGTAAGTAAACTAGGGGAAAAAAAAGAACCTGCCCGAACAACTTCATAAGCCCTGAAAGTCTTTCAAGAGTGTGAAATTTAAAATGCCCTAAGGATATTAAGGGGGCATTATCCTTTCTCATAGTCATAACTCAGGCATTGTTTTGTCAATAACTTCCCCTTCTCTATACTTAATTTTAAATGAGTCCATTCTTCAACACTTAGATTTCTTATGCTTCTATTTCTCTTCCTCTAGTTCCTTAGTCTGCAAAGATTTCTATACCCATCTGTATTAGTCTGCCAAAGGAGTGCTGATGCAAAGTACCAGAAATCTGTTGGCTTTTATAAAGGGTATTTATTTGGGGTAAAATCACATGGTTACAA
Source organism: Dasypus novemcinctus (assembly GCF_030445035.2). NCBI lineage: Eukaryota > Metazoa > Chordata > Mammalia > Cingulata > Dasypodidae > Dasypus > Dasypus novemcinctus. Next base: position 190,051,302 of record NC_080673.1, on the reverse strand, counting down.
GGCCCTAAAGAGTCCATCTCAATGCTGATTTCTCACCCAAGTCAGTTGCCATGTTTACTGCATCACATAATATGAACTAATGAGAAGTAATTCAATATTAAAAGGCAACACAAAAGACAGGTTTGATTAAAATAGGCATTTTCTCTGTATTCTATTCTATTTTGTCAAAGATTCTAAATTTTAGGAGTATGGGGGGATTTGTGATACAGATTGTTAACCCTTGCCATTTTATTGTACCTTCTAGTCCTCAAATCAAATCCATGTTGGAGAAATCCGATGATTCATTTCAAACAGTGAAACTAGCAATTTATGCTCAGGTTTAATATTTTTGCCATAAAAAGGATGAACCAAAAAGCATTTAGTTTCTGATGAGTGTAGGTGAGGTCAACTAAACAGCTGCTTTAGTCTAGCTACATGGCACAATTTTCAGAGGAAATTGTGACGACTGTAACGAGAATGCCAAAAAGTCTCAGTTTACAGCTTCACTGGGTGTTGTGTTCATTTGATGGAATTTTGCTTCTCTTGGCATTTAAACAAACATATTTGAAAACATAAACTACCAGAGAAGGGATGGTAAGGGAAGGACAGAAGACAAGAAATAATACTGCTGAATTCCAAATCTGTGCCAGATCTGTGCTAAATGCTAAAATGATAGGTTACTAAACCATCACATAACTACTTAATATATGTTTTATTTTCATCTCATTTTTTCTCAGATAAAGGTACTTAGAAACATTAAGCCCATATTCTCAGAGCTGATGATAGTTGGGGGCTGATGTCTTCTAACTCCAAGAAAGTGTCATCATATATAACACAGGTAAATATCACTTGCTGTATTTTGTAAATAAGTTGGTGAACACTTTAAGTAGGTTGTTTCATTCAACCATTTAGAGAAATGACTATTAGAAATGTCATGGAAATGTAATGGAAATGGACATGTATTGAAAAAAGTCAATGAGGGAGAAAGCAAAGGTTTATTGAATAACTACTCTGAGTTATATATTAGATTATGTGCTTTAAAACATTTTTTGAACTCTCATTAAATTTGATGGGATAGATCTTTTTAGCCAATACTATGAGAAATTAGAAATTCACCTGGCAGGAAGGTTTAAGTAAAATATATAAAGTTACCTATGTAAGTGTCTATTACTTTATACAAAATGACACAATTAACCATCAATCTTAACTTTTCTGTTTACAAAATTCTTCATGATAATAATTATCTTTGAACTGGAGTAAAAGAGTATATCTTGCCATTTGTTGAAATTCTGGTTGGTTAGACTTTGGAGAGGTTATGTCTAGCCTGGGTTCAGAGATGAAAGCAGAAAGTCACTAAGAAATTCCAAGGAGCAGATCAAGACAAGATCTGATGATCTTTCTATACCTTGGAGAATAATAACAAATAGAAATCAGGGACTGCAGAAATCAGAATTGGAATAGGTATAAATAATAGGTAACAATTATAGCACCTTTCACTTCCAGAAGTACTTTCCAGTTTTATATTTGTTTTAACCCTTACAAATGCCTTTAGAGGCAGGCATTGTTTTTCCCATTAAGTAGATGTAGAAACTCTGTCTCCAAAAATTAAGTGGTTTTCCTCAAGTCATACTGCTAATTAGGTAAAAACAAATCAAACCATATCTCATTTTATATAGTTTATTCTCTACTTTTCTGCTCTGGGGGTTTTGAAGTAGAGGCGAACAGAATGGGTTCTTCTTGTACATTATTCCTTCTCTACATCATTGGACTGTAGAGTATTGGGTACTATCTTGATGTTTCCCATAGCCAATTGCTTCCAATTATCTTGCCCCATTGTATGTTTTTTTTTTTTTTTTTTTAATAACACAGTGACAAGAGAAGCATCTGTGAGTTTATCTGGAAACAATGTTTGAAACATATCTGTATAGAAGATCAAGACAAAATTGCAAATATTAACTAGAAATACATCAAGCGCTGCTAGATTGCTTTTAGACTAGATGTTTTAGTCTTGAGTAAAGAGTTATAAGTGGTATCATAAAATGGTAATCATCAAAAAGAAAGACCATACCCACTTGATTGACCCAGTGCTTGCCACGGTGACTGGCACACAGTAAGAGTTCAATAATATTCATTAAGTGAATGAACTAAACTAGACTTGCTGAAATGAACTATTCTTCATTAAACTTCCTTTGCAATAATATCTGTTTATTAGCATGAGCCTCAGGACATATATACAGTCCCCAAAGTTTACTCTCAGGATAGCAACAAGAGGCATTCAAAAAGTGTCAGGCCCATCTTCCTCTTCATCATTCACACATAAACAACAACAACAACAAATTAATGTCTTGTAAAGGGAGGATAGGTGTTTTCCATTTATGGAACTCTCATAACTTCAACTCTTAAAGCAAATTATATTGAGAGTTATATGTGCATTGCCCAAAATTCATTGTCTTAATTAAGTAATAGACTACTTAAACTATTGCTATACAAATAAAGTTATTCCAAAAAATTAAAGTATTTTACATTTCATTTAAAGTTGGGTTGAGGCAAAAAAATATAAAGCTTGATAGTTATAGGCAAATGAAAAGACTCATTCATAATTAAGAAAAAATAAGGGGAATTCATCAAAGTAAAAAAGTGTAAATAGGAGTATTTGCAAAATATTGTTTGGAAACAAATTTTAATATTGAGTATTGATGAGATGGTAAAGGGAACAACTTTTCTAGGATTTCTGCCCTTTCCCTGCTATGCTTTTAGATTTGAACCTGAGGATTTTTTATGATGATATAATCTGATATGACTTAATCTCTTACATTTATTTAAAAATAAAAGGGTCCTCTAAAAATTGATTGAGATAATAAAACAAGCTAAATTCATTTGAAAGGATTGAAATCATGCAAAATATGTTCTCTGACCACATGGAGTATGATTAGAAATCAATGACAGAAAAATTTGAGAAACTTACAAATATGTGTAAATTAAAACAACACAGTCCTAGATAACCAATGGTTCAAGGAAAAAATCACAAGGGAAATTAGAAAATGTTTTTGAGATGAATGAAAATGAAAACAGAACATAAAAAAACTTATGGAGTACAAATAAAACAGTGATCAGAGGGAAATTTATAGCTGTTAATGCCTTCATTAAAAAAGGAGATGAAATATCTTATATCAATAACCTAAATATCAATCTCAAAAAACTATAAAAGGAAGAGTAAATTAAATCCAAAGCAAGGATAAAAAGGAAAAAATAAAATTTAGACTGCAAATGGATGAAACAGAAAATAGAAAATAATAGAGAAAATCAACAAAACCAAAGGTTGTTTCTTTTGAGAAAACCAACAAAACACTAACAAGGAAAAGGAAAAGATTAAAAACACTAAAATCAAGAGTGATAGAGGAGATATTCCTATAGTCCTTACAAAAATAAAAATGATTATAAGGGAATACTGTGTATTATATTATGCCAAGATATTACATATTCTACTTAAAACTGTGAAGCTGACTCAAAAAGAAATAGAAAACAAGAACGGCTTATAATAAACAGAATTAGTAAAACAACAACAAAACTTCCCACAAAGAAAATTCAGACCCACATGGCTTTGCTGGTAAATTCTCCCAATCATTTAAAGAAGAATTTCAATCAGTATGTCATAAACTCTTCCAAAAGAAAGAAGAGGAGGGACTATTTTGCAACTCATTCTATGTGACCAGCATGACCCCAGTACTAAAAACTCATAATGATATCACAGAAAACAAACAAACAAACAGGTAATGAAAGCTGCAGATCAATATTCTTAAGGAATATAGATTTGACAAAATGCTAGTAGACCAAATCCATCAACATATGAAAAAAGATAATATATCAAAGCAAATCCCAGGAATTCAAGGTTGATATAACATAAAAAATGTCAAACAATGTAATAGACATCCATTAATAGAATAAAGGGCAAAAACCAGAAGATCATCTAAATAGACACAGAAAAAGCATTTGACAAAATCCAACACTCTTTCACGAGGAAAAAAACAAGCAATAAATTACAAATAGAAGAGAATATAATAAAGTCCATCTATGAAAATTCCCACAGCTAACATTCATAATGGTGAAAGACAATGTTTTTCTCTAAGTACATCCTTTAACAGCCAGGAGTGTTCGCTCTTCTTTGGAGGAAAACCATTTACATTTTTAGTTTACTTATTATAGTGTAAATTGATTCCCTGTGTACATGTTTTTTGGCCCTCCTGGAGGTCAGGAATCATAACTCACATGCATCTCCAGCTCAGGAATTAGTTCTCTGAGTTGATAACTGATTGGAGCTGAGAAATACAGGAAAAGTGCAGATGATATAAAAGGAATGGCTTTTTAAAAAGATAGGTAGTAAGAGACATCTGATATTCATTATGTAAGGAGACAGCACAATTGGTTGCTGGTCCAGTAGCTAAGACTATGAATGTTCAAGTGAAGAATTACAGATAAGATTAGGACTTAAAGGACACCAATGGAAGAAATCTGGGGAGAAAATGAGAAAGACAATCAAAGAAAGGGAAATATTTAGGCATTTTGCATCTGACAGGAGTGAAGAGCCATTTGGGAACACTAATGCCACATTATGGCAATTTATTCTCTTGCCATTAAAGCTTGTTATCTTCTGCTCAGTGTGATCCATTGGGGTTGCAGGATTTCAGTAGCTGCCTATTTAGGGCAATCCATCATTTCCAACTTAGCCGTTCTACCTCACTTGTAAAGTGGATGGCAAATTGGAAAGGGAACAACTAGTTCATTTGTGCAATGAGATGCTTTCTCCCAAGTATATCCTCTGAGATCACAATGTCTTTGGTAAGTCAACTTAGACCTTGCATTGCTCTCTAGACATGGGATATAGATATTTCAACAAACATTTCTGGAGTTTCTGGAAGCAATCAACTTGAATCCTGTGGGAGACATGACCCCCTTCCTTAGTTCCGGATTCCTGCAAAAGAGCCGAGTAAGCTCAGTTATAATGACAGGGAGAAGGAGAAAGATGATTTTCAGAAAGTCAGTTTTGTTAGTTAATTTTGCCAGGTGTGTATGCATGTACTTGTAATTAAGCTCATACTGTGGCAGGTTCTAGAATACTTAGCCCTAGCATTAGCTGCTGAGGCATTCACAAAATACATATACCATCAGACCTTTATTTCAAGTCCAAATATCATGATCCTAAACACTTGAAGTCCACATGATAGTAGAGTTTCAGGAGTGCTTAATCCTCTACTTTTGAGTGACTTTGCCCAAGACTTCCTCATCCCCAACCTCATTTTTCCACCTTCCACAACCTATTCAATTCTCTTAACATGTGCACATGTTGCTTTCTCTTGGGTTCTTTGTCGTTGTCCATTGTTTCCTCTCAGAGACAGAGGTGGGGACTTTGGATATGCATGGTAGAAGAAAAGTGATGTCCTCCTGAACTCAGAGTTGACTGGCTTCCAGGTGGAAAAGTCTAAGGTACCATCAGATGCCTCTCATGGCGAATATTACCTGCCAGTCTATCTTCTACCCTAATTTTGCTCTAAGAGTAACTATTCCATTCTTGCCTTCTGCTACTTTACCAATATCCCTTATTTCTAATTTCTGGGGGTGCTGTGGAACTATCTGTCCACAACCTCTCCTGTTACTTTTACTGGATCTGTAGTTGGTGCTGGGGTTTAATGTATACCCAGGGGACCTGAATCTCTGGACTGTCCGTGTGATAGCCAGGCCCTGAGCCTCAACAGACTTGCAACTCCTACACTCTGGTTTATTGGACTTACGCCACTCAGCTAACATGGAGGTGAAGAAGATCAACTACCACACCAGGGAGCCAAGAGTGCCTACAACTGAAAGCAGGAGAATTGCATCCAGCATCCATGTGGAATCTAAGCCCCCTCTTGTTACAGATGTGGAGTGGACACAATCATTCCAAGGTCCACAGGATGGAGGAAGAGAGTATGGATTAGAGTGGACTTACTGATAATCTATTCATGAACTATTGTGATTAGTAATTGAAGAAAATGTGGCATTGGTGTGGAGAAAGTGGCCATGGTGGCTGCTGCGGGTAGGGAGTGGGAGGAAGAGAAGAGATGTGGAGGCATTTTTGGAACTTGGAGTTGTCCTGGCTGATGCTGTAGGGACAGTTACCAGACATTGTATGTCCTCCCATGGCCCACTGGGTAGAACGTGGTAGAGTGTGGACTATGATGTGGGCCATTGACCATGGGGTGCAGCGGTGCTCGGAGATGTGTTCACCGGATGCGGTGAATGTCTCATGATGAAGGAGGGGATTGTTGTTGTGGGGGAAGGAGTGGGATGGGGGGGTGGGGGTAGGGGTATGTGGGGACCTCATATTTTTTTAATATAATATTAAAAAAAAATAAAGACAAAAAAAATAAACTGGATGCAGGTAATAACGTGATGCATTGTCTGTAAAAATTTTAAAACAGTAATAAAATTGACTGAAAATCAGTCTCTTTTATTATTGACCTGAGTCAGCAACTCTAAATAAGGGCAGTGATAAAATACTCTTCCCACTGTTCCCACTCTAGTCCCTCACACCACTACTGAAGGTGTGTAGAACTTCCTCAGAAAGAGGTGGTTCCTTCAAGGGAGGAATCATATTCAATTTGTTAAAAGTTGAGAACTTCACAGTCTGTAGTACGATAACCACCATATGGTACTTGTTCTGTAACTAGGTGTGACAGAAGTTTTTTGTGGATCCCAGAAAAGACATGTCCTTGGAGCAAATCCATTCCAGTGTCTGTGGACAATAGTGGGTGGGTCTTAATCCTTTTACTGCAGTCCTTTATAAACAGGATTAAAAAGCCACAGACACACACACACAAAGCTCCAGGAACAGGAGAGGTCCGGGGGGCTGGAACCAGGAATCAGCAGAGCACAGAGGTTTGGAAAGAGCCCCCATAAGGCTAGGCACACAGAGCAGCTCAAGGCTGAGAAGGCAAGGCCAGGAGGAGAGGGGAGAGAGGAGCAGGACAGCACTGTGCCCTGCCACGTGCCTGATCTCCCACAGCTGTAACTTGGTAAAGCAGCATCTCTTGATGAAGCCTTGATATGGGCATTTTCACAGCCTTGGAACTGTGAACTTGAACCCTGATGAAATTCCCATGAAAAAAGCCAAGCCATTTTTGGTATATTACATTGACAGCCTTTAAGACAGTATGTGTTAAATTAAATGTTTACTCTATACGTGTGGGCAAAAAGAACAAAATGTACAAAATAATTAAGATTGCACTACATGATATGTCAGAGAAGTATAAAAAATTGGAATCGCTTATGCATAAAATATAATTAGGTGCCAGGCCATGAGATTTTGTGCAAATGAGAAATATAAATTGGCCTGCAAATAGGTAGCATACAGAAAGGCAGGGTGATAAGAAGGGAATAGAAGAACTCAAATGACGGGGAGGCACATTTATTCAATTACTGCATTGTTTGAGCACTTTTTACAAAACAGAATTTTTCCCGAGGCACAGGAGAAGTTAGATACATAAGATGTTGTTCCCAAGTAACTCACAGTCAAGAAAGAGAAGCAAATGGCATGACAGAACACAAATTCTAAAGGACACCTTTTTAAATGACTATTATATATTGGTGCTTTGCAATTATTATTGGAAGTGTCTGACAAGGTTGCAAGGTTGATATTACTATTGCTAGCCTTTTATAAATGAGGAAGTGGAAGTTTAGAGAAACCCATTTTCACATAATTTCCAGTGGGAAACAAAGTATTTGTGACTAAAGACCATAACACTTCTTTGTAAACCAACCTCTGGGAAATGGAAGGAAGACACAGGGCAGTTCCATTGGGCTGGACCTTGAGCTTGAGGGAAAGTGGAGGGACAGTAAGACTGAAATAGTAGGTTGGAATTTTTCAAAGGGCTGCCGAGCCCCAAGACTGTTGATTAAATCCTGAAGAGAGAGAGAAAAAGAAAAGCCATTTGCTAAGATAAAGTAAAATTGGGTAAAACAAACAAACAAACAAACAAAAAACCCTAATATTTTGCATCCTTTCACAAAATAAATTGGCATTTCCTCTTTACTTGATTTCTTTTAAATGCTGGCTTAGTGATACATATGTAAGACAGAAGTTGGAATAATTATCTGGCATAGGTCCATAAAGACTGGATAAAATCTCAAGTTGTCAGGGCTTAATATTATAACATATTTCCAAAGATTTATGCAGATGCACTCCTCAGTTAAACAGAAACTACATTTTAAATAAAAACAAAAATCATAGTTTAACATTTCTGCATTTATCCAAGTCCATAGAGATGGATTTATAAAAACATGTATCTGTATGAATATATAGTCAGCTTAGTTTGTGCATTTTTCCAAATAGTGAGCAATAAACTGAATAAAACAATGGGACAAAGAGTTATATACATATCAGCCCATGTCAAGTAGTACGGAGCAATATATGTTTTAAATGTATGCCTTAGTATGTATGTATATCTACTGTTATTAAAAATGCTCAGAGCATCTTAAGCACTCATTCAACCTAAAAGTCCCTTCAATGTAACATTCAAAAAAAAAAAAAAATAAAGAGAGAAAGAGAAGAAAGAGGGGATTAGGACTGGAACGTGTCTTCTGTCAGGGACATGATTCAATCATAATTTATATTTAAGATCTTTGAATGTTATTATGCAAGATGTGCCCAAACTGATTTAGGATGGGCCTTAATCCATTATGAGTGGAGTCTTGATAAGGACATGACTGAGAAGGAGGAACAGAGACCAAAGAAGGAGAGAGAAAGAGATCTCCATATGATGAAGGCAAAGTTAGCTAGCGCCTGCAAGCTAACACCAGAATGCTACAGATTTCAGAGAAAACATGGCCTGGCAATAACCTATTTCTGGCTTTTAGCCTCGAAAGCTGTGTTCCAATAAATTCCTGTCGTTTAAGCCAACCCATTCCATGGTATTTGTCACAGCAGCCCTGGCAAACTAAGGCATGTATGAAACACATTAGTGAATTGCTTTCAAATATTAAAAAATTTTTTGCATATGAATCACAGTAAGGAGGATTTGAGGATATTTGTGTTCATTCCCAAGGGACCTCTTTTGTTTTCACTGGTATTTGATATTTAGTTCAGAGAAGTGTCCTTGGGAATGAGATCTCTTTCAGGGCAGTCTTGTGTTCTCTGTTATGGTGCACAGAGTTTCCAAGTTAGAAATGTAGGGCTACAGCAGTGTCTAAGCAAATTTAATTAATCTTCATTTATTACTAGATAAATGGGATCATACACTAAATGGATTATTCTAAGGCTTTTATATCATTTAGTAAATTTGAGCACAATCATTGTGGAAGCAATGCTCAAACCCCTCTCATGCTATTTGGTATTGGAACTCAGACATCACTAAGAAAAACTGAATGCCAGAAGAATCGTTTCGTTTTAATGAATTGATGTTTTCCTCTGCATTTGAGCTCAACTTTAAATGGATTTCATGCTCCTTGATTCAAATAATATCCATGAATAAATCTCTATTTGCGATAAAAAGCCTGTCAGCAAAACTTAAATATTTTATATATTTGAGAATGTCTATAAGGCTTGTAGAAAGTTGCCCATCTTGAAAACTGATAAACTGAAACTTGGGAAACTGGTATTTTCTTCGTCTATTTGCCTACATACCCTGTATTTGCTAAGAATGAACAACATTTTGATCCACAATGCTTATCTATAAAAGTCACTTTTGAGTTAGTGGTAACAAAGCCAATCTTCTGTGTATAATGTATCATTGCACACATATACAAACTCCCAATTTTATTAGTCAGGACACCTTTGTTGTCATTTGACAGACACTCAACCTAAATTGGAATGAACAACCACAACCCCACAACCATTACAAATGCTAAATGCACACATACTTCAATGCATAAATATATACATTCAAACAAAATTTTTGAAAGAGACTTGAAATGATTAGCTCAATTCAACAGATCTTGAGATGGCAGGAGTTTCATTCAGAAATAGGTACTGTCTTTTTCTCCTTCTTTCTACTGTTTTTCTCCTATTGTTCATTTCATTCCCTGAGACTAGCTTTATTCCATAGGAGTACAGAGTCCTGACCAGCAGCACTTCATGCCCTCATACATCTTCAGCTATATCACTCAAAAAGGAAGGCCTCTTCACCAATATCTCCACTTGAAAACTTGCAGGGCAGGACCTCGACTGGTCCCTTAGGAGTTATGTGCCATTGGTCTCTAGAGCCATCTTTGAAACCAGCCATCATTGAAATATGCTGAAAATATCAGCATATTAGGGGACAGCAGCTGCTAATGCACAATTTTATTAATAGAATGGTAAAGGGAAAGTGAGTTTTCCAAGAAAAGAGAGATAAGTGAAGACCATTGAGATAAAAATTCTGTCCTGGGAGCTATCTCATTTTGCATCGTCTAGAACAGGTAATTCATCTCATGAAATAGCTATTCTTGGCCTATTTACTTAAATTTGACGCAAACAATCTCATTATTTGCTCTTTCTTCTTTATGTATGAGGGCAGGTAGTTTTCAAGAGAGGAAAATTATTTACATACCTGTTACCCTGATCAAGGTTAGTAATTCTAAATACCAGTGGGGATCAAAATCAGATATCCTAAATACAGTTCAGCACCAACACTGGTTCTAGAATATAGAGCATAATTAGGTACAGAAGTGTAATTGTTATTATGTGGTGACTGATCATTAACAAATAAAGAAAGAAAAACCTGATTTATACTTGTGTGACTACCAGTCCAACTACACCTCAAGATTATCCAAAATAAAGGAAATTTAAAAAGATCTGATTCAAAGAACTTAGGTGTAAGCATTGATGAAATCAAGCAGGTAGGAAGCAGGGAACTGGTAATTCCAAAGCCATCCAGAGATTAGCTGCCTGTGATTCACTATTCTGAGAGAGAGAAAAAGAGAGAGAGAGAGAGACAGAGAGAGAGAAAGAAATTTCTTTTGGTAGTCTAAATCTCCAGGGGCTCCCAGAATTGGAAAGCTCAGCTCTTTTTTTTTGTTTTTTTTTCCCTAGTTTCTCATTTGTTATCTCTCTTGTCATAACATATATGTTTGTCTCATTGGGTCATTTTGAAATCTCTTACTTTTCCTTATAGCTTTCTGGTGACATAGAAAGAGAAAACTCCTTTTCTCTGAGTAACACCAGGTTTATGTTTTTCTAGTTGTTGTAAGCTTTCACAACATTCTCTGTTCAGCTATCTGTCTTTTAACTGTTCAAAAAGTTACTACCCAGTTCCTCTGGGGAATTTTCTTTCATCAAGTCAGTTAAGACATTTTTTCCAAGTCAGTCTTGGAACCAAGTACCTTTGCACACAGAATGAAGCCCTTTGACCTGCTGATGCTTGGTCTACTTTCCTTATTACTCATTTCCTTTTCTTTGCTATACTTGCAGACTGCTTTTCCCAGACTCCCTTGCAGTAAGGTGTTAAGGGAGTTCTGGCCAATGGAATAGGAATGTGAGTAGGCATAACACTCCCCACTTGCAGGGCTGTTTTATCAACACCACGAATGTGCCTTTTTTCTCACCCACCATCCTAACTGAGAGTTCTCTGAGGGACCATCCAAAAGAGAGGAGAACTGACAAATGGAAAGAATCTAGGTCTTGAGTGACCAGGTAGATAACTACGTGACTAGAAGCATCTTCCTTAGTATGTGAGAAAAGAACAAATTAAGCTTTTTTTTAAACTTTATTTTTAAAGCCACTGAGATTGTGAGCACTGCTTTGACTAGCACACCACTTCTGTCCTTATATGATGTCACCTGGAAATACTGCCTCTTCTCATCATCCAAGTTTTGTGATTTGTTCCTTGAATTCATTCTTTAGCTCTTCCGCTTCTAAGTAGCCCAATGTCTGGACTGACTCTAGTCATTAGATGGTAATGTCTATGTCTTGAATGCACCAGGGTACTTACAAAGTAATAGTTTGTAAAATGTGTTAGTATAAAACATGCTCATTGATCCAGAAATCCACAAGAGAGATTATCAAAGACTCTCCATTTCCAGAGAAGAGAGGTTCACAATACAATTAAATATGTAGTGGAGGTATATTACATTTGCCCATTTGCTAAATATCAGCAAACTACTTAAAAATGGTATACATATTTTAGATAGAAAAATCATAGTGGGCAGAGGAGTGAGTTTTACTGATTAGGAGACCACCACTGCTGTCCTCACCTGCTCATTTTCATTACTGAGCTGTGGCAGTTTAATATTATTTATGAATTCCAAAAAGAGATGTAGATTATGTTTGTAAACTGGTCTGGGTATGATAACCCTTTCATTCTATTAGATTCAGCTGAGATGTCTGATTAAATTTTGTTAAGATTAGGACTCTAATTCAACCAGGTCATTAGAGTGCAATTCAGCATTGAGTCCCTGTCCCCTTGGTAGGCTAATAAAACAGATTCTCATGCAGTAGTAGAAACACAGAGAAGCAGATACACAGATGGCAGAGGAGAGAACTTAGTTTTGATGCTGGAGCCCTGGGAAGAGAGATGAGCCTGATAGTTTACAGCTGACCTTGTGAAGAGACTGGAGCAGCTGAGCCCAGAAAGAAATAAGCCCCAGGAAGAGAGACGAGCCCTATGCCAGCCTACAGCTGAGATTGGAAGAAGTTGGACCCAGGGAGCCTTATTAGGAAAGAGAAAAGCTGAACCCATGCAAACATTACCTGCCATCTTGCATCAACACGTGGCAATAGACTTTGGGTGAGAAAGTATCTCTTAATGTACCTTGAGTCAGACTCTTTAGGGCCTTGTAACTGTAAACTTCCACCCCAAATAAATATCCTTTATAAAACCCAACAGGTTTTTGGTAATTTTCCTCAGTACCCTTTTTGCCTGACTAATATACTGAGCTATCTCAGGTAAATTATTATTTCTAGCGATGGTGGTTGAGCAAGCAGGTCTCCTCTTTTTCTTTCTTTTCTCCAACTGACAACTCCACAGGACCACAAAGAACTTCCGGATAACTTTTTACTTCCACTTCAAGCTTGGCTTCTCTCAAAGAGAGGATTATGAGAGAAGTTAAAAAGTCAAATGTGTTACCCCAAGTATACCATGTTCATTCCCATGCATCATCCACAAAAACTGGGCCTTTGGCAAGACTCTGTGGAACCCCATAAAGATATTCCTTTTGCAGAGCCTGATTTTCAACCTCCTTCTAAATTACCCATTTCCCCTTGATCTCTCCTTTCTAATTTCCTTTTAGTCCTCAACTGGGGCTTTTACTACCCACCACTTTTTATTTTGGTTTTGAAAATCTTCAGCTTCTAGAACAATTCTAGCACAGATACTGATGTCTTTGTGGGTTTCTCCTCCTGAGGAAAGTGTAGTAGGAGCTTCTGTTCAGGATGATAAAGGAGATAAAAAAGAGGTTGTATTAGTTTTCTAGGACCATAGTGACAAGTTATGACCAAGTGGGTAGCTTACAACAACCATTTATTCTGTCACAGATTTGGAGACTTAGAAGTCAGAAATTAGGCTATTGGCCAGGCCATGCTCCCTCTGAATGCTCTAGGGAAGGATTCTTCCTTGCCTCTTCCTGGCTACTGATGGCTTCAGTCAATCCTTGGTGGTCCTTTGCTTAGAGATGCATCACTCCAATCTCTGTCCCTGTTGTCATATGGCATTCTCCTTTATGTGTGGTAGCCTCTCTTTATAAGGACATAGAAGTTAGGAACCCTCCTAACCATTATAATCACAGCTAAACCCATTTCTAAATAAGTTCACATTTCACATGTCCTGGGGCTTCAGACTTGAACACAGCTTTTTGGCAGACATAAATCAACTCACTACAGAGGCCAAGAGCTGGTCTGGACTATGGATTATACCTTGTTGCCTATATATTTTACAACAGCAACAACAGAGACAGGTCTCTTCCTACTCATGTTAATGATTTACCTTAATATTTAAAATGTATCTGTCTCCTTTTGAACTTTGAATTGCATTATATGGGGTTTTCAAACCCAATCTTAATTCCTGGGATTATTTTTTTCTTCACTGCTATATGTGATATAAAAGATCATCGCATGACAATTAATACTGAAAGAGGGTAAAATGTGTCATTCTTTATTGTTTACTATCACAATTGTTATTAAACAATTGGCCCAAATGTGTTAGTCTTTTAAAAGATAAGGTGATTCAGTTACCTCGGGTATCATAACAATCAATTGCCTATTTAATAGACAACAGTGTCTCAAAAAGAAATAAAGGAAGAAGGATGACAAGTGCCATCTTCCCAACACTTTTGTATCCTAGGACCTCAATCTCCAAACTCCTCTTCTACGATGGTCACTTCCCAGTGAGTAAGTTCAGTGCCATATTATTATTATTATTTTTTAAAGATTTATTTATTTATTTATTTCTCTCCCCTCCCCCCCCCAACCCAGTTGTCTGTTCTCTGTGTCTATTTGCTGCATCTTCTTCTTTGTCTGCTTCTGTTGTTGTCTGCAGCACGGGAATCTGTGCTTCTTTTTTTTTTTTTTTTTGCGTCCTCTTGTTGTGTCAGCTCTCCGTGTGTGCAGCACCATTCCTGGGCAGGCTGCACTTTCTTTCGTGGCTCTCCTTACGGGGTGCACTCCTTGCTCGTGGGGCTCCCCTACGTGGGGAACACCCTTGCGTGGCATGGCACTCCTTGCGTGCATCAGCACTGCACATGGGCCAGCTCCACATGGGTCAAGGAGGCCTGGGGTTTGAACCGTGGACTTCCCATGTGGTAGATGGACGCCCTAACCACTGGGCCAAGTCTGCCGCCAGTGCCATATTATTTTAAGCCTCTCCACGAATGCTTCCTCTGCCAAGAAGGCTGTTTCCAGCCTTCCCATCCTCTCCCTAAATAGAAATCTCTTCAGTTCTTTATGGATCAGCCTTTGAACAATGCCAATGGAATATAATTTCTTGACCCCTTCTATGCTTTACTAGAATTCATTCCTCTTTCCCAGGCAATAGCTCCAGGATCAACAGTCATATAGAATCCTCTGGACCCTCTGGAAGCTGCCTTTCCTTCTGCGTCTTCTCACGACCCATTTCATTGTGCAGGTCTGGAAACTGTACAGTGAAATGAAGGCTGTGGTAAAACAGAAAAAGTAAGGACAACTGTGCTTTTTAAAAAGTAAAGTCCTTCACCTTCAATTTAGGAATCTGACTTTATTCTTAAAATATATCCTTGTTACATATTTGGTGTTAAATTGCTCCATAGTTTATGAAGATACACTAGACACACTTTCTTAAAGTCTGTATTTGGCAAAAACAAAAGTTAGCAACCATATTTGAGTTTTCAAGTAAAAACAAACAAATATACACTGTTCCTTGAAATGGACAAAGCTACCTTATTGTAGCACCCATTTACCTTTTTTTTTTTAAGATTAATTTTATTTATTTCTCTCCTCTTTCCCCTGTTGTCTGCTCTCTGTGTCCATTTGCTGTGTGTTCTTCTGTGTCCATTTGCATTATCTGGCGGCACTGGGAAACAGCCTTTTTTGTTGTTGCATCATCTTGTTGCATCAGCTCTCTGTGTGTGTGGTGCCACTCTTGGGCAGGCTGCACTTTTTTCATGTGGGGTGGCTCTCCTTGCGGGTCGCACTCCTTGAGCGTGGGGCATCCTTAGGCAGGGGTGCCCCTGTGTAGCACTGCACTCTTTGCATACAGCAGTGCTATACATGGGCCAGCTCACCACATGGGTCAGGAGGTCCTGGGAATCAAACCCTGGACCCTCCATGTGGTAGACGAATGCTCTATCAGTTGAGCCACGTCCACTTCCCCAATTTACTTTTATTATAAATGTTTCTTTACATCAATGGGTACTTCCAATACTCTAGGTCCTGTGACAGTTGGAATCATGCCTTATTCATGTGGATGACAGAACCTAAAATATTCTCTGCAGAATGGTTGAAGGGAAGAAAGCTAGGAAAAAGGCAAGCAAGGCATTTGAAATAAATACTTTAAGACTTTTTTCTGGGCAATATTGAAAGAACCATGAAAGACTTTTTTCCCCAAAGCAATATGTCACCCAAAGAAGTCAGTGCTTGTCTATAATAATTAGTTACAGTCTTTCTTGTCTGCTTGATCACAGTTTATACATATCAGTGAACCTTTCAAAGAGGCAGTATTACCTATAAAGTAAACTGATTAAGCAAAATTTCTCATTCTAATTTAATCATGAGTGGTCAATATCTATTAATCTTCCTATTTTATACATGAAATATTGATACTCAGGAAGGTTAATAGTGTACATCCCTCATCTAGTAAATAGTAAGTACATTCCAAATGATATTCTCTAATGGATGTGTCAGATACACCTAGTTACCCACAAATATTCATATCACTGTTAAAATAATTCTTTCATTTATATTTTCAGCAGAGGGTAGTTTTGTGTCACACATCAGGGCAATAATACCAAAAAAGGAGTCTGTGAGTTTTCTAGAAAGTTTTTCCTTTGGGTGCAGCTGATTCTGCCTCCCCTTTTCTTCCTGTCTTGATAAAAAATAGCCTGGTCCTGTATCAGTTATGTTGTTTCTCTAAAATATTGCTATATATAATGTATTAAGCATGCTGGGGAGAAATCCTGGGACTCTGACAGGATTTTTAAGATATTATACCAAAACTAGACACTATCCACCTCTAGATTTAATATTATGAGTGAATGCATAGACATTATTTGATCAACTACAGTGAATAGCATTTTCTGTTACATGCAGACAGATGT
The DNA here is from genome assembly GCF_030445035.2 of Dasypus novemcinctus. Taxonomy (NCBI): domain Eukaryota; kingdom Metazoa; phylum Chordata; class Mammalia; order Cingulata; family Dasypodidae; genus Dasypus; species Dasypus novemcinctus. The sequence goes on along the minus strand of NC_080673.1, from coordinate 190,034,592 downwards.
ATTCCCAACTGAGACAGGAAGCATAGTCAACTGAGACAGGAAGCATAGTCAATTTACCCACTCTGAACACCAAAAGGTTCATTTTAATAATTAGGTGGGATTATACAAGCTGGGTGATGTATATAACAAAATTTAGAAGGCTTTTTTAAAAATATAAAACTCGGGTTTTTTTTTAGATAACAAAAGGATTTGTAGATAAAGACAATTCCTTCACACTTTAATGAAAATATGCTTTTTATTACACTTTAATGTAAATTTAAATGCATACTGAAATTTAAAATGCATACAAAGCAGTAGCAATCAATTTAGGACTTCTCCTTAATAAGGAACTGATGAAAAATTGCAGCCAGTTTTATCTGAGTTTGGTTTTCTAGCCCTCCAAATTGTATTGATTCTTTTTTAGGATCAATTTTTTTTAGAGGATCCTTGTTAATACTTCATAAAATGTCTTGGTATTTGCAACTGTAGTCATATTGAATTTACCATGCCATGCTGAAGTTGTGTGGAGATAGTGAGGTCAAGTAGAGAGCTAACAAAGATAAGGTGGATGTACTGGTTCTAGGTATTGGATTCCTGGGATTCCTGGGATCTGTGCCTAAGGTACATACAAGACAGGGTTGTCAGAAACAAGAGCGACAAGACTGGTGAAACCAATTGTTGTAGGTTGAATTGTATCCCTTCAAAAGAATATGTTGAAATCTTAATCCCAGTACCTATAAATGTGACCCTCCTGGAATAGGGTCTTTGCAGATGTAATCAAGTTAAGATGAGGTCATGCTGGATTAAGGTGAGGCCTAAATCCAATGATTGGTTAAAAAAAAAAAAAAAAAAAGCCAGATTTAGATGTAGGAATAGAGAGGCATACAGGGGGAAGTATGTGGTGCTGGAGGCCATTATTGAGTGATGTATCCACAAGCTAAGGAATATCAAGGATTGTTGACAATGACCAGAAGATGATAAGAGTCACTGAAGGATCCTCCTCTAAAGCCTTGAGAGAGCATGGGACTGCTGACACCCTGATCTCAGATTTCTAGAATTTTAAGAATAAATTTGTTCTGTTTTAGGCAAGCAATGTCTAGTAATTTGTCACAGCAGCCCTAGAAAACTAATAGGTCAGTCTTGAGTCTAAAAGGCAACTATTGCCAAACACAGATGCTGAGACCAAGGATCAAAGACAAAACATAAAAGGAAATCTGGAGCTAAAAGTTTGGAAGTGAAAAATAAATATATATATATTTAACCTTTTAAAAGATACTTAGATAACATCAATTTACATAAAAAGTGTAGGGGATTCCCATATGCCCTACTCCCTATTCCTACCACACTTTCCCACATTTACACCATCTTTCATTAATGTGGTGCATTTGTTACAATTGATGAACACATAATGGAGTATTGCTACTAAGTGTATATTATAGTTTACATTATAGTTTGAATTCTTTCCCACACATTTTTGTAAGTTATGACAAGATATATAATGGCCCAACATCATTTGGGACAATTCCAATGTCCTGAAAATGCCACCATACTGCACCTATTTTTTTAAAAAAGATACTTAGGTTATATAAATGTTACATAAAAATTATAAGGATTCCCTAAAGGAATCCCATAGGGATTTTCCTATGTCATTCAGGACAATTCCTAAATCCAGCAAATGCCCCTGCATTATGCCTGTTTTTCCCTCTCCCTGTCCTCAGAACCTCCAGTAGCCACTGCCTCCATATCAATGATATAAGTTCTTCCATTGCTAGAATCACAACACGTTTATACTAGAATACCAATAAGTCTATTTTAATCCATAGTTCATTCTCTAATCCAGAGGATTCTGGAATGGTGATGTCTACTCCACCTCTAATGGAGAAGGGGCTGCAATCCAATAGAGTTGATGGTGGGACTCTTTGGCTTGCAGTTGTAAACTCTCTCGGTTCCTTGTTGTGGTAGTTGTCCATCATCACCTCCTTGTTAGTTGTCCTGGGTGAGACCAATGAACTGGAGAGTAGATATTGCAACTCCTTTGAGATTCAAGGCCCAACTGGCACACAGACAGCCCAAATATTTAAGTCTCTCTTGGACATATACCTATGAACTCTAGTACTAATTATAGGTTCAAATAGAAGAACAGAAAAGCTATGTGCTGGGAAACCACAATGGAGTTCAATTCTGTCACCCTGGAAAGCATACATTTCAAAGTAGGCCCATTACCAAGGCACTAAACTCCTAAGCTATCTGCCCTGACTATATACCTGGATGTTTCCAGAGCCCTCAGGAGACCCACTATTTAAGATAATATCTACCTTGGCAGTCAGTGAGCTCCTGCTGAGACATGCATAAGTGTAACCACTGGAATGATGTCCCAACTCATTTTGAAGTCTTTTAGCCATATAAATTAATTTGTCTTTAACTTTCCCCCTTTTTTGGTCAAGAACTTTTTCCGTTGCATTGCTATTTGGTGCTTGGTAGTAGTTCTTTGGTGCCATGGAGACTCATCCCCGGGAGTCATGTCCCATGCTGGAGGGAATATGATGTATATATGTGCTGAGTTTGGCTTAGAAGGCGGCCACATTTTAGCAGCAAAGAGGCTCCCAGAAGCAACTCTGAGGCAACCTATAATACTAGGCTAAGTTTCCATTTCAAGAGTGAAGGTTCATAAGCACAGTCATTAACATCAAGGGCCAATCATTGGACCATTATTCCTTCACCAGTCATTGCCCCTGTACTCAGGGATTCTTGGTGTTCCATTAGAGAATGTGGCAGAGCTCCCCAGAATGGGAATTTGATATTTCTTTGGTTATTGTGTGAATCTCCACCCACCGTGACTGTGCCCTATGAACATTTGAACACTTTTATATGCCTTATATGTATGCCCAGGTGAGCTTCCTCTCATGTAAACCCCATCACTGACACCCCACATCAATGATACTTCCCTACTACTGTTGTAACCCTTTTGTGGTCCAAAACTTCTTCAAAAATGAAACCATTAAATAGCAAAATACAATTAATAAGAAAATGAATAGTAATAGTAATTTTAAAAATAAGAAATAAAATACAAAAAATTGGGATAATAGAAACTAATGAAAAACTATTAAAATTTTTTGACTGTAAGACCTGTTGTCCTATATGTACAGTGACATTTTCTTCCATTTATTTCCCCCAGTGTCTTACTTGTTTCATTTTGCCTTCAAAGAAGTTTTAGGTTACTGAAAAGTCATATACCAAATACAGGAGACTCCCATATATCTAACATCCTTCCCCTTTCTCCCTTCCCCTATTAATAACATTTTATATGTGGATGGCACATTTGATACAGCTGATGTACAAATATTGAAACATAGCTACCAATCATGGTCAATGGTTTACATTATGGTTTACATTTTGGACCATACACTTTTATAAATTTTGATGTAATTTAATATAGCCTGTATCCATCATAGCAAGATCATGTAGAACATGTCCATCATCTCCAATATGCCCCTGTTCCATCTGTTCTATTCCTCCCTCCCCCTTCCCTTCGGACCCACAGAAACCACCAGGCTTCACTCCTTGAAAGACAAGATTCATAGTTACTTGCAACAACACTGGTCTGTCCTCGCCTATTTGGTACCACCCATGCTCTCAGGAGATTTTCAACTCTCTGTTTGAGACCATAGCAGGCCTCCCTAGGATGGAAGTCCATCACCTTGCCACTCCACCCACTGATATAACACACTATGGCAAGAAGAATACTCACACACTTCCTAGAAGCCTGTCCCCAGTATGCCTTATCTGGAATGCCCTCCATGTCCAACATCCCAAACCACCAACCTTCCCTTGCCATATTGCCAACAGAGCATTTCCAACATTGTAGTTTCAACCATGTACCCACCAATCCCCAATGCTCACCTGCTCCCTCCCCCAACCCTCCCTCCAATTCCATGGACAGTTCAACGCATCCTTCTCACCCCAACCCCCTGACAAACCAGCACCACCCATCCCAATAATATCATTACCCCACTGTCATGCTCTTCCACTGTACAACTATGCACATACACTTTATATACATTTTTCCTATATGGGCATTGGCTCACAACCTTCTTTTCCCTTTCAATTTCCTGTAAACCTATCTTCTAGACTCTAGCTCTGCAAGTCCGCTAAATTTGCTTAACTCATATCAGTGAGGTCATGTAAAATTTGTTCTTCAGTGTCTGGCTCGCTTCACTCAACATTAGGTCCTGATTCATCCATGTTATTCCATGTGTTAATGCTGTATTTCTTCTTGCAGCTGTGTAATAATCCATTGTATGTATGTACCATAATTTGTTCATTCATCTGTTGAAGGGCATTTGGGTCAATTCCAACTTTGGCCATAGGGAATAATGTTGCTATGAACATTGGTGTGCATATATCTGTTCATGTCCTTGCTTTTATTTCTTCTGGGTGTATAACCAGCAGTGGAATTGCTAGATCATATGGCAGTTCTATAGTTTTCTGAGGAACCACCAAAATGTTCTTCACAATGGCTGTACCATTCTACATTTCCACCAGCAGTGGATGAGGGTTCTACTCCACATCCTGAAGAGGTCATTCTCTCCCAGTTGAATGGACTTGGTGACCTGGTTGAGGATCAGTTGACTGTATATGCAAGGGTCTGTATCAGAACTTTCAATTCAGTTCCATTGGTCAGTATGTCTACCCTTGCTCCAATACCATGCAACTTTAACCGCTGTAGCTTTATAGTATGTTTTAAAGTCAGGTAATGTGATCCTTCTGATTTCATTTTTCTTTTTCAATGTGTCTTTGGCTATTTGGGGCCTCTTGCCATTTCAGGTAAATTTCTTAGTTTTTCCAATTCAGTAAAAAATGCTGTGGTGATTTTTATTGGGATTGTGTTAAATCTGTAGATCACTTTGGGTAGGACAGACATCTTATTAATATTTAGTCTTCCTTTCCATGGACAGGGAATATTATTCCATTTATTTAAGTCTCTATGATTTTATTTAACAGTGTTGTGTCTCTTGCTTCTTAGAAGTCATTTACATCTTTAGTTCAATTTTTTCCTAGGTATTTGATTCTTTTAGTTGCTATTGTAAACTAAATGTTTTTGTTTCTTGATTTCCTTGCCAGATTGCTCATTATTAGTGTACAGAAATGCAACTGACTTTTGTACATTGATCTTGTAACCTGTGACTTTTCTGAATTCATTTATAAGCTCTAGAACTTTGTTGTAGATTTGGGCTTTCTATGTATAGGATCATGTCATCTGTAAACATTGAAATATTTACTTCTTCCTTTCCTGTTTGGAAGGCTTTTATATCTTTTCCTTCTCTAAGTGTTTGAGCAAGTACTTATAACACAATGTTAAATAGAAATAGTGAAAGTGAACATCTTTGTCTTGTTCCCAATCTTAGAAGGAAAGCTTTTAGAATTTCTCCATTGAATATGATGTTAGCTGTGAAATTTTAATATATACCCTTTATCATGTTGAGGAAGTTTCCTTTTATTCCTATCTTTTGTTGTGTTTTTATCAGGAAAGGGTGTTATATTTTACTGAGTACTTTTTCTGCATCCATAGAGATATCATTTGATTTTTTTTCTTTTGATCTGTTTATGTGGTGTATTACATTGGCTGATTTTTTTATCCTTGCATACCAGAGATGAAACTCACTTGATCATGATGTATAATTCATTTGATGTGTTGTTGAATATGATTAGCAGTATTTTGTTGAGGATTTTAGCATCTAAGTTAATTAGAGAAATTGGTCTATAGTTTTCTTTTCTGTGGCATCTTTGTTTGGCTTTGGTATTAGGATGATGTTGGCTTCATACAATGGGTTAGGTAATGTTCCCTCCACTTCTATATTTTGGAAGAGTTTAAGCAGGATTGGTGTTATTTCCTTCTGGAATGTTTGGTAGAATCACATATGAAGTCATCTGGTCCTGGGTTCTTCTTAGTGGGAGTTTTTTTTTTTTTTTAATTTAAAAAGTTTTTGGTTGGGAGGTTTTTGATGTATGATTCTATCTTGTTACTTGTGATTGGTCTGTTGAGCTCATCAATTTCTTCTTTCATCAATGTAGGCTGCTTGTGTGTTTCTATGAATTTGTCCATTTCCTCTAAATTATCTATCTTGTTGGCATATAATTTTTCAAAGTGTCCTCTCATGATACCCTTTATTTTTGTGGGTCTTTGGTGATATCCCCTTCCTCATTTCTTATCTTGTGTATTTGCATCTTCTCTCTTTTTTTCATTGTTAGTCTAGCTAAGGATTTGTGAATTTTATTGATTTTCTTGAAAAACACGTTTTTGGTTTTGTTTATTTTTTCCAGTGCTTTCTTATTTTCAATTTCATTTAGTGCTCTAATCTTTGTAATTTCCTTCTTTTTACTTCCTCTGGAGTTCATTTGTTATTCTTTTTAAAATTCCTCCAGGTGCAGTTAAGTCTTTGATTTTAGCTTTTTCTCATTTTTAAATCCATATTTATGGCTGTGAAATTTCCTCCCAGTACAGCTTTTGTTGCATCCTATAGGTTTTGATATGTTGTGCTGTAATTTTCATTTGTTTCAAGGTAATTACTGATTTCTTTTGCAATTTCCTCCTTGACCACTGTTTGTTCAAGGGTGTGTTGTTCATCTTCCATATCTTTCTGCCTAATCTGGTTCTCTGTCCCTTACTGATTCACAGCTTCATTCCATTGTGGTCAAATAAATTACTTTGCATAATTTCAATCTTTCTGAATTCACTGAGAGTTGTTCTGTGGCCTAGCAAGTGGTCTATCCTGGTGAAAAGATACTCAGAACAATCAAGAAAGGCTTTGGAAATATGATCCAAGCCTGAAAAAGACCTGTTAGAATTTTTCCCTTTAAAAATATCTTCTTAGTTATATCACTTTCCCTATGAATGTGAGGAATAAATTTGTGAGAATAACTCCACCTTTCCTGAAGATCTTGGTAATTGCTCTCCTTTGTAGGTCAGATATTACTTTGGTAACTGTTGTCTACAAACTCAGATCCTTAAACAATGGGAATGCTGGGATCCAGGTTGGCAAGAACCAAGTGCCAGCACTTAGTTGCCAAAGATAAGATGTGCATGGCTACAGTGAATAATAGACAAAAAACAGCAATCAAATGAGTCTGAGGGGAGCATGTTTAGCTCAGTGGTTGACTGCCTGTTTTGCATGTATGAGGATGGGTTCATTACCTGGTATCTCTTTAAAAAAAGAATGTCTGAGTTGCATAGACATATGACTTTGGCTAATCATGGGTATCTAGAAGTAAAGTAATGGGAAGTTTACTAAATTCCCACTTGATCTGTATAAGCAGAAGAATTCTAGTCAAATGAAGTAAAGTCTAACTTAAACTACAGAAACAAAGTCACTGCCCTTTAATCAATTCCCACACTTAAGAGAGTTTTCAGACCTAGAACCCCTTGTATGAGGAGATGTCTGGATCCCCTTGATAAAGAACTTGTAACACTGTGAAAATATATCTTGTTAATCTCTTTCCCATCCTTCCCCAAAGAGAACTTTGGTCTTTTACCAGGTTAACAGTGCATTGGGGAAAAGGAAATGATCAGACATTTTGGGGATTATTAGAGACTCACTCAGAAGTGACATTAATTCTAGGTGACCCAAAATATCACTGTGATCCACCAGTCAGTTGAAGGGCTTATGGAGGTCAGGTAGTCAATGGAGTTTTAGCTCAGGCACACCACATAGTCTGTCCAGTGGGTCCCTGGACCCATTCAGAGCTTATTTCCCCAACTCAGGAATGCATAATTGGAATAAACATACTCAGCAACTGGCAAAATACCCACATTGGTTTCCTGACTTGTGAAATGAGGGCTATTATGGTAGGAAAGGCTCAGTGAAAGGCACTAGAACTGCCCCTACCTAGCAAAATAGAAAATTTAAACCAAAACAGGATTCCTAAAGGGATTGCAGAGATCAGTGCCACCATCATGCCACCTTCGAGGATTTGAATGATTCCAGGGTAGTGATCCCCACCACATCCCCATTCAACTCTTTATTTAGACTTTGCAGGAAACAGATGGATCTGGGAGGATAATAATGGATTATCATGAACTTAACCAGTTCCAATTGCAGCTTCTGTTCCAAATGTAGTATCATTGATTGAACAAATCAACACATCCCCTGTTACCTGATACTATTGACCTGGAAAATTTTTTTTTCTCAGTTGTTGTTATTAAAAACCACCAGAAACAGCTTGTTTTCAGTTGGCAAGTCCAGCAATATACCTTCACTGTCCTACCTCAGGGGTGTATCAACTCTCCAACCCTAAGTCATAATATTGTTCTGAGGGAACTTGAATCATCTCTTCCTCCCACAAGACATCACACTGGTCCATTACATTGATGATATCATACTGATTGCACCTAGTAAGCAAGAAGTAGAAAATACTCTAGATTCATTGGTAGGGCATTTGCATGAGAGAAGATGAGAGAAAAATCCAACAAAAATACAGGTTTACCCCTTGGTGAAATTTCTAGGTGTTCAGTGGTGTGTGCCATGTTGAGATATCCCTTCTAAAGTGAAGGATAAGCTGTTGCATCTGGCTCCTTCTGTGACCGAAAAAAAAAAAAAAGCATAGTGCTAAGATGACCTCTTTGGATTTTAGAAAGAACACAGTCCTCATTTAGGTGTACTACTTCAGCCCATTTACTGAGTAACCAAAAAAGCTGCTAGGGATCTGAACAAGAGGAGGCTCTACAACAGGCCCAGGATGCTGTGTAAGCTACTCTGACAGTTGGGCCATATGAATCCAAAGATCCAATGGTGTTGGAAGTGTCAGTGGCAAATAGAGATGCCATCTGGAGTCTTTGGCAGAACTCTATAGGAGAATCACAGCATAGAACCTTATGATTTTGGAGCAAAGCGCTGCCATCCTCTGCAGATAACTACTCTCATTTTGAGAAAGAATATTTGGCCTGCTACTGGGCCATAGTAGAGACTGAACACTTAACCATGGTCCACCAATTTACTGTGAGACCTGATAGTTTATCATGACCTGGATGTTGGCTGACCCAATAAACCATAAAGTTGGGCATGCACAGCATCATTCTATCATCAAATAGAAGGGGTATACACGAGCTAGGACTAGAGTGAGTCCTGAATGCACAATAAGTTACATGAGGAAGCTGCTTAAGTGCCCATGGCCACCACTCCTGCCTTGTGTTCTCTTTCCCAGCCCACAGCTATAGCCTCTTGGGGAGTTCCTTACAATCAGTTGACTGAGGAAGAAAAAACCTGAACCTAGTTTACAGATGGATCTGCATGATAGGTTTTAGGACATCAAGTTTAAGAATGAATATTATCCAAGCAATTGTATCTGATTCTGGAGAGCTTTAGTGCATTTCCAGTTGTATACAGGACAGATGAGTATTATAAAGTGAAAAATATATATGATATTTTTTTAAATTAGAGATTAAGTATGGTTTATGATTATGTGTACAGTTACCAAGTTCACATGGGGTGGACTCTGATGCTTAGGCTAATGTTTCAGTTTGGCCAGATAATGGTGTCTGGTAGTTTCTTCAAGCAAACACTAGCCTAATTTTTACCTTGAAGATATTTGATAGACTTAAATTATTAGTAAATTGATTGCATCTATGGTTGATTACATCTGCAATCAATTTAAGAGATTGCCTTCAGCAAAATGAGAGACTTCTCATCCAATGAGTTGAAGGCCTTAAAAGGAGAAATGGCTATTTCAGCAGTCAGAGTAGAGAATTTTTATCTCTACTTCTTTCAGCTAGTGCCTCCTGGGGAATTCACTGAAGATGTTAATCAGAGTTCCCAGCTTGCCCCCTTGCCCTGTGGAATTTGGACTTGTGAACTCCCATAGTTGTGTAAGACAATTTTATAAAATCTCATAATATTGACAGATAGCTCTTATTGGTTCTGTTTTTCTAGAGGACCCTGACTACAAGAAGCAATAAATTTCCTTGCCTTTTTCAGCTTCTAGAGATCAGTTGCATTCCTTGGCTGATGGCTTTTTTCTCACATCATTCCATCTTCTAGCTTACATCATCACATCCCCTACTACTTCTCTCCCTCTTATAATGACTCTGTGATTGATTTTATTGGGCTCACCCATATATTCCAGAATTATCTCCCCATTTCAATACCATTTATTTTAAAAATATATTTGTATTAGAAAGATGTGAACTTAGAAAACAATCAGGCACATGTGTGGAATTCCCATACAATACCCCTCCACCAACACACTACATTGTTGTGGAACATTTAATACAGATTATGAGATAATATCATCAGACTATTACCACTAACCCTGGTCTATAGTGTATATATATATTTTTCATATCCCCTATTATTAACACAGTACATCTTTGGCATTGATGCAAGATTATTACAGTGTTGGTGTTAACTATAGTCCATAGGTTACATTAATTGTATTTTTCCCATGCTTGTCCACATTCTTACCACCTTGCAATAGTGAAGTCCATTTGTTCTAGTACACAGAAGGGCATTCTTTTATTTTGTACTATTAACCACAATTCTCATCCACCTCTGGATTCACTATGTTATTCAGTCTCTAGATTTTTCTCTAGCTGTCTTTCTTTTTTTTTTTTGTCTTTATTTTTTTAATGTTACATTCAAAAAATATGAGGTCCCCATACACCCCCCACTCCCTTCACCCCACTCCTCCCCCCATAACAACAACCTCCTCCATCATCATGAGACGTTCATTGCATTTGGTGAATACATCTCTGAGCACTGCTGCACCTCATGGTCAATGGTCCACCCCATTGTCCACACTCTCCCACAGTTCAACCAGTGGGCCATGGGAGGACATACAATGTCTGGTAACTATTCCTGCAGCACCACCTAGGACAACTCCAACCCCCAAAAATGCCCCCACATGTGATAGCTGTCTTTCAATTGATATTTAAATTCCTAGGCTACCCTGTTGAACCATAATCCCATTTATAAACCAGCTGCATTAGTTCTACTCACTATAATGTGTTACCATCAACTTTTTCCACACTTTTACATTCAAGTTAACTAAAACATCTACCTGCATTAAGCATCAGTACAACTTCTCTGCCCTCCCCTTATCTCCTATTAATTTATATTCTATGTTGTAACTCCATGTGTTTATTCTTCATATTTTATTCATATTAGTGAGACCATGTGAAATTTGTCCTTTGTGCCTGCCACTGTGAACATCGATATGCAAATGTATGTTCATGTCACAGTTTTCAGTTCTTCTGGATATATTCTTATTAGAGAAATTGTTGGATCACATGGCAGTTCTATACTGAACTTCCTGAGGAACTGCCAAACTGTCTTCCATAGAGGTTGCACCATTTCATGTTTCTACTAACAATGAAGAAGTGTTACTATTCCACATCCGGTCCAGTACTTATTGCTTTCTGTTTTATTAATAATGGTCATTCTATGTGATGTGAGATGATATCTCATTGCCATTTTGATTTTCAATTCTTTGACAGCTAGTGATATGGAAAATTTTTTCATGTACTGTTTGGCCACTTGCATTTCCCCTTTGGAGAAATGTCTATGTAAGTATTTTGTACATTTTTGATTGGATTGCTTGGCTTACTCTTTTATTGTTGAGTTTTATGATCTCTTTATATAGAATGGAAATCAAACCCTTATTGAATATGTGGTTTCCAAATATTTTCCCCCATTGAGTGGGCTTCTTTTTCACTTTTGTGACAAAATCTTTTGAATCCCAAAAGTGTTTAAGTTTGAGGAGGTCCCATTTATCTATGTTTTCTTTCATTGCTCATGTATTTTGGTGTAAGGTTTAAGAATCCACCACCAACCACCAGGTCTTGAAGATGTTTCCCTACATTTTCTTCTAGGAGCTTTATGGTTGATGATTTTATAATTAGGTCTTTGATCCACTTTGAGTTAATTTTTGTTTAAGGTGTAAGATAGGGGTCCTCTTTCTTTCTTTTGAATATGGATATCCAGTTTTTCCAGAACTATTTGTTGAATAGACTGTACTTATATGGCTGGGTGGATTTGACAACTTTTACAAAAATCACTTGATCATAGATGTGAAGGTCCATTTCTGAACCATTAATAGTGTTCCATTGGTCTATATGTCTATCTTTATGCCAGTACCATGACTTTTTTTTTTTTTTTATGACTGTAGCTAGGTAATATGATTTAAAATCAGGAAGTAAGATTCATCTGACATCATTCTTCTTTTTAAAGATTTTTTTTTTTTTGGCTATTTGGGACCCCTTACCCTTCCAAATAAAGTTTATAATTATATTTTCCATTTCTTTAAAAATTGCTGCTGGATCCCATGGGGGCAGATGGATGGAACTATCTTGTTTGCAGTTTCAGGCACTTGCTGTTCCTTGGGATGGGCATTGTCCGTCATCATCTCCTTGTTTGTTATCCTGGGTGGGGCCAATGAGCTGGAAAGTAAGTGCTGCAACTCTGTTGAAATTCATGGCTCAACTGGCACAATTATAGTGCTAATTATGGATTCAGATAAAATGAGCAGAAGAGATATGTGTAGGGAAATTATAAATGAGTCTAACTCTGTTACAATGGGAAGCATAAATTCCAAAGTAAGGCCTCTGACAGTGTGCCAAATTCCTGAGTTGTCTGCCCTGCTTATAGTTTCTGGGTGTTTCTGGATGTTTCTGGAGCTCTCAGGAACCCCACTATTTGAGCCACTGTTTCCTGTGTCAATCAATGAGATCCTCCTGAGACTTGCATAAGTGTAACCTCTGGAATGACCTCCCAAATCACTTTGAAATCTCTTAGCCATAAAAACTCATTTGTATTTACCATTTCCACCTTTTGGTTAAGGTCTTTTTCCAGATGCATTGCTAATTGGTGCTTGGTAATAATCCCTCAGTGCCAGGGAGGCTCATCCCTGGGAGTCATGTCCCATGCCAGGGGGATGGTAGTGCATTTATATGCTGAGTTTGGCTTAGAGAGAAGCCACATTTGAGCAAAAATAAGGCTTTTGGGAGGTAACTCTTGGGCAGTATTATATACTGCTAAGTTTCAGTTTTACAAGAAAAGTTTCATAATTACAATCATCAGTGTCAAGGGTCTGGCATAATGGTCTGTATTCCTTCACTAGACATTGCCCTTGCACTCAGGGGATTCTTGCTGTCCTTTTAGAGAATGTAGCAGAACCCCTCAGAATGGGAATTCAACATTCTTTTTGTTATTGTGTGGATCTCCCCCCACCGAGATAATGTCTCAGGAATGCTTGAACATATTCAAATGTCTTTGAGTCATGCCCCAGGTGAACCCCTTCCCATGCATCCCTATACCACTGATACACCATTCCAGTGATCTTCCCCCACCACTTCTATTATCCTTCTGTGATCCAAATCCTCTTCAAAATGAAGTCAACTAAATAACCAAATACAATTAATAAGAAAATAAAATAATTAAAAAAACAATAAAATAGCAAAAAAATTAAAACAATTTGAAATAATAAAATTTTATAAAAAAATTTAAACATTGTGTCTTTTTTAAGATGTTGTTGTCTTTTATGTACAGTGACATTTCTTCCATATATTCCCCCAGTGTCTTTTTTTTTTTTTTTTTTTATCTTCAAAGAAGCTTTATGGTATAGAAAAGTCACATGGAGAATCCAGGTAATTCCCATATACCCAATGCTCTCCCCCTTTCCCCTCTTCCTCATTAATAACATTTTATATGTAGCTGGTACTTTTGTTACAATTGATGTACAAATATTGAAGCATTGTTACTTACCTTGGTCAATGGTTTGCATTATGGCTTACATGTTGGATCGTGCATTTTTATAGGTTTTGACAAAATTTAAAGTGGCCTATATCCATTATTGCAAGATCATGCTGAACAATTCTAATACTCTAAAAATGCCCTATGTTCCATCTATTCTATTCTTCCCACCCTTACCCTTGGAACCTATGATAATTACTAAGTTTCAGTTTTTGAAGACTATGGCTCATAGTTACTTGCAATAATGTTGAGGGCTTGAAATATTGGTCTGTTTTCTTTTAGTAGGCAGCACCTGTGTTCTTGAGGGATTCTTGTCTCTCTAACTGAGAACATAGCAAAACTCCCTAGGATGGGAGTTTAGTGTTTTCTAGTTTATTTTGTGGGTCTCCACCCACTGATATAATACCCTATGACAAGATGAACACTCTGATATTCAATAAAAGCCTGACACAGGTGAACCCTATCCCATATAGCACCCCATACTTGACAACCCATACCAGTAACCCTCTCCTGTCATCTCTGTCAAAAGGACATTTCCAATATTATAGATTGAAACTAGAGTTAATCTCCTCCTTCTCCCAACCTTCCCCTCAGTCCCATGGATATTCCTACTCAACTCCTCCACCCTTCTCTCCCTCATAGACCACAACCCCAAACCTAACAACGTCACAGCACTACTGTCATGTCCATCCATTGCTTAACCACATCCTTCCACCTTATCATTACAGGAGATAGAAAGGGAGTAGTGAGCCAATGGCCACAATGCCAAAATCTATGATAAGGTTGAAGTGGTTGGGCACTTCTCTTTCTGATGTACCCATTGCATGTATGTTGCTGTCTCTTCCCAGCATTCAGTTCTCTGAGAGCCTGTTCATTTTTTCCATTCTTCTCTTCATCTAGTCTTCTATATGTTCACTTTTGGAGGCCATGTCTTCAAGGCCACTGATCCTTTTTTCTGCTTGCACCAATCTGCTATTATATGCCTCCAGTGTATTTATTTCATTGATTGTGCCTTTCATTCCCATAAGATCTGACATTTTTCTATGTATGCCAACAAATTTCTTTGTGCTCACCTAGTGCCTTCTTAATATCCTTAATCTCTTTAGCCACCTTATTGAATTTCTTAAGAAGATTTGTTTGAACATCTCTGATTAGTTGTCTCAACTCCTTTATGTAATCTGGAGGTTTATCTTGTTCTTTTGACTGAGCCATATCTTCCTGTTTCTTGGTATGGATTATAATTTTTTGTTGGTGTTTTGACATCCGGCTTACTAGCTGTATTTATTCTAAGCACAGTTTCTCTCTTTAGTTTAGGGCTTCCTTGCCTTTCCTCTCTTGTTGGTTGTATAGTAGGAGCCAAGGATGTAGATGGCACTGTAAGCTGTTGAGTTTGAAGCTGCCCAGGTTGCCCCAGGAACCATGAAGTTTCTCCCACCTTTTTCCTCTTCCAGGGGTATAGATGGAACTGCAGCTGTGTGTAGTGATCCAAACTGTGCAGGCTAAGACAGTCTGTAGTTGCCCAGAGAGACTGAAGAAGCTTTACACACCTTCCTCTCCTGCCTGGGGCAGGGGCAGAGCTGCTGGTGTGGGCAACAAACTAAGTCAGGTCAAAACTGACTGCAGCTGCCCAGGTAGACTGACATAGGCCTGGTACCCTCTTCCCCTGTTAAGGGTGGGGATGAACCCTCCAGAGTGCCCAAAAATCTAATCCATGTGGGATGAAAGTGCCTATAGTTGCCTTGAGATGCTGAGGGAATACTGTCCCTTCTACCCTTTAAGGTATGGGAGTGGAACACAGGCATCCAGTAGCCCATTCTGTGTGGGCCAAAAGCACTTTCAGTTGCCCTGAGAGGCTGAGGAAATACAGCTTCCCTCCTATCATATTAAGGGGTGGGGGTAGAGCCACAGGCACCCAACAGTCCAATCCATGCAGGCCAAATGTGCCTGCCATTGCCCAGAGAGGCTGAGGAAACATAGTTCCCATCCTATCCAATTGGTGGTGGAGATGGAGGCACAGCAGTCTGTCTATTTAGTCTGTGTGGGCCGAATATACCTGCAGTTGCCCAGAGAGGCTGAGGAAACACCAATGGTCTCCTATCCTATGGGAGTGGTAGTTGAGAGGATGTTGTCCCAGGTGCTCAAGAAACCAGTCTGTATGGGCCAAAAGTGCCTGAAGTTTCCCAGAGAGGGTGAAGGAGCACAGATACTCTCCTATTCTATTGGGGGAGGAGGGTGCCCAATTGTTCAGTCTTTGCCCTAGAAAGTGTAAGTTGAGGCAGAAGCCCCATCCTCCAAGGCTGTGCTGGTGAACAGGGGAAGTAATGTAACCCCTGCATGACTCACTTAAGGGTCAGAGTTGGGCTGCCAGGGCTCTGGTTACTGGCCTCCAGTGTCTGTTCTATGCTGCACTCAGAGCAATGGATTTTAATTTGCTACTCTGTTCTTATGGGAAGTTTAAGCTCTCTATAGGCATTTAGCTTAAACTTTCATAACATCTCTAAACATCCCTGTGACGTTATCCAAAGGCAGAGGAAAGGCCAACAATAATTATCCTTATTTCACAAATGGGGATTATGACAGGAAAGTGGTTCAGTTACGGTCTCTAATGAGTTGCAGGGAAAGTCAAAAAGAGGACTCAGATCTTTGGAAAACTCCTCCATTCCCTATTTCCCCCACCACTACTTTCACTTTTATGGCCTCCTGATTAAGGGTTTCTTAAGAACCAAAACCCTGGCTTTCTGTCAGCTGAGTTGGCAGAAACAGATGTGCAGGCTATGTTCATTTATGCCAGAACATATCTACGTGCTTCCACAGCACTGCCTTTGATGGGCAGCTGGCAGAAAATATATCCCAAGGTGAGACCAGAATGAGTCAACTAGACTTGGAAGAGAAACTGAAATGTAAGCAAGCCTAGTAGAACTCAGTTTCTCTGTGTAGCATTTATTTGATAAGAATTTATTTTTTTTTTGTAATGGATGGAAATGGTCAATTTCAAAATGAATAAAGAGTAAAAGGAAGCCTATTTTATTCACTCATCTCTTATGCACTCTCTGGGAAATATGCATGTGCTCCATGACCTGTATTAGCCTAAAGGCAGCCTATCTTTAAGAACATTTTACTAAAGAGAGTTCTTAGAGACCCTTCTCTCTTGTCATGGGGAAAGTAAGATGGCCTAGTTCAATGATACCTCCTTACCTGTTCTCCTAAATCCAGCACTGAAAGATACTTATGAAGATTCTCCACTTGTGTTCACCATTTCACATGTTTCCTTTGGGCTGTAGTAGACTACATTTCAAAATTTCTACCATGCAGAGAAGTTCACCAACTGAGGGAAACAATCCAAGAGATGGTATAATGTGAAACAGCGCAAGCAGGGTTGTGTTGGAATCTCCCTTTGCTGAATCCCTTCTTAACTACTTACATTGCCCACACATGAGTCTTTTGAAATCTGTGCCCAGTCTCCTTTCTATAGCTATTCTAAAATATTTGCAATTTTCCAAGCACAACAAATTCATTCATTTTGCTCATTGTCTTCCTATGTGTGAGGTGTACTTTTTCCTCATATATTCTTCCTTTATACTCAATTCTTTTCTTGATTCCTACTCATTCTTCAGGACCTAATTTAGATATTTCTTTTTAGAAGACTTCTATAATATTTCTTCCTAAGGTTGGATTAGGTGTCCCTACCACATACTCTGTGAAACCTAATTGGTAACCAAAAATATTTGTTAAAAAATACTAGGTCAATGTTCTGATTAGAAAATAATAATATTTGAGATACATTGTAGAAGAATTATCAAATCAAAGAAAAACAGAAGGAAAATCAAAGGTAATCCTCAACCAGTTATAGCATATCCATAACCCTTCATCCTGGAATCTAAATTTTAGGTAATTTTCTGAAGGAAATAATCTGAAATTCAGAAAACAAAGCTTTGGCAAGAACATATTCATGACAGAATTATTTATAATTATAAAATATTGGAAATGATATACATTTCACACATAGATAGCTATGTAATGGATGGGATTTTATTAATACATTAACATTGTCTCCATGACAGAGAAATCTTGTACTATATATAAAGTTAAACAGAGGAAATAAGTTCTAAAATTACATGTAGCACCAAATAAAAATTTAAAAATAAAAATAAAAATAAAAAAAATAACCACAAACTTGGAAGGAATAAGGGACAAAATGAAAACAACAATAACAACAACAGCCAGAATAATGTTTAGAATAGTAGAATTATGAAAAAACATTTTTCTTTCTATATTTCAATTTTTAAATTATGATATGCAGGCATTGAAGAAAATTAATTTAAAAAATATTTTTATGTCATAAAGAAAATTCCTAAATTCACAAGTTCCACAAAACATGTTAAAACACATTCAAAAACAATGAACTAGAAATAATACCAAACTGTATTTTATGAGGCATAAATTAATTAATAGCTAATAGAAATTAAAGGTTGTATCTTCTTTCCTGGCAGGCCTTGATATTTCTTGTGCAATTAAACTGGCAGCAGATGTGAAAATAACATACTTCAGGAAATATTCTTAATTTGCTTGTAGTGGACATCTGCTGTGTTTCTCTCTGCCTGGCATTGCTTCCATGCTCTTTGGAGATGCAATGTTGATTTTTCATTGGGGGCACCTGTGTCACATTTGCAGTCCCTTGGGTTTAAGTGGAGGTGGACACAGGATCCTAATCAGTCATCTCATTCTATTCCAGGTCACAGAAATCGATTCTGAGATGGGATAAGACCCAAGCTAGATCAATGTCAACAATTGGTAGGGTTTGCTGACATTTCCTGGAAAAGAACACACATTTTCCTTAGGATTAGCAGTAATAAGAACTATGAAGACTACAGCAGCAGGTCCATGCCTTTGCCAACTTGTGAGGAAAGTTGGTAAGAGAATGAAACCAACAGAAAAGCAGAGCTGAGAGATGGAAAAATGTCTGATTGGAGAGAAAGTGTTACATGGAGAAGGAAAAGTGAGGGAGGAAGAAAATTCCAATTATTCATTTAAGTCCTTAGATTCATTTATGTCTGAAATGACTTGAGACAATACTTTTTTTGTTTTTGTTTCAGCTATTTTGAGGTAAGTTTCTATCACATGCAATCCATAGGTCCCTAATTCTTCACTAATATTCAACTGGTTTAGAGAGTTATCCTTCTTCTTATACCCACCAACATTGTCTTGTGACATCTAGAGAGAGTCAAAGAAAAATGAAAGTCTAAATAACCTACCTGGAAAACATCTAAAAAGTCAGCCTACTCTGTTAATGAAATTTGCCCTGTATTGCATATCATTGAGATTCCCTGTCATATTCAATTCTTCCTCAATCAACTGACCCTCAGCTCATGGGTGCAAATATTTATACCACCTTACATTTGGACCTTTTTTTGCTATCTTATTTGATTATATTATTAACTCTACATAAAATATTTTCTTGCTTCTTGATTTATATTTTATTTCCATTTTAGGAAACTTTCAATCAGTAGGTTTCTAAATATTCCTGTATAAGGGTATTAGTTTCCTATGATTCATTGTATAATTACATGCATGCATTTTATTGAATTTATATTGAAATATATTTTTTAACATCTTTTAAACAGATTCCTTATTTGGCATATCTTAGAACACTCCCTATGATTCATTCTTGTATTTTGTTATTGTCTTGAAATGTTTTAATCAATGAATTATTTACATGCCTTAAATGGAGGTTAAAAGGATACGATAGCTTCATCATGAAATATTTTCCACATTTACTTATATAATTAAATGGGAATTTTCAGACCTGAAGATCTGGAAATTTTTCTGCATGGGCTTAAGTATTTGATCCTAGGATTATAGATGATACAAAAACACAAAACAAAACGTAAGCCCACATTCTCAGAGTAAGGAAAAGGTTGCTAAAATTTTAATCTGGCTCTTTCTTTATAACAATGTTTTCTTTAAGAGATTAATCAATTAGTTCCTTAAGTCAGAAATGACTGCTGAGCAAAACACCAAATGCCAGATATTTTTCTTGCACAATTTTAACAACAAAAAATCCCTCCCTTTCCCTTGAGACACAAGTTGGAAGATAGTATGGATGCAGCACCTGGGGTGAACAAGGGTAATAGCGTTTATAATAATTAATTCACAGCAGCTATTCTCTAGTGATCAAAGATTGAATCATATGCAAGTGTGGTTTTAATTTCCTCTTTTAAATGAAGAACAAGCAAAACTATAAATCACATATCCAACTCTGCCATAAATCTCATTTGTTCCATTGCTTGCTGACAGTCTAAAAGAAATATTTTATTCCTTGCATTCCTAGTCCATATCAAGCTCATTATATTTTATTCTTTCCAGTAATAAGCTCAGTACACGCAAACCCCATAGTCATTAACAGTGATTTTTCTGTTCCCCCCGAAGATTGATAGTGATGGGCAATCAGACATGCCAACAATATTGGCTTGTCTCTCCACATTGTAGTTTGCGTTCTGCAGGTGACAGGACAGATGCACCTCTATGCATGAGCGGCATTTTACAGAGATTTGTGGATTGCAGTGGAAAAAGTCTGCAACTATCCTTATTCTTAGACTTTCTTCAGTTTTTTAAATAATTAGAGCAGTTGTAAGTTTACATCATGCAGAATGTATAGAGTTCTCATATGCTCACCTCTCTCACATACAGTTTTTCCTGTTATTAGCATTTTCCATTAGTGTGGTAGTTTTGCTACAATTCAGGAAAAAATACTGTTATAATTATTCTATTAACTTTATTCTACTGTTTAGATTAATCTAATCTACTGTTTAGATTAGATTAGTAGATTAGATTCTACTGTTTAGATCTTTGTGTTGTACAGTTCTTTGTGTGTGCGTGTGCCAAAATACATGTAAACTAAAATTGTCCTGTTTTATTTATTTTTGAATATACAATGCAGTGATGTTAATTGCATTCTCCCATCATCCACTGCCAAACTTTTCTATCACCCCAAACAGAAACTCCATCTCAACTAAACTTTAAACCTCCATTCTGCCTCTGCACTCAGCCGCTGGTTACCTGAATTCAAGTTTCTGACTCTATGAATATATGTATTCTGCTTATTTCATATAAGTGTGATCCTATGATATTTTTGCCTTTGTTTCTAGATTGTTTTACTCAACATGATGCCTTCAGGTTCATCCACATTATAGCATTAAGCAGAACTTCGTTCCTTTTTATAACTGAGTAATATTCCATCATATGTATATACCACATTTTGTTTATACATTCATCTGCTGAAGGACACTTGGGTTGCTCCCACATTTTGACAATGGTTAATAATGCTACTTGCTAGACTTTCTTCATTTTTGAAGCCTGAAAATTCTCCAGATAATAAGTTCTGTTCACCTGTGCTTTGGGACTGTATATACCATCTATAGAATTCACTGACAAAAAGCTAAAAATACCCTAAAATATTCTAAATTTTATATTTTTTTATCTTCCACAAAGAAAGATGTTCTATAAGGTCTCAGATGTTCCAGATATCAACTGAGAGTTTTGAGCCAAATTTGCAAGGTCTTTTCTTTTCTCTTTCCATCCTGTTTTTCCTTTGACGTTTCACAGACTTTTAATTTTTGCTTTGTTTATGCTTTCAAATGCTTCATATATTTTTGTGGATATGTAGCTTTTACCATGGAAATGGCTCTGCTTGATGTAATAACCTAGTAGTAGATAATACAGAGAGGTTTTTTCTTTCTTTCCAAGATAATGTTTTATCCCTATTTCAGATTGATATGCTGGATTAGAAGTATGAGGTTCCAAGAATAACAGCAAATTTATGTGTCTAGTATTTTATATTTAGACCATTTTAACAGAGAAAAATACTAGGGTTTTAATGATACTGTGGTGCAAACTTGTGTTTGGGGATCAGAAGTTTGAAATTAAGGCCATCATTCATGTTGAAAATAGTACATATGTTTGTATAATTTTCCAAATATTTTTGGAGGAAGGGCAACAACTTTCAGAGGAGAAGTTATGTATTACAATTCTAATCTAGGTCTCTTTGCTATTCTCATTGTGCTCAGCTTTTTCTCAGGGAAAAAGTTTACTCTCAATGAAACTGGAGAACATCATGGGCATTTGCTAAGATAATGTAACTTATTTTTAAAAAACAACCAATCCAGAGTGCCATGGTATAGGTTAAAGACTTAAATGCATTTCCTTACTAGAAATGAGGTCCTTGATTAATAGTCTTGTCTCTTGGTTCCTATTTCCTGAAGTGTAAAATAAGGGATTTTACGAGGTAGAACTCTAATTTCTTCCCAGTTTTAATAGACTATTATGAAAGCTTCTGCTGCCTCCTGTCCATCTCTGAGAAGTAAGCCCAGGCAAATTTGAGATAAGTGAATGTGCACACAGGGGCCAACATAAAACTTATAATATTATAAAATGCAAAATATATGTTAGGCAGTGTTCCCATTCACACACACCCACACATTACATACACACCCCACATGCAAAGAGCTCGTGTGACCCTCATAACTGCATTCCTTTTTAGGTGACAGTATTATTCCCATTTTATAGATAAGAAAACTGAATAGAGAACCACATGCAAAAAATCTCACAGAATAACTTGGCCAAGTTTTCACAGTCAACGAATGGCACCATTGGGATTGGTGCACACAGACAATTTGGCACATAGATTCTATGAACATTGTAAGCTGTTGTTTCATTCAGAGGTATCTGAAAGAATACATTATTTCTGGTCATGAACACAACTTCTGTAGTGATATTTTGCCCTCAAATCACAGAAATACCTTCTCATCATCATACCTTCTTCACTAATAAATTGCTTCCAATGACAGAGCTACATGTTGGTGGAGAATTAGCTGTGTTTTGGTTTGGTGCAGCTAATTCATTTTAGTCATGGGAAATGGTCTCTCAGATATTTGCTGTACTCTAATTTCCTGAACAACATGTCCTTTCTCTCCATGTGTCTCCTTTGGAAGACCTTCCTGAGGTTTCCTGTGGTATTTTAATTCTTGTGGATTTTGCAAAGTGGTTTTGTGATGTTTGAGGTTTGGAACAGAGTAATAAAGTCTGTGTTAACCACTTACTTTCCTCAAAGGAGGAAGGCATGACTTAAATGATGTAACAATAATGTGGATGATAAACAATGAGAAGGCATCTTTTTCTATGTGGCAAGAGTGTTTAAAGATTCACTTCCAATTTGGAAAGCTTACTCTAGCAGCAATGTAATGATTGGTAAGAGAATAATGGAGTTAGAAAGACCAGGTAGGAGAATGTGGCAGTAACCCAGGTGACAAATGGTGGTGAACAGAACTAATGCAATGGCCGTGTGAACAGAAAAAAAAAAAAAAGAGTGAGAAATAATAACAAGATCTAATTGCCAGAACTTTACAATTGGTTGGGTTTGGGAGAAGAAGGAAGGGGAGTTGACAAAGTGATTTCTAATTTTTTTCTTCAGAATTAGATGGTGGTTGGGCAAATTGCTTCAGTAGTCTGAGTGTTCTCAGTGTCTTCATATGTAGAGCAGAGATAAGTATCTTGTGAGCACACTGGAACATTCCAGTGGAAGAATGCAAAGCACCCAGGCAGAGGCAGAAGCAGGTGAACACTCATTGAAGAGAGAAGGCTATTATTAGAATAACACTGAAAAATAATTTATTTTTCCATGGGTTTGTAAGAATTGTGAGAAACCTTTAAAAAAGTAGGTGATGAATCAATATGTGAAAAAACACAAGGGCATGAAAGTGCTTGATGTGTACAATAAATATTTTTTAAAAGTGTGTGTCTAGAACATTAAATAATCCTTGATTTGAAGGAAAATGCCATTCCTAAAACATACTGTAGAAGGCATAGAAAATATTTGTTGAACAAGTAAATGAAACTACAATATACTGGCTGTTATTATGTGTTCTTGCATCTTAGAGCCCTTGGTTCAAATCCTGGCTTTAATACTTAGGAGTTATATGAATTTGACCCATGCATGTAACTTCTTATGCCTCAATTTCTTAATCTGTAAATTAATGAAAATGTTATTACCTATTCTTGAGGTTGTTGCAGAAATTATATTAGATAATGTTCATAAAATAGGTCCATAGTGCCTGTTCAACAAATATTATATATTGGTGTGGTAGTCATCTTAACTGTCATTTGTACTGCAGTGAAATTTAAGGTATGTAGTACAATGGGAAGTACATAGATTTTGGAGTTGGGCAGAACTTGGTTCAGTTATTGTTCTGGTAATTATTAGCTGCATGAGTTTGTGCAAGCCATTTAATTACTCAAGCTTTAATATTTACATACACTTGTTGAATAGATTGCATGTATGAATTTGCATCCCAAACTCTTTTTGCTTGCACTTTAACCTATACTCTCAATTATCTTTGTCCATTGATTGGAGACTCCCTTGTACCCATGTTCAAATGGGCCCCTCTCACAATCTCACAATGAGATTGTGAGTGAAGATTTTTAGTAAATTTTAGATACCATCTTTAAAATATTCTGTGGAAAACCTCTATTTCACTTTATCTTTGGTGTGTTTAAATGAAATTAAGGTCCCTGTTGAATCCAGTTCAAGATTTTAATGATAGCACCACCTCTATAGGAATTCTATAGCATTCCTAGGTAGCAGATAATTATTCAATTTTGTTTGAACTGCTTCAGTGATAGAAATCAGTATTCCACAAATTATAGTGTGTTAGCATATTTTTGTATCCTCCACAATACAATAGTCCCACAACATGGGGATTTTTTTTTGTTTTAAAAAATATTTTCTGAGCATATATATATGAATACCTAAGGCCAGAATGATCACATTTGAAAATACAAGAGACCTGTTTGGATAGTTCCCAAGTTTCATCCCTCGCAGTACCCTTCTTTCTTCTACCATAGCCCCCTATCATCGGGTATTGGTCTTATTTTAAATATCAAATCAGGATCTATTTATTTCATATATTGGTTAATGTTAGCTGGAATATTAGTAGTTATCATAGGTTTTAACATAAAGAAATGTTAGCTGATAAAACATACATTAAGGTCAATTTCGGAGTTTATGTGTCACTGAGATATTAGTTGAGAGCCCATGGAAAACTGCTCCTGCTCAAAATTAACTGCCAGAAAACAAGGAACTGATGTACATGCATAAGACTACTCTGCCATCTTGTCTCCTATCATAAGGAGATAACAGGGCAACACTGGTAACAGGTAAATCTGCCTGGTACACAGCCATAAGACACAGGGATAAACCTAGACTTAAGTAGTTAGAGCTGCTCCATATCTTTTTTTTGCCTTTTTTGTTTTTATTTTTTAAATGTTACATTTAAAAAATATGAGGTCCCCATATAACCCCCCACCCCCCTCACCCCACTCCTGCCACATCAGCAATCGGAACATTCAGTGCATTATGTGAATACACTTTTGAGCACTGCTGCACCACATGGATAATGCTTTACATTATAGTTTACACTTCCCCCCAGTCCACACAGTGCACCATGACAGTACATACAATGTCCAGTAACTGTCCCTCCAGTAACACCCAGGAAAACTCCAAGTCCTGAAAATGCCCCCACATCATATCTCGTCTTCCCTCTTCCTCAGCAACTACCATGGCCACTTTCTCCACACCAATGCTACATTGTCTTCTAGCTGCTCCATATTTAAAAGACTTCACACTTGGGATTCATTAAACTACCATTGGATACAGCAGTTATTTTGCATCCAGGCAGGTTTTCATTTAGGCAGAAATAAACACCAGGGACTGTATCTTGTAGTCTGGAAGAATAGTCATCAATGTAAATTTCAAATGAATTTGCCTATACCTTGAAAATTTAGCATTTCTTTAATATCTCTTTAACACCTTTTCAAAGAGCATCATCGTTTCACTTGTTTGGCTGTGCAGAACATTACTAACTTATATTCTTTGCTGGAATCTAAAAAGCCAGAATATCTATAGTCTGAGTATATTTTAACTTTTTACTTTATTGAGAGAAGTAAGAAAGTGATAATCAAACACACATCAAAAAATAAGAATTTTAGAAAATGTAGTTCTTATTAAACATAAGAACATACTTCTGCCATTGAAGTGGGTGAGGGGTTTGGGGAGTAAAACTTTGTTTGCCTCTAGAAGGACCCCATTCTCTCACAATCCATCATTATTTGCCTTGACAACATCAGGACTATTTTCATTAGTCACTCTGTGTCTGCAGACTGGAATGCTGAAGGGCCATAGGTGACAGTAGAAGGTATTTGTTGATAGCGTTGAACAATCATCAGTCTAGGTCACTAAACAACTTCATAGAGGAGGGCTCCTGCTCAGCCATCCAGTTCTATTACTTGAGAAAGAAGTAAACCTCTATCATGTTAAATTAATTAAATTTTAGGTTTTATTTGTTATAGTAGCTAGCTAAATTCTAATAAATTACTAATTTATTTGTTATTTTTTCTGCATACACCTTTCCCCATACGCTTTTCTAGTAGAAGCTAACTCCCTAAGATGAAAATTTTTTCTCTGGTTTTGCTTTCTGTATTGCCAGCACTGAGAACAATGCCTGCCACACAGAAGGTACTCAATAAATACTAACAGAATTAACAGATTAAGACCACTGAGTCAATAATGGTAAATTATCCACTAAATATGGCAGATACTTGGACTATTATCCTAAACATATTATTAAAAACTGCTACTGAGACAATTATCTATCTATCTATCTATCTATCTATCTATCTATCTATCTATCTCTAAACTGCTCACCTGCTTAATAGAATATTTTGTCTTGTATACTCCATCTATTATCACCAGTCCAAAGAAGTACAGAAAAAATTGATAAAGGGAATCAGCATTTGGTGAATTGATAGAGAAGTTACTTATTGATGCCAATCCATATTAATCCAACTGCTTTTTTTTATGGGTGAGTTGAATAGGTTTTGTGGAATGAGAGCTAGCCAATGAAAATATTTCCTTGGACATAGAGCAGGTTAATTTGCACAAAGTAAGCACTCAATACATATTTATCACATTAATAAATGAGTAAAATTATAAATAAATGCCCCTTTATAGATATGCTCTACCTAAAGTGTATCAAGCTAGAATTCAGAACACAGGGAATGTCTATGGTTATATAAATCTTTTGCAGGTTTGGTTGATGTAAAAAATGGGATTTGAGATAGAGAAACACTAACATGTAAGATTACATGGCCATTTACCTGCTAAAAAATAACTTTCTCAACCTCCCTTGAAATTAAAAGGGTTGTGACTCAGGTCTAGTTAAGTCAAAGAAAAGTTGGATCTGGAATAGCAGCATTTCCATGTTCCATGTCTCCTAAAGATACAACTTCCCATAATTCATTAAGAATGATACCCTTTTTCATAGTTACTGAGACTATTTTGCTAGGTCAAATGTCATATTATCTTAGGTATTCCGATGTCAAATATCTAATGTGCATTTGTATGTGAACGTACAGTGTGCATTTGTATGTGAACGTACATAGAATTAACTACATAAGATAGCTCTTATAAACTTCTGTTGTTTTCATAAACTCATTATTTTTATTTTTTAATTTTAATTTTTTATTAAATTGTCTTTTTTAAAGATACATAGATCATAAAAAACATTACATTAAAACAAATATATTATGAAAGCACCAAAATACATAAAATATGTCTCTCCAAGGAACCATATTTTAATAATAGAATTACATTAAATATATTAATTTTATTATACCATTTTTATTTTGATGCTGAAAATTGATAATCTGCACTTAGTCCACCTCGTTTATTATTGTATGCCCAGCACATACTCTTAGGTGTGACACAACAGGAAAGCAACAAATAATTTTGAATGAAAAAAAGTGGAATGATTGAGCTTAATTAAAAACGTATGTCCTGGATTATCAGGTTTATGTGTATTCCATGAAATTTATATTTGAAATTCAATATAAATATATCTTTTGTGAATTGCAGTAATCAATATGATTTAATTCATATAACTTTTTAAAGACTTCTTCAAAATACATACTGTAAAAGAAAAAGTATTTCTCTTTTCACTTTTTAAGTTTTAAATTTGACTCAAAGAGTAAATACATGAGGCATCCAGAAAATGTAACATAAAGAGTCAGGCAGTACGGAACAGATGTGGTTCAAGCAGTTGAGCACCTGCTTCCCACACGAGAGGTCCCCAGTAGCTTGGTGGTTGAGCTCCGGCTTCCCACATGCAAGGTCTGTGGTTCAATCCCCAGCCCTTGTACCCACCCCTCAAAAAAAATCTGTCAGTGGAAACTTTTGAAAGGTTAGCACCACCAAGGAAGGCCTAAGGTAAAACCTAAGTGTTGGCAAATATCCAGATCACATTTGTTGGTTCAATTATTCATTCATTCATGAAAAAAATATTTATCGAGTATCTGCTAGGTGCAAAACACTTACCTGAGTACTGAGAAAAACAGTGAATCAAAAAAATAAACCAAAGTCCTAACTCTCAAGGATTTACATCTTGGTGGGGGTTGGGGGTACTGACAATAAAGGAAATAACAAAATTATCTTGTAATATATTGTTAGGGAGTGTCAAGTGTTGAAAAGAAAACTAGATAGAGTGATATGTTTAGTGATCAGGGTGTCTCCCTGATTTGCAAAGAGGCCTGAAAGAAGTGCTGTGTAATGTCATCATAAGTGCTTCTAACATCGTAGGACCGGGACATTTGCTTCTTCTCAGCATTGGTAGATTAGCCATAACTAGACGATGAGCTCCATGTGATCATTTTGTTGTCCTTTAGACTTTGCCTTCAAATCTCAGCACTCCATAGCTTTCCTTAATTTGTTATTGATAAAAACACAGACATTGTACTTCCTTTATAATTTCACTATTCTATTTTTTTCTTTCACAGTATACTGTGCTTTTTGTCTGAGTAGGGTTGGCCAACTATGGTCAAGCTGGTCAAGCCTGGTTTTCTAAATAAGTCTTTCCGGCACACAGCTACCCTCATTTGTTTGTGTATTGTCTGTGGCTGATTTTGTGCTATAAAGGCAGAGTTAAGTTGTTGTGACAGAAACCATATGGCCTACAAAGACTAAAATATTTACTATCTAGCCCTTTAAAGAAAAGTTTGCTGACCTCTGGTAAAAATAAAAATAGAAAAGTTACAAATGACAAAATAAATAATAAATAGTCACATTTCTATGGTTTGCCACCATTCTTTCTGTGCTTTTCTCATATCTGATGGGACCTTTCTTTTGTTGTCCTTGCAGTCATCCCTCAGGACTAGGTCACTCTACTGTCCCTCTCTCAGCTCCAATGTTTCATAATCCTCAATTAACCCTTTGTCTTCTCTACTCATTTAACTTTCCAAGACAAAAAAAAAAAAAAAAAGTCATTCCATAAGCAACAGACAACTTTAATAGCTTACTAACATACATCACTATTTCCTTCGAACTAAAGAGCCCCACTGTGACTTGTTGGGCCATTTACCAGTTAAAAAGTAGTTTTCTAAACTTCCCTTGAAGTTAATATGCTTGTATGACTCAGTTCTAGATAAGTCACAGCAACAACTCATTGCCATTTCCGGGCAGGCTTTTGGGTTCCATAAAAGCCAGATGCAGCAGGTGACTCCCTTTCCAGTTATTCTTGTCTTGAATGAAGACATGATGCCTGTATCTGGAGCACTGTTTGAGGCAATAGGCATAAAGACGAAAGCTGATACACTAAGGAAAGGAAAGCAGACCGACTAGAAAGTCAAGGCTCTTGATGGCATCATTGAGCAGCTGAATCAAAGACAGAAATAATCTACCTCCAGACATCTTGCGATATGAGAAAATATATTCCTATTACTTAGATTTTTCTGTTACTTGAAGCCAAGAGCACTCCCAGCTGATACACTGTTAGCACAGACAGATAGAAACACTCAGCCTGACATGTGGATTTCTGCATGGTAAAGACTTGCTTAAATTTAGCAGCATTTAGCTCTTAATAGGCCTGAACAAGTACCAGGCCTGTTAAAACAAGAAGTACAATTACAAGACACTTTGCCGCTTTCCAAGAAATATACCTTTTAAATCAAAGTGTCTGTAATGTTTGTATGTGGCAATTTTAAAATACTTGGAAATCTAAACGAAACACATGTAAAAGTCGATGCTTTGTTTGACTTAGTTCATTGTAAAAAAACAAAACAAAATGAATGTGTCTCTTCTTTGGGTTTAGAGAAAGTTTGCATAGTCTTCTGCAATAAGTGAAATATTGCCAATTAAAAGTGTTCTTAGGTCTCACTTATATAAAATAATTAGAATATGCAAATTTACAAAATCAGAAACTAGAGTACGTTAACAAGGAGCTGCTGGGTAGGAGTGGAGAATGGGGAATTATTACTTGATTGGTATAGGATTTCTCTTTGGGTTGATGGAAAAGTTTTGGTAATGGGTGGTAGTGATGGTGGCACAGCATTGTGAATGTAACTAACACCAATGAATTGCAAAATTGAAAATGGATTCAAAGGGAAATTTTAGGCTCTAAATATGTTATCAGAATAAAAAAGAAAACGTAGAACTGTAACCAACACAAAGGGTGAACCCTAATATAAACTATGGGCTATAGTTAATAGTATCATTAAATAATATTATTTCATCAGTTTTAACAACAGTACTGCAACAATGCAAAATGTTAATAATGGGGAAAACTGTGGGGGGAGCTTATATAAGAACGCTGTACTTTCTGTATGATTTTTCTGTAAACCTACAACTGCCCAAATAAAAAACAAAACAATAACAAAATAGTATCCTTAACATATCTTACCATTATATGTAAACTTGTTCCTTTGAAAGAAGTTAGAAAGAATAAGAATGGGGCAGAAATGTAAATGTGCATTGTGTATATCCAGTAAGATAATTTTAAAATCTCATCCCCAACACCAGCATATTGAATTGTCATTAGCCCTTTTCTCTTGGGAAAAAGCAAAATGAAACAAAAAATAAAGCGGGAGGAGCAGCTGTAGCTCAGTGGTTGAGCTCCTGCTTTCTAGATCCGAAGTCCTGGGTTCAATCCCTCAATCCCTGGTACATCCTGAAAAAAAATAAAAAGTAAAAAAAGGACAGGGAAATATTTTTATTTAGTTTTTCTCGTTTTAGATTTAGTTAAGTGAAAAACAACTATGCCAGCTAAGTGAACTTGAATAGATTATGTGGAGTGTTCTATAGAGACCTCAAAGGGGCTTGGGAAATTTTCTGTAGCTCTTGTCTCTAATAAATGTGACCACCTGAGGTTAACAGGAAGCATCACTCGATGAGGATTGCACTGCTGAATCGATGTAAATTTTTAGTTATATTTCGTCTAAGGACAGAAAATTAATTTAGGATAGAAGCAATTATTTAATAAATTTATTAATATCCCATTGGCTAACAAATATTATCAAACATCCATTTTATGAAAATTCTATCTATATCATAGCCTTATTTTGAGAGGAGAGCTTAGGGTTACAGGAAGTATTATGATTTTGAAGTTAGACATTCCTGAGTCTAAAATCCAGTTTGACTCTTTGCTTCTTGTGTGACCTATGGAAATGAAATAGTCTTTTCACACTGTTCCCTCATCTGCATCATCTGGATTTTATAGATTTGGTGCAAGAATAAGTTGAGATAATGTAGTTCCTGGGCCAGAGGAGTCTCCAGGTTTGTGGATCCTGTTCTTAGAGAATTAAAATTTCCTCACGTGGAACAGTATATCACAAACAAGGTATACATGGAACACTGGAATAGTGAAGCAGCTCGAGGTGCAGGAAAAGGAGGAATGGAAAACAAGACATGTGGACTGAGTATTGAAGGGAGGATGGAAAGATGTGTTGATGCTTCTTCCCTTGACCCTTGGAAAAGAAACTCTTTAGGCTTCTCTCAGTATTGTGATACATCTTTTCCAGTATTAACTGCACATCAGAATTAGTAATGTACTGGATGATTTGAGTTCTTCATTATTATTTCTCATTATTTGCTGCCTTGCCCAATTTAACCTCATCCATCTGAAAGCTGGGAAATTATGTTTAGATTTTTTTTTCTTTGTTGTTTGGGTTAAGCAGGCTTGAAACTGTTGAATCCTTAATGACCCATCTTCATTATGTGAGGAAATTATATAATGCAGTGTATCAGCTTTGCATTTAACCTTAAATTTTAACTCCATTATTTAGTCATTAACCTTATGTTTTATATGACCCCAATTCTTAGGTTGATCAGTAGAGGCTCACTTCTGCATTATTGTGGAGCAAATTATATTAAATTCAACTTCCCAAATGCCTATTGTGTGTCCAGGTACTTCACATAATTCATTTTTGTATCCCCAGGCCCTACCATTGTACCTGGTGCAGAATACCATGGCACTCAATAAATTTTTTTGTGTGAATAAATGCTAGGAGCTGTGAAGGACACTTGCCATTTTGACACTCAGTGATTTTGAAAAATGGTTATGAAGGCTAATGAAAATATAGACTGATTCCAAATGTCTGATTATTTATGAAGAGTACAAAGTAGATTAAAAAAGTAGACAGCAAGTGGTTGGTAAAGAAAAGCCAATAGACTTCATTGAGAGGACAGTGTTAGACAAGAATGACAACATGTGACTAAGAAAAATATACTTTACGTTCTCACTGGAAAGTTTAGGTACATTTATTGTGCACTTCTTAAAGGAGAGAACCAAGCCTATTGTATTTCTGTATTCTTCCTGCATTGTGCAGTTTTGAAGTAATCCTGCACTGTAGTAAACAATAGATAATGATGGTGTAGCTTGTATATAATGTAGCCTGGCTTGATGATAAAATTGATCATCTCCCATGAAAAATGTGAGTCTAGTAAACTGTATTCCTTCTTTTTGCTGTCATTTGTTGTGTTTTTCATAGTTTAAAAAAAATGCACAAAGAAAATATATAATTTGCCCAGAATTACTTAGTGCTCTACTGGAAATTAGCCAAATTCCACACAAGTTAGAAAAAAATCTTTAACAATCATTAGGTTAAGGGTTTGGACTTAGAAAATCTGGTTTCAAATCCAGGTCTCTCATTTTCTAGCTGTTTAATTTGGTGCAGGTTGCTTGTCCTCTCTTACCTTCAGTTTTGTCATTTCAAAAGTAGCAACAATAACTTCACCTCAATTACAAGCACAATTTCAATGAGACAAGGTACAGAAATATTTCGCAAATTTCAGAGACTGTGCTTAAAAATAGTATCGGTTAGAATTCTTCTGTTTCCAAGTTACAGAAATTTCTGATTTAAATTGACTTTTTAGAAAAAGAAATTCCTGGGAAGCGGACTTGGCCCAGTGGTTAGGGCGTCTGTCTACCACATGGGAGGTCCCCGGTTCAAACCCCGGACCTCCTTGACCCGTGTGGAGCTGGCCCATGTGCAGTGCTGATGTGCGCAAGGAGTGTTGTGCCACGCAAGAGTGTTCCTGGCGTAGGGGAGCCCAATGTGCAAGGAGTGTGCCTTGTAAGGAGAGCCGCCCACTGAAAGAAAGTGCAGCCTGCCCAGGAATGGCGCCGCCCACACTTCCTGTGCCGCTGAGGACAACAAAGGCGGACAAAGAAACAAGACGCAACAAATAGACACAGAGGGGGAGGGGGGAAATTAAATAAATAAATAAATCTTTAAAAAAGAAAAAGAAATTCCTTATGTAACAAAAAGCCAAGAGGAAAGGATTTTTAACTCGGTTCATCAGGGACTTAATATTGTTATCAGGGAATCATATTCTTTCCATCTTTCTGCACTGACATTCTTAGTGAGTTAGTTTTATATGCAGACTAATTTTGGCTACCCTCATGGCCCAATAAGACTGCATCAGACATTATATCTTGACAAAATAGTGGCCAGAAGCATGAAGTGACTGTCTTTTCCTAGTGTCTCATTCTTTGATCAATAAAATATTTTCTAGTAACTTGTGCTTCCTATCTCTTTGACCAAAGCTGAGAAATGTGCATGCCTATAAGTAATTTGCTAGAAAGAAAATGGGATTATTTTTACTGGTATGGACAATTTACTCAGGTTGGAATGTATTTTGTGATGTCAAAATACATGGCCACAGTCAAGTATGAATTTTCAGTTTGAGTTTTTTATTTTAATTCATACCTCCTGGTAGCTGCACTTGAGAAACAAAGAAGAAACACAAAAAGTAAAAATTAACTAATGAAATATTTGCCAAACACATATGCGGCCTAATAAAGTATTTGACTATTTCTATCCAATGAAAATACAGTCAATAAATTTTACTTTTCAATGGAAATAACAAATAATGTTCTTACAATTGTAAACTTTAGGAAAGGATGAAAATATACAAATATTAACTAGAATATTGTAAAGAATTCTAAGTAAATTATAGCAGATAGGCCACCTCTGTTTTTCAAATCTATTTTCCAAAAGTTCAGGAACTTCTAAGGGCATATGAATAGTCCATAGGTTCTCCACCATGTATGTATTTGATTTTCATGAAAATATGCTATTCCATGAAATTACATTTAACCAATGGTGAAATATGCATTTTGAATTGACCCCCAAAGAGAGCTGACATCATTTAACATCCAAATATGGATTCAATAAATTCTAGTCGTTCTGCAGAAGTAGTAACTTGTTGCTAACCATTTACTCATAGTGATGTTCCCTTCATGCCCTTTACAAAGCTTTAAGGCTAAAAGGAAACTTTGCCATAAGACAATGCACAGGAATCCAGAATTTGGTAAAGATCTTATCATCTTAAAATATTATTTATAATAAATATATGGAGTTCTATGAAGAATTTGACCTTTTATGAGGAAAAAAGCAGTATATAATAAGCTAGAATGCTATCCTTTAGATGTTAACATATTGGTCTATGTTTACCAGATGTTTTTATTTTAGTGATTCTTTTTCCACATAAAAAACAATATTTTTCTCCAACTGTAAAAAAAAGAAAAAGAATGAATATTTATGGATGAAAAGGTCATGAAACATTACATTTGGCATTTCCATTCAGTGCCAAGATTTAGTGATGTGGTGGGAAAGACACAAATTATTAATGTGTTTATTCCATTGGATGACCATAAGAATTTTTCTTTTATGGACTACATTTTCCCCACTTACAATTTCATCTTTATTTTTTTCATGTAATGTTCCTCTAAAAACCACATAACCTACCAAAAACAGCTAACAATTTACATGCCACCCAGATTTTTAAAACCATGTAGGAAAAGTAAAGTAGCAAGATCAAACAATTAAACCATTTGCATGGTGAACATGACACTCACTGGTAAACTCTTGTGTTTCCCAGTGAGTGGCACATGGGGTTGTAAATTAATTATATTTCTTTACAACTCAGGATATGCCATGATATTTTGAGACCATGGAACAAATACTGATTTAGATGTATATAAACAGAATTACAGTTTAAATAACCACATAATATAATTGGAAAAATAAATATCAAAATAGTGTCACTAAGGGCCTATACCTCTGTGTTTACAAAGATTATTAACAATTGACCACATTACCATTTGATCTCATTAAGTGAATCAGGAGAATAAGAATTACATGAGATTTTATATTTGATTGGAAATATTATAAATTAATACTAAGACAAATTTTCAATACTATGTTTGTCAACTTAGGGTTACAGATGCTATCTATTATTTACACTTTGGGAAGGAGGAGATGACTAGGAATTTGTCAGAAAACAGTAGATGGTAATAGCAGTGACCAGTGAAAGGCACTTAATTTTTCAAAAGAAACCTCATAGGATGATACTTTGCTGCACCCATACATTCTTGTCAGTGTCACAGAGCTCATGAAAATTACTTGACTCATAATAATTAAACACATAGGAGAAAGATCTATATAAACCAAAACAAAAGGGACATTCCTTGTTAATGACCAGAGGTATCTATTGCTCATCCAGGGAATCCCCATCCCTGTTTGGAGTTAATGGGAAAGTGATATTGTTCATTGGAATGTTTGCTTGGAAAGCATGGAAACAAAGCAAAGGGAAGTGTTGGGTTTGGTCAGGATGAATAGGTATCACTCTCTGGCAACTAGAAAATGTATTTTTGTGGGCAGTTATCAGATGAACTTGATCATATTGCAATTCTTTGGAATAAGTTTGCTACTTCCAAATTGAAGTCACAGTTCAGTTATTCCACACAAAAATGATTATCATATCATTTTCAGTGGCATTTTGGGTATCCCCAACAGTTTTAAGCCAAATATTTGCAATCTCTGGTTGCTATCAGATTTACCTGATAATATTGGAAGTCCAAGAAAATAGTTTTTATTGTTTGTTTTAAGATACCTCATCTTTTTATCAACTTTTCCTCTTAGAAACCACCAGTTTACTTCTTATCCTTAATATGTCTCTCCTTTTCTGTGTCTATTTCCTAATAATAATGATGGTGATATAATTAAAAACTGATGCATAATTACTGTTAACTCAAAAGTCACAATGACTGTGGAACTGATGGAGTCAGGATTTGAAATCAGATTTGTATGATACAAAGGTTTGTGCAAATAATCATTTAAATAAACATAAGTAAAAAAAAATTGCCTCTAAGCCTTTAGTTATATATAAACATAACAAGTTATATGAAGTAGTAAATATGTTGATTTGAATGACTCTTACTTTAATAAAATAAACATAACCAAATAATAAACTCACAGTGAAAAAGTACCTGTTTGCTTCTGTCAAACTCAGTGGAAATTCCCCAGTGTAAAGCAATTTCACCAGACACTGTTCAGGATTGGTAAATTCCAGGAAGTACCAACACTATTGTCTCACCAACAACTAACATGAATTGGACTGTCAGTGTCCAACAATCTTTTCTTCTATTTCCTAATTATTCTCCATTTTATAAAAATGAATTCTAGTTCCATTTTCTTATTCCTCTGTGCCCCAAGCCTTTCTCTTCCATGGCTAATAGATGATATTGCCCTTATTTGTTGTCCATGAAAGTGCAAAGGAATGGTAAGGGAGACCCTAACTGCTGATGTTACACTTAGAACATTTGAAACAAATTAATTTTGTCTCAGAGTACTGAAATAATTTAAATAGTCTCACTGACCAAATGAAAGCACACCCTTTTAAAAACCGTGTAAAATGGAAACAGTTCATTGTACATATGATAGACAAATAAAATATTGCTTTTTTTTTCAAAAAAGAAAATCAAGGTAGATCACACAAAAAAGTTGAGGAACGTATTACTAAATCCAGGCAAAATGATAATGGACACTATTAATTGCATTTGATATGTAAATTTTGAAAATTTGCATATAGAAGTAAAATACGCCATGAAATAAAGTGTGATGCAAAAGAAACAAAACAAAACAACATAAATACTCCACCTCACTGTAGTAGATTTAGTATTACATTCCTCAACTTTTTTTATTCTGAATGGTTTGTACCTTGTTCTTTCTTGCTAACCAGAGTGAATTTTCTAAACCAATGACTTTGGGCTTGTGTGTATGACTTATTTTGGCTAATGAAATATATATGGCTTGGACATGATGCTCAGACAGAACTCTTAGGAGCAGTGCAAGGTTCTTCCAGTCTTCTTTTACTCTTGGTTCTGACATTGAAATTATGCTGCCCTCTTATACTTTGCCTCTTTCAAATAAAAGTCCCCAAAATAAAGTACTCTCTCATAAGATAGCTATACCTGATCTGCAGACTCAAGTTAAATCCAAGGCAGAAAATTTGAAACCAGCAGGATCATGGAGCTGATGGAATGCTTTGAAGTACAACACTCAATCCTTATGTAGCATGAGTGAAAAATAAATAGTTGTTGTAAGTTTCTGAGATTTTGTTTTGAATTTTAAGCAACATATGCAGTAAACATTATATACACTTTATTCTGTCCTCCTTGCCCTTTCCCAAGTTGATGAGTTATGAATTTTCATTGTTAAATATTTTTACACAGTAATTTTATTGCTTATATCTTCATGCATGGATGTGTTGATATTTTAAAACACAATTTTCTATCCTGGTATTTTTACTTAACATCATCAATGAAAGGAGTATTTCTTAAAAGGTATTTGTAATGGGTGCATACTATTCCATCACATGAAGTCCCATAATTCATTTAATAATTCCCACATTGTTAAAATATTAGTATGGAGACACTTTTGATCTTAAATTTGTTTCAATATTATAGACCATAAGGATATATAAGTTTCCAGAATGAAATTAACTTGTCAAAAACAGTGTATATTTTAAGATTTTTTTTAAAGATTTATTTTATTTTATTTCTCTCCCCTTCCCCGCCACCACCCCAGTTGTCTGTTCTCTATGTCCATTTGCTGTGCGTTCCTCTTTTTATCTGCTTTTGTTGTTGTCAGCGGCACAGGAATCTGTGTTTCTTTTTGTTGCGTCATCTTGTTGTGTCATCTCTCCGTGTGTGCCGTGCCATTCCTGGGCAGCTGCACTTTCTTTCGCGCTGGGCAGCTCTCCTTACAAGGCACACTCCTTGCACATTGCGCTCCCCTACGCCAGGAACACTCTTGCGTGGCACAACACTCCTTGCATGCATCAGCACTGCACATGGGCCAGCTCCACACGGGTCAAGGAGGTCCGGGGTTTGAACCGGGGACCTCCATGTGGTAGACAGATGCCCTATCCACTGGGCTAAGTCCGCTTCCCTATTTTAAGACTCTTGATGAATATTGTTTATTGGTAAATTTGAACCAATTTACCTTTCCATCACCAAAATATGAAAGTTCTTTCTTTGTTACAATCTCACCACCATTAAGATTTAAAACTACTAAGCATTCTTTTATTGTATAGGTAGAAATGATATCTTGCTCTAATTAGGATTAGGATATAATTTTTAAATATTAAATTAAAAACATTGGAAAAGAAAAGATTGCTCATCAACAGATAGGCTGAGATTATAGTGAATAAGGAATATCACCCTAATTTATATCATACTAACATTTTGGAGGACAGTATAAAAGGAATTGTTGGGGATATAATATGCTGGTTTTCAAAAGCACTTTAGAAAGTCTCTTTGTGAATGAAATAGAAAAGGTATGTGCTTAAAATATTAGAAATAGCTGAGTTTGTAATAGGTTATTATGTAATTTAAGAGTAGCTCTACTAGAGAAATTTAGTGAAAATATATTTGAGTTGTTAACAATGATTTGGAGGTACTACAGACATTTAGCAGGTAAGGGCCTGAGGTGCCATCTTTCTTGAACTGCATAAGGTGGTCCTGCATAAAAGGACCCTGCCACAAATTGCAAACATAATTCCCTGCCCCAATTATTGACTTATAAAATATTAATATTGGGTTAATGGCAGCTTGGATGATATCTACAATGTGTATAAAATGACTCTTTGCTTCTCTCTCTCTCTCTCCCTCTCTTTATCTACACATGCACATATAGACATACAAAAGGTAAGTATTTATTCATGAATTCATTTAATGTCTTGAATGGGGATAGTGTTTTGATGTTGTTCAAATCCATGTATAGTGAAGAAGGGCATGTGACCAATGTTCAGGTTGCAAACAGATTATAAAAAAATACCGTAAAAGACCAGAATGATGTGCCAAATCCTATTTCCTTTTGAACGTTCACTCTTTTATGTCTTATGCAATTGAAGTCATCATAACTTGTATTGTCATCATTTGGATTTTTCCCCACATACCTGCTATGTGCCTTGACACTAAGAATATGGTTTAGATTTATTTACTTTTCTATTATGTAGAACCTAACCTGGTTCCAGGCACATGCTAATCATTCAGCATTCATTTAATAAAATAAAGGATAAATGAATGAGTGTTATTAATTTGCTGCTACATATTCTCTATACAATTCCATTTACTCAGGAAATTGATGCTGGTAAAGTATATCAGTCAGGGTATTCAGACATAAAAAACCTAAGAACTTTTAACAAGAAGACATTTAAAACAGGAATAGTCACATAACAAATTGATAGGGTACAATCGAAAGAAAGCTAGAGGATAATCTAGGGAATAAATAACACAATAAACCCAGAAGTAGATGAGAATTGTGGTTGAAGGTACAGATGCAAGAGTGTCCTATGTGAGCTAGAACAGATGTACATCACTATTGCAAGGTGGTGAGAATGTGGAAAAGCATGGGGAAAATACAACTGAAGTGGCCTATGGAATGTGGCTAACATTAATAATGTAATATTCAAGCATCTAAGTCAAAGATGTACTGTATTGATAATGGGGTGTATGGAGTATGGAAAAAGTGTGTCAAATGTATGCTATGGGCCTGGTCTGATGATAGTATGTCATAATTTGTAACCATAGTACATAATTTCCACCATAGCAGGGTGTGTTGATAGAGAGGTGTTGTATGAGAATACTGCACACGTGCATGATTGTTTTGTAAGTTTACACTTCTGTCATAAAAAATATATTTAAAAAATAATATTAGAGTGGTTTGGGAGAAAATACACCAAATGTAAGATAAGGAAATGACTGTAGTTAGTAGTAAGATTTTGATGGTATTCTTTCATCATTTGTAACAAATGTCTTACAACAATGTAAGGTGTTGGAAGTGGGTTGATGTATGGGACCCCTGTATAATGCTATTCATGCTTGCTTTGTAAGTTCAAAATTTTTACTATATACTTATTGTTTATGTATATTCATATATAATTGATATAATAATAATAATAGGGTGGTTGGGGGAAAATATACCACATGTAAGATACTTTGTATGGTAGTAATATTTTGAGGATGCTCTTTAATCATTAGTTAAAAATATTTCACAAGAATGCAAGGTATTGTTGGTAAAATGAGGTATGATGTCCTTGTATGATGTTATGTGTTTGTTTTGTAAGTTCACAACTATTACTATGCACTTATTGTTTATGTATGTATGATATACGTCAATAAATTAAAAAAAAAAATTGATGGGGTAATGTTACCAAGATGGTGAAGTATGAAGCTTCAAAATTCCAATCTCCCATTGATGCATTGAAAAGCAAGCAGAAATTGTCAGAACCAACTTTTACAGGAGTCTAGAAAATATTCAAAAGTTATGCTTACCACAAAAATGCTGAACCAAGAAAAAGGCAACTTAAAAATGATAGGAAAACCCGATGTACATTTATTAACCCTCCTGCTATCCTCTCACTGGCTCAATGCTGAAGTTTGTGAAATAGCAGTGTTATTCTCCATGCAGATTCCTGTTCCCTGCTTCAGAGGGAGCAAGGCATAACTTATTTGCACATTAAGTTGTATGTATCTTTGTTCCAGCTCATCTGGTAATGATTTGAAAGACTGATCCAAGATACTTCTCTCTTGTCTCTCCTATTCCAGAAATTATTCAGAAGGAAGAAGAAACAGGATGACTGAGAAAAACACTGTAAGGGAATGATCAGATGCCTGGGTAAAAGATCATGGTTGAGACATACAAAAGATCACATGGGACCTGGGAATAAAGGCTGTGGAACTTTTCCTTGGGAAGGTAGGCATTTTGGATGTCCCATCTATAAGTAGGGTACATGTATTTTGGGGAAATTAGAAAACAATATACATGTCTAGAGCAAAATGGATACTCAGAAAAAAACCTGAAAAGACACTAAGCTTTCACCTTGAGCTGCTTTTCTGGACTAAGTGAAAGACTAAGCACTGAAGGAGACCACTAAAGCAGAGTCAATCTGCAAAGACTAGGAGAGGAATTTTATTGCTGTTGTTATTGTTTTATTTTCCATTTAAGGAAATCTGTCTTAGTCCTAGCTGAATCCAGGCTAAAGGAAGAGAGAGAGAGTTAAGTAACTACATATATCAAGGTGTGCAGTATTTCCAAAAAGAATTTGGAGAAATCAAGTGCAGATTTCAACAAATGAAAAAAAAAAAAAAAAAGACAGCAAACCCTGGAAAAAAGAGAGTCTGATTCCCAGAATTACTACATTGCAATAGACAATTGCTTCTATTTTGACAGAAAACCATAAGGCATACAGAGAAACAAGAAAAGATGTCCAATTCAAAGGAACAAGAAAAAGGTTTCTGACATAGAGTCAATTTTGGAATTAGTAATCAAAGATACTAAATCAACTGTCTTAAATATGTTCAATGAACTAAAGGAAAACATGGACAAGGAAATTAGGAAAACAGTATACCAACAAAATGAGAATTTCAATAAAGAAGTAGAAATTACAACATGAAACAAAGCAGAAATTCTGGGACTGAAAAGTACAATAACTGAAAAAAACCACCAGATTTGAAACAGCAGATTTGAGCATGCAGAGGAAAGAATCAGTGAACTTGAAGATAAGATAATTAACATTATCCAGTTTCTGTAGAACAGAAAGAAATAAAAATGAAGAAAATGAAGAGGCTAAGAGAACTACAAGACACCCCAAGCATATCAGCATATACATTCTGTGAATTCCAGAAGTAGAAGAGAGAGAGATAAAGGGGCAGAAGGAATATTTGAAGAAATAGCCACAAACTTCCAAAATTTCATGAAAATTATGACTATACACAGGTGAGAAGTACAATGAACCCCAAATAAGATAAACTCAAAGAAGTCAGCAAAGAAACAGCTTATTTTATATGTTAAATGTCAAGGTAAAATAAAATCCTGAAAGCAACGAGAGAAGCAACTCATCATGTACTTGGAATCCTCAATAAGATTAAAAGCCAGTCTCTCATCAGAAACCATGGAAGTAGTGGGATGATATAGTTAAAGTGCTGAAAGAACAACAACAAAAAAAAACTGTCAATAAATAATTCTATATCTGGCCAAGGATATAGAATGAGGAAGATACTTTGATGTTTTCACATAAACAAAGGCTTAGGGAATGTATTGCCATTAGACATGCCTTACAAGAAATGCTAACGTGAGTACTTCAGGTTCAAAGGAAAGGATACTATACAGTGCCCAGAAGCTATATAAAGAATAAAGATCCTTCATAAAGGCAAATACATAGGAAAATATAAATGCCAGTATTACTATAGTTTTGTTTTTAAACTCCATTTTTATTTTTTATTTAAAATACAAATGCATAAAAGCAATCAGAAATCTATGTTATTTGACACACAATGTAAAAAGATATAATTTGTGAGGAACAAGCTAAATTGGGAGGAGATAGAAGGTTATAAAAACATAGGTTGTGTAGGCAATTTAAGATAAGTTGGGGTCAATTCAAATGAGATTGTTCTTGATTTAAGATATTAAATGTAAAGCTTGACAGTAACCACAAAGAAAATATCTAAAATATTAAGTTGGGCACCTACCTCAAACCATATCTGAAAATTAACTCAAAAGAGTTCAATGTCTTAAATATAAGAGTTAAAGTCATCAAATACTCTTAGAATCAAACAGGAGAAAATCTTCATGACCTTGGATTTGGCAATGAATATTTATATATGACTCTAAAGCACAAGCAACAAAAGGAAAGTATGATAAAATGGACTCATCAAAATTTTTAAAAAAGTAAGCATAACAGAACATTATCAAAAAAGAGAAAATAAAAAACAAGAGAAAAATAATTGCAGATCATGTATCTGATAAGAATTTAATATACAGAATAAACACTCCTACAACTTGTTTAAGTTGTTCCAGTCAAAATAGTTACTTCCATCTGCCCCACAAGATATAAGTCCCCTCTTAATCTGAATTAGAGTGGACATCACCATCCCCAAATCCTCAAGATTTAGGAATGAACAAATGTAGGGGGGAATGCAATCATAGGCCAAAGTGGACAATATTATTGCAGTAGTAGAAGAACTTGTAACATTGATATAAAGATAATGGTTACCAGAGATTCTCATGGGAGGGGTAGGGAAATATAGTTGGAACATAGGACATTTTTAGGGCATTGGAATTGGTCTGCATGGTATTGCAATGATAGATATAGGTCATTATATTTTTTGTCAAAACCGATATGGTTGCGAAGTGCAAACCATATTATAAATTATAGACCATGGTAAATAGCAATGACTCATCATTTGTTAGTCAATTGTGATAAATATACTGTGATAATGTAGGATATTATTAATAGGGGAAAATGTGGGAGGGGCAGGAGAGGTGGTGAGGCATATGGGAATCCCCTATACTGCCAATGTAATGCTTATGTAATCTATAACTTCTTTAAAAATAAAATTTATTATGTAAAAAATATATATTAAAAAAAATAAAAGAACAAGTGTTGGCAAGAAAGTGGAGAAAATGGAAGCCTTATTGATGGGAATGTAAAATGGTGTAGCCACTGTGGACAATATTTTCTTGGTTCCTCAAAAAAATAACATAAAATTCTATATGACTGGGCAATTCCAATTCTAGGAATACACCCAAAAGTATTGAAAACAAGGATTAAAATAGATATTTATTCACCAATGTTCATAGCAGCATTGCTGACAATGGCAAAATGTGGAAATAACCTAACTGCCCATTAACAAATGAATGGATAAAAATTATGGTACATGCATACAATAGGCAACTTTTAATCATAAAATGGATTGACTTTCTGATACATGCTACAGCTTGGAAGTAGGCTGAAAGCATTATGCAAAGTGAAATAAGCCAGACACCAAGGGTAATATTGCATGATTCTACTTATATGAAATATCTAGAATAAACAAATTCATAGAAACGGAAAGTACATTAGTTGTGACCAAGCAGTGGGAGGAAGAGGGAATGGGGAGTTATGGTTTATTAGACACAGAGTTTCTGTTTGGCATAAAGAAAATGTTTTGGTAATGGATGGTGGTAGATGATAGCACATTATTGCAAATATAATTAATGTTACAAAACTGTAAACTTAAAAATGGTTAAATGACAAATATAATAAATTTACGAAAGTATTGCTGGGAAACTCTGTTAACTTCCAGGAAGCCATGAAGTGTAAAAACCGAAAGTAGATAATGCCAATCATCTCAGTTGCTTGCAGCCCCAAAGTAGGTTATTTGAAGAAATTCTCTCAGTACCATAATAAATTGTACCTCTTCTCTCTGCCTACATATCTACCATCTTCTGTCATAGGAGATTGGCAATGACTTGCCGTCCTCCATGTTTTAAATCTCAAATGAATGTTTCAACAGGCAGACCCTAAACTGGAGCCAACTAGCCAGGAAGCAGGGAAATGTAGTTTCTCTGTTTCAAGCCACTTGATACACTGAGAATGGTATAGAGATATCCATCATCAATATGGAACACTACACAGGATTTTAAAAATTAATAGATATTTTCAATGTTAATTTTGCCCTGAAACACAGTACACAACTATTCTCTGGTCCATATGTTCCAGTTCATTTCTCTTTCATAACTACATTCAAGCTTGAGGAGAAGGCATATAAAAGTTGTAATCATGACA
Source organism: Dasypus novemcinctus (assembly GCF_030445035.2). Taxonomy (NCBI): domain Eukaryota; kingdom Metazoa; phylum Chordata; class Mammalia; order Cingulata; family Dasypodidae; genus Dasypus; species Dasypus novemcinctus. The sequence goes on along the minus strand of NC_080673.1, from coordinate 189,989,601 downwards.
GTACACAGTTTCAGGGAATTTCAAGGAAATAGCTATGGTGAGTCATGGCAATGATGTGAAAGCCACAATAGGAGCCAGTTCCGAAAGTCTATAATTTCAGTAACATCAACCACCTGAGTGCCTATGGAGAATGATGTGGAAAGTCAGGTGGCTAGAAAAGGAGCAAAGCCAAAAACAAAAAACCAAGCACTTACCTAGCAGTCTTGTTCTAAGAACAAGAATATACCAACTGGTATGGGGCAGAAATTAAATTTATGGAGAGTAGTTAAATCTAGAATTTCAAAAGTGGGGGACAGGGAGTCCAACACAGTGTACTGTGGGTGAAAAGAAAGGATTTTCAAGGAAAAAAAGAGGTCATGAGGAAAATGAAGGGCATACACGAGACTTGGAGATAATTTTGTTGGATACAGTAATACAATCACAGCTGTCCTTAATCATGAGTCACTCTTCATATGACATTGGCACCCCATGATTATAAGGGTGGAGTGTAAGTGTTAGGAATATGTCCATACCATTTTTCAATATTTTTGTGTTTTTTTTCCATCTTATTCCATCTTTTTAACCAACTTCCCATTGACACATGACAGTGCTGTCCCTAAAATAACTTCAAATTTTACTCTTCAATATTCAGCATGTGCTAAGAGATATTTCTCCTACATCAATATCACAACCTCTAATAATTCTATGAGTCATGATATTGTTCAAGAATATATGTATGGAAGAGATGTCAATGTGTTAACAAACCATTTTCTTTTGTTTTAGATGAAGGGTTGACCAACATTTTATGTAAAGGGTCAGAGTTTTAGACTTTGGAACCATACTGTCTCTGCTACAACTACTCAGTTCTGCTGCTGCAGGGCCAAAGCAGTAATAGACAATACCACATAAATGAATGAGGATAGATGAGTTCCAATAGTGGAATTTGAATTTCACAGATTATTCATGTATCATGAAATATTATTCATTTCTTGATTTTTTTTTAACTAATTAGAGAAGCAAAAATCAGTCTTAGCACTTAGGCCACATAAAAACAGGCCTCTGGCTAGACTGAATTGGGAGCTGTGTCAATTCCTGTCTTAGACTTACATTGTTCAATATGGTATCATTAACCACAAGTGGTTATTGAGCATTTGCAAAGTGGCTAGTGTGACTTAGGAACTGAATTTTTTATTTGGATTTTTTTTAACTTTATATTTCAAACCCAAAAAAGGCACTCAGCTCAGTTATTGGAAAATATAAAATGTGTTTGGAAGATGTTGGATATGTAAATTTACTTTCCAACTACAAATTAAATGAAATATAAATACAGGTTGTTTCTAATGAAAATTTATCTGAATTATGTAAAATACACAACAGATTTTGAAGATGATATAAAATATAAAATATTACTAATGATTTTTATTTTAAATATATGTTGAAATGCTAACATTTTGCATTATCTTCATTTTACATTTTTAAAATGGCTGCTAGAAAATTTCAAATTGCATATATGGCTCATGTTATATTTATTTTGGACAAGCCTACTCAAAGCACAAGCTAGGCTACATCTTATGGCCTCTCTTGCAATTTGAAGGGACTATATATAATTGAGATCAAGTCAATGGAATGGGGGCATTAATGAAATAATCCACTTCCAAGCCTGACCCATCAACATTTCCATGCTTTCCATTTTCAGGCACTAGCCAACTGAATGCAAATAATTTAGAAGAAAACTAAGAAGCTTGAGAATATTGTAGCACATAGAGATGAAAGGAGCCTGAATCCTGAGAGACTGCTTTAGGACCAGGTGACCAAAAATATCTGGTTTGAATTATAATGTGAGCAAAAATGAACCTTCGCTGTGTGAAGCTATTGAAATCCGTGTGTTTAAAAATACCCCACGAAGCCAGGACAGAATACAGGGAGTAGATTTATACTTTTGCTTTAAACAACTAGAAAGTTGACAAAATAGATAAGCCAACTGTTTTCAGACTTAGAAAACAGAAAGCACAGGACTCTGATCTTTAAGAGAAAGAAACAAAGAAATTAAGCCCTATGTTTACACAAGTTTATAGCCTAGAGTCATTTTTCAGACCAAGGGTAGAGAGGGGGAAGCAAAACAGAGCCAGGTGGTTTTCTTAGCAAAGGAGACACAGATTGGAATCTGGGCAGGCCAAGACGACTAGAAATTGTAAGACAGAGAACTAGAAAGGAAATAGATGCAAAACCAGAGAGAGCGCACCAAAGACTTATAGAGGGGCACCCCCAACACTGACTGATTACTGATCAGTGCATGAATGAAAGGAAACTACCTGAGGCCAGGGAAAGAGCCACTAAAAGGAGGAGACAAAATAATTTTTGGTGCATATGAGAGCTGAGAAGAGTTTGTGTTCCCATAATCTAAAGTGGAAAAGTGCAGTAATCAATGAGATATCAGTTAGAACACACAGAAGCATATTGCTTTATTAATGAGCTAATTTAACCTTACAGTAAATGCTGTTCTGGACTCAATCTGAAAGCACTGAAAGAAACAAATGAATTCCATAAACTTAGTTGTGAATGACAAGAAAAACTAATACTACTTAAATGAATGCAGGAATATTCAGCAACCAACAGCAACATTTATGATGTCCAGCAGTCAATTAAAATTACCAGACATGAAAAGAAGCAGGGGACTTTCACCCATAGTCAAGAAAAGAAATAATCTATAGATGCAGACCACAAAATGAAACAGATGATTAGATTAGAGGAGATATTATAAACATGTTCCAAAGGTACAGGAAATTATGAAAATGATGAGATAAATGAGGATTATTTAAAATCCAATTAGAAAATCTAGGAATGCAAAGTAAAATATCTGAAATGGAAAATACTTTGGATAAGACCAATAACAGATCAGACTCACACATGCAAAAATCAGTTAACTTGAAGCCATAGCAATAGAAACTATCCAAAATAAAACAGAAAGAGGAAAAATAAAAGATTAAAATAAAGGTGAACTGATCACCTATGAACTCTGGGATAATTCCACAAGGTATAATAAATGAAAAATTGAAGATCAAAAAGTGAGGGAGTGACATACAGAATACAAATTTGAAAAATTCCAAGGCATATCAATAAAGACAAATTGCTGAGAACAAAAGATTAAGGAAAAGTTCTAAAAGTAGTAAGAGAATAAAGAACACAGCATTCACAAAGGAACAAATATGAGATATAGTAATTAGTTGTCAAAATAATATGCAAGACAGGAAGCAATGTAATGCCATCTTTAAAGTATTTTATATATATATGTGGTATATGTGTATGTATGTATATATATGTAATTAGAATTATTTATGCATTGACAGTATTCTTCAAAATCAAAGACTTAAAATTGACACTTTCACACAAAAACACTGACAGAATTCATTACTAGCAAATTAAATGATAAGAAATGGCAAGGGGAGTTTTTTAAATGGAAAGAAAATGAAAACAGATCGAAATTGGATCTATACAGAGTTACGAAGTGAGATAAAATGGTAAATATGTGAATTTAGATAAAAATTAAATATATGAAAACAATAGCACAAAAACTGGAGGAGGAAAATGAAGGTACTCTTAAAATTTCTTAAAATAATTTTCTTAAAATACAGATGAAGTTATATATGCATATTTTAAAGTAGACCTTGACAAATTAAAGATGTGTGTTTTAAAACTTAAAACAAGTGTGTGAGAGAATTAAAAAGGTATAACAAAGAAGCTAATAATAGAAATAAAATATAATCATGAAAAATAAAGCAATGCAATAGAAGTCAAGAAAGGAGGAAAAGGTAAAAGAAGATTGGACAATTAGAAAACTAATAGCAAAAGCGTAAGTTTAAAATGGACTATATAGAATTATTTAATATAAATGCCATTAACACCGTAATTAAAAGTCAGATATTGTCAGAATGAATTAAAAAGCAAGACCAAAGATTATATACTACTACAAGAAACTCATTTTAGATATAAAGACATGCATCGTTTAAAAACAAAAGTACAGCAATAGATATACCATTCAAACAAAAATTTAAAAATGGCTAGAGTGGCTATATTATTAAGCATTAAAGTAAACTTCAGAACAAGCAATATTGTCAAGGTTAAAAGAAATATTCCTTTCTGTGAGTCATTTCATAAGATGAAAAAATAACTGTGAATGTATTTGCCCCAAACAATATGATAAAATTTAAAAAGAAAAATCCATAAGTATAGTAATTTACAAAACAGATATAAAGAAAACCAGAAAGGATATTGAAGATGTGAACAAAGCTATTAAATTACTTGACCTAATTAACATGTATAACACAGGCCAACCAACAAGAGCAGAATGCACCTTCTTTTGAAGTGTATGTGAAACACTTAATGACTTTGATCATATTCTAGATTATAAAACAAGACTGAATACACTTAACAGGATTCATTACATAAGGTATGCTCTCTGATGACCACAATGGAATCTTTAGAATGTAATAGCAGAAAGCTAGCTGGAGAATTCCCAATAATTGAGAATTTAACAACACACTGCTAAATAACCAACGAGTCAAAGAAGGAATCCAAAAGGACATTAGAAAATAATTTAAAATTTTAAAAGGAATGAAATTGAAAACACTCTCTCTAAATTAATAACTATAAAATGTGCCTAATGAAACTAAAGCAGTACCAAAACGGAAGTTACAGCATTCAAAGCTTATCTTAAAAAGGGAGAAAGATCTCAATTTTGCAATTTAAATTTCTGTCTTAAGAAACTAGAGAAAAGAAAAGTAAGTCAAAACAAAGTCAGCATCAAAAGAAAAATAAAGCAAGAATAAAAATCAATAAAATAGAAAATAAATATAGAAAATCAATAACAACAACTACTGGTCCATTTACGAGCCAACACTATGAACCTTATAAAATACTGTTAAACTTTTGAAAGAGGAAATATTTGTAAAATTGTCTTGGGCAAAAATGTGTGTAAGATGCAGAAGCATGAACAATAAAAGAAAATATTGTTACACAGAACTTCATCAAAATTAATAACTTTTTTCTCTTTCAAAGATACTGATAGAAAAATGTAAGACAGATTGGAAGAAAATCTTTTTAAACATGTATGTGATTAAAGATATGTAGAATCCATAATAAACTCTTACAACTCAATTGAGAAAAAAAAAAAAGAAGACAACCCAGTCATTGATTCAGGGAGGAAAACATGACAAAAGTTGATCCAAGCAGAGGTAATCACAGCAATTTTGCTGATACAGGTAATAGAAGTTGCTTTCTTTCAATTGTAGTTGATAAGAAAGAAAGGACTCAGACTCTACATTGCAGAAACCATCATGTCATCCTAAGAAGAATGCCCCTGTAAGTGAAGTCAATCTCAGGAAATGAGAGCCACCAGAGAGAAAAAGAGGCAATAGCAGTGATAATGTTTGTTACTAAATCCAGCAGCATCTAAAGCCAGAACGAGTTTTGGTGTTTGCAGTTATAAGACTCAACAAAATTCCCTATTGCTTAAGTCAGTAGGAATTGGGTCTTTTACCATTTGCATCAGAAAAAGTCTGCAGCAATATATTCATCAAATCACTCACTCTTTGTGTCTTTCCCTATTTACGATATAGAAATAGCCTAGACTTTGATATTGGTTATGAAAAGACAAATGATATCTTTGAGATTCAAAATGTAAATGAATGCATCATTCACCTTCTTTTCCCTGACCTGCAAGTAGGGTCTCTAGATAAACACCTGTTGGGTTTAGAAGTCATCAGAGATGGGCACACAGCTTATTTCATCCATCTCAAGCCATTTCCATGGCTCAAAGGAAATATCTCTGGAAACTGAGACTTTTTGCAAAATTTGTTATCATTGGTTGCTTATTAGTTACATTTTTCTCACCAAATTATCTATCTGGTTGAACAACAGTCAAATATGCCCAGTGGGTGACTACTAGGTCTTACTTTTTAATGCTTTTATGAGTTTAAGCATAATTCCTTGGCTAACTACAGGACATTTTCTTTAATCTATGTGATTAAGCAACCTAGGAATTGGAAAGATAACATTTTCTAACTTCCTTTCTGATGAATAATAAATGTCACCAAGGAATTTTATAGTAGGAGGTGGTTGCCTGGCCATCTGCTGCATATGGGAACAGAAGAAGGAAATTAAACTTTAAATTAGGTATGGCTTCACGGAACTTAAAAGATGAAAGGAAATGCACACTAAACTGGAAAAGAATCATCAATTCCTATCAGTCAACTTACTTTTTTGGAAGTGTAAAAAGAAAAAAACAAAACAAGGCAAAAAAACTATCCTTTTACTCTCTGCTCATCATGTTTTGTATGGAGTTGTATGTGGGAAATAGACAATTGACACACTTTTTTAGTTTAATATATTTCCAAATTTCTACAAATAAAATGTGCAGACGTTTTGTTTTGTAAACTTTGTAAAACTAATCTAAGAAAAACAAACAAGGAAAATATTCTTTCTACATACGTAGCATACTAAAGAAAAAGTCTCATGTCCGTGATGACTACACAGGATTAAATAGAGAAACAGAACATGTATGGATAAGAATATTTATTTTAGAAATTAGTCACCAAATTTTGACAGTAAGCATGATAGTTAACTTTAATGAGAGAGAGACCTCTTCATTATTTCATTGTTCAACTATAGTTATTCATGAGGAAATCTACCTCTATGTGCCCACGAATTTCTGCTGTTTTTATAATGATTTTTGTTTCAACAAGATCAAGAGGAAATAGATTTTGAAGTGAGAAGTGAAAACACTGGAAAGGATGCTATAAAAATACTTTGCTGTAATGGTTAATAGCATAGTTTCAAAGTCAAGCAAAGAGATTACATTAAAATTGCATCTGTGACACATGGACAAGTTATCTGATGCCTTTAAATCTCAATTTACTCATTTATAAGATGGGTGAATGTTATTCATTTCACTCTAATATAGAAAATATGAAATTCCCAGGAAAAGGATACATTAAAAGCACTCAGTTTCACTTGTAATTAAATAAAAACACAACTTTCACCTGCTAAATTGAAAAGTTTAAAAAATATTTAGATTATATTTAGAAAGTATGTGAGAAATTTTAAGATGCATCTATTCTTTGATCTATTTATTTCATAGATAGGAAATAATCCCTCTAAAACATAAACAGAGGTCTATAGGCATGTAGCAGGGATATTCATTGATGCACTATTTTAATAGTGAAAAATTTGACCAACTTAAATATCCATAAGTAGATGAAGGGGCAACAACCCTATGTGAAACTATGAAGTTTTAAGACAAATTTGGTTTGTATCCAATGACATGGAAAGATATCCACAAGATACTGTTATATGGGAAAAAAAACAGGAATAAACCACATCTATAATATCTGCTTATAAGCACTAATGTATACTTCAAGAAATGTAGCAGTTTGAATATAAAAAATGTAAAACCTCCTCTAAATTCACTACATTTTATAAACTATTCAACATCATTTCTGGTGCAAAACTAATATGAAATCATTATTTCTATAATTTTTAATCTAATATTTTGAGTCAAAATGCATAAATGGCCAATAGAACTAAGGTCGTCCAATCTAGAAATGAAGACCAATTACATCAGCAATACAGTTTTCATGGATATGTATTATTTTACAAGAGGGGGTGAAATATTAAGACATGAAATCCTGTCTCTTCTTTTTGGCTACTATAGATAAATACATCACTTTTTTTTTTTAAGATTTATTTATTTATTTACCCCCCCCCCCCCGGTTGTCTGTTCTCTGTGTCTATTTGCTGTGTCGTCTTCTTTGTCCATTTCTGTTGTTGTCAGCGGTGTGGGAATCTGTGTTTCTTTTTGTTGTGTCAGCTCTCTGTGTGTGCGGCACCATTCCTGGGCAGGCTGCACTTTCTTTCGTGCTGGGCAGCTCTCCTTACGGGGCGCACTCCTTGTGTGTGGGGCTCCCCTATGCGGGGGACACCCCTGAGTGGCACGGCACTCCTTGTGCACATCAGCACTGCGCGTGGGCCAGCTCCACACGGGTCAAGGAGGCCTGGGGTTTGAACCGCGGACCTCCCATGTGGTAGGCAGACGCCCTAACCACTGGGCCAAGTCTGCCACCAATACATCTTTCTTTTTATTCCTTTTGGTAAAATAGAGATTAATTAGGGTTTTGTATTCTTCTAAATTCTGGATTCTTTACCTTTGAAATAAATGCTTTAATGGGGAAGTGTTTTTGTGTATGACAAAAATCTTAGATTTTGGAAAATAGAAGTCTCAGAATATGTAAGGTCAGATTTAATAAAAATGGGTGAGGCCAGAAACTAAAGGATCCAGGAGAAGGAGAATATCTCCACCCCACTGGCAAAGATACACAGTGCCTTAGAGCAGAACTGAGAAGTGGTCAGATTTTTATGTGATAATCACTCATATCCCATTGCTGTCAACACCTGAAATGGCAGAACTTCAACAGGATTGGCTGCATGACTGACCTGAGACTGAACCAGCAGTCCTGTTTGGCATTGGTCTGTGGTGAGGTGATGCATCAGAGCAATATCCTCAATTTTAAATAGGCTAGAAGGGCTTGATGATCAAAATGTACTGAAAACCAGAGACTCCTTAATATTGCTGGAAAACACCTATTACGTAAAACAATGTAAAAAAGTAGCTGTAGTCAGGGAATGGTGTTAATCAATCTGATCATCATAACAACAACAATGTTAGCCATTTAAATTAGAGAGGTGGCTTAGTAGAAACAAAATATAGAAATAGTACTGAATTTGTAGTTAGAATTGTTCAATTTGAGTCTAACTCTGCAAGTATCTTCCTGATCTCCAACAGGTTCCAAACTTTTCAAAACTTTTTTTAAAATCTGGATAATGGGGCTACTACATCTGGGTAATTTTTTGGAGATGAATAAGATAATATATTTTTTTCAAATTTTATTTTTATTCTTTACATGCTTTAAATTACATAAATGTTACATTAAAAATATGGGGGATTCCCATAATCCCCACTCTCTACCCACCCATACTTTCCCACATTAACAACACACTTCATTAGTGTGGTACATTTGTTATAATTGATGAACACATATTGGATTATTGCCATTAAGTGTGGATTATAGTTTACATTATAGTCTACACTCGGTCTCACACAATTTTGTAAGTTATGACAAAATATATAATGATCTGTATCCATCAGTGCAACATCATTTAGGACAATTCCAATGTCCCAGAAATGCCCCCATATTACACCTGGTTCTCCCTCTCCCTCTCAGCAAAACCTCCGGTGACCCCTGCCACCACATCAATGATATAATTTCTTCTATTGTTGGAATAATCATAGGTCTATAGTAGAATAACAGTAAGTCTACTCTAGTCCATCATTCGTTCCCCAATCCTGAGGATCCTGGGATGGTGAGGCCCACTCTGCCTACCACTAAGAAGGGGCTTAGATCCCATGTAAAACAAGTAAAATTCGGTTTATTAAAGTAATGAAATATGGCCTGTCAAGCTATATGTTCCACATACATCCATTCATTTCCTGATTCTAGTCTCAAAAAAGATTATGTAATTTTAATCCAAGTAAGCGGTTAATAAATATAAGTTGATTATAAAGAGCCATAGAATTTTAAATTTGAAAGTGATAGTTTTAAAATCTTTCCTTACAGAGAGGAAAAAATAAGCTGGTCTTAGCTCTGTTTAAGACATTTTCCTTATTTTTTATTTCTAAGAAAATGTAGGTGATATTTAAGTTCAGAAGTGAGACTCATTGCTCTATCTTAAATAACAAAGATAAAATTGTGCTTTTAAACAGCAGTGATTTAGTCAGAAAATAGAGGAAGTAGGAGTGCTCTCAGTTCAGTGGAAAATCTGGCAGCCTTACCCAAAATATGGTCCCTCGATGATTAACTATGAGGTGCTTATATTCTTTCTTTGTGCCTGACATTTCAACACATGAGGACTATGTCTATAGACGTAATCAGGAGAAAAACCTTAACATTCCAGATATACTAATGTTACATGGCCAAAGAGCAAAAGATCTGGGATGCAGACACATATCTGATGGTGATCTCTTTTTATTATATTCTGTATGTAAATAGTAGGCTCCATTAGTGGGGGAACCAAATCTTAGTATTACCCAGAGTACTAGGTGCTGTTCACTGTGCAGAGTAGAGGCTTCAAATTTTTTATTTTAAATAAAAGATTGTGATTTATAATTTTTATAGCATTTTCATTCATGTACATTTGATGCCCATGACCCTATCCTAGGGAGATATTATCACCAACATTTACAAAGTCAGAAGACCAAGGTTCACAGGTAAGGTGATTTGTCAAAATAACAAAACTAATCAATACAAATCCGAGGTAATATCCTATGATTTCAGATTCTAGATGAGTCTTCTTTTGGACTTTCTTACGAGTGTTCATGGGAACAGTTACAAAAACAAAAATCATGGTGGTTAACTCATTCAGACAGTGTTGTTTATTTATTTTGGAATTTTCACTCTGGTTCAGATACATCGAAATATTCCCAGACTGTCAACCTAGCATTGTATGTTCCCAACATGGAATAAAAGAAAATGGTACAGATAAAAGAATATAAGAATAAGTTTAAGTCCAAGTTTGTATTTTGCCTCGCCTACTTTCTACATGTAGTTTTGGGCAAGTTGCATAACTTCTCTGAATCCAGTTTTCTCACATCTTGAATGGAGACAATAAGACTAAGCTTTTAAAACATCCACTCATAGTGACTAATTAATAGCAGTTTCAAATTCTCTTAACTGTACATTCTGTTTCTAGGGCCAATTTGGATAAGGAATTTATATTGAAATTTCTTCATATTGATTCATCAGCCCAAGTCTTGCAATGTAGATAAATTATAAATAGCTATTATACCTAGAGTTCCATGCAAATTATTAAACCTGCAGTTACAGATGTGCAACAGCTCTTTGTAGTCATTCTTTCTTGAACCTATCATCAATTGCACTTATTATGTGTCCAAAATACTGAGAGGGATTCCAGTTGGAAGCTTCATTTACTGCATTTATGATTAGGTTAGAAACACAATCAAACCAACAAGAGAATGGAAAATGTGAAAGCACTGTAGTAGGCTGAAGCAAATCAATGAAGTTACAAAAGGAAAACAGGAAGGAGTAAAGACAATATCATAGGGAAAAATAAATAAATGAAGCAAATATTTTTAACCCAAGTGTCAGAATTTTGTAAATATCCATTTTTGAACATTGTAAATTTCTTATAGTGCACTTACGTGGTTTATTAGAGAAGAAAATTCAATTTTCCCCAAGTAATTGGCAAAATAAGGCATCTGGTTTACTGAATCAATATTCATTAAGGAAACATTTATTGTGCATTTATTCTGTGCCAGGCATGGTGCCCATAATTGAAGATTACTCTGCTAGTAATTAAGAGCTGTAGAAAAATGTGGCTCATGACTTACAGTTTGTCAAAAAAAATGTGGGTTCAGCGAAACATAATTGACATTTAAAGCATATGGAAATGATTTTGTTTTTCCTGATTGTCCAGAGGCATTTCAGGATTCTTTCTTTCACTTATTCAATCTACTCTGAGGTATTGAAGGTACAGTGGAGACACAGAGATAAACAAGATGGTCTTGGACTTCAGATTGCCCAAAATTTAGGGTAGGCAGAGGCAGGTACAGACAGGACAGAATAGCGATATGATAGCTGCTCTGTGGTTGAGGAATACCCAATGAGTTACAGGGTCCCAGGAGGAAAGAATCATTCTTGCTTCTGAGATAGGACTTAAAGGAGAGAGGATGTTTCAACTGGGTCTTGCCAGATGAATTTTAGTTTTGATTTAGGAGGAGGAAGATGTTTCTTCAAGAAAAGAAGAACTTATTGACATATATCAGTGCCACCAATAATAGCATCCAGGTGCGGCGGCTTGCTCAGTCGGTAGAGGTGGGGTCTGGCTGCGGACGAAGGGTCGGTCCAGCTCTGGACGAGGGGTCGGTCCCGCTTGGGACGAGGGGTCGGTCCGGCAGCAGACGAGGGATCGATCTCACAAAGGGTTGCGCGGTTCGGCTGACGGGGTCGCCCGACGAAGCCGGCGACGAAGGGGTCGCCCGGAGAAGCAGGCGACAAACTGGGGACAAGGGAGGCCAGGCCCTTGTCGGGGGCTCTCAGGACTGGAGGGCGCACGGCAGAAGAACTACCGCGGAGACAAGGTAAACACGCAAGTCCACTTTATTGAGGGAGAGGCAACAGTTTTATAGGGGCTGGGGAAGGCTGATTGGTCGAAGCCACGCCCTGTTCTGATTGGTTGCCGGCGAAAGGTCAGTGGGCGGTACTGGACGGGGGAGGGGTGGTGGTTAGGGATTGGCTGTCGCTGTTGCTGGGGGAAGGGGCAGGGTTTAGGGATTGGTGGCTGCTGTTGCTGGGGTGGAGGGCAGACTTGAGTTTCCCGCCCACGCCTGGCTGTTGCTGCTGTCGGGGGAGGGGAAAAGGGCAGACTGGAATTTTCCGCCCTGCGCCTGCGCAGGGAGAAAGAAGAAGAAGGGTGCCGCCCCACAGGCATCGTGTGGCGCCATCCGGGAGGAGGGGCGGCCGCGGAAGCATGGCTGCCGAGAAGGGGAGAACCGAGGGCACTCTGCGCCCATGCCGAGCTCCCTTCAGGGGTGGCGGTGAGTCCGACCAGCCACCCTATTATGGGGGCAGCGGCTTGGCCTGCCGCGGCTGCTCCCCTGCCAGGCCAGCAAACCACGCTTCAGCCCGAGGGGTGACCGCATTTCCCCCTTCTTTTCAAATAAGGACCAGGATGGCAGCAGCAACAAGTAGCCGAGGCCCAAGAGGCAGTAAGCAATGAGGGAAGCGGGGCTGAAGAGGGAGGTGAGTATGACGGGGATATAAATGTACAATTTAGGGGGTGGTATCTTGCCGTTGCAAGCAAGGGTGGCCAATGTCCAATTCTTGTTGATCTCGGCGGCTATAAGATCCATCTGATGTTAGAAGTCCAGGATGACAGTGCATTGCAGGTAGTTGATCTCTCCTTGGCAGCGAAGACATTGTAGGAAAGGATTACTTTTTCCTGCCAGAGGCTTACTGTCCAATTAAAAGGCTGATGGCTGGGGTTGGTGAGTGCAATGGGGAGTGTGAGGAAAAGAAGGGTGATGGTTTTGGACAAGAGGAGGCTTGGTGAAGTCATTATGGGAGGAAGATAAGGAGTAAAGCATAAAAGAGGATAATAAACAGAAAGGCGATGGAGAGTAGAATTCGTTGGCCGAGGTTCCAATCTTCTGGGGTGGTAGCGGCTAGACAGATGGCGGAAAATATTATCAAGAAAGCAAAGGTTATGAGGAAGAAATAAAGTATTAAAGGCTGTGGGGGAAGTGAGAAGATCATTTAGAGGATAGGGTTGAGAATAGTATGTTTAAAGACAGAAGCTTTGTGGTTTGTAGGAGACTGCTTTATAAACGAAGGAGAATGAGGGCAGTAAATATAATAACGATAGATAGGAAGATGACAGTGAGGAGGAGTCTTTGTTTAAGGTTCCAATCGTCCGGTGCAACAGTGGCTAGGCCGATAGCGAGGGGTGTTGCTAAATAGACAATGGCTGCAAAGACAAAATCATCTTCTGTTTCCTTAAGAATAACTTTTCTTTAAATACTTAGTAGCATGCAATATTAGAAACCGTTTCCTAAAAGCAAGTTGGTAGGGGAGCTTGGTTGCTGTTAATCTTTCCTGTTATAAAATTACCTTTTATTATTATTATCATCAATTCAGTTTTATATATATATATTTAAGAATGACCTTTTGGAATTAGCCATTTAATACCTTAATGTAAACTATTGAAGATAAATTTTATCTTTACAGAACACATTCCCTTACGTAAAGTTATCACAATACCTTTTACACTTGCCGCATGCAAATTAAATTTCAAGAGTTTATGAAAAATTAGCCATCTTACTTTAGGACAAAATACGTCTTTTTGCAAAACTTATTACATTTCCATTAGCATTTTTACAAACTTTTAACCTTTTTAATATTCATATAAGTTTTACATTCTTTATATTATCCTGTGAAGAAAAATAAGTTATTCATTTTAATCTAGGCAAGAACAACTTTTTATGAAGACGTACAGTTAATTTTGTTAATTAAGACTTACAATTTTTTTTAATTGTAGATATCTTATTAACATTTAAACTTATGTATTAATATAATAAACTTAAGTATTAATATAAGCACTTATTTAATTTTTGGCCATTTGAATTGAGCTCTTTTAAAGATTTCTAGTAATTTATATTTACCATCCGGAGGTATCACAATATACGTTGACATTGAACGAACAGACAGACAAACACAGAACAATTACAACACATTAACAGAAATATATAATTTATTTACAGTTGACTCATAATTCTTACTTTCTTGGTATAGCTGCTTTTAAATCTTTTTTTATATAGCATATCATAGATTATACCCTTCAAGATTTCTTGTGGACTTCATGTTGCCTGTAATAAGCCAGGAGGGAATCTTTTACCTTCCTGCTCCACAGCAAAAGTGACCCTATCTATAAGGCAAGTATAGGTGTCCGGGTCCCAGAGCCGACACGTGGTAAGCCACGGATTAAAGGGGAGAAAAAGGTCCCAATATACTTGAAGCTGTTTGAAAGAGATCTTACACCGGTGAGTGTCTAGGAGACCGGCGAGAGCCCGAACTTGTGGGGCTTGCTTAGCAGATAGGATGTTACCCATTGCTAATGGCCTTTTGGAGCCGATAAGAAAAGGGGCCCTTACCTTGAGAGCGCAGCGATGGGAGCCGAGGTGCGCGGTGAGACGAGGGGTCGGAGCCGGTGGGGCTCCGACGGTGGTCGCGGGCCAAGAGAAGGCCCTGACGAGGGGAGGGTGGGACGACGAGCAGTGAAGCAAGGCAAAGGGGAGCAAGCGCGGAGGGGAGAAGGCAGAGGTGAAGGCAGGGGTGGAGGTGCTCAGGCACGCGCTCCTGAGAGTTTTATTGGCGCCTCTTAATCATAGCGGGTCGGTATAAGCCCCCGACATGGAAGGAGAAAGCCATCCAGCGATTCTCCTAGACCGCCGTGGATCGTATGAGGTCACCAAGGTTCAGGAGCAGCAATGCAGAGCGAAAAGATAGGGGTGAGAAGAGAGGAGAGCGTAGGGCTATGGTAGGGTTACTTCAGACGTGCAAGCGCGTGCTCCCGAGAAATCCAAGGCTCCTCTTAATCATAGCGGGTCGGTATAAGCCCCCGACATGGAAGGAGAAAGCCATCCAGCGATTCTCCCAGACCGCCGTGGATCGTATGAGGTAGCCAAGGCTCAGGTAGCAGCAATGTTGCACGAGAGAAGTCCCAAGGTGAGAAGAGAGGAGGGCGTAGGGCTGTGGTAGGATTACTTCAGACGTGCAAGCGCGTGCTCCCGAGAAATCCAAGGCTCCTCTTAATCATAGCGGGTCGGTATAAGCCCCCGACATGGAAGGAGAAAGCCATCCAGCGATTCTCCCAGACCGCCGTGGATCGTATGAGGTAGCCAAGGCTCAGGTAGCAGCAATGTTGCACGAGAGAAGTCCCACGGTGAGAAGAGAGGAGGGGGGGGCGCCAGGTTATGGAGTGAGGCTGTGGTGGAGTTGCCTTGCCCCACGTTGTGCTGTGGTGGGGTTGCTTTGCCCCACGTTGGGCGCCAGCTGCGGCGGCTTGCTCAGTCGGTAGAGGTGGGGTCTGGCTGCGGACGAGGGGTCGGTCCAGCTCTGGACGAGGGGTCGGTCCCGCTTGGGATGAGGGGTCGGTCCGGCAGCAGACGAGGGATCGGTCTCACAAGGGGTTGCGCGGTTCGGCTGACGGGGTCGCCCGGCGAAGCCGGCGATGAAGGGGTCGCCCGGAGAAGCAGGCGACGAACTGGGGACAAGGGAGGCCAGGCCCTTGTCGGGGGCTCTCAGGACTGGAGGGCGCACGGCAGAAGAACTACCGCGGAGACAAGGTAAACACACAAGTCCACTTTATTGAGGGAGAGGCAACAGTTTTATAGGGGCTGGGGAAGGCTGATTGGTCGAAGCCACGCCCTGTTCTGATTGGTTGCCGGTGAAAGGTCAGTGGGCGGTACTGGACGGGGGAGGGGTGGTGGTTAGGGATTGGCTGTCGCTGTTGCTGGGGGAAGGGGCAGGGTTTAGGGATTGGTGGCTGCTGTTGCTGGGGTGGAGGGCAGACTTGAGTTTCCCGCCCACGCCTGGCTGTTGCTGCTGTCGGGGGAGGGGAAAAGGGCAGACTGGAATTTTCCGCCCTGCGCCTGCGCAGGGAGAAAGAAGAAGAAGGGTGCCGCCCCACAGGCATCGTGTGGCGCCATCCGGGAGGAGGGGCGGCCGCGGAAGCATGGCTGCCGAGAAGGGGAGACCCGAGGGCACTCTGCGCCCATGCCGAGCTCCCTTCAGGGGTGGCGGTGAGTCCGACCAGCCACCCTATTATGGGGGCAGCGGCTTGGCCTGCCGCGGCTGCTTCCCCGCCAGGCCAGCAAACCACGCTTCAGCCCGAGGGGTGACCGCATCCAGGGTCACATGACTTGTAGAATTAGAGTGTATTGACCCTATATCATATACTGGAACATAAATTTGGGGGATAAACGTTTAAAACATCTTGTTTTACTATTTTCGCCCTCTGGGTAAATTCTATCCATCATTCAAGAATTAGTTTATATTACCTTCGATTGGATAGATTCCCTATTCCCATCCACCCTCTATATTAGGTACATCTCCTCTGTACTCTGATTAGCACTGCATGCACACTTCCATCACAGGAGAAAGAAAGGAGGGGGAAGGTGGAGAGCAGGGAGGAGTGCTATACCAGCTCTTACCATGTCCAATTGGCATAGTAGACATCTCTGTGCGTTGCCCTACCTGTTCCTCGTGGACAGCTCTTACCAAAGTGCCTGGTATATGGAAAGTGTTCCGTAAAAGACTGAGTGAGTTAGATGATGAATAAGAATGTGATGCTCAATTGTTTTCTTTTTTTTCAGTGAAAGCCAAATTTATCTTCAAGCAATGGTTTTCTGTTACCTAGGAAATTAAGACAAACTGCTTAGCATAGCTTCCACAGTTTCAGAAGCTCTAACCAATCCATCTTCTAATCTGTTTTAGTTTCCCAGCTGCTAAAAGAAAATATTATACAATAGGTTGACTTAAACAACAGGAATTTATTAGCTAAGTTTCATGGGCTACAAGGCTTGCTTTCTCCCAGGGTAGGAATCTTTTGACTAGTTGGCAATGTTGGAGTTTTCTGGCTTTTCTGTCACATGGCAATACACATGGTGATGTGCACTCCTCTGTCTTCCCTGTTATGATTCTGTTGTCTTCCAGCTTCTGGGTGCTCCCTGTGGCTTCTTTTACCTGTGTCCAATTTCCTTTGCTTATAAGGACTTCAGTTATATTGGATTTAAGGCCTGAGCTCATTCCATTTGGGCCCACCTTAATTAATGACATCTTTTAAGATCCTATTTACAAATGGGTCTTCACCCACATGACCTGGGTTAGGACCTTAACATGGCTATAGCTGGAGGCATAGTTTAGCTCCCAACACGGTCCCTGCCGTCCTTATCTCACAGAGGCCTAATGCACCATCCAGATTAGTTTTCCTGATTCTGCCTTGGACTTGCCATAAGTTCCACTTTCTTTCATATCCTCTCCTTGCTTCTTTACACTTAGTATTCAGTAGACATTGACTGAGATTTAGAAGATATGGTTTAGTACTTAGTTTAGTCTGTAATCTCTGTGAGACCTGTAACATGCCATTTGATTACTTTGGGTGTCCATTTTATCTATCATTAAACAGACTTATTTGTTACTAAGTCTGTCCTCATAACCTTAGCTAAAAGAGTTTCTGACATTCTTTTTCCCTGTTTTAATTTCCTTTTTGACATGCTTTGCTACCTGACAGCCCAGAACCTAAAACAGTACCTGGTGCAGAGTATATCATCAGAATATTTTTGCTGAATTAATCAGTGAATGGATAAATGATTCCATGCTCTTTCATGCTGTAACTCTGAAATCCTTGAGACAAGTCTTTGTCAAGTACACCTTTGTGTTTCTACAGGGTTTAACTCCAAACTGGGCTGATGGTGGATTCTTCAGGAATATCTGTTGAGTTATGAATGCATGGATACTGCTTAGTTAAATGATTCTCCTTTAAACCTACAGTAACTATAGCACAGAGGGAAGTTAGGACTAATTCATTACTCTACTTAAACTATGAAAGAAATTGAATTCTAAAAACAGTACCAGACACATTGGTGTATTTTATGTAACATGTGCAAAACATGTAATTAAGATACTACGGTATTGCAAACCAGACATATATCCCATATTTTCTGTAGAGGAAAAAAAACATGTTTTAGGCACTCATTAATATATGCACCTATATATGCATATTCAATAACAGGATTAAAGACATCCCTAAATTGACTTAGAATGAAATTGGTTTCAAACTCTAGGAAATGAACTCAAGAAGTTCTTTCCTTGCTGTAGAAAAGTGAAAACATAGATCATAACCAGTAAATGCCCCTTTCTAGAATTAGCACTCAACGTTTCCTGAAACATTCAGTTTATCCTCAGGGTTGGCTCATTTTGTTAAAGAATGGTTATATTAGTTTGTCAGGGATGTTACAAAAAACGGCCACAAACTGGTTGGCTTAAACAACAATTTATTGATTCACAGTTTTGAGGCTAAGAAACCCAAAAGCAAGCTATCGGTAGGCTATGCCTTCTCCAAAATCTGTAACTTTCTGGCGGTGACTTGCCAACAATCACTCTCCGCCTCTGTCACATAGCTGAGGGAAGGCCTGACAGTGCAGCCGTCCAAGCCATGAGACTTGTGCTACAAGACACGGGACTATGAGTAAACTCTAGCCCCCACATGCCCTTGAGTAAACTCAGGGATGGTCTTCAAAGCGCTGTCACAGGGCGAGGACACTGCGCATGCGCCGCACCGCCATTTCTTCTCCTTCCGCCATTTTGTCTAGTAAATCTATAGTTACCATATGTAGACATATTGCTGTCCCAACCAATCAGATCATGCTTCCGCGTTCACCCTATATAACTCCCGTCCACTACCCCTTCCCCGGACTCGCTTGCAGATCGCGCATAAGCCCGCGCGCCCTGGCTCCCCCGCTTCTGCCAATAAAGCTGTCTACTTCTCCTGGCCAGTGGCTTGCGTGAGTTTGTAGCGCGGTCCCCCTTCGCTGACTAGCAGCCCCAGCAGTCTCCGGCGCACCGCTGGTGAGGTGTGTCGACAGCCTGCGGCTCGCGAAGGCGGTGCGAGGAAGGCTTCCAGCAGCCACCACCGTGGTGGAGAAAGCGAAACCAACATCCGTGCCGGCAGCACGACTCCCCGCCGACACATAGCAATCTGTCTCTTTTCATCCTCTCCTGCTGCTTGTATTTCCGTGTTCAAATTTCCTTTGCCTATAAAGACTATTGTCAGAGCAGACTGAGGTCCACTCCTGGTTCAGTTTGCCCCATCTAAATAGGACCTTCGAAAATCATATTTACAAATGAGTCCATGCTCAGGGGACCAGGGGTAAGGACTTGAACATGTCTTTGTGAGGGACATGATTCAAGCTACCACCGTGGGACAGAATACCTTGATTCCTATGTTGTTCACATATATGTATTCTTTTTACCCACGATCTCTCTCATCTCATTGTGGCATTTTATCAGTATTGGTAGACACAATCAAGAACAATGGACTTGCAGGCCCCCCAGCATCTTTCTGTAGTTCAGCTTTCTTCTCCTCAGGGCCTAAACACATACATGGTTCCAGGTCCAAGGCAGACCGGGAGCTGGCAATCCCATCTGGGGCACAGTCCAGCCCCCAGACAAGTAATTAGGCAATAGTGATAGGAAAACCAGATGGTGGGAATTGGAATAAAGTCCCTTCTCAAAAGAAAAAAAAAAATGTAAGAAAAGTCCTTCATTTTGGGGGAGGAAACAGTTATCAAAATTATATTCATACACATAGCCTTGTGAACAGATACCTATTGAATTACTCATTAAAAATGAAAATTGTCTTTCCTGTTTTGTTATACATACATATATATATCCTTTCTTTTTCTGTTACCTTATGACATTTTTCATTTTAACTCTTGCCCTTTGCTCTTTTAAGCTATCTCATGGGTTTTTCTTCCACATCTTATCTGCATTCTCTGGAGGGACAGAGAGAATTTTTAACAGGTACAAGTTTACATGGTACATAAAGATTAAAAAATGAGCACTGAAAAATCATGCTTGAGTGTGAGCATGTGTGGAAATACACACGTCCTGCTCCACAAGTTTCCCAGTAAGAGCTTCCCCTGAGCAAGAGTTCCTTGACTTTTTGTGTGCTGGCTGTGAAATCTTTATCTAGCATGGAGGGATTACAGGCTATTATTAGTCTCATTACCAATGTTTGTTTTCTGTATTTAAACTACATCCCTGATAAAGAAAAAGTGACTTGCACAGGCTTTCTCCTGGTGCTTCACGTGCTCGGCGCCCTAGAAGGATGTAGCCACTGAACCCTCCCTTGCTCTCCATCACACTTAGGGTTAATAATTAATGCTTTGGCCTCTCCCCATGGGCCTCTCCTCTCGCTGTGATTGAACACAGGCTCCCCCGCAGCCCCAGCCCCCCATTTCATCACGGAAGGAAGCTCTTGACTTTCATCTGGCCTGATTATGCAGGTATGTGTTTCCAGTGGCAGCTGGCTAAGATCTCCGTGGCAGCTTGTCTCCCCCTGGCATGTATGTTCTGTCACCAAAGACACTTTTAAGTCCTCCTTTGCTACACATCCTTTATAGCTCCTTGTAGACAAAACAAATCCTTGAAAGAAAAGAGGAAGCAGGGGGTGGGGGCGGGGACCACAATGGAATAGGAAGGAGGAACAGAAAGAAGACTGAGCAGCAACTTTCCTTCTCTTCAAGCACCTGGAGTTTGCATGCTTCCATAAAACTATCAAAGGAGGCCCACAAGGGTGGGGAAGAAGGAAATCAACATTTGCCAAGACCTTTATATAAAGCAGAAACTCTGCTAAATGCTTACCATCAGCCTGGCACTTTAGCAAATATTTAAATGGCATCAGCCCAATAAAGATTCATAGCAAATTAATTTGCCGACCACTATTATTTCATTATTTTACCAAGGAGGTATCTGAACAAGGTTATACCACTTTGCTAGTGATGGGGGTTTAAATTCCATTCCTAACATCTCTATTTTCTCCTATTGAGCACCACAGGTTCATCCAAACTCATAATGAAATGGGTATTATTTTTCTAATTTTAGCTGAAGACTCCAGTTTTGGGAGGTTGACTGTTTATGCTCACATATTTGTATGAATGTGCTTTTCCTTCAAAGGGCCCTGTGATACTCTACAGAAAATCTATGAGCAGTAAAATTAGACCCTCAAAATTTACAGATATGCCCCGAATTCTGACAGCTAGTAAAATGGTGAGAATGGTTCAAGTACAATTATGGCTAACTCTGAAACTCTATCACCTTCCTATACAGCCTACCGACTTCCAAGAGCAACTCTTACAAAGAAAAGGCAATCTCATTCAAGTAGAATATCCCAGGGTAAGTTTTTGTTTGTTTTTTGTTTTTCTTCAAAATGTTAGTGATTTGTAATAGTTCTAACTTGAAGCAGCTGTAATTGTTTTAGGACTTATAAAGTCATTGTGAGCACCTGGCATAGAGATAGCTGCATATGTAACAATAAATGAATGGTAAATCTAACAAACAACAATCTATTAAATTGAGAAAATAGGACTAAAATCATCTTTCATTTCATTGCTCCTCAGAAAAAGACTGCATTCAAGGGCTCAGTTGGACAGAGATATGTGACAAGACTGGATTCCCAAGTCTTAAATTGTTATCCTGCATGTTGGGTTTCTGATCACAAATATGGAAAACCTCAATGAGTAACTACAGAAAGAAAATAATATTGCCAAAAGCAATGCCAATAAAAGAGTGAGGGAAAAAAGGGAATTAGGGCGCCTGTGAGGAAGAAGGAAAATGGGCTAAAAGCCAGTTTCTCAGGTTAGCATATGGTGAGGTTATTGAGGCATTAGAAAGATGGTTAAGAAGGCCTGTTTTGGTTTACTACAGTTTTTATGAATTCCCATTTCCTTTCTTAGAGTTGACTTAAATATGACTGAAATTTGATACCACCTTCGTCATCCCAGCAGGATAAAATTCTTTTCTTAAATCTTTAAATGGGCAGACCTAATCCAGTATTTTGTAGTGCTATGACACATTTTAAAATATCTAGTTTGGTTAAAAATAAGTTGTCAATAAACAATTGAGAGTTAAAAAACTAGGTTTAGTTTGTTTTGGAGAAGTACTGCGTAGCTTGTTGCCCACAGTTTTGAGGGCAGTACAGATTACAGTATGATGAGCTGAATGCCCCCACAGTTTTGAGGGCAGTACAGATTACAGTATGATGAGCTGCTCACCCACTAGACCCACACGACCTTCCTGTGCTCTGCACTGTGCTCCAGGGGACTGGTCACTGTAGACCACATCACAGTGTTCCTTCCATCTGGCTTTGAATTGGTCGTGGCCAGTGGGAGGCACTGGAAGGCAGGGAGAAGGAGGGAGGGGAAAGAGGTCAGGGCATTTATTCCCTTGTTTTTCTTCGTACTGGGCCACCACTTCTTGGGTGTGTCCTTCTACTCCAGGTGTCATCAGCCCCTGGAATATTGCACTAGCCCACTTTCTTTTCCTAAACCCCACTCATACTCTTGTATAAAGTCCTTTTATTAAACTCACCTCAACTATCAAGTTTGGGAATGCTGTTTCTTGATGTCAAAGAAGAAAATGAAAATACCGCATGTAACACTTTATACATTTTTATAGAGCTCCCCTATATGTAAGGTGTCTTGAGGTAACAGGAAAACATAATAAGCAAAGGCTCTATCTTCATAAGTTAAGGCTGAAAGTTGAAAAATCCAGGTCCTTATCTCGTGGCTTTTTTCTACACAATCCCAAGTAATAACTTTCATTTGGTCCCTTGTACTGTACAATTACAACGTTGGGTAAAGAACTGGATGTGATCATATGCATGTAGCCAACAATCTCGATAACAGGAAATGGTAAAACTAAAGGGTGGTAAAAGTTAAAAACACTAGCATTACCATCATTACATTTATAAAATCAACTTTAAGCTTTTTAAAGGCTTCTATCTTCCCAACATCCAATTTCACAATGGATTTGGTTTAAACAAAGATTGAGTTATAGATGATTATAGCTCAAAATTTGGATTCAAGATTATAAAATTTACAACCAGTTTCTAGGTTTTTTTTTTCCCTCAGATATCTGCTAGATTTTTTCTAGTGTGTTCTAGACACAAATTTAAGACTCCAATTGAGAAGTAGCTCATGAATTTGTAGATTTTTTTCTCAAGAAGGGACAATTGGGTGTTTGGATAAGAAATGGGTAGAAAAGGATTATTAGGGCAAAAACTTGACTAATAGAAAATAAAATAATGGATTATATGGGAATACATATTAACTGCCCTTTTTCACAAATATGGAGAAAACACTTCACTGGCAGTGAAAGAGATTGAGTTCATTTTCATGTCAAGGGTACTCAACCTTTACCCACTTAACTAAGCTAAATTTATTGCTATTTATATTACTTCTCTTATTTTTGGTCCCACAAAATTTATGTGCATCTATTTATGGCAATATAAAATTTACAGTTGCATTTAATTAAGGGTATATTTGGAGTTGGGAGAGATTTAAGTTTAATCTATAGCTTTCAAAATGAAGTTGTGATTAATCAATACACATGCTTTTATTTCTCAATTGTTTGACCAGATAGAAATGATGTAACTACTATTTAAGAGTATTTATACAATAATCCCTTTTTAGTTTTCACTATATGCCAACTAAAACTTCAGTGAAAATACAGGACCCAGATCCTAAAAATACTTACAATCTAATGAAAAAACCGGATAATATACTATGAGTACCAGGCAGCTTATTGGGGGATACATCTAAATTACAATTAGAGTGATTTTCACAGTCTCTGTGGTCTAACATGATCATATTTCTTTTTCCTCTCACTCTGTACATCTAATGCAGGTTGGCAAGTTGATTTATTTATTGGAGACACTCAGGGACATAGCTAACAAAGACATGATCTTAATATATGCCTTAATAGTCACTATTGCAAGTGTTTTAGTTTCCCAACTGCAATCACAAATACCATGAAATGGCTTGACCTAAACAATGGGAAGCTATTGGCTCATGGTTTTAAGGCTAGAAAAAGTCCTTATCAAAGAATCCGCAAGTCTGTACTGTGCCCACAAAAAAATGTGGCATTCTAAGCCTGGCTGCTGGTGATCTTTAGGCCCTTGGTTTTTCTGTCACATGGCAATGCATGTGATAATGTCTTCTCCTTTCTTTTCAGTTTCTTTTCTTCCATGTGACTCTATCTTCATAAAACCTCCAGGAATAGGTTTAACTTCCAATCTCACTTAGTTGGAGCACAACTTAGCTAAAAATAACATCTCCAAAACTTTCTATTTTAATGGTTTCAAACCCACAATATGGATTAAGATGAACAACATCCTTACTTACCCTGGGGTACCTAAATCAATTCACTACAGAAAGGGGAAAACATAGATGGCAAATCACATGTAGACTTTTAAAACTTCCACCTGGAACCCACATACATCACTTTTCCTTACATGTCATTGGTCCAAACAAGTCATATGACCAGACTTACTTTCATAGGGAGTGGGGAAGTGCAACATGTTCAGAAAGACAGGTGAACCAAATAATTAGTTAACAGTAATAATAATTACTACAATGGCTATTGTGAATGCATAATACAGAGAATGTTCCACAGAAAAGGTGGTACTTAAAATAACTCTTAAATTGAAAGAACACATTTTTTTCCCAAACAGATGACTTTAGTGATTTCATATAATTCTTGTACCTTGATCTATTATATAAATTCTTCAACTTATTTTTTACTTAATAATTTGTGATTCTAAGTAAAATTTTTTCTTTATAATATGTCAATATCATTATACATATAAAATCTTTCTATACACACACACGCCTTTGTCTTGGACATATAATAATTCAATATATGAAAGCCTAAAACATTTCACCAGTATTTTATAAAAATATTTATCCTGTGTTCTTTGTCACATACACAAATACCAACTAATTTTTCCATTCCCAAATATGGTCAGAATTCTTATATCAGGGGTTTGTTCTGTCCAAGTTGCTTGATCCATGTCAATTTCAAAGGAAAATTGGTTTCAATGATTCTGATTTATTTATTAAGGGACCCTTATGAGTTTTTGATGTCTCAATACCCTGAAAGTTCCTTGAAAAAAAACTAAGAAAGGATAAAAATAAAATGCAGATAAATAAATTCCTTAGATAACATAAAAACGTATTGTTATATAGAAATTGAATTTGCCAAGATTGGTGTTGTCTTCAAAACTCAAAAGCAACACTGTCAGAGCATACTCTGGACCTGGAAAATTCAATTTACAGTCAATTTTAGTATAGTTTTTAGAAAGCAAATGTTCTGTTTATGAAAGTTCATGTGTGGAAGAAACTAAAGAAGAGTTTAGATTTTTTTAAATGGACCCTAAATAAGTTTCAAATGTAATATTAGAAAACCTTTCAAAGTCTGGGGATTTGTGGGCCAAAAGGAGCAGCCTTAGATCTATCTTCCTTTGGAAGATGATAATAGACAATGGGACTTCAGGTAATATATTTATCGTTTTTTTTTTAAGATTTATTTTATTTATCGCCACCTCCCCACCCCCCTCCGCAGGCACTCACCTTCTGCTCTCTATGTCCATTCGCTGTGTGATCTGTGTCAGCTTGTCTTTTTGTCTTCTCTTTAGGAGGTACTAGGAATTGATCCTGGGACCTTCCAACGTGGGAGAGAGGAATTCAATCTCTTGAGCCACCTCAGCTCCCTGGTTTATTGTGTCTCTCATTGTCTTTTTTCTCTGTCTCTTTTTTGTTCTATCATCTTGTTGTGCCAACTCTCTGTGCAGGCCATCTCTCTGTGTGGATCCACTTGCCTTTACCAGGAGGCCCCGGAAATCAAACCCAGGACCTCCCATATGGTAGATGGAAGCCCAATCGCTTGAGCCATATCTGCCTCCCTATATTCATAGTATTTTTTTTAAAGCCATACTTTTCTCTTCCAACTATTCAAAAAATGTTGCTAAAATCCTATCAGTCTTTTTGAAGGAATGAAGTTGCTTTCCATCTTCAATTGCTTATGCAGCTTCCTTTTATCTTTAGGAAACTCCCTCTCCTCACTATCCTGACTGCTCAATGCCTGCTCTCCTTTCCCTCAACTACCTGCTTCTCTTCTCTCTAGTCAGACTACAATTTACTGCCTGGATGTTCTAAGTTGTCTTTTTCATTTTCAATTTTATTTTCTGATTTTACAGTAATTTCTTCTCTTATGTTTTCAATGAGATGCTACTGGCTTCTCTTTCCAATTCCTTGGTTAAAATAAATCAATTTTCAAGGCAATGGCTTCTGCATATGGTTAGAATATGTTTATACAGCCCTTTGAAGGCTCACAAAGAAGTATTATTTTATTTTTTAATAAAAAACTTGAGCTTCAGGGAAAGAATAATAATTATTATAATAAAGTAATTGC
Organism: Dasypus novemcinctus; assembly: GCF_030445035.2. NCBI lineage: Eukaryota > Metazoa > Chordata > Mammalia > Cingulata > Dasypodidae > Dasypus > Dasypus novemcinctus. The sequence goes on along the minus strand of NC_080673.1, from coordinate 189,962,965 downwards.
AATAGTTTATATGCATCTACCTTCAAGGCACTGTGCTATATGTGATATAGGAGTTATTTCATTTATTCCACATTATCTCCTTAGAAGTAGTATTATCCCCATTTCACAGAAGAAAAGGTAACTGAAAAAAGTATTAAGTAACTTGCCTATACAGTCTGAAATTTTAACTATTACTCTATAAGAAGTCTCTAGAATAAATTTCAGAAAATGATTCATGGGAAATATGCAAGAATCTTTATAAGCCTTATGACTATTTAGAATATGAATTGACCCCAGCTCTCATAACAGGTTCATTAGTCAGAAAGCAAAATATCACCAATGGTATATTGAGGATTCCAAGGTGAAGATGGAGTTTTTACCACACAGTGGCACTAAGAGTCAGGACCAGCACAGTTTTTCATTTGCTGTCAGCCCTTTGAGATGTGATGTGTTATAATTACCAACCCCTCCCAGTAAAGTGAATTTATAAACTATATTCCTTTTTTTTTTTTGTATTTTAACATTTTTATTACTCTTCTTAACATATTTTGTTTTTAGTGTTTGTAATAGTTATCCAGTTTTTCCAAACATTTAATTACTTGGTAATTCCAAGTACCTTAAATCATTACCATATTTATCATAAAAAGAGATATGCCAGAATAAGACACAGGTAGTTTATTCCACCTTACGTGTTCACTGGTGATTGGTAGCCATTAGGTAAGTAGTTTGGATTGCCAGCTCCTCAACTCTAAGGATATTTATTTTAAATATTATTATTTTCTTATTATCCATTTTTGTCGTGAGATTTGAAGTGAGTATCAGATTTTATTTAGAAACTTAAAAATATGTCTGTTGGCTATCTCATGGCAAAGAACTGACACAATTATCAAATTTTAAGATAAATTAGTATATATTTTTCTATTTAAAAAGCACATGTTTCCATTTGCTGACCTTATCATAGCATTGTGGTAGATTAATTACATCCTGATATTCTGCCATATAATTTTGCTCTGTCTTCCATGCTGGATGGAATATATTTTCCCAGTGCTGTAATCTTGGACTTGCTTAATGAAATGTTAATGGACATGGTGTATGCTTAAGCATGTGGGCTTGGAGTACCATGCCTTCTTAAACTCCTGTAATCCTCTATAAGAAGAATATGACACATGCAAGAGACTTGAACCCAACCCACAATTCAGCAACACAACTAGTTATACTTAAATGAGCCCCTCAGAGCCACAGCTCACTCACAGACCCAATAAATGTTTAAGATGTTTGTTAACCATCAAAACTGACTAATACAGATATCAAGAAATAGTCAATAGTAGGCTGCTTAGCAGATATTTTTGACAAGAAATGAACATACTAAATCTGTCCCTTCAAGAAAAATGTGTAGCTACCTATTGGGAATGTTATCCTCTAGAGAACTTGGGGAATTTGCTGTTCTTGCCTGCCAAATTAAAACCAGAGAATCCAGCTAATACTGATATCATCACTCTTACAGACACTGATTCAGAATGTGACAATGTTTTTATAATTAATTTAGGATATTAATTATTCATGAAATGCTTCTTCACTTAACTGTGAAGATTTAGTCAGCTCCCATATGGAGAGCTCACAACCCCCTCTCCATCTAACCTATAGTGTGTTTTTAACTTAAATAATTAATGTCTTTAAATCAATTCCAAGTCCCCGATTAGGTAAAACTTTATTCAAGGCATTGCTTTTGTATTTTCCTATGCTTATATTAACTCTTTCTTCTTTCATTCCAACCATTATATAGGATAGTTTTGCGTGTATAAACTGCAGTTAGTGTGGATTCAACGACATTGACTTAATCTTGCTAAACTTCAAGTACTTCAGTTCTCGCATGGGTTAATATTAGTACTTGCCTTTATAGTTGTTTAGAGTGTTATGTAAGTCCATATATTTGAAGATCTTATCACAGTGCTTAGCACATAGTAAGTGCTCAAAGTGGTAATAATAATTATTACTGTTGTTGTTTGTAAAAAGTATATGACATTAGTCGTTTCTATTTCAAAGAAATGATCACCAATTACAGTTATTTTATTAAGCAGGAAACAATTACCAGAACAGCCCTTTTATAATCAAGTGACTAGAGTGGAGATTTCAAAACATTCTGTTCCTTTATGTTGCAGGATTTGCCCAGGACCAAGTCCCGTCTGGTACATAGGAATGAAGACCAAGAGGTAGTTTAGGCTTATACTGCTCACAGGGTTTCTCACCACCTAGAGGTAGACTCTGGCTAATGACCCTTCTTCCCAAGCTTAGCCTGCGATCGGTGAGATAGGGAGACAAGGTCGTTTGGAGTTCACTCAGCTTCCTGAGGACGTCTCTTCTCAGGCTTCCCTGTATTCTTTTTGCCCTTTACTTCTCTTTTTGTTTTACTCAAGTTCTATTTGTCTCATTCTACCATAGGACTGCTTTAAGACCATTGTTGAACTCTGTAGAGAAATCCAAAGAAAGAGAATGGTGTTCCGAGTATCTCTTTGAAATTTTATCTTTATGGAGTAAATTGAAACTTAAAAGAAAAGGAGATCCTAATTAAAACATCATATTTTAATAAGAACATGAGTAAAAAAGTCAGGGAGCTTGTGAAATAATTACTAAAATAAAAATAAATCCCATGGGTCTCATGATTGAGCTTATTTTCAAAATAAATACTACATAATGGAACTGTTACTATCTCTTTTTCTTCATAAGTATCAGTGGGAAAATATAGCAATTCAGAATAAGCACAATTAAGGTCTTCTAGCTGTCATATATACTGAACAATACAATTAGAGGTACTTGCCCTTTCCCACCACCTCCTGCACTGCTCACTAACACACCTCACCCCAGCACATCACCAGGCTGACTACAATGGGAAATCAAACAGATAGTTAGGAATAGGTTCTTTCCACTAGAAGTTTTCAGAGATGTTGGATTTTCACTCAAGAAAGTTCAGGTACAGTTATTTTGTCATATCTAAAGATAGGTTGTTGTTCAAAACTGTTAAGGGTTTGTAGGTTTTAAAATCTTGCTGTAAATTTTGTAACCAACCAATAGAATCATAGTATTTATATTAATTCAGTGAAAGCAGAAGTTGACTTTAGAGATGAAGCAGGAAGGAAAGTGGTAAGAATGTTAAGCTATAATCCATGTGGTGCAGAAGTGCTCCAAAACGTATTCACCAAATGCAATGAATGAGCCACACTGATGGAAGAGGTTGTTGATGTGGGAGGAATGCGGGTTTGGGGAGTGGGGCATATGGAAACCTCTTATATTTTTTAATGTAACATTTTTTTGTGATCTATGTATCTTTTTTTATAAAAGCAATTAATTTTTTAAAATTTTAAAGAAAATGGAAAAAAAAATAACAGCTTCTGTAAGTTTAGAGAGGTAAACAACCAATATTTTATCTGTTGGTTTTCATACGGACCTATATTTATAAGACAAGTTATATAAGACCACTTATTTGGTCTGGTACACAAGGACCCTCACAATGTGTTCCTACCTTGTCTTGAGAAACCTGTATTACCACACTGTTGGATATACAGCACAAACCTTATACATTGAATGCCATTCACAGCACTCTCTTTCCCTTTAGTATATGCTTTGTATAAAAATTTACCATATTTTATTTTTAAAGAAGCTTTAAATTACATAAATGTTACATCAAAAATATAGGGGATTCCCATATATCCCACCCTTTTCCCCTCCCACACTTTTCCCCATTAACAACATCTTTCATTAGTGTGGTACATTTGTTACATTTGATAAACACATATTGAAGCATGGCTACTAACCATGGCCAATAGTTTACATTGTAGTTTACACTTTGCACCAAACATTTTTGCAGGTTTTGATAAAATGTATAATGACCTATGTCAATCATTGCAATGTCATTCAGAACAATTCCCATGTTCCCCAAATGCCCCAATTTACACCTAGTCTTTCCTCTCCCTTTCTTCTTGTGACGACTGCCTTTATACCAATGTTATACATTCTTCCACTGCTAGAAAAATAATAAGCCTACTGTAGTCCATAGTTGTATTCCCCCCTTAAGTTTGTTCATTCCTCAACCTTGAGAATTTTAGGATGATGCCCACTCTGCTTCTGATTGAGAGGGGGCTTAGATCCCATGGGCAAAAGGATAGAACTGTCTTGCTTACAGCAGTATATACTCAAAAAACAGAGAGTGTATGCTTTTTATGACTAGAATATATTGATTCTTCCCTTCTTTTTCTGGCAGCCAGGCTTCTTCTCATTTTTTAAGATTCTGCTTGTATATTACCTCCTTTGAGAATCCCACTGTGATTCATTCACACCATATTTGTAGTATCATCTTCTTGAGCCCCATAATATATTTTACTGTAACCATGAGTCTCTACATGAAGCATCCATTAGATAGGGAGAAAATAGAGTGCTGAGTGTTATCTCCATAACATGGCCTCCTTTGGCTTTGCTCAAGAGGTGTTTATTAAATGAATGAACACATGCATGCACGACAAACTGAATGATAATGCTTTTTCACTTTTTAGGAAACACATAATAACATGAGATGACTTCATGCAATTTGTCTTCCTGCCAAAAATGAATAAACACAGAAACTTTCATGATTTTAACTTTCCATGGGTTGACATGTCCAAAGATCCTTGAACATTATAAAGATTCACACCATATTTATTCTACATAATTTTTATTCATAAGTGAGTCCATTGGGTACTCAGAGTTTTATGACTTCATGGATCTTGCCATTTTCTTTAAAATTACTATCAATCTGTCATATTTGACTTTTCAGGTAAATAGTAAGGATTTTTGTAGTTTCTGTAAATTTTGCAGTTCTTGCTATAAGAACACAGCAAAAATAAATTGGATACTCTCTGATCATTCAGAGAGCACAGTGGATATCTTTACAAAATCTTTAATGTTTTTGATACTAGTTTAACTGAGAGAGGCTTGCTCCAGTATCTTGATTAGCCTCAATATTTTTGAGTGCTCAATGAGACATTTTTGTCAATGATTTAAAGCTTATAGAATTTAGATATGGACTTCTGCTATTCTATCAATCTTTACTATGTAAGAAATTCAATTCCAGAAGAAAATCAGAAAACCTTCCATAATTATATGCCTTTTCATATTGTCTTTGATTTCAATAATGCTTACAATTTAAACTTGTGTGATAAGTTTAGCTATTATAATAATTTTGTCAGATGGAGTATTCACTATGTACTAGGCATTGAGCAGATAGTTTAGATAAATTATGCATTGAACCCCAGGATGACACTAAGAGATAGCTGTCATCATCTTTGTCATGAGTAGATAGTTGAATGGACAGATAGATAATTAGGTGTGTAGCCTCAAATAATTAATTTGTCTCTGGACACATATTTAATAAGCGAGTATCAGAGCCTTGCTTTGAATTTAGTTTTGAAAGTTTCCAAATCACTTAATCTTTCCACTGTACCACATGGTCCCCTCTGCTATTTAGCATTTGTAAAGAGGAACTTCAGTTAGAGCATGTAAAAGACAAATTCGTAACTGAGAAATTTTACCCATACGTACACACACATACACAAACACACTCACACTGGCTGACTTTGGTCTCCATTCCCCAAACTTGGCTAACTCTTGATAGGTAATTATAATATACCAAGCATGGCCTAGAAGGCAATGGGGTAATTTTCCCCTGATGTTCTTTTGATATAAATGAGCAGGAAAGGCGAAAAATGTGCCAGTCTTTCTCTTATTAGCCAAATGAACATCTGAGCAACCTGCTTGAAACAAAGTCTTTGAAGTAATTTATGACTCCCAGCAAAGTTCTGCCCAAAGCACCGTTATAAAGATGAATAAGGGCATTATAACCAAGTTAACAAAATATAGATCCTTGATGCAGTAATTTAAATAACGTTTATGTTGTGCCTTAAGTACATGATGAGTACAAGATGGGAGAACAAAAATGATGAATTGCACATATATTGGAAGGAATATTAAATTTTATCACATGAAGTATATTAACTTACTAAGAAGGGATGTTTTGTCATTAAAATGAATGTTGAGCTGTCTCTGTTATGTCATTTCACATTACTCTGTGTATGTCCTATATAGCATTCATTATATTTGTAATTTAAATAAACAAGCATTTATTTAATGCTATTTTCTTTGACAAAAATTTTTGTTTCTGGAATAAGAACCAATCTGCCATGCTTGCCCAGTGACAAACATAGAGTAGATGTTCATTAAATATGTTTTTGCATAAATCAGAACACATATATTTAGATATTCATACTCACAGCTGGTCTAATAAGGACAACCAATATAAAATATCATATTAGCTAAAACATAAATTTGAGTTATTTTATAGTGCAATATAAAGTAGCATGGTGGTTAAGGGAGCAGACTCTGGAGTCAAGATGCCTGGATATAAAATCCAGGTTTGCCATATACTATTATAGGACCTTGAGTAAGTTATTTAATCACTTAGTGTCCCGGTTTCCTCAATTGTAAATTAAGGTGTTGTATGTAGGAACTGAATGAATTAAAAAACGGTGCCTGCATTACTCAGAAATCACTCTAAAGATGGCAGGCTTTTTGTTCTGCGCCATCATCTCTAGCTGCATTGCGAAGGTGAGGTTGACAATGGTGATGGTATATAAGAGAAAATCCCTGGTCCCTTTATCAGCACTTTTCTGCCATCAGTTTTTTCCACAGCAGGAGTAACTTTTGCTTGGAAATTGTTACCTTTCATATATAAGCAGGTTAAGATAACTCTCTTAATCAGTGGGAATAGAACATCATGAAATGGGACTTGTTGAACATCTCCTCCAGATTATAATGTACAGACTCTTAGCAAAGTTGTGATTTTTTCCAGATACTGTGCTGCCTCTTGGATTTTAATATTCATATTCACCAAATATTGTCTTCCCAAATAATTCTACTAAGTTGCATGGCCCAGAGGTTTTAAAGCTGTTCTCTGCTCCCAGTGGGATGGGTGTTCTGGAAGAGTAATCTGCAAGTGGTTTAGCAGATAGAGCATTGGAAGAGGGATCCAGATCTGGATCTAAAATTCTAGCTTCCATACAGTATATTCTTTTACATTTGAACTTTGAGTAAATGACTGTATTTGTAAGTCTTTGGGTAGTAATGATGAGTTTATAATAACTTTGTTTAATAATAATAAAGAACAAATGAGAAAATGCAAGAGAAAATGCACTCAAATCTGTAACATGCTATACAAATGTAATAGAGCAGGTCACATTTATGCAGAACGCAAGGAGGCATTGCTCCATTTATATGGAATCTGGTAGGCACTGCTAGAAAATATGACTTGGAATTTGGTACCACCATATTGAAATCAGAACAATTAATTTGCTTCCAAGTATTGTGTAGTTCATTCATGATCCATTCTGTTCAAGCTGCACTGATAACAAATCCACTGAAGCCCACTCCACTCAATACAGTTTATTTACAAATCTCATTGCACAGCCACTATAGGATACAGAGTTTCCTATCAGAGATACGATCTACATTGTCAGGTTTTGCTTTCTTTAGCAAGAAAAACTTTGTTGTTAACCTATTTGCAAATGGAAGCTCCAATTTTGCAATGCTATCTAATATTTTTTAATACTTATTTATTTTTAATTCTCCCCAAGAAGGCTCCCTTGTCTGTCTGGTCATTGTCTGCTTGGGTTGTTGTTGGGTTTTGTTTTTTGTTTTTTTTTTTTTCTGTCTAGAAGTTACCAGGAACCAAACCGGGCATCCCACATGGGATGTTAGTGCCCAACCACCTGAGCCACTCCCACTCCCTGCTGGCTAGTGTCTGCTGGCTGCAGTGTCTGCTCATTGTGGCATCTGCTCTTCATGGCATCTGATCTTTGTGGTGTCTCTCTTTGCAGCATCTGCTTGTCTTCTTTGAGGACGCACTGGGAACTGAACCTGGGAACTCCCATATGAGAGGCGAGCATCCAACTGCTTGAGCCACATCCCTTCCCTATCTTATTTTTATAACATACAAATTCACATAGACACCTTGAACACAAGCATATTAGTTTTTATTTCATGGGCACTAAATATAACAAAGCCCAGGGAAAGTAATGCAGCCACAAAGCAAACCATTCTCAGGGAATTTGATAAAGTTTTCTAAAATATCCTGCCTACTTATTTATTTTACAAAAGCTTAGCTGGGAATTATATTAGCCTGTATATTATAATACTATATTATAGAGTGGAGACACATTTAAAATAAAAATTATAATTCTGAAAAATTTTTTTTTTAATTTTCATAATCACCCATAGTTATTATTTCCATTTTAGGGAAAGAAGATGGACATCGGTAAAAAGACATTAAGTCACCTGCTCAAAATTACATGGGTGATATGTGGCAGTCCTATCAATAAGCCCAGAACTATCTAAATCCAAAGTCTATAATTTTGTTGTTATTTTTGTTGTTCTACTACATTGACTTTATAGGACATATAAGCAAGCTGGAGTGGTCAACTATTAGTAGGGAGTTGAACAAAAGAAACGTTAACAATGGGACTGGCTTAGAGGCTCATATTCACTAACCTCTGCTCTCCCAAACAATCACAATTTTAATTTTTTAATTTTATTGAAGTATATCATTCATACATGAACATAAATAAATAATGAGTGTATAGTAAAACTTGTGAACTTGCAAAATAAACATGCATAACATTATACAGGAGTCCCATACATCATCCCTCCACTAACACCTTGCATTGTTGTGAAACATTTGTTACAAACTGTGCAAGAGCATTGTCAAAATATTACTAACTACATACCATATCTTACATTTGGTGTATTTCCCCCCAATACACCCTATTATTTTTAATATATTTTTATTACAGAGGTTGTGAACCTATAAAACAATCATGCAACACCCCTTCACCAACACACCACAACATAGTGGAATATTTGTTACAGATTATGAAGTAATATCATTAGACAATTGCCTCCAAGCATTGTCTATAGGGTATATTTGGCACACTTTTTCCATACCCCCCCCCCCCCCAATATCAACACAGTACATCTTTGGCATCGATACAAGAATATTACAGTATTGCTGTTAACCACACAGTCCACAAGTCAAATCAAATGTAATTCGACAGTATGTTAAGTGAAATAAGCCAGACACAAAAGAACAAATTTTGCATGATCTCATTAATATGAACTAAATACAAAAAATAAATGCATGGGGTTAAAACCCAGAGTATAGTTTATTAGGAGATAAGAGGAGGGCTGAAAACGACCCTAAATTTTGTAGCCCAATAGTTCAAAACCTGTTCTCTCTGGTCCCGGAGGGATAGATTCTGGACAATCAGAACCTCTGCTGTGGTTTAGCTGCCAGAGCCCTAGAAGACAAATCCCGAAATTTCAGAGGATACAGGTTGACAGGACAGAATGAAGAAAAACCGAGTTTCAGGAGGACATAGTGAGGTCAACAAGTAGGGAAGATCTTGGCTCTTTATTGTGCTTTGAGAGAGATGGTGTGAAATGACCTAGGGAAAGAAGCTAGGGCCAGACCTTAGAGGACATTGGATGTCACATTAAGGGATTTTACAGGAGTTTCTAGGCCAGTGATTCTAAACTTTTATTGTGCAAAGGAAACACCTGCAGTGCTTTTGCCTATCCCCAGAGCTGTTTGTCTTGCACTCCAGGAAATTCTGAGGCTATAATTCTAGAGGTCATGCTTTGAGGACCACAGCTATCTTGTACAATGTGTTGCCAGGTAAGGTGAGTGAAGAAGAAAGTGACACCTAACAGGCAAAGAAAAAGATGGAGTAGAGCAGTAAGTCTGCAGAGCAAGTAGGAAATGACTTCTGTAGATTAGGAGATGGTTATAAACCCAAGATATTTCACATTTTAATGCATATATAGTGTTATTTTATTCAATTAACAAAAGGAAAGGTGTCTGTAATTTTAAACTAAGTGAAATTGTGTTCAGTCCCAAATAATATCAGAAAACATTTTAACTGTCAGCATCTTGGCTGTTTCTCAGACTGTTTTTCCTTTAGCTTAAATCTCATAAGGCAATAAAGCCACTAGGAAAGGATTAGTGGTCCCTGACCTGTTCTTCTAAGATGCTTTTACCACTAGTAGTATGAATCAGCTGAGCTGACTTAAGTAAAATAAACAACATCCTTTGCATTGTTTAATCTGGCAATCGGGGAAACCAAGCTCTTTCCTAACGTTCCTGCCAAAGGGTCGATGGAGTTGCTCACAAATTCGTTCTCTTCTTGAAAGGAACATGGCCTCCTTTTCTAGTCATCTGCCTCAGTCCTGAGAGCAATTCTGCAAGGAATTGAGGAGTCTGAGTCAAGACCACACACAAAAAATTAGCCACAGATTGAATTCAGTCTCCGTTAAATAGAATAATCACACAATAGCAGCTTCCAGCTACCCAGATTTTCTTGTAAACAAAAGGTTAGTCCTATATTACTTTTAATTCAACCATTGTTAGAAATTATAGGGGCAGAGACTAATTTCTATTTATATCTATTACTATCCTTTCAGAAACAATATTAACAGAGTTTTACCCGGAATGGGTACCCAAAAAAGAAATTATTGCACTGGACTTGTGTTTTCATATATTGTCAGGTAAATATTAATATCACTGTAATAGAAAGAGGGATTCTAGTCTTTCTCCTCTCTACAACTCCATAAATATCTTCTGCCAATAAATTATTCTTATGAGTATTGAAATACTGAATCTTTATTCTAGAGAATTTAGAAAAGACCAGCAAAATGAAATTTAAAATACCCATATTCCTGCTAGAAAGAGCTATTTTCAAACACAATATCCTTAAGGTTTTTAGTTATTTAAAGGCATGCATTTAGTTTTTTCATATATCTTTATGCCCACATATTCAAATAGAACACTTATATATTCAAGCTTCATACACACATATGGATGCATGTTTGCACACATATAGACATATGCATACATAGCGATGGGTTCATACATACATAGTTTATAAGGCTCAGGACCTTTTGTAAATTCTGCCTAGGAAAGCAAGGTTGAGCCAAAGGATTTTTATATGGAATTACTGTTTAGAACTAGCTCCCCTATAGCCTCATATCAAACCATGTTTCCATAAAGATAATTACCCATTCACTAATTTAATTATTCATTCAGCATTTGTCGACTCACTGCTCTATCTAAAGCTCAGTGGTCTGCATTATTGAAAATATCCATATGCAAAGTGCACACACCCAAGTCTGGGATAGTAAGCTTATAAGGCAGCCAAGGAAAGAACCAGTTCTCTCTTTTACCCACAGCTTCACAGTAGTATCTGTGCAGTCTACATAACTCATTTTCTGACAAGACTTCTGACCCTTTGGAATAGCACAGGAATTCTCATGTATCAAGAAAAGATACCAGAAGTCTTCAGCTTCCACTGTGTGGCCCATATGATTCTCACGCTTTTCAAAGATATTTGCAACCATGCAAATAAAGAATGTCTTGAGAGCAAGTTCCTCCTTCCACATGCCTTTTGTTTGAGGACTCGGGTTACAAAATAGCTGTGTAAATAAGAGAGGAATTCAGGAGCTGGATAAGTTGTTTAGGCCACCCAGTAGCAAATACTTTCTCTGTGGAAGAAGAGGTGGATTCTCATTCCTCATCATTACTCACTGGACCTAAGGGGTCTGAAATTCAATAACAGAGCTAGTCATTATGTTTTTTTATCATTCAGCCTAGTGAGAGAGCAACAAACATAACACTGATTTTTATACTTATCAGGTAGTACTGCCATGGTTTATTTACTAGAATTAAGATAGAGATAAATGGTATTTTAGTTCAAGTCTGGTTTAGGGAACTATTGGAATATTTTTTGTTTGTTCAGAAAAAATCATTTTGGAAGTGCCTATACCTAATTTTAAATTGATCATACTCACTGTTGTTTTTTTAGTGTTCTGTTTGTTTTGTTTTAGAAGTTTGGTTCAATTTTTGTAATTTGGATCATTTAGGAAGTTTAACAAATTGTTTTGATCTGATTTCTGTCTTGATTTCTTAGGTAGATATAAGCTAATATTGGTCATCTTTTCCTGGTTTGTCTTGGGAGATAATGTCATGCTAGAGATTAATTTTTCTATTGAACTGTGTAGTAAGACTGTTTGGATAGAATTCACCATTCACTCATTCATTTATCAATTCATTCAATAAACATGTATTGAATGTCTATAATGCATCAGATTTTGTGCTAGATGCTGGTTGCTGGACTATTTGAAAAATACATGATCATTCAAACATTGCACAGGAACAAGATACTTTGAATGAGGAATGCATATGCTAAGACACTCTGAAACACAATTATCTTATGAGGACTATGGTATTATGGGACTGCTTTTTGAGGAGGATAGGTAATAGGAGGTATTGAGACTAACCTAATGCGTTTATGCTTGGGAGACATGGAATAGTATGGTATGGTTGGAGCCCAAACTGGGAATGTTACAATGGTGAAGGAAGGGAGTATTAAGAAGGCTCTAGATCATGGAGGGTCTGATTTACAAGCTACACTAGAGGGGGCCTATAGTGATTATGAAGGTGCTATCTTAATCAGTTTCATACCAAGGATTTTGGTCATCATCAGAGTTAGTGGTAATTAACAATGATGGTATTCTTTTCCTGCTTCTCAGTATTTGCTCATATTCAGCCATCTTCTTGGAACATTTTTCTTACTACTTCTATGTGGAAAATCCCTGCTCCTCTTTAAAAACTAATTTCAAGGTCACTGTTTTAGGAAGTCT